>NC_090179.1:28556069-29778569 GCF_024679245.1 Pseudorasbora parva | reverse complement strand
AAGTAAGAAAAAAGGGGAAAGTTGATTGAGAAAGGCACAGAGACAGACACACTGAGTGACTCTGAGACTATCAGACTGAGAGAACAGTGACGGAAGACATAAGAGGGATGTTAAATGAGTTCACAAAGGTAAAGAGGATAAAAGGCTGTTTTACAGTGTAGAGCTGTTCTCAGGCTGGAAAGCACTCTCTGTGTCTGTCTGTCTCTCCCTGGCCCTTTCTGCTCTTGTCTGACCCAGAATAAGGACCACTTTAACTTTTACAGTGGGTTAGTGGCTGAAAATAGGCAGATTGTGCTGTCACTACATGGAGGAAGGCTGGGCTCATGAATATTAATTAGTTCATGCTAGTGTTGCTGATGTTTCACATTGATTTGACAATGACAATATAAAAACCAATTTTTTGTTTGCTAAAATATTTGTATACATCTACTGTCTATAGTTAAAGGTGCAGTGTATAATATTTATGAGGTTCTATTAATTGAAATGCAATATACGAACGTAACTATGTTTTCAGTGGAGTATAAAGACCTTACATAATGAACCATTATGTTTTTATTACCTTAGAATAAGCCATTTCTATCTACATACAATGCTTAGAGTGAAGTTACCATTTTGCGCCGTAATGTTTCTACAGTAGCCCTAATCGGACAAACTGCTCTAAAAAAACTGAATGTGTTTTGAGATTTAAAACCATTTATAATGTCATGTGAGTTGATTTATAATGCGCCACAAATCAGAGAATCGAATCTTTCGGATCTACATTACATAAATTCATCCACATCTCACAAATTTATATATATAAAGATAGATAGAGAGAGAGAGAGAGAGAGAGAGAGAGAGAGAGAGAGAGAGAGAGAGAGAGAGAGAGAGAGAGAGAGAGAGTTTATTTATAGAAATGTTCTATTAATAGTCAATCATTTAAATGATTACATTTTGATTAATTAATTTATTTGGTTGGTTGATTTCTTTTTTGTTATTAAAATCATGTGCATCATAAATATGATATACAGGGGTTGGATAATGAAACTGAAACACTTGGTTTTAGACCACAATGATTTATCCTTATGCAGCAAATATGGCATCAGTCCATCTCGTGAATGACAGATACAGTTCCTTTACAGTGGCCAGAGGGATTTTGAGCCATTTCTGTTCCAGAACAATAGCCAGGGTCACTATTTAATGCTGTTGAGGAAAAACCTTTTCTGTCTTGCTCTTCCAAAATACCCCATTGGAGAGGTTCAACTTTACTTTCATGTGCATCAAACCATTCAGTCTTGCTGTGCGTACTGGTGCATTATCATCCTGATGTTTGAACCATTAGGTGCACATGGTCTTCCAGAATGTTTCGGTAGTCCTTGGCATTGACACACACATCAAGCACAGTAGGAAATGCCATGATATTGCAGCCCAAATCATTTCTGATCCACCCCCGTGCTTCACTCTGGGCAGCAACAGTCTGGGTGTTAAGCCTCTTTGGAGCTTCTCCACTGTTACTCCCACGGATTTGGGAAAGACAGTGTTGGTGGAGTCATCAGAGAAATAATACACATTTCACATTGTCTACAGCCCAAGATTTGCAATGTTGGCACCAACAAAACTAACATTTTTCATTGGCACGAGTGATCAAAGGTTTGTCTATAGTAGCCGACTCTGAATATTGACTCAACTGGAGATCCCAGTTTGCCACAATTCAGAGCCGCGAATCTGTCGGAAGAAATGTATTTCATTTTTACAATCCAGGTTACATAGACATCCCTTTCAGACAACTTCCTCTGGCATTGACAGTCCTGTTGGAAGTGGTTCGCCCTACGTTGTGCTATGCCGGCATTACTCTGGATACCGTGGCTCTTGATACACCGCAAAGATTTGCTGTCCTGTCCAGCAAGACCCGGACCAACAATTTGTCCTCTTTTGAACTCCCATATGTCTCACATTATGTTGTGTGAATTGCAGTATTTTATGTACAGCTGTGCTATTGCTCTGCTAATTCAACCTTCACACTCTGGTCTTACTGATGAAATGTAAAATCAGGGAAGATTGGCCACGCATATCCAGGCGTGAAACCTCAAACACTATATTTGCCAGTGTTTCAGTGTCCAACTCCTGAACCGACTAAAGTTCGGTGCTCCTGCCCAGAATAATCTCTTCTCCCTCATCGATACCCTACAGCCATGGCGCTCTCAATATTTGGATGCTTGTGCGTGCACTTGTTTAGGTTTAATCCACTTACTATTGATCCAGCAGGCTTTGATTTCTACAAGGACCCCCATAGCTTATTTCAAACTTTAAATGAAATCCTCAGCTTGATCAATAACAATGGCAAATGGAATAAAATGTGGCCTTCGGCCCCGTTTTAATTACATGTTTGGAAGTACAGTGGGTTCTCCATTGCAGCGTGTAATTGGACGCACTGGTAGACGTAAATGTATGGAATGTGCCAATTTGTTTGTGTATAAAAATGGGAGTGCAGACTGAAGAGTTTGAACAAACACACAAATGCGTGAAAATCTTTCTCTCCTCATCTTGTGTGGTGCACTCAGGGAGGGAGCGATATTAGGTGTGGTTGAGGTTGAAATAACTAATTAGTGCAACAAGTTAATTAGATGATACAGTGAGCACTGGCAATATCTGCACCAAAGGGAAAAAAAGAGCCACTGCCCCTTAGAACACAAAAAAGTCAACACACTTTTTTTCTTCACTTGCGCATTCCAGCTGTGACAAGACCATGTCCCCACTGGCCACATGTTTCTCAAGTTGTGAGCTGCTGTGAAGGACCTGTGCCTCTACGGCGCTGAACCCTCTTTACTCATGACTGATCGTTTGTCTCACAGCAATTCGCTTGGTTTCATGGCATGCTTCAGATTTGAAATAATGCATCTGGCTGTTTCCAGCTATGTGTGTTTACTATCCGCCATGGTTGCATAGTTCCGTTTAAAATGAGTCTACAGCAGGACAATTTTTAAATCTGGACATTTATAGTGACAGATGATGAAATATTGTGAATGTTACCGGTTAGAGCGTCGTTCAACAGAATTCAATGGAACATTAGGTTTTCAAATCTTTTCAGCCCAAGTAGATCTGACAGTGGCTGGTAAACATGCGCTGTCAGTATATCACTGTTTCTCATCATAGGGAAGTCTGCAGCAGAAGCTTCACTAAAGCAAACAGCAAATCACTGAGTAGACTAGCAAAGAGTTTATAACTCGAGTTTGCAGGACAATCGAGATGAACCCATGCACATCCATTTTATTCAAGCCCTCTTTTAGCATTAAAAACTTTTGTCAGGATTTACTAAAAACACAAAGTGATAAATTAGTGCTGAAACGACATGGGCAGTTATTTTTTGTAGGATTTGTATTTGTAGGAGTTTCCCTTTCGGTCACAAATCTTATGGGAGGAGAGTATTTAAATGAATCCTGTGTGATTTAAGGTGAGGTGATTTACTAAGGTTTGTACTCATTAATTTACTGTTTGTGGCTTAATTTACCACTCCAGAAGTTTAGTAAAACCAGAAGCTAATGGGTAGATTAGGTTGGTTATTATGGAAATGATCCGTCTGCGTCTGTATTCTTTAATTTGCGCGTCGTCAGTAGATCACACGCACAACTGTCAACTCCCAACGGAGCTTTTATGGAATTGCGCTCACGCTAATTTGCACTGCTTAGTAAATCTGGCCCATAATCTCACATATTCTGACTTTATTTCTTGTAATTGTATCTTTATATTTCATAATGTGATTTTTTTTTTTTTTTTTTTTTTTTTATGTATTTGATTTATATACTTCACAGTTGCAACTTTCTCTTATTGTGACACATATTTCACAGTGTGACTTATTTTAAGCTTTGTGCTTCTTAATATTTTTGTGGATACCATGATGACTTATTTTAGGAATCTTTGATTTTTTTTTAGAAAGTTCAAAAGAACATTTATTTAAAAGATAAATATTTGTAAGTCTTTTAAGACATGTTTGATCAACCCAGTGCATCTTTGCTGTAAGAAATGTATTCATTTCTTTCATATAAAAATGTCTGACCCCAAACATTTTGATCAGTTCAGAAAATGGCGTTTCTTTGTCTTACCAGCCTTTCAAAATCATAAAATGGCAAAATTACAAACCCGTATGAGGTGTTAAACAAAAGTAAAATCAATTTGCAGTCATTGAATGGTGAAATGTAATTATCATTAAAGTATGAAACTTTACCAATGAATGAAACTCCGCTAATGAGAAAGCCAACAGTGGTTTTATTTATTATTCAGAAAGTGAATGCCCTACATTTGGAAAAAGGGGGAAAAACCAACAAATTCAAACTCAAGAGCAATTACGTTAACGCCAAAAGGCGTAATTAATTGTTTTAATAAACTGACAGCTTTAAAAATCTCTCATAACTTTCTGTGCTGAATATGGTTACCAGAAACACTAGAGCTGTAATAAATACAAATGCATAATTTCTTAGGATCAACATGGTAAGACCACACATGTAATAACAGCTCTGCAATCTCCACTGTAATTGAATATGTTGAGTAGTGCAAAATGTTAATGAGGACCTGGTTAACTAGATCCAAGGGAACCCTGGTGAGAGAGGCTGTTGAGGTGGTATGACTGCAGGCTTCTGCAGCTGCTTCTGCTAGTGCATGGTTATATTTTGACAGCCAAAGCAGCAGCGCTTCTCAAAGACAATTTTTATAGTATAACCGGGGAGAGAAACTATTTCTTACCTCAAATTCAACAAGCCAGAAGTAAAAAAAATTACATAACACCACAGAGACATATCAGAGCCTATGGGGACCCACTAGAGTCGAGCAAGAACTGCCCTATTGCACTGCTGTTCAGTCAAACTGGGGGAGGATCTATCTGTGCTCATTTGTTAAATGATCAAGGGAAGATTCACTTTTGAGGTTACATGTTCGAATGGCTGTTAAACTGCGTGTATAACCTGTGTAGCTCACCTCTGAGACAGATGCGTACTAGTAATGTTTTCTCACTTGTTTTCCAGCAGGCTTCTGCATTGCACAGTGTTGATTGTGCTTTTGTTTAAACCTTAAAATTGAATTTAGAGAGCGGCTGTAAACAAAGCAAGTTGCTTCAGCTGGAAGCAGATTGCAGAAACCCAACACCACGTTTAACGTACTCCCCGTGCGCTCCATCCGCAAGTCCCTCTCGCCGTAAGTCACGATACAATTATCTCCTCAGATCTCACACGTGCTCAGTCTGGCACATACAGGCTCCAGACACGGCCGAATTTTCCCATCCCTCGATGCCAGTTTTCATAAGGAAGTTTAAAGCAACCTGGCTAAGAATAAAACTACACCTGAACTAGCAGCTTTTTTTTTTCATGAAGAGCCATGAAGAGTTTTTTGTATCTACCATAGACAGGCTTGCCTCTCGTTATTGCTATAATTACAGCTTTTAGTGTCCAGCTCAACAGCAATGCCATTCAATTACACTAATATGGAGATGATTGCAGTCACATTAATGAATATTCAGCCTGGTGCAGGATAGATAGTGGAGTAATTACTCATTTCAGCACTATAGTAAACCTGGTTTTTGTAGTCTGACAAAACAAAACAAAAAACAGCCCAAATGATTTGTTTGCGAGCGTATCCATCGCTGGCACTGTTTAGATTCGCCATCTGTAAGACACCTGTGACGTGTAGATAGATTAGCTTAGGTGCTTTCACACTTAGTTTCTCATTGATAAGAAACTGTTAAGTTGTTGCTGACCACCGATTGTCAAAGTACCTCTAGGAGAGATCATTGGATTTGACTTTTGTGTACAGAATCAGCTCACGAGTTCTGTTCCAGCAGTTATTGGAGCTTTCGAGTGTGCCAAAATGGTTAGGAGACAGAAAATCAAGCACTTTGTTTGGATCAAGCCAATCAACCGTAAAAGCCTTTAAATGTCTTTAACCTGAAATCTCTTGAATGTTTACTTACTGGAATTGAATGAGGATCTTTGTGATTTTAGTTTTAGAATCCTAACGATGCCTTTGTTTTTATAGGGAAGAAGACCTGGGTATTTCTCCTTTTTGGATCCATTCTCTCCTGGGGTTTGGCTTTTCATGTTGCTGGCGTACCTGGCAGTCAGCTGCGTGCTGTTTTTGGTGGCGAGGTAAATACTCAGCTCCACACTGACACCTGCAGGAACTTATTAACATCATCACTGTCCTTAAAGGGGTATTCTGTCATTATTTATTTATCCTCATGTTACGCCTAACCTGTATGACAACGTTTTGAAGAAGTTTTAGTCTGCTGTCTTGCATATAATGAAAATGGACAGGGATTTGGGCTGTCAGGCCCCATAAAAGCAACATTAAAGTGGTCCGTATGAATCATGCACTAGTCATACAGTAGCTTCATGTCAGAACCGGACTGAAATTGTATTTATCATTCACTAAAAGCTTGTATGCTCTGATCGCAAATAGGTTGGACATTCTGTCAAACTTCTCCTTTTAAAGTCATACAAATTTAAAACGTGTAGTGCACCCAAAAAATGGAAAAAAAAAGTAATTATTCACTCATCCTCATATTTTTTGTGGAACCATTTTAAAGATTTAATTTTCTATACAACAAAAGTGGATTTTTTTTTGTTTTTGTGAATTTGCTTTAACACCAAACCAGACATTATCCCTAACTAAAACCCTTAAATAAACCCTCTACTAAAACCGGAGAACAAAAATTAGTTGATAGGATTTCTGAATGTCACTACTATAAGAGCGAATCTTTGCTCTCTGATTTTAGGAGGAGGTTAGAATTGTTGGTTCATAGAAATGTTGTTGTTCCAGGATCAATATCCTTTGTTGGTCCAGTAAAACAGTCCTAAACTTTACCCTGAAATCTGATTGTTTTGGTGGGAATGCTGGACCAACAAGGGTGTATTTGAAGATATTTAATTTTAAGCTCACTTTATTTTCCAGCTTTGCATTGGATCAAAAAAAAATGTTCATGTTTTATACCCTTTTAGTAGCCTGCTGATTTTCTGCTGACAACGGGAGTGTTTTGTGTGTTTATTCACTGAACATTACCTGTCAAGACATTTTATATAAATGTATCTTTGGAGATTTTGTGCATGTGGGTTTTTCTTTGTTTCCATCTCTATAATGTATAAATATTTTTAGACATTTCTATTGAATTATGACCTGTGTTAGCTCTTTTGCGTTGCTTGTGTTCGGCATTTCAACAGAAGCATAATGTGGGGTTGTCGCACAGCTTTAAGAGTAACTCGACAGCTTCCTGCAGTGCAGTGCATTTTTATTAGTGCCCTGTCAGTCATGGCTAAAGCTTGCAAAGCCCCTTCAGGGAACAAAAAACAGGTTACATGGCCAACAGGGAGTACTGGTGACTTCATGCTTTGCCAGCTGTTAAAATTGTTCTTGGCTCATTTATGTTTACTACTTTTTATTCTTTCTTTTTTATCGCTCCTTGTGGCACACAGGCTAACTCCTTATGAATGGTACAACCCGCACCCATGCCTGAAGGGGCGCTGTAACCTGCTGATTAACCAGTATTCTCTGGGCAACAGTTTCTGGTTTCCTGTGGGGGGGTTCATGCAGCAAGGCTCCACCATCGCCCCCAGAGCCCTGTCCACTCGCTGTGTCAGTGGAGTATGGTAAGAGCGCGCGATAAACAATTTCTCTCTTCTGAAAAGATGGTCAACAGAATATGTTGCATTTGGATCCTGGTCTCCAGAATGTCAGGAAGTTTAATAATATTGGTATTTTCCTCATTAATCCTGTATACACTGTAAAAAAAAAAAAAAAAAAAAAAAAACTTTTGCAGTACAATCAACATGGATGTTTAAGTTATTTCAAATTAAATTATGTTAAACTGACTTTAAAACATGAGTTACATCATAACTAATAAAAAAAAGTTTTGGAACAACTTGAGGGTGAGAAAATTATGACATAATTTACATTTTTGGGTGAACTATCCCTCTAAAAGCAATGTAAAATCTACCTGGGCAGAAAGGTGTAGACTCTTTATCTGAGATGTAACGGCCCGATCTGCAAGGCTCATGACTAAATAATCTGCAAAAATGGCCAGCAAAATTAAAACTTCTCTCATAAACAAGTTAGTTTTACCAATGCTTTTTATCCAAAGTTGCATTACATTGCATTATAGACATTTCTATCAGTTCTTGCATTTCCTGGGAATCAAACTTATGAACTTGGTGTTGCTAGCACCATTATTCTCTGTTTGATCCAGAAGAATGCTTATTGAATATTGAATTTATATGTTTTTTTTTCTTGGGAACTAAATAAATGATTGAAACATTTGTACATTTGTGTATGATCAAATTCCTCAAATAAAAACTCACTGAATCCAGTACAGCTCATTTGGCCCCTGATTATACGTTCATGTTGGTTTTTATGAGTCTTTAAGCTCAGCTGGCTTAACCAGCAAAAACCAGTTAGGTTTTGCATGCCTAAACTGAATTACCAATTACTCAACCAGCATTACCCAGCCATTATGTTCTTTTCAGCAGAGTATTACATTCTTCTATACCCTGATCGCATTGTCAGCTGCTGGATGTAGCAGATAAAAGTGCTACTCTCACTTGGCCTCTGTTTTTCTGCTGCGTTATTATACTGTCATTTTTCGAGGCCCTGCCGACTGCAGCACACTGAGGTCAGTGGAGAATAAAAGCAAGCTATTTTTGAGTATTCTGAACAGGCATACCGTATTCAGAAAAGCCTTTCAACTTCTCATTCGGATTCCAAGCTCACAGTAGCGCAGAGCTCTTTTGATGTTGGGTCAGAGCTGCTTCTGCGTTGCGTTCCTCGTGTCTAAAACTGGTTTGTCGTTCCAGGTGGGCCTTCACCTTGATCATCATCTCTTCCTACACAGCCAACCTGGCGGCCTTTCTCACTGTGCAGAGGATGGAGGTGCCCATCGAGTCGGTGGACGATCTGGCTGACCAGACGGCCATCGAATATGGCACCATGCATGGCGGGTCCACCATGACTTTCTTCCAGGTGAGATCTTCAAGGACAGAATGGAAGAGAACTCCACCCACAAATCAATGGCCTGTCGGCAGGTTTATTGACCATGTTGCTAGCGCTCTTCCATACTTTGGGATTTATCTGTTTGCTGTCTTAATATCAAAGCCCTGCGATATCTTTCCCTCTCCAGAGGGCTGCCCAGACTAATTCATACTTTTTGATGCATCAGAGGGGCCGTTTCTTGACCCGCCTCTCAGCAAGCACAGGCTGTTTCACATATTCAGTTGTCACATCAACATGTCAAACTGTCAGCTTATCAACCACCTTGGTTAACACAGTCACTCTCACCTTCTCAAAAGCTCTAGTGATTGGCTGTCAGGACTCCAGACGAAGGTTGAGGAGGAAGCAGGAGTGCACATATTGACCCTAATATTTCCTGTTCTTTGGTTAGAACTCCCGCTACCAGACGTACCAGCGCATGTGGAACTTCATGTATTCCAAGCAGCCCAGTGTGTTTGTGAAGAGCACAGAGGAGGGCATCGCCCGAGTGCTCAACTCCAATTATGCCTACCTGCTGGAGAGCACAATGAACGAGTACTACCGCCAGCGCAACTGCAACCTCACCCAGATCGGAGGCCTGTTGGACACCAAGGGCTATGGCATTGGCATGCCTCTGGGTAAGAAATTGGTTTCTGTTAGAGAAACAACATCTAATTTATGTGGAGTCTTTAATGGTGATTGCTAGTCAGATTGTATGATATAATCTCAGTGAGATCACTGTGAAACTTTAACTATATTCATGTCAGTGTATGATGTACAACTTTGGTCACATTTGACAGCATTGAGTGGCCGATCAGTTATGTCACACTTATTAACATTGGAAATTGAAATGGTAGCACACACACCCAAGCAATCCACTGTTTATGTTTTACCTGAATAATTTATCATCTATTTCCAGAGCAAACTCAATGTAGTATGATCATAACATGAAGTGAATGCTAATGGAATTTAAATTAAATATTATTTTACTGCATTCAAAGGTTGGGGTTTCGGTAAGATTTAATGTGAATGTTTTAAAATGGATTCTCTTATGCTCACCAAGGCAGCATCTATTTTATTAAAATACAATAAATCAGTAATATTTCTAAATATTTTCTTAATATATTATTAAAATATAATTTATTCCTGTAGTGGCAAAGCTGAATTTTCATCATCATTACTCCACTCTGCAGTGTCACATGAAAACATTCATCCTTGCTGAATAGAGTATTAATTTATCTCAAAAAATCCCAAACAGCAGTGTATTTTTCTTTTCTTTTTTATTGCATGTCATATAGACAACAAATGTAGATGGATACTTTCAGAACTTCGTCTGAGACATTGACTAATATCAAGTAAGAATGTGACAATAAGTCGCAAACTTGCCCTATAATGAAAGAAATCTTGTTACAGTTAGAGAAATCTGTCTCAAGACAACAAAGTCGTAGCCAAACTTGCACAGTGCGCACCCGGCTTTCATCGGATAGCTAAAATCAAATGAAACCATTGGCTGAATATAAATTGCACTGAATTGATTTTGACCAATGTCAACCAAGGATTTATGTCCAACAGATGTTTTAATCAGCTTGATTAATGAAAGGGTTTAGGATGCGATAAGCTAATTGAACAGCACAGTAGAAATTATACATCCAGCTCTGGCTCTTGACTTCTCTAAGGTGGATATTTATGACTGTTTTGTTTGCAGGCTCTATCTACAGAGATGAGTTTGACCTGGCCATACTCAAACTACAGGAGGAAAACCGCCTTGAGATCCTGAAGAGAAAATGGTGGGATGGCGGCAAGTGTCCGAAAGAGGAGGATCATCGAGCGAAAGGTGAACTTCCTGTCACTCAACTGCAGGTCCAAACTGAATCTGTTCTAAAACATTTATCATTTTGTGTAATTCTGTGTAGGTCTGGGCATGGAGAACATCGGTGGGATCTTTGTGGTGCTTGTGTGTGGTCTGCTGGTGGCCATCTTCATGGCCGTGCTGGAGTTTGTGTGGATGCTGCGTCATACGCCAGGAACAGAGGTGAGAGAGGGCTATTTTACCTGCCTCTGCTTTCTGTCCTTCTCCCCGCCCTCGCGCCTCCCTTCCTGAACCCCCCACACCCCAACCCACACCTCACAACCAGCACACCAAAGAGTATACCTCAAAATCATCTACACAGGTCTTCACTGTCACAACCAACACGTGGTTTTACGTTTTTTAACGTTTGAATGAAATAAGGTTCCTATTGTTTTGTCTTTTATTTTCCTCCCTGGAACATATTGATGGCTGTGTGTGTCAGACTGCATTGTTTCAATTGAAACACTGTGATTTTTACTAAATAAACACTTTGGCGTGTTTCAGTAGAACCCCAAGACGTGACTTTTTTCTGGAGGGTACAAATGCATGAGCAGTGTTTGTTTATGTCTTCATGACTTGCTGTAGTATGGACCCTTTTCACATTTTGGGGGTTCTCAGAAGTAGAAGTCGTCGTAGTTGGGTAAACTTTTGTAGTGTTGAACGGGATAAGACAGCAAAATAAAAAATACTTGATAGCGTTTCTATGAAATTATTTTTAAGAGGGGAAAATATTGAGAGATTGATTACAGCTGATGTAACATTTTCCGTCATTGTATTAGAAACGTCTTCGCAGCAACGTTAATTTATTTTTGTAATTTACATTAAAATAAGTATTTAAAAATGTAAATATGAAAAACTTTGCAATTTTAATAACTGTGAAAAGGATCCATTGATTGCCCTTATTCATAGAGCATTGTGGGTAAATATTCACAGAAAATTATGTTTATCTATAAGTATGTGGGTGGTAATATAAGTAAAGCGAGACTAAACGAAATGCTAATTGAAAACTGATCGGGAATGTGTGTGTTTGTTTGTGCACCTGTGTTTTATGTTTTAACATCAAGTGACTAGTTGAACCAGTGCAGTTTTGCAAGGGTTTTTTATAAGCTAAATACTTGCATTACCCTTAGGGTAGCTTTGTGTATTAGCATTAGGTAATGTGTGTTTGTGTTTATGTTGGTGTGTGTGTGAGGTGCATGATGTAAGTGTATAATTAGGGCCCTGCACTGGCATGCCTCATAGTCCGAAGGGTAACACGTCCTACATGTCCAGTAAATCTCTTCATCCACAACACATCACATTGATCCAACACCAAGATGGTCCCTCCAACCAAAGGCCTACTAACATTACAGCTCCCAGAATCATGTCATAGTTTGTATGCGGTGCCTTTTCAACCTTATGACAATATACTTGATAGGCTTAGTGTATATGTTGATATATTTCAGAAAACAGCACTGGTTGAGATTCAGCAGCTGAGTTCTGGAATTTATCAGCTAAGATTAAATGAATGCTAATGGGACGTGGCATAATCGGGTTGAAGTAACATCAAATTTCCATGTAAATTCATCACAAGCAGCTATTTTGTTTTGTTTGTGTCGAATTAAAAGTTCATGTTTTTCAAAAAGGAAAGTTCTGTCATCATTTCCTTTACTCAAGCCATTCCAAACCTGTTTTACTTTTGTTTTGTTTTGTGAGGCATAGAAGATATTTTGAAAATTGTTGGTAGCCAAACACTTTTGACCTTTTTTTTTTTTCATTTTGCCCATTAATTTACAAAACATTGAGACATTATGTTCCAGAAAAAAAGTCATACAGGTTTGAAAAGACATGAGGGTGAGTGAATGATGACAGAACTTTAATTTTTGGGTGAACTTTCTCAATTAGCTTTTTCCTGAAAGTTTGTAGTCAATTGGGCAAAATTCAGCCATTTCAATAATAATCCATGTGATCTGTAATTTCATGTTAGGGCAAAAAATGTCCCTATAGGTTTGAGTTGATAACACAAACTCACTGTGTTGACCAACCAACAGCTGCTTGGTCTGAAAGTGACTTCTATACTACACTATTGACAATAGTCAATGGATTTCTATTGTGACCACACCTTAATTGAACAGGGTGGAAATATTACGGTTACGTCATCAATGATATTGTGCTGGAGGCATATGCTGATACCTGTTACCTACTTGTTTCATATTTTAAAAATGCTAATTTTGTCTAACGGTGGAATAGGTGGTTTATGCATAGTATTTGCTTTAAAATTTGATGTCACCTCAGGAAATTAAAGTCTACTGAAACTACTTAAAACTCTACTGAGGGCAAGAGGAAAATACTACTGTAAAACAGCCATGAAGATAAATGAACAATTTACGGAAACGATTATTTATTTAACAGTCTTTAATCAAGACATTCTTTTTGTAATATTGTGAGATAGTATTTAATTCATGACAGGATTTCTTTAAGATGACAAATAGCACCTGAGAACAGAAAAACACCACACCTCTATTGTAAAGTGATGAAAGTTCTTTTAAAAATATACGCATTCAAATATTCAGATTACTTTGTTTAAATAACCATCGAAACATAGAGCTTCTTGGGAGCAATTTCAGACCAATTTTTTAACATTTAAGGCACCGTATACGAAGAATGACCCAAACGCAACAGATCCACCCACTTATCATGTCTTTTTATAATGCAAATCTAACAATACACATTTAAAAGTGAACTTGTTGAGAATATAATGAGCACACACAGAGATCACCCAAGCGCTTCAGGATGTTTTCTCTGATTTCTCTGCGGTGCATCAGTCCAGATAAACAGCCACCGCCCCCTGTATAGCCCAGTGTTATTTTGATCAATGCTCTGGCTGTGCTGCCTGCCACCCCCCTGTGTGCAGCGTGTCAGTGAGACCCCCTGGCCTCTCTCTCTCTCTTTCTCTCCCTCTGTCTCCGTGTTTGTGCCTCACAGCTGTCCGTGTGCGAGGAGATGCTACGAGAGCTGCAGGGCATCGTGCTGTGTCAGGACAGCCTGCAGTTACGGCGCAGGCGCGGAGCCGGCGTGCTGCGACCGCAGCCTCTGCCCCTGGACGACCGGCGGGCGCGGGCGGCGGCGGCGAGCCTCAGCAACGGCAAGCTGTGCACAGGCACCGGCCTGCCCGAACCCCTCTCCCACAGACTGGCGCAGGAGGCCGCCCTGGTGGCGCGAGGGTGCAGTCACATTCGCATCTGCCCGGAGTGCCGGCGCTTCCAGGGCATTCGAGTGCGCCCCGCCGGCCCCCCAGGAGCTTCACCTACCCACAGCGAGGAGAGTATAGAGTGGGAGAAGGGCACCAACAACAGTGAACACGAATAACCTCTCTTACCTGTGTCGGATAGATGTTAAATGATGGCTTGCTGGACCCAGGGATTATGGGAACGTAGGCTCTGGAGAAGGAGCTATGGGAGATGCTGTCCATGCTGCTCAATTCGGCCCAGGAGCTGCGTCTGGTTTCTGTACACTGTCCTTACAGCCCTCTCCTTTTGGGGGACACAGCAGAGGGGCTTTGTACTATGCAGTATATTTGTCTTACTGTGCTGTTGATTTATTTTTAAATTATTCCTCTTTTGTTGTGAAACCACTATATTGCTATTATCTCCTCCTCACGACACCCATTAAGTTTGGTTTTTCACACAGACGCGTACAGCGGACGACTGCGGACTCGATCCACTATCGCTCAACCTTTTTGTATTAATTTTGTGCGGCCACCTTCTCATGCCGGTCCCTGGCGGAGTAACTATTAAGAGAACTGAACACAAAAACAACTGCGATCTGTTTTTATTAATAGTCATATTCTATTAAAAAAGGTTTTTGGGATGTTTCTGAATGTTTGATGTGCATGTACGAGGGTTTTAGATGCTACTGAATGGATAAAAACAAGAATTTCATTTTTTTTCTGGTTAAAGACACACTTTTTACACTTTTGCTTTTCATTCTTTTGAGTTGGATTCATATCGTTGCACTCTTTAGATATGACAATTGCACATATTTTTGGAAAAGTGAAAGATTATGCTCCCGTTTTAGGAATTTGCATTAGGAAACTAACTAGGATTAATGCCGATTTCCATGTACCCTTATTTTTGTCATTCTAGCAGGATTCTTGGAGGTATCAAGTGTGTTCGCTTTCTAAAACATGTCAGGAAAGTGATATCTTGAGTTGAAACATGATGATGAAATCAATACATGATCAAATCAGCGGGGTCTCTCCATCTAGACATATCTGTGTGATGAAACATTGGAGATTGTGGGCCTGTGTACATCAGATGTTCAGGTATTTCTTTATACTACATAACAGCTCATAAAGTTATTGGTTTTTTTTCTTGTTTGACACCAGGAACATCCATTTGTTCACGTGATGTCTTTGGTTCATCTTGTTTTCAAAGAGAGACTTCTGGTGAACAACCTTTTAAAAATGGATTCAACCAATCAGTTTTAACAACGTACCACAGCTGATGCAGAATTTGGATACCAAAATGAAATTATTTTATATTAGGCATGATGTTATCCTCAACTTGCAGTGCCAAATTGTAATAAATTGCCTTCACGTTTTGGAGAGCCATTAGAGGTGACTTATTACCCATGTTGATTTTTCTGTGCATTTCTATTGAACTGAATCCATTTCTAAATGAGATTTCAATACGGTGTTAGTGCCTGACGAAAATAAATGGCATTGTGTTCAGTTCTGTGAAAGTTTTTGTCTCTTGGATCTTTTGGTTCAATCTGTAACGTGTTTTTTTTAGGTGCACAAATACAGCTCCATTTATTTACAGGTTGGAATGGCTATGCGTGTGTTTTGGTGTTTCGGACATCTGATGAACAATTGCAAAGCTGTGTGTGCAGGTGGGTTTTCACTGGATACACAGACTTGTAAAAAACTCTACGGGGGCAACCTCAAGATGTGACACATTTACTATGTGGGACATGAGCACATCTGCTTTAGAGATACTAAGAGCTGGTTTAAAGAGTCACCAAAAAAGCAAAAACAGACAGATACTGCCCTGAATGCTTTCACAGGAAAGTTGATTTAGGCATATCAAGTTTGCAAAAGTGACCAATAATAAGGGAGTTAACAAGACAGAATTCAGACCACAAAATGGCTGCCCCCATGAAGTGACCCAGTTTGACCCAAAATGTGAGTTTACGTCATTTTAAATGTTTATTTTATTTTTAAAGTGTTTTTTATGTTCTGGGTAAAAAATGTATAATGAGGGGAATCTTTCTGAGTACACGAGATTAATTTCTGTCTTAACACTTTAATGGGATGGTTCACCTAAAAATGGAAATTCTGTCATCATTTACTCACCCTCAAAGTATCTTCTTTTATGTTAAGCAGAAAAAAGAAACTCATTCAGGTTTGGAACAATCTGAGGGTGAGTAAATGATGACAGAATTTTATTTTCTTTTTTTTATGAATTACCCCTTTAAGAACATCTGGTCCACTGTGAGCTTCCAACCTGATTTCATGAGAAAACGTTACTATTTTTGAATAAACAATGTGATTCATATAAAAACATGATTTTTACCCCTAAACATAACTGCTGCCAGCGTATGCGATTGTACGAAGACGTATGAGTGTGATTGTACAAATTCATACGAATTAGCCACCATTTCACAAAACATAAAAGTTACAAATTGCCATGAGAGTGTGTTGAAGCTTCTGTGTTTCACTCAATCCTGAGTATTTTTGAACTGTAGAAATATCTCCATCATCTGCAGATGTCTAAAATATAGAAATCCTTTATATTTAGGGTTCAAACACTAAATTAAATTCCAATGCTATGATGCTTTGATAGTAATGAGTGTGAATGTTCAGAGACCGAAATGTGACTGAATGACTCAAGACAGGATTTATTTTGTGAGACTGGCAAAGCTCACAGCCCAATCAGTCCAGATGCATTCCCGAGGGCCGGGCCTCTATCTCTCTCAGCATACTACCCTTCTCCAAGCCATTTATTTCTTAATTCAGCTCTAACCTGTTTCCACAGGTTGAAATTGCATCTCTGACTTTAATTCATTCTGGTGTCGTAACTGATTTGGTCAGACAACAAGAAATTCGACTCTGCAATTTACAATTTATGACATCAGCGAACGTGGTTTTACATGTTGTTGCGTTGTGTTGCCACAAAGGGCGCTATATCAGTTTTAAAATGGGTTTCTCTTCGGCTGTCATCGAAAAGCAAATGTGAAAAGAATCTTGCGGAGTAATAATGGGTCGTTTATACAGAATACGTTTTTTCATTCTAGTGCGCTGCTTTTCAACTTATTTCAAGTTGTTGTTGTTTTTGTTTTGTTTTATGAAACGCTTCACAGCTAAAAGTAGTTTTGAAAAAAGAAGGGTAAAAAACGCTTGTCTAGATGCAGGAATTTCCACTGACCTGAATCTTGCATTTTAATTGCAAAAATGCTTTCTGTGTGAATGGGTATAGACATCATATATGATGTCTGTGTGAATGGGGGGCCACTATGGAGCTTGTGCTACATGGATGTTTGACACTGATGCTTTCACTTCTTTTACAGCATCTCGCACATAAAAGGGCATTATAGAAAATGTGGCGTTTATGGTAAAAATAAAAAGTAAAACTTTTATGAAAAACTGATCTCTAGGCCTAATGTTTTGTTTTAGTTTTTAATTCCACTATCCTTCATCTCACATTTTTAAATTCATTTTTCTCTGTATGTCTATGTGTTAAGTTACTGTGTGACTGATATAAGAACACCTTACACTAGATTTGAATTTAAAGCAGCTGCATTATCATTAAACCATGCACTGAAAACTGCCGCTTTCTGTTGTTAGTGTGCGCATGCTCTCTCTCTCTCACTCTCTAGCCTTTAGCGCGTGCGTGTACTGTACTGTGTTCGAGCAGTCAGAGCAGGTATCGGAGCGCAAGCAACCGAGACGTTGCACATGTGAAGTAAACGTTGGTGCACATCCAAATATTTTAAATGCAAAATTGATTTTCGTTCACTCGAAATACTTTCTTATTTGCGAGACGAACATTTCTCTGCAAAACTCAGTTCACGTGCGCGAAATGCCCTTTTTCATGCTCAAAATATGATCTTGCGCGCGCAGAATAGTAAGCCCATATACAATTATCAAACCATTTTCGTAATTCCAGCACATTTTTTAAACTAATGCTTTCAATTGGATGCATCTTTCCTGCAATAGCACGATTCTTTCTGCCAGGGCTGCAGCAGAGAAGCTGTTTAATAAACATTTATTCACAAGATCTTATCATGGTTTATATATGTTAATTATGTATTTATTATCTCAGTCTTTTTCGGTTATTTCGAAGGTGGGTTGCTTTGATTTTTTCTTTGTCCAGAAAGCTTATTTTATTTAATTTTGATTTTTTTTCTTAGTTATATTTAACAATATTTTTTTACTATTTCTTTATTTATTGTATTTACTTTTACATTACTATATATTATCAATAAATAAATAGTTATTTAATCACACTATTAACATTCTTTCAACGTTAGTCCAAAATAACTAATAATACATTTCATGAATAACCCTTGTAAAGGGGTGGTTCCGTGTTTTTTTTCTAGGCTTGGTTGTGTTTATGGGGCGCAATATAACGTCTTAATACTTCTTCTTTTTTTCTTATATTTTAACTTTATTCCACACTGCTGTCTCCACTGTCCTTTGAACAGCTCGTTCGCTTCCTGTTAGCCCATCCCTCCAAAAAAACGCAATTTTCTTAGATGCTTGTCTGCAGCTAGCCTACTGCAACAGCTCTCTCTCTTCCGTAATGATTGCGACGTGGCCTCGCCCACTTTGTTGCGTGTTAGTGGGGCAGTGTTTACGTTAATAGCAAGCGATAATGATGTCACCAACCCGGGAAGAAGCTCGTTGTAGTCCAAACCGGCAGTTTTTGTAGGCAATAAACTGCCACAACTTTAAAAGACAATATCTCAGTTTGCATTGAACTTTCAGAGCTGTAACTTTGCAGATACTGTTTATGCTCAAGCAGCAACATTACACACTAACTAAAGTTAAAAAGTGAAATCTCATGCAACCACCCCTTTAATTCAGATCAGAATATCTTAAATGGTATGTCTTTCCTGACCTCCTGGATCCTAATGTCAGTTTTCCTAATGTAGACATTTTATTTTTATTTAAATGACCCCAGGAAAGGGTGAGGGTTAATCTCAGATGCATTTGAATGTAGCTGTTTTAGTACAGTGTTATCTTGCTGTTTTTCACAGTTTTCAAATAATTTATTATCAAAAGCAATATTAAAACAGCCCATTCTAAATGTTTTAAAATGCAGAGTGTTATAACTCTTTTTCAGATCATTGTTTGTCACCTACAGGTGAATTAGACTCTCTTTAATGTTCTAAAACATCAGAGGTAAGTAACAGGTCCAAATGCTCTTTGTCATCTTCGTTTCATAATGAAAGTGTTGTTGACATCGCTGTGAATACAGGTAGGCCGCCCGTGCCATGTTCATTTGTCCGACTTTTGTTCTTCAGCAGTGCTTGAATAATCAGGGAACCATCTCAGCATTACAGATATAGTGAAATAAAAGTATTTGTTTGTTTTCGTCTCCTTTTCATTTATTAACCTTGTTATGAATTGATCTCGGACAGGGAGACATTGATAATCTGCCTGCTGTAAAGCTCGCACATAGACAGCCAAATTATCATTGTAGCCTAATGCTACGTCTTTCATGAATGTAAAATTCATGACATAAGAAGGTAAGTTATTTAATATGTAACAGCATTAACTCAATATTTTAATAATGAGATGATGTGTGTAGCGTTTATTCCAGACAGTCGGTTCTCCTGAGGAATCTCACTCTCACATATGCAAATCAACAAACAGCTGGCGTCTGTCAGTGGCATTAGAGCATTACAGGAATCAAACTAAGAAGAAAACAACAGGTAAACACATCCTATAGACATTCTATAGGGAGAAAATTAAACCATAAAATGTTTGTTTAATTATTTTATTAAACTCATTTTTATATTTCAACACACGATAAAGGAAATACTTTTGGAAGAGCAACAAAAAATAGGCCAACAGCGACACCAGCTGGTGACAGAATTAACGGCACTGTGCTGTAAACGATTAGAGTTTAAACTTTATTCATGAAACACTGGCAGAACAAATGCATGCATTTTACGTAAAACCATTTTTCTGCATAAATTGTCCCATTCAATTCAGTGGGACTAATATATATATATATATATATATATATATATATATATATATATATATATATATATATATATATATATATATATATATATATATATATATATATATATATATATATATATACACAAACAGACTGATGAATTGCTTCCAGTTCATTCTTCTTGTTTCATGAATGAGGCCCAAACACATGTGTAAGCACAATGTACAAACTGCTGTCTCAAGTTACTCTAAAACCAGGTATGGCAAAATTGTTCCTTATATTTCAGAACTCAAAACGTAAACGGTATTGTCAACTGTGGGAACTTTCATAATGTTACTGAATGCTAAAGTCTATTATGCTTACTAAGGCTGCATGTATTTGATCTAAAAACACAATGAAAAAGTAAAGTGAAATGCTCTCTCTCTCTCTCTCTCTCTCTCTCTCTCTCTCTCTCTCTCTCTCTCTCTCTCTCTCTCTCTCTCTCTCTCTCACTGTGTGTGTGTGTGTGTGTGTGTTTGTAAAATTAAATTTTGTTCTGTAATAGGAAAGCTGAATTGTGTATATATATATAAACCAATATATGTTTCACAATACTTTTTCATTGTGTTTTACTTGAGTAATGATGCTGAAAATTCATTACTCCAGTCTTTAGTCTCATGACTCTTTAGAAATCATTCTGATATGCTGATTTTCCGCTCAAGAAACATTGAAGAAGTCCTCATACGTGAAGCGGGTTTATTCCAAAGTCACTGAGCATGTCCTTGACATCCTGATGAATGACTGTGCTATGTTCTTCCCACTGCAGCCGCGTCTCAGCCAGGTGAGAGAGCAAACTGTCCAAACAGCCCTGCACAAGGCCAATAGACACCAATTAATAAAAAACAACTCAATTTAAGATGAAAAGTCTCTTATTAAATGGGGCATGTCTCGCCATCTGGCACAAGCGTTTAGTGGTGCAGATGGTCTCAATTCTAAAATACTAAATGCTGAAATGGATAACCTTTTGGATGGCAATCAGATTTGTTAACACTTTAATTAACCATCAGTTCATTTTGTTTTACTATAGCATTAATTATACCTCAGTTAGTCGAGGTAGATTTTTCAGGCACACTTTGAAATCCCACCAAGCAATTTTAAGCTTTGTGTAGTGCTAATAAATCTATTAAATCCATAAGTGTCATCCATTCAAGGATCTAATATATATTTGGACACAGCGTTGATATTTCACTTAATTGCTTATAGATTAGTGACTCTGACTTACATGCAGTATCTTCTCACACTCACTCTCCATGCGGTCCAGTTTGCTTTGGAGGTCAGAAATGATGGCGTCTTTTTCTGCTTCAGTCTTCTCTCGCTGCTCTCTTTCCGATTTTAATTTAACCTGACACTCGGCTAATCAAACAGAGGTCTGTCATTAGCATGTGTTTGTTTGGTTAAAGCATACTGCCTATGATAAGAACATACATTTGAATATGTTAACTGCTGAACTCACCGAGCTGTGTATCCAGCCTGTCCACACTCACTTCAAGCCTGTTCACTTTAGCCTGCAGGTCTGTTTCTAGAGACCTATATTGACGGTTGAGATCTGTTATCAAAGTTAAATACAATACATATTGTGTTAGAAGTCAATTATGATATAACATCTTACAGAAACATACTGTAAGTCACATAAGTTACTACCATTCAGTAAGATTTTAAATACAATTATTTAAAAAAAAATGATTTCACTAAAGATTTCATTTACAAATAAATGCTGAAGCTTCTATTAATCAACGACTATATAATCTATAGTCATACTAGCAAATGTATCACTTTTTCCACTTCATATTAAGCAGCACAACTGCCATCTAGCCATCAAATCAGCACATTAGAATGATTTCTAGAGGATGTGACATTAAAGACTGGAGTAATGATGCTGAAAGATTTAGCTTTGACATTTGACAGAAATTAATTACATTTTAAAATATATTAAAGTTGAAAATTGTTCTTTTAAATTGCAATACTATTGAAATTGTATTGTTTTCACTGTATTCGGATCAAATAAATGTTGCCTTGGTCACAATGTTGGGGAGTAACTAGTTACATGTAATTAGATTACATAATTTGATTACAAAATAAAAGTTACTGTAATCAGTAACAGTTAGGCCTACTGAGAACAATATGTAATTAAATTACTTATGAAAATGTTAATAATTACAAAGGGGGTTACATCTGAATATTTACTTTAAAAAGCTAGGTATGTTGAATATTGAATAATATTATAGGCATGCAGCTATTTACACCAAGTGAAAATAAAAAATTATCTGTAGCCTAGATTATAGATTTGCTTAGTAATATTTGATAATACCTGAAAATAGTAAATATATTCTATTCACACTAAAGTAGCAGTTTCTTTGCAATATGAGTAATTACATGCTATTTATACTTTATTTTGACCAATATATACTATTTGCACCTCATTGTTGTACGTTAACAGGATGCAGTAATAACGTGTAAATGATATATTAAAATTATTAAATGGATACCACATTAATGGGACAATAAAAGCCCTCCCTACACCTAACCCTACCCAAAAAATGTTTTTATTATTATTAAAAATTGTTAGGCACGTTATTTAGATTTTTTCTTAATTTTCTTAATTTCTTAATTTTCTTATTTTTTATTGAAAGTAAATGCCTTTCTGATGTGATATGTGATGGGGAAAGGGAGAAGAGCGAGCTGGCAAAAGGCAGATTCGAACCTGGGTCGATCGTATCAAAACAAAGGATCTTAAGCCTAATCTATGCATGGGCGTAGATTAAAAGTGCGGGGGACACGTCCCCCCCCCATCCCCCGCACTTTGAATACAATGTATTTTTGCCCCCTGCACTTTTACTGGGTCTCACCGATCCTAGTCGACCCGGTCCGAGCAGGATTCGAGCCAATGTTAACTGCGGGGGGGCGGGGAAGTTAACAGGGACTCAAACCTCGGTTGATAGCGCACTTCTTGAGGTCACGGGCAAATGTATTAACAACCAATGTGAATACATCAAGATAAAAAATAATCTATGCATGAGCTGTCATTTTATCTGAATATGAGGAGGGCGCTCTCACAGAAAGTCCAAAAGTGGATTCAAAGAAGTAATACCCTGTGTAACGCTGGAGCTGCAGCTGAAAAAAAACAATCGTTATGAGGGATGAAACGTGACGACGGCAATCATATATTTGCGGCAAAATATGCTCTGTGTGTGTTTCTCAAGCCATCTCAATGTAGGCTATTTATTGACAATAAAGTAGGCCTATATCATGTATGAATAATGCAGTGCTAACTAACAGCTTTTTTAATGTTTAGTATCTTCTGCTCACCAAAGCTGCATTTATTTAATAAAAAATACAGTTAAAACGGTAATATTGTGAAATATCATCACAAATTAAAACTTTTTTCTGTGAATATATAGTGTAATTTATTCCTATGATCAAAGCTGAATTTATCATCATCACTCCAGTCTTTAGTGTCACATAATCATTCTCATATGAGGATTTCATAATCAAGAAACATGTATGATTTTTTATCTGTGTTGAAAACATGTTGTGCTGCTTAAAAATGTTGTGGAAACCAGGATACATTTTATTTTTCAGGATTCTTTGATGAATAAAAAGTTCAATAGACAGCATTTATTTGCATTTATTAAATAAATTATTCTCTTTTGTATACAAAAGAGAATAATTTATTTAATAAATGCAAATAAAATATCACTTGAATATTAAAAATATCACTTGAGATCAATTTAATGCATGTCTGATCAACAAAAGTATTAATTTCTCTCTTTTTTTAATTTTACCACAAATGTTTGAATGGTGTGGTGGTTTCCACAAAAATGAAGTGGCACCATTAGCAGCTAAACTATTTTCAACAATGAAAATAATCATAAATGTTTCTTGAGCATCCAATCGGCATATGAGAATGAGGATCATGTGACTCTGAAGACTGGAGTTATGATGATAAATTCAGCTTTGATCCCAGGAATAAATTGCACTTTATATTCAAATAGAGAACAGCTGATATACATCAGAATAATATTTCACTGTATTAAATTTGTTACCGCATTTTTTATTAAATAAATGCAGCATATATATACACACACACACACACACACACACACACACACACACACACACACACACACACAGGTCCTTTTTAAAAAATTAGCATATTGTGATAAAGTTCATTATTTTCCATAATGTAATGATAAAAATTAAACTTTCATATATTTTAGATTTATTGCATACCAACTGAAATATTTCAGGTCTTTTATTGTTTAATTGATTTTTATTATTTTATTGTTTTATTGATGATTTTGGCATACAGCTCATGAAAACCCAAAATTCATATCTCAAAAAATTAGCATATCATGAAAAGGTTCTCTAAACAAGCTATTAACCTAATCATCTGAATCAACTAATTAACTCTAAACACCTGCAAAAAATGTAAAAAATAATTAAAAAACAAAAAATATATTAAATTGCAAAAATCTTTTAAAAACTCCCAGCCTGGTTCATTACTCAAAACCGCAATCATGGGTAAGACTGCCGACCTGACTGCTGTCCAGAAGGCCATCATTGACACCCTCAAGCGAGAGGGTAAGACACAGAAAGAAATTTCTGAACGAATAGGCTGTTCTCAGAGTGCTGTATCAAGGCCCCTCAGTAGGAAGTCTGTGGGAAGGAAAAAGTGTGGCAAAAAACGCTGCACAACGAGAAGAGGTGACCGGACCCTGAGGAAGATTGTGGAGAAGGACTGATTCCAGACCTTGGGGGACCTGCGGAAGCAGTGGAAACATCCAGAGCCACCGTGCACAGGCGTGTGCAGGAAATGGGCTACAGGTGCCGCTTTCCCCAGGTCAAGCCACTTTGGGCTACAGAGAAGCAGCACTGGACTGTTGCTCAGTGGTCCAAAGTACTTTTTTCGGATGAAAGCACATTTTGCATGTCATTCAGAAATCAAGGCGCCAAGAGTCTGGAGGAAGACTGGGGAGAAGGAAATGCCAAAATGCTCAGTGTCAAGTACCCACAGTCAGTGATGGTCTGGGGTGCCATGTCAGCTGCTGGTGTTGGTCCACTGTGTTTTATCAAGGGCAGGGTCAGTGCAGCTATCAGGAGATTTTAGAACACTTCATGCTTCCATCTGCTGAAAAGGTTAATGGAGATGAAGATTTGGTTTTTCAGCACGACCTGGCACCTGCTCACAGTGCCAAAACCACTGGTAAATGGTTTACTGACCATGGTATTACTGTGCTCAATTGGCCTGCCAACTCTCCTGACCTGAACCCCATAGAGAATCTGTGGGATATTGTGAAGAGAAAGTTGAGAGACGCAAGACCCAACACTCTAGATGAGCTTAAGGCCGCTATCAAAGCATCCTGGGCCTCCATAACAACTCAGCAGTGCCACAGGCTGATCGCCTCCATGCCACGCCACATTGAAGCAGTCATTTCTGCAAAAGGATTCCTGACCAAGTATTGAGTGCATAACTGAACATAATTATTTGAAGGTTGACTTTTTTGTATTAAAAACACTTTTCTTTTATTGGTCGGATGAAATATGCTAATTTTTTGAGATTTTGGGTTTTCATGAGCTGTATGCCAAAATCATCAGTATTAAAACAATAAAAGACCTGAAATACTTCAGTTGGTGTGCAATGAATCTAAAATATATGAAAGTTTAATTTTTATTGTTACATTATGGAAAATAATGAACTTAATCACAATATGCTAATTTTTTGAGAAGGACCTGTGTGTGTGTGTATATATATATTATTTTTATTTTTTTACATTGCATACAATCTATGGAGACTTAATGCACAAGTGTTTGTAGTACATAAACCAATCATAAAATTGGCATAAAATATAGGAGTAAAAATACAAGATGCGATAAATTATATTGGTCCCAAAAAAATGGTATTATGATATTTCTGTCCCCCTCACTTCTGAAAAGATGGCTATGCCCCTGGTCTTACGTGTTCTAATTGTGCCACCGAAAACATTGAAACATGTTTGTCTTTGTTTTAATCTTGTTTGGTCTAACCAGGCATTGTTAGGCTGAGCTATTGCGAATAGCACTTGCCAACAAGGCATGCTATTTGCATTTGGTGTAAACAGAAGATAATGGGCAATTTGTTGCTTTGCCTGTTTTTGATGTGCACAACGCCTCCTGTCATTTAAAAGCCGCTTAGTAAAGCGTTGCTATTCTGATGTTTTTGATTGGTTCTCTCGTTTGAATTTGCAGTGCACCAAGTCATCAATTACATCAATCTACATTGCCGCTGAAAGCTTTAGGCTACAACCTGTCTCAGAATTGCCACCATGGTGAGTGATAAAAATGGGTTCCAGTGATGGAAAATAAAAAAGTAATCAAATCTAATCAGTTACATTACTTTAATAAGGTAATTGAAATAGTTATACTACTTGTTACGTTTTAAATAGGGTGGCTTGTAATCTGAACCTTTATTTTACCAACACTGCTTGGTGAGCATAGGAGACTTCTTTCAAAAATATAAATAAAGTCTCGGTCTCAGTTTTGTCTCTTTCTCTCTCTCTCTCTCTCTCTGTGTTATAATGGAGGATGAGCTCACCAATATCAGGTTGTAGCAATAAATAAAGTGTTTCCAAAGCAGTATGAGATAAAACATTATCGGGTGGTTTCCCGGACAGAGATTAAGTGTAGTCTATGGCGAATTTAAAATAGAATGGCTATTTAAAATAGATTAACAGAAATCTGCTTTCCCTGTCTAATACTCCTATACTGACTACATCATAGCGTAATTTGAACCTACCAGCAGGGTTAACTTCAGAATAATGCTGTGTTTCAAAGTATCTTCTTTCAAACACAAGATTTATTTGAAGTTAAACCTGCCTCCTGGATTAATTTAAGACTCAATTTACCCTTCCTCCAGGATGATCACCATCTGGTAATATGTTATCCAAAGGTTGATAGCTCTCAATTAGCCTATCAGTAATTCAAGTGGTCATTATTTTTATTTGCAATCCACTGCCAGTCTTAAACCTCTCTCTTCAGGTTTTTTTTTTTAATTTTAGGTTTATTTTTATATTCTTCCACAACATCTGAACCCAGATATTTCACAAAACAGTAAAGTAATAAATCTGAGGATTCAATCTTGCCTGAACTTGTTGTATTGTTCTTGTATATGCGTGTTCATTTATTTTGTTGCTTTTTAAAAAGTTGTTATCTTGTTCAATAGCCTTTTTCTGATTGCAGTCTTTTTTTCTGCTGTCATTGTTTTCGCTGGACTTGATTCTCAGTTCCAAATTAAGCTTTTTTTTTAAGTTCATTCCATGATGAAGTTAAACGAATGTGTTCATTCTAATTCAGCACAGTTGGTTATAATTTACTCTTGTTTATTTAAATTCAGGACTCCATAACCCAGGGGTTAGCAGGCTAATCTGTTCATCTGTGTTTCAGAAAGCCATTTTTTAAACCATGAGTAGGTCTAGCCTACTTCTTTCTTAAATTAAGCCCGTTAAGCCTACATTAAGGTGTACTAAATGAATAAACTTGCAATAAAGCAATATACATTACACAGACCTGCAGTGATGTCCTTCATGTCTGATCTTTCCTGACTGAGCACCTGCTCCAAATCTCTGATTTGACTTTTTAAGTCATCTCTCGCCGCTGTAGCCTGATGGGCCACACTGCTCCTCAGTGCTGACAAGGTTTAGACATGTTACTTTCTTAATGTTTAATTTGAATTGAACATGAGCAAACAGAGTACAAATTTATACATTAATTTAAAATATAGCCTATAGCCTATATATCTTTGCCTTACCAAGATGTTCTTTTAAAACAGCCACGTCTAAGGCACTCCTCCGGTACTTTTCTGAAAGTCCATCGTCTGGGGGGAAAAGGAAATATATCAATTAAGTCATTATTGTAAGAATTGGGCTATATTATTTTGAGTTTATAAACGCAAAAACACCTTTTTCTGGAGTGCTTTTTTTGGACTTTTCCTTTTTGCTGTTTCCTTTCCCTTTCTTCTTTGGTGGCATAGTGTAAAAAGATTAGGTCTGCATCTATCGAGCAGAAGAAAAAGTTTCATTGTCTTTATTGTGTATACAGACAGAGCCGCCTGGTAGCGTGGGCGTGGCCAGCGACGGATGTTAGCCAATCGCCTCCCCAGAATGCCAATTACAGTTGTTCTACGTAACCGCATTGCACCACGTCGCTGGCTGGTTGCCTGGAGCAGGTGTATACTAGTTGCTTAGCGCGTCCTGTTGTTTTAATGGACAATAAAGTCGGTTTAGGAATTTCTAAATTGCTTCGGTTATTTAAAACAATAACCTTACTTCGTTTAAAATATAGGACGTTGAGCTCTTTTTCACAAGTGTGTTTACTTTTCATTCAATTTAGTTTTTAACGGTATATATTTAAGCGCGTCTACTGCCAGTGCTTAGCTCATGAATATTAACCACGTTACATTTACGTTGCTTGGTAACCTTCCTAGTTCTCCAGTTACGTCGTGACTTAATTAATATTTATAAGTTGTGCTTTTAAAGCACGTAGCGCAAGAAGGGAGGCGGAGAAAAATTGAGACATGAAAGAGGGCGAGGTCTTACAAGCGGAACAGGAAGAGCAATCATACGAGTACGGGAGGGGGAGGTAGAAGGCGGTGTTTTTTTACTAATATGAATCTTTTTTTTTATTTCAATAAGATATTTTTTCGCAATCCAGTATTGCATTTTCATCTGTAAAAAGACGATCTCTGCTGAATTTATAACAAACGTGAGCGCCTCCCCTTGCTTGCCAGGGCTCTTGTCTTGCTTAACCTGAACTTCCCGTTGCAAAAGTAGTGATAGGAAATACGATTCATCCCAACGAATCGGTTCTTTCGGACACGTCCATTCAAAGAACCGATTCAACTATTTTCGCACGTCACATCGCTGGTACGTCATCACGTGGGCTCTCACACCCGGTGCTTAAAAATAAATGCTTACAAATTATTTCCCTGTTTGGTGTGTATCTGTTATCAGACGTGTTATTCTGCATTTTAACATGCAAATAATTATTGTCATGTTTATTTGTTTATATGACTGACAATAAAAAGCAACAAACAATTCCAATAAAATCATGTTTTACATTCTGACGGTGTTTATTAGTTCTATAAATTAATGTGTCGTGTTCATGTGCTTTTGTAGACATAATACCGCTAATAAAAAAAAACATAGTCATTTAGAACCTAAATATATAATACTGGCATGTACATTTAACCAATTTATTTTATATATTGGACTGTTTCAGTCCGACCAGTTTTGTGAACCGATTTAAAAGATCCGACTCAAAAGAACGGTTCGATCACGAATCGCTCACACAGCGCTCTGCAGAAGCACACAGATAGAGAAAGAGAGAGAGCTGCAGGAAAAGGGAACATCACGCACGGGGTGTCGTTGTGAAAGCAGTTGTTCCTCCGCGTCCAGACATCCATCAAAACTTATTTTTCTTTACGCGTTATTTTAAGAGGATTCGCCGCACTACCCGAGCTTATAATATACAGCGTGAAACGGTGGTTTCCTGCAAGGGGGATTTAATGGGAGTCTTGCATCGATAAAGCGCTTCTCCCCCCCTTGACGGACCTTCGCTCGAACCGAACCGGACTCGGGCGCTGTCCTCACCGGGGGGTATCCGATCCCAGTTGTATTTTGACTGCGAAACCAACACTCCTGAGTCCGAATATGGCAGGAAATCTGAAGAAAGGTGGGGGGCTTATTGGCATGATGAAGGACGCTTTTCAGCCTCACCATCACCTCCACCACTCCCATCACCAGCCCGGGGCCGTGGACAAAAAGACGGTGGAGAAATGCTGGAAATTCATGGATAAGGTGGGTGGCTATCAAGCAAAAACACGAAAGAAAAATACCAGAGAGAGACGTTGTTGCTAGCAGCCTCGGTCTCTTGTTAGCTTAGCCGGATGGCCTGCACCGAGGAGCCCTAACGTTAATGCAATATGGCAGGGCAGCTCTGCTAAGGCAATTAGCTGAACGGTTTGCGGGCTAGTAAACTATATTCTGCCGGTCAAATACTTCGGGAATGTCACGTTTTAGAGAGTAACGTTATGTCATTTGCGTAAGACGTCCACCTTAGCTTGCCTAACAGGACTTCTGAATATGGTACAGGGTCCTGTGCTAGTTGCCCTAGCTTAATAGCTTGTGGTATTACTCAATTGTTGAATATTGTTTATATTGCGAGAAGACTAGGGACTGTTTGGAGTGGACCTATCTGTCCAAATGTGACTCCTCCTGGATGCCCACACGAACGGCGTGGAAATCACAAAGTTGGTTAAGCAACCGATGTCTTATGTTCTAGTCGTGTTGCTTGTCATTTAGTTGGTTAAATTGCCTTTACTTAGTGTAGACGTGGATAGTGGACAGTTGATGGATTGATTCCTCCCAAACACTACTTGCTTCTCTTGTTCCTGTTTTTCTGTAATTTATTTGGATGAACAGGAAGCGTCACATCAACTTTTCTTATCTTAAGTATTTTCAGTCGGTGTTAAGTGTAATACAGACTATTGTGTTCTATTCTGAAGCATTCTACCTGAATTCATAATCTGAAGTCATACTTAAAAATGGCTTAGCTATATTTAAAAGCATGGTTCTGTGTTTACTAGGGATCTATCTAAGCTGGGTTGGTCTTATGATCAGATATGGAGCCATAAAAGCCTGGTGTATCAAATATGATACAAACATTGTTTGTTTTTATATTTTGTATAAAGGTTAAACAAACCTTTCAATTGCCCACAAAAATCTTTTATTTTTTATAATTGTATGAGTCTTTTGCCAACTTAGTAGAAAAGAGAATTTTTAAAACGGTTAGAGGAACATCTGTCTACCAGAGTGGTTTTCTTGTGTTGAATTTGCTGCCTCACAATACAAAAGTTTAAGCTGCAGTTCATGGAAAAAAGTTGTGGTTACTGACCTCACACTTCCTGTGATGTTCACACTGATACTTAAGTAAAACGGTGCATCTTTCACAGGGGGCTCAAGTTTTAACTTATCCTGTAAATATAATAAACCACTTAATATGGCATTTATTTATTAAGTTTTGAGATATATTTTTTAAAAGAAAACTCTTTAATTATGGCGAAGAGAAAAAGTTGATGCTTTCTGACTGAGACCTTTGCAACTTCCTATTTGCTCAGTTTCACACTGTTTAGTTTGTTTAGCGTACATGTGACATATCACATTGTCTTCATAAGCAAATCCCCTTATTTCTGCAATTGTAACATTGAAAATTTCCGCTTTATGTAAACGTGTGCCGTGTCAAATGATAAAACCTTTAGTGAGTGTTTGGGGTTAGTGATTCAGGGTACTTGTCAGAAATTCCACTTGCAAACAGACCTTTCTGAAAGAAATGTTTCTTCATAAGACTTAAACATTTGTTAAGTCTATCCTGACTTGGCTATTTATTATTCAAATTAAACTTTTTCATGTTATACATTATATTTTCCCATTCCCCTGTAAATATTAAACCTCTTACCAAAACCTACAAGAACACAGTGGTTGTTCTTCCCAGTTTGACCTTTAATATACAAAAAACTTTGCATAGTCAAATAAGAAAAGACAATAGTGAAGTTCTGTGTTTTTTATGTGGGTTTCCCCTACATATGTGTATTCACCTGATTTACAAACACAAAATTATCCCTCATCGGTTGTAGTAGTTATTAAACCATAGGCCAATTAAGAGCATTTTATGCATTTTTGATAACATAATTATATTGGGGCATATTTCATTTTTTTTTTTTGTTGTTGACTTCCTGATGTCGTTTCTCATGTTTGAGATCAAACAGATGTTTCTCCACACTTTTGGACTATTTTGTTTAAAATTCAGATTATCACTGGGAGCCATAATGAACGCTGGTCTGCACGTGAACACGTAGACGTATGCATGTTTGCTGATAATTCTCAGGACGTCCTGTCGCCACAGTCTTATCTTTTGGCTGTCAGGACTGGGGGTGCATGAGAGCCAAAAGCTTTGGAGCGCAAGTCAGACTGGATGGTAACCCATACCCCCCCCCCCCCCCCCCCCCATGTGATGTCATCAGCTCTCCCCACCCCCCAATCACAGCTGGTCCTGTGCTGAAGACAAAATAGATACGAGCAGCTACAAGCCCTTGGAGCAGCTGCATGCAGCGCCAGCCTCTTATTGCCGGAACGTGCGCTTGCGGCACAGCGCTTCTCGAACTGCTGGGGTGGTGACATTTGAGCAGTTTCCCGTTTCCTCAAATTTCCCACCCGCGTCTTAATCAATAGTTCAGAAGGTGATGATGCGTGGCTTTAGTCCATAGAGTGGAGAGCAACTGTCTGAATTAAAGCAAATGCAATTGAACCCATCAGTATAGCCATTAAGTTGTTTGGCTAATGAAGTGCTTTGAGGGCATGCACTTAATCATAATGATTTATTCTCTAGAGTGAACTTTTTTTTCTTCTCTTGGATGATTTCAACAGCTTTGTGGCTTCCAGTAGGTTTGGGTGGAACCTAACAGGTATGAAATACATAAATTGAATAAAGTTATCAAACACTTCAGTCTTCACTTCAACAAATTATAAATTACAAATATTGATTAATCCTTATTAAAGCGGTAAAAGTCTTTTGTTCTTTGATTTACATTAATGACATACAGCAGTGGGTTTATTAGGCCGCTGTCACTTTAAGATATGAAGCACATGACACGGACCCGGATCTGACACACATCCAAAACACTGTTAATTTAACGCTTTTTAACTTAAGACTGTGCTTAAGACGATACTCCACAAAGCATTTTGGCATACTTTTGTGTGTTTTTTCATTCAAGCATGAAAGAGAACTCAACGCAGTCACGTGCTGTCGGAAGTGGCATTCTGTGTGTGCATGAGTCCCCACACAGAGAGGAGATTCACAGACAGCACGCCAGTACACACACACACAAACACACAAACACACACATATATATATATATATATATATATATATATATATAGATATATAGATATATATATGTAGATATATATATATATATATATATATATATATATATATATATAGATATATATATATAGATAGATATATATAATATATAGTGTGTGTGTGTATGTTTGTATGTATGTGTGTGTGTGTGTATTTAAAAAAATATTAAGTAGAAATGTTCAGTTTTTAATTGTGTCTGTTCTCTTACTGAACTAAATTATTTGATTACTATTAAAAAAAATCTAAATGACCAAAATGTAACCGATGTTGTGTCTTAACAACGACTAATGTAGCAAACCTATTGCGCACACAAGTCTGTGTTACTTTTTTACATTCACATGAATCGCAGCACAGTTATGAGCGGAACCAAACTCAGACCACCTCCTTCAAGCGCTCTCAAATGCAGTAGTCCTGAGCTCAGGTCATTCGGGTCCGCAGTGCATGACAGCTTTCAAATGACCAATTTTTCAACTAAACTGACAGTGTTAAAACGGCCTCACGTTTAAGATCTATATATATATATATATATATATATGTATGTATGTATGTATATATATATATATGTATGTATATATATATATATATATATATATATATATATATATATATATATATATATATATATATATATAATATATAATATGCATTAATTCAATCAAATAGGCAGTAAAGGCATTTGTCATGTTACAATTATTTTTCAAATAAATGCTGTTCAGATGAATTTTCTATTCATCAAAGAATCCAGTACAGAACCAGCAAAATCAGCAGAACCATTTTCAATGTTAATTAATGTTTCTTGAGCAGAATATCAGCACATCAGAATTATGTCTGAAGGACCATGTGACACTAAAGATTGGAGTAATGGCTGGTGAAATTAGCTTTGCTATAACGTGAAAATATAAAAGTTATTTATTGTAATATTTTACAGATTTACTGTTTTAACTATTTGATCACATAAATGCAGCCTTGATGAGCAGAAGAGACTTACTTTGATGTGATAATTGTATGATCACTGGGGAACTTATATATTCAATTTCATGAAACATCTTATCCAATCAGAATTTGGAGTTGGAATTAATAGCATATGCTTTTTAATAGCATATACTATGCTTTTTAGTGTCTTTACAATTTAGTGTTAAAGCTGGCACTTGTGTCAGGAATAGGGTTGCAACGGTATTAACGGTATTGCGGTTTATCACGATATTTGGGGGGGGGGGGATTAAAGCAGATCTCACCTGCGCTAATGCGTATATGCAGCTTCATTACACGTCACTGTTTAGACTCCACTCTTTATGTACAACTGAGAAAATGTCAGAGCCAGAGGCTACAAATTCTAATCTCTATCCCCTGACCAAAAAAAGTTACAACGCAGAATGGGAATACTTTTGAGTATTCGAAAAATGAACGCGGGGTTGTCCTTGAAGATGGCTATCCAGTTTGCATGAAGAATGGCTGCAAAAGCAGTAAATACATTGGACATATTCTCCCATAATCGTGAACACCATCACGCTCTTATTCTTGTAATGCTTTTAAACCATCTAAGCACAACAAGACAGAAGAGAACGCGCTGTATATCAATGTCCTCACATACACACACACACACACACACACACACACACACACACACACGACAAGACAAGACAGAAGAGAACTCGTTATTTGTCGATGTCCTGTCTTTGTGGCTGCGTCTCAATCAGATCCCTAGTTGCGCCAGTCTTGTGCACAAGTTCTTTTTCATTCTTGAACAAACAATAACAGCAACACAAGGAATGGAATGCTGCCAAAATGTCAGATTTGTTGACTATTCTCATAATAGGAGTCTTAAAATAGTTAAATAATATCTCCAATGGACGTGAGAAAATGAGATGCATGTGACTGCGCGTCAGATCCCCGTCATGTTCGGCGGCGGTCTATTTTAAAGTGACAGCGACACTGATGAACAAAGAAATAACGGGAACAGAGAAAAGATGATTAAGCTATATTTAATTTATTATTCATGCAGTTAAGAAAGCTGTTTGATTATAATTACATTTCTGTCTAACAGGGAAGGCCACTGGTAAATATAATCAATGTCCCCTCGGAGTCTTAAAAAGTATTACATTTCAAAATCAAAATATAAGGCCTTAAAAAGTCTTAAATTCGCGGAAGCATTGCGTTCTAGGTCTTAAATAATGTTAAACAGGTCTTAATTTCCCTACGTTCATGTAACGCTACATCATTGAAATGCTCTCGCCTCCCGCAGCACGCGCGTGCGTGTGTGTGTGTTCCATGGTGTTTGTAGTTCTTTCTTTCGCTAGACCAACTATTGTTCGCTCTATTACAACTACAAATTAGACAAGCATGCATCTTATATTGCAGCCAATCAGCTTTCATGTTATTGGCACGAGCCTCTTTCTGATCGTACCCCACACACGCATAAAACGGATTTTATTCTTCAGCTGAGTCTGACAGTTCTTGCAGTTCCGCGATCGTGAACGCGAAGGCGAATCTTTCTCACCATCTTGCATAATGACCAAATAAAAGTATAATATACCCGATTGCACTAAAAAGAGTTAATAACAGTGATGTGAACTCCGATGTCAGGCTGCGTGTGTTTGCTGTCTGTCAGCGCTCGCTTGTATTGAATGTGTTATTTACTATGCTCATTAGCCTAACCTTACTCTTGAGCGATCAAATACACACATTATGCAAATGTCTATATCCTGAGATTTGAGTTAAAAAGTTTGGGACGTGTCAGTAAGTTCTGGATCTGCGCATTAGTAAGTTCTAAAAGTGAAAGCAAACTAATATAGCTTAACAACAACACAAACGGGGGAAAACGGCACTTACACTTAAAGGAACACTGCAACTTTTTTAGAAATAGGGCTTATTCAACTTTGCTATATTTAGATATGTGGGGAAATGCATTTTAAGCTAAGATATATTGTAACATGCATTGTTTTAGTTTGGCAGGGTCAAAATGCATTTGCCCACATTTGCTCACATAATGTCTAAAGAAGTTGAATAAGCCCTATTTCTAAAAAATGGTGGAGTGTTCCTCTTTGTAGATATGCATCTTTGTTGTATTTATTTGTCCTATTGTCATTTGTTTATAAGTATAAATTATATTGCTGACCGATTACTTGATTACGTAATTACTTGAAAACTTTTTACTTATATTAAGCAATTGCTTATTGCTGTGGTTTACTTTTAAGATGTTGGTCATATTTCTCATGCCAGGCGATCGTGTTACTAAAGATAGGTAGCACACCACTGGACCAGCCTTTTTTGTTTTTGTAATACCAAGCAAGATTCATGCATTTTGTTAGTTTTATTGCAATGTGTGACTATTGTGCATCTAACATAATAATATGGTTAATGTTGCATCCTAATTATGAAAAAAATTAAATGCAAATTATGTTTGCAAATTTATGGAAGTGACCACCACAAAATAAATAATTTTGGTCCAAAAAATTTTTTTTTAAAAATAATGGCTTTACAAAATATAATATTAATTTCCCATTTTGAGTTGCGACGAGAAAAAAAGCTATCATTATATATATACAATACTATGATAAAAAGCTGTGATGGAGGATTTTGGTCATTCTGCCCAACCCTGATTTCAAGTATTAGACCTCTGTAGCTGTAATGTGTACTCCGTGTCATTCCCAGTCACCAGCTGAAAATGTTGTGGAAATTGAGATGACAGCATAGTGCTGTAGATTGCAGAACCGTGTCTTATGTGCAAACAGTTGTCCTCATATGTAGTTCACAAAAATTCTTCTCTCTGGAATGTTCTTGTTTTGCGACCTGACGAGTTTTGTGTGCGTATTTACGGTTCAGTTAACAGTTTTAAGGCCCTTGTCAGTGTAAATTTAATTTTTCTCTCACATATCACACTACAAGAGAAAACTTGCAAAATGTTGGCCCACAGTGGACATGAGGTTAGTCTGCAGTTCTGTTTTTTTTTTTTTTTTTTTTGATTAAGTCAACTTATTGCGGCTTTAGAGAATAGTTTTGCAGTGCTTGTTGGCTGATGTTTTGTTAATGGACGAACACTGTATATAAATTATTCGATTTTCTGCAAAGTGAATTGTATTAAACATGGATGTGAGTTTTTGCAGTATAATATTATTGTATAAAACATTTATGAGTTTGAGGAAATGCGATTCATTTTATCTTAATGTTGTGTACACTACACAAGATAAAAATAAATAAAAAATAAATCTTTCTTGAGCACCAAATCAGCATTTGTAATGATTTCTAATTGATCAAGGGACACTGAAGACTAATAGGATAAGTAACAGGAATAAATTATATTTTAAATTAGAACATAGCTATTTTTAATTGTAATAATAGTTCACTGTTTTTACTGTTTATTTCATCAAATAAATGCCACCTTGTTGAACACAACTTTTAAAAGCATGTAAATATAATCAACCCAATCTTTTAAACCGTTGGTCTCTTTTTGTATTTAGAGTGGCAGTTATGCATTTTAATTAATTTCAATGTACTCTTGTACAAAACTGCAGCCGTTTCAGGGAAATTTTCAAACTGTAAGCCTTTTACATTGCTTATAATGTTGTTTTTGGCATTGTAACCATTTTGACTGGTTTCTCTTTTGCTGCTGAGTGTTTTGAAAAGATGCCATATTTAACATGGTCTGATTTTTCTCTGCACTGTTGCAGGTGGTACGGTTATGCCAGAACCCCAAGCTGGCCTTGAAGAACAGTCCTCCGTACATCCTGGACCTTTTGCCAGACACCTACCAGCATCTCCGCACTATCCTGTCTCGCTATGAAGGCAAGATGGAAACACTGGGCGACAACGAGTACTTTCGCGTTTTCATGGAAAACTTGACCAAGAAGACCAAACAAACCATAAGCCTGTTCAAAGATGGCAAAGAGCGAATGTTCGAGGAGAACTCTCAGCCTAGGTGAGCGCAGATGAGTTTCTGTTGACAACCTCTATTTACAGCATTTCATGTGACCAAATTAGCTGCAAAATGTTCAAAAAGATATTTGTTACGGTCCGTATTGTCCAAATAAGTTTTCAACATTTTCCTTTTGACAAAGGTGTTGGGTTAGGTGTGAAAGCAGACGTTAGAGAACTCAAGCCACCCCTGTGCAGACGTTTCCTGAGCTAGTTCATGTTTTTTGGAATGCTCTGCAATTTAATTTAGTGTGGGAGTCAAAAGCAGAAGCAGTGAAAAATGGTTTGTCAGTCCTTGAATCATGTGAAACCGGTTTCTTGAGAAAATTTGAGTAGAGGTTACATTAAGTTAAGCTGAAGCTCAAGTCGTATATCCAAGATGCAAATGAAGTCGAGCATGTAAGCACTCACGGATCAGACGGGGCTGAGATTGTATCAGGTCTGTGGTTCTTCTCCTTCGCCTGGAAACGCTTAACGTGTGCACGTGTGTGCGCCCGTGTGTGCGTGTGTGTGCGCCCTTGTTTATGTTACATTGTGGGGACCAAATGTCCCCATAAGGATAGTAAAACCTGAGAGCATCTACATTGTGGGAATCAGTCAGCGGTCCCCACTTTTCAAAAGGCTTATAAATCATACAGGATGAGTTTTTTTGAGAATGTAAAAAGGCAAATATTTTTTAAACAATTAATCTAGCGATTATTTTTTTCCCGATGCATCGATTAATCTAACGAATAATCGTTAAAAATAATATTAATCATTGTCCCTGCCTGATTCGATTTCAATTCGATTATCGATTATCTCCCCAATAATTGCCTAATAGCAATTTATACATGTTGATTTTATTATCTGAATGAAAAAACAAATTCCTTAATATTGCAATATGTTTATTGCTCTTAAAATTCCAAAGACTATACAGAGCAATGCATTCAATAAAACCTTGTAAACATAAAGTACACACACACACACACACAAATAAATAAGTATAAACCAACAACAAAGAAACACAATATACCATTTTTCTATGTATGCAACTCAGCTTACAGGCTATGCCCATTGATTAAATATCAACAAGTTGGCTAATCAAATCCGGGGACACACTGAAGCGTGCCGTGAGCATCTCGGCTGCATGTCGTGTCCGTTTTTGTTTTTGCTCCCATGTTAACAGGTTGGAGTTTCCACACTGCCTGCCTGACACGCGCGGAAAACGTGTGCATGCAAGAAATAGAAGAGCGCCTATTTTTCACGCGACACGTTGGAAGCATCTCCAGTCAAAATAGAATAGGAAAAGATGTGTCATTATCATTTTGAATATAGAGAATATATCATTTTGACACGAATATCATTTTGAATATAGAAAATATATCATTTTGACACGAATACATATTAATAAATGACATTTTCATGTTTGAAAGCCTATAGGTTAAAAAAAAATGCAGATATAGGCCTAATTGTAATAATAAAAAATGACAATTATCGATTTTGAAATATTGCAACTGTCAATACAGAACGAAATATTCTGTAGCCTATTTTGCCGGCAATACCATAGATATGTGGTCAATAGGCTACTGCCAACGTTGTCTTTGCTGTATCAGTAGGCTATTTATGTTTAACATTATGTATAGGGCTTCCCTCCGCATCAATAGCAGCAGCAGTCAGACACGCTTCTAGTGTGCAGAGGCAGAGAAAACGCCCCGTGACTGACACGCAACAGAAACGCCACACGCATCCGACAGTGAAAACAGTTACATGTAGAGTGCATTACGGGTGCCAATATTCAGTTTAAAACCGGAATAGTCCTGGGATGAAACTGTGCTCATTTAGAGGATGGATACCCTCGGCCACATCAGCGCCATAAGACATTGAACATTTTAAATTTAAAACAGCTTATTATGTAGGTAGCCAATGTGCCTGATGCTTTCACTTGATGCAAACGTTTTTTTTATTTATTATTAAAATACATAAAATATTACCAAAACATCTGTATTCCTGTGTGCAGAAATTTGTTTATGTAGCCGTGACAACAAAACGCATGCATGCGCGCCTGTGTTAAAGGACAACTGCGGTGCGAAATTAACCTAGAGGTAATTAACAGATGGTTACCGAGTAGATCGTTCTCTGGGATGCGTTTTCATGAAAATCGAATGTAAAGAGTTTTATCTCTAAAAACAGATTTGTTTATAGCGCTTGTCTATGGGGCACAGGGTAGACACAGGGTGGTAAAATTAAATTGCTTGTTAATACCACTAAAAAGGTTCAAAATAGCCTCACACTAACATGGTAGCATAATGAGGGTCCCTACATGCAAACCGAAGCATTGAGAACTTTGTAAGTGTACAAACAGTTTAAAAAGAAGATACTTTATAAAGACAGTACATCACGTGTTCACGGACAGGCGCCATCTTGGAAAAGAGTCTCGACGAATCGATCCACGAGTGCTGTTCTAAGTGAGCTGGTCGATAGGAATTAGGTTTGTGAAATGTAATAACATGGACATTTTTTTTTTATATAGTACCTATAGAGTAGTATTGCATCCTTCATATCTCCGAAAAGTCTTTAGTTGTATTATATTTATAAAAGAAATATGGGCTGTACCGAGTCTTTCCGGGAAAAAACCAAGCCCCTGGAGGTGTATCGTGTGGGCGGAGCTAAAGAATGACAAGCGCGAACAAAGCGGTGACGTCCTCAAGCGTGGAAAAACCCATGGCTATCTCAGCTAATAGATATGATCCAGAATCTAATTCAGAGGCTGAAATAAATTGAACAGGAGAAACGGCAACAGCAGGACGCCTGTCTCTGTGGTATGTACTGTATTTACTCTTTGCACGTCAGACTAGTGTACATAGAACAACAGAGTCCGTTAGCACATTTGAATGACGAAGCACGCGATCGTGTCGTTTACTGATGTTTACTCACGTGACGAGCCAACAGACATTTGATGCAGTTTTAACGTTACTCACCGGCTGCTTCCAAAGCAGGACCGAAACTTTATCGTTGGGACCGCTCCGTCAAAAACACACTTCTTTAGTATGTGTATACATCATTTGTAATTTATCTTGATATTCTTCTACCTTTGTCTTGTTTGTAAGTTGCTTAAAAGCTCTGAAGACTGTCATATATTTGGCTTAAGTTTAACTAAAATGGCTCTACAATATGATTTAAAAGTTGGATGCTTTATTTAGAGAGTTGAATTCTTATATGCGCTCGTAAGTCCCAGACATTTTCCCTCAGAAACTGCAGCTTGATTAGTTGATTATATACATCTTATTTATGTCCATATATAATTTCCATCATTCTTATAATCGCTCTTCCTGTAGTACAGCAGCTTCTCATACCATAGTCATCGTGCCAACTGTCATTCCATATCGTTCATACTATTTCACTTCTCTGACACTAGAAAGGAATTGCCAATCTAAACATTCAGAGGTTTTAAGACCTCGTCTTTTTTCATGGCCTCTTTTTGAGCCGCTTTTGTGGCAAATTCTTGAATCTTAGCTGAAACTTTTTTCCATGTTGTTAGATGATGTAGCGTTTACTTAGTGTGAAGGGCGAAGTGTTCGCATTGAGTGAGAAGAATTTAATGATTAACTGTGACACACAAGTCACGCTTTGCACCACGCAGACACCGCTCTTCCTGTTAACACACTCACTTCCCCTTCCTGTTTCTCCTAAGCCCCCATCAGCATGCACATAGCTAAAACCTGCCACTTCTTACACTGACTGTCTGTGACAATTCAAGCTTTATAGGATCACTTTCAGCACATGGGTAGTTGGTACTCCTGAAGACATAGATCTCTCTACATTCCAATTCATGCACTCCATGTCCTAATCATGAGAACTGCTCTCCACATCTAGTGCCGTCTAGCATTGGCTTGATAGCAAAATTTTGGCTTTGTTCACTGAATCCTTGATATTGGTTCTGAATTGATACCTAAAAGCAAAATTACAGTAGGAACAAAAAGACAAATGTTTCGCAAATGTTCTTCACAATGTAACAACTGGAATTTTGTTTCCAGATACATTTTTCCAAATATTCCTGAAAATTTAATCATGAAACAATTACGTATTTTCAGTAGTTTTGTTCAAATTGACAAATGCAAATATGAATAATGACAGTGCATTCATATAAACTAGAAAAGGTTTTTCAACACATAAGATTGTGTTACAATCATCAATTATTAAAATAAATTACTGATGCATTTTGATGCAAAAATGGGCATTGATGCATTTATGCAGCTCATTACTGATGCAAATTGGGCATTGATGCATTTTTGCATCCCAATGCTGCATTCTCATTTACTTTAAATCGGTGACGTCATCCATTGCCGAAAACTTTTCGATCGTCAACGCAGGCATCAGCAAATCAGATTGCCTATGCAAATACCCTAGGGCAGAAGCTAGCCAATTGCGTTCATGCAACACTAGAAAAGCGATGTGATTGGCTGTTGTCACTATAGTGGTCGCTTAAGCACCAGCTTCAGAGACAAGTTCAAGCTTTTAGCCAAGCTTCGACACACATGCCCTGTGTGAATGCAGCTAGTGATTTAATTTTGCTTTCATGCTTCATGTCACGCTTGCCTACCAAAACATTTAGCAATCCTAAAATTGATATTTCACACTTTTCCTGTAATCCATGCAACCCTAGTGCTGCCTTAAGGTACAGTCATTTTTTTTCCAGCAAAATGGTCTATTCAGGGCTCGACAACAAGGACAGATGCTCGGGACAGAATGGTCATTTGCCTGACGCAAAATATAACTTCATTCAGAACTCGCAAGCTGTTTCCTCAATACCAAATATGCATTACGCAAAATTTGGACATGCTTCCTTGGTAGTTTGGATTAGCAAGTTCTTCTCAGGTGTACAAACTCTGGAGGTCGGGAGGACAAAAGTCCAGTAATTCTGCACATATAAGAGGTAGTAGTAGGATAATCGATTATACCAGTAGACCCAGTCAACTGGTAGAGATTTTGTATCATTGCCTTAGTGCAGCTAGACACTCAAACTGCTTAATGTCTGACCTAGTGTTAACTTGGCAGCATTTGGTTCCAGAGTTCCCAGTATAACTGCTGTACTGATGTTTTATGCAGATGCTAGTGTGTACTGAAGCTGTCAGTGAGATATTTACAGTAAATAATTTGTGACTTACTGTATTTTCACACAGTTGACTGTTTCAGCATGCTGTTGGATCTTCTACCACATTTATCTCTGAGTTTCTTTTATAAAGCGGTGCATAATGCACAGTTCTCTTATATCAATCTCTGTGAAATTGCACGTGCTCTCAATTTAGGTAGCCTGGAGTTCGGTGTGTACCATACATCTGTTGTCAATTAAGCCAAATAAATTTGAATATATTTTCAGACAGATGTTATATCTTAAATTATCATAGTTTTATATTATGTGTCCATCCATACTCCATTGTTCAGATTGCTAAATTTGGACCATGCATGACTTTCCGTACTCATGTTTCCCTCTGTGGTTAGTTTGGTTATCTTTTCATCTTATCTACATGTTATAGCTTTGCATGAAAGGATTATATATAGCAACAGGGAAATGAACAGCAGATGAAGTTAGATGCACATGCATCTGCCGGTTTTATCACAGTAAGGTATTATGCAGTTGTGGGGTGTAACAACTTTGCCAGCTTGATGGAGTTTTACTGTGTCCAATTTCCTTTTAGTCGCAGATCTGTCATAAGATGAGTTAAGTCTTAACATCCTTTTGTACATGTTCTTTCTGTGAATTATTTTGAATTGGTAGCGTTTAAATGAGATGTTTTCTCTGTCCTGGTCCCGTTTTTCTGACACATTCAGTCTACATAGCTGTAGTCAGCACAGAGAGGACTGCCCACTAACTGGGGAAAATTCACATTTACTACAGTTTCCTGGGTTTTTGTTTTTATGCGGGTTCTGCTTGTTTTTAAAGCCTGAATAATTCCAAATGTGACCCTGGACCACAAAACCAGTTGTAAGTTGCACAAGTATATTTTTTAGCAACAGTATTAGCCAACAATACATTGTATGGGTCAAAAATTATAGTTTTTTCTTTTGTGCCAAAAATCATTAAGATATTAAGTAAAGATCATCTTTCAAGTAATGAAGTATTCTCGTAAGTTTATAATATGCCATTGAAAATACATACGGGTGAGGAGTTCAACTGCCGGCGGTCGCCATGTTGGCCCTCCATCTTGACAGTACATTAGCCAAAGAGGGACATACCCATAAATGCAAGCTTCGCCATTCGTGTTTTAACACTCGATGGCACCGTGTCGAATGTGAAGAGGGGGATTGCCATGTTAATCTTGGACTTAATTTGGCCACCATAGGAGTTCAAACGAAATCAGAATTGAGAGTAACAGAAGCTATTATTCACTGGATGGTCATATACCTTTACACCGCTAGATGTATAAATATCACACAGTGGAGCTTTAAGAAATGCTAGTAGAGTAGTCCCTATTAGGAATGTGACTGTACCACATTTCCAGTAGTCGGTACCAATACCATAAAAATATCACTGTACCAAATTCAGTACCACAGCAAAATATATATATATATATATATATTTTTATTGAATTTAACTATATTCAAAAATATTAAATTCAATGAGTTTATTATTTATGATGATCATAAGTAAATAATACATAAACATTTAAAGGCTTTTGTTTAAAATGAAACATTGTTAAAGATCAAATGAAAAATAAGCAACCATCTAGGCATTATTATTATCAGTAGTAGATGCATATTATTAATAGATAAGAGACGTAGCTAAATCTACACCAAACTTTTATTTTGTCGGGTTGTCGTGTGTGTGTGCGCGTGCGCGCAACCATCTGCTGGTATCTTCAGTGCTGGTCACTTTTTTTACATTTAAGTACCGACTTGGTAACACAGTACTGGTACTTGTGACATCCCTACTCCCTATAAACCAGAGTGTACCACCCATCCCACCTAACAATGAAAACATTAATAATCATATTATTCAAAACTGCTGCCTTGAATAGGTAAAAATGTGCCATTTGATAGCTTAGATTCTGAACTTTACAATGCATGTAGCCAATTCAATTAAATCCTAAGTAGTGCTGAGTGATTTGCTAAAGAATAGCTAAAAAATGTTTTCATAATTTAACTAAAAAGAAATATGATTTCAAGTGGCATTTTTACACATAACTTATAATTAAACATGCACAGACCACGATTATAAGTCAAAAATCAACATAATCCCTTGCCTCGATCACTCTATATTCCTCATAGTTCCAAATGCTGTAACTTTTGATTATTTTATGCTATCACCACAAAAATTGATCCAGATGCGGCTCACATGTAGGAGAATTTCTACCAAAAAATAATTTTCTTCCGATCTTATTGCCTTCCTGAATTATTACGCAATATACAAAAGGTATGTAAAATTGTAATAAAAATGACATTTGTTTTTCTCAGCATGAGACTGTCCAATTGTAATATGTTATATGTAATATGTAAGATCTTTTTGCATGTGTGGCACGAGTGCTAATGAGTTTAACCCGCATGTCTCACCGGTCTCGAGTCTCATGGAGGAGCTCCAGAAGGATAAAAAAGAGGAGTGGTGAGTCTGGCGACTTTTTGGCCCTAGGACATATATGTTGAGTTTTATTGTATTTATATGTAGTAGTCATCCGTGAGGGGCTGCTGCTTTACTTTCGTTTTGTGGTTTATTTTATGATTAAACTTTGTTTGCCGGTTCCCGCCACCTCCTTCATGTATCAATAAACTTTTACAGTGAGCTTTCAGAGAAGTTTATTTTCATTACACTATTATAAAGTGATCTTACGGGGGGTGAAAAGCACTAGAAAAGTCCAAATTCCAAAGAACTGAATGTGAACTAGATAATCAACAAAATACAATACACAGTTATAACAGTAAAAAAATGAATACATAAAATCGTTAGCTTCAGCAGCATAAGCCAAAATGCATTGCAGTATTGACAAGGACTATATTTACAGTACTATAGCAGTTCCTTGGTCACCTGACAAACGACAACCCCCGCTCTGTTCTGCAAAATACGGTACATTTGAGTAGGACTCAGTTTGACAGTTACAAGTTTGAGGGTGTGGATCATGCTACAGTACTGTACTGTAATTATGCTCTGTGTAAAGCCCAAAGTATACTTCAGCCATCCGCGTCTGCGTGATGTAATTTGTACAACGGTGCATGTGCAATGAGTGACAAGGAGATGCATACCAAAACATCTTTCCGTGCTCACAGCCAAAAGAGAATACTTTGAAAGGTTTGCACGAGACGAAGTGGAACACTAACAGTTAAATACACCCGGGCCTTAAGTAATGTAAAAATCCTGAATCCTGATTATCCTGAAGGCCAGCTTCCGTCATGATTGTTCCATGTCAAAATGTTATTAGAGTAACATTCCTCTCAACTTCATTTTTATTTTCCTCTTTCTCCTTTTTCTCCCACCAGTTTTAGGGAGCGATGCATTTTTCAAAGCACATAATCACCTATTTATATTATCCTGAGATTCTTATCATTGTGTCATCAGGTTTGCTACATAATGCTTACACATGGAAAGATATGTGCTGTTTGAGTTCACATTGTAATGGTTTGAATTACTTGAGATACTTGCATGGTTAAACTTGTGAAAAATAGGATATTTGTAAGTGTTTTTTTTTTTTTTAAAGAAAAAAACCTGAGAAATGCTGTGTGTGTGTGTGTGTGTGTGTGTGTGTGTGTGTGTGTGTGTGTGTGTGTGTGTGTGTGTGTGTGTGTGTGTGTGTGTGTGTGTGTGTGTGTGTGTGTGTGTGTGTGTGTGAACTAGTGAAATGTGTTAATAGTTTTGAGAAACTTTTTTTTTGTCTTGCTCTAAATGACGAATGATGATGAAATGGGGCTAAATGGTTCAGTTGCAGTGTGTTAGCAATCAAAAAAAAAAAACTGCTTGGCGAGTTAGATTTGTTCTTCAAGGGATTACGGGAACCAAGTAAGTCTGAAATTAATGAAGCTGAGCAGCCAATGATTCGGTTTTGTGTATAAAGTGGCGAATGTGTCTGAACTTCCGGCAAAGGGATGGTTTTGTTCGGGGGTTTTTATGAGTTTGTGCACACAGGGTGCGCTTCGGATGGAAACACTGTTAACACGTCCGAGGATTGTGTTGCAGCTCGAGTTACTACGTCCTGCATCTCGCTCCACACAGAGCCAAGCCGAGCCCAGCTAAGCACGGTCGAGAGACGCACTCAAGCCGTGGGACATTGTATTTATTTATGGTCAACTGAACACTAACTGATAATGGAGCTCTCATACTCTTGCTAAGTTATTCTCTACTTCTGTCTTAAGACATAACACAAAACAGACATGCTTTCCCGTCTCTTTCGCTTTCAAAGTCACAGTTCTCCTGTTTCCTCGTCAAGGCTTTTGTTGAGCTGGCATTCAGTCTATTCTTTAGTTCTTCCTTTAAAACACTGCTCTTTAAAGTGATAGTTTATCTGAAAATGACAGTTCTGTTATCATTTCTCACCTTCATATCATTCCAAACCTGTTACACTGCTATTGTCATTCAATATATGAACAAAACAACAGAGACATTCTTTAAAATGTATTCTCTTGTGTAGGGATGGGCATTTTAAGCAAAAATAATATTTGAAGATCGATGGGAATATTCGATTATTATTCAAAAATCACAACTCCCCGCGTGCGCGCATACATAAACAGAGAGAGAAAGACCATTCACACTCTCATTCTGCATAATAACAAACTGTTTAATTCATTAGGGAATAGGCTATATAAAAACGATACCAAACTTGTGCTGAGGGGAAGGGCCAATCGTTGAGAAGCGAGCAGAGAAAAACTGAGAAAAGGGAAAGGTGCTCCCCTCAGAAAATATATAAATAAAGATATTTTAGATGTTTTGGGATCACTAGACAGGGATTAATTAACACATTTTTATGTGAACCTCAAAAATGTGTCAATGTACATTTTGTTTTTCGCTTGTTTTGCCTGTAGTAAAAACTCATGTTGCCAGCACGGGTCACGTTTACATACATTTATATTGTTAACATAAAATAGGCTAACTAGGAAAATCAATACATTTGATTTTGAAATGTCATTTTACATATTTACATTTTTGGTTTTTGTGGATGAGCTGTCAGACAGTTGGCTTCTGCTTCATTTGACTAGCTTCTACCAAGTGACAGATGAGGATCTGTTTCTCAAACCTTTTTGAGCCCATTTATTTTGCTATCTCAGTTATGCGTGATTATATGGTTAGTTGATTTTATTTGCATTTTCAGAACAGACTCCTCACCGGATGGATGACGTCTCTTATATAAATTAAATTATCTCGAATGACACAATGGTTGAGAATAGGAATCGTCAGATCATTGAACAACATTTGTTTGTGTGAGTGCATTGAATCAAGCTGGGCACTATGTTTGTGTATTTTATTTTGTGTGTGTGTGGGGGTGTTTGCTTGACTGCTTGTCACCACCATTTCCTGACAGAGATCCGGTGTGAAGCCAGTTCTGGACAGTTAAATTTGTCAAGGGGTGGGTAAAATTGTCAATGCGTTTATGAGAAGAAAACACAGAATCCATGATCTGCTTTAGTATTCTCATGCATACAGTGTTTAGACCTAAATGCTGTCCAGTGGCAGAGAAAGTGCCTCTTTAGACACCAAGTCTGATATTTGGGGAAATATTAAATGTTTTAGGGAAGTTGGGTGTTGAAATGTGCATTAGTTGAGCAATTGAAATGGTGTAATCTAGTGCAAACTGGCTCTCGTGTGGACAAATGAAGGCAGGCGCTAAAGGGAGACTGTAGGTGTGACTCTTCTGAACTGTAGACTCTTTGATAATCAGCCGTGGGCATGAGCAGCGGACCGCTCTCGCTTTCTCCTCTTGGCTTGGCTGTTTTATCACAGAAAACAGGAAACAGGAAGGGAGCAGCCAGCTGCAGGTCAAAGGTCAGGCCAAAAGAGGAGGGAAGCTGACAAAAGCACAGTATCTAGGCAGGGCTTGGCCTACAGCAACAGTAAGGAGAGGCCGGCCAACAGAGAGATCGGAGAGGAGGAGAGGTCAAATGGATTGTTTTAATGCAGGCAGTCATGAAACGGCAATAATGAAGCACTATGGCTGTACCTGAATTCTCATTCTGATTTTGAGCTCACTTCTCGACCATTGATGGGTATATACTTCAGGCTTGCAGGTGTGCAATATAAATACATTCCCGGTCCCTGGCATACTAAATCTATCATGCTGACATTGATGTCTTTTTACTCAGGTCTTGTTTTATACCACAATTTAACCACAACTCTCATGGTACCCATGTACCATAGTCATAATTAGTGTAGCACAAATGAAACCAAGGTTGTGAGATACTGAGGAATATGTTCAGTGGACCTTACTGTCATTGGGTCATTTTGCTTTTCATTGGGGGGGGAATATATTTTGAATGTTTTGTTGGCCGAAAAATCAATACTTGATATCAGGCATATTCAAATGCCTTAATAATAGTTAAAATGAGCAGTGTGTCGAAACAATGGTGCAGCTCACACCACAAGTGCACAGGGTCGTTATCTTTGCGCTATATCTAATATTTTTATCTAGAGGAAAAAACGCTTAATTCAAGCGCTTTCCGTTCTGTGTGCGTTTTATCTCTTGCTAAAAATGCTAAAGCACCACATGAAAACAGCAGATGACGGGGTTATTTTAACTACAGTTGCAGAAAGCCTGTGAGCAGTAAAATAGATGGACATACATTCACTAAAATACTGCAGAAATCAACAGTGTTGCAAATATAGTTTTTATCTGTCATATGACAGTTCAAACCACATTTGTGACAACGTTTTATTCATCTACATTTAGAGTTATTAATCAGCATGTTAAGGGCGTTTCAAAATAAACCTATAATTGGGGAAATTATTACTAAATGGCAAGGAAAGACAACAAACTTTGGAATTATTAGTTAACCTTTTTTCTACTCACGATGACTGAGTTTTGATTTATGTGCATTGTTTGTTTTTAGTAGATACTTATTTTAAGCAAAATATAAAAAATGGTCCAGACTTCAAGGGGAACAACCCTGAAACCCCATTGAGTATCCTTTGTGTCACATGGCCTTCTACTTTACATTTGTCTCTAAATGTATAAATAATAATAGCTTTAGCTTGATAAAACATCTGATCTTACCTTTTTATAGGCTGTTCATATTTAATGCGTATTTATACATATAAAAAATTACTAAAATAAAAGCCCAGTTTAATTACTTTGATGTCACAGCAAAAACATGTGCTAGCCTTTATTAACCAAACATTATTAAAAAGGCAAGTGAACTTGTCAGGATAGAAGAATATGCAAAAGAAGAAAATACTAAAGTTACACTCATAGATAAATACAATACATCAAACTTACAAATAAGGTCTAACAGTAGTATTTATGTACGGAAATGCTATCCTTAAATGTAAAATAGCGCTATAGTGTTCACTGTATAAATTAAATATAGATTCATCTTCGTTAAAGCAGTTTTGTTTGATTGGATATTAATAGACAGCAGCAGGTATTTATAGGCTGCTGTCACTGGCTAATGCACAAATCCAATATATTAATACACATCCGATTTATTTCTCAACTTGTAATGTTCACTTAAGACATGACGACTGTGCATACTTGCAGAGTATTTTAACACAGTTTTGTGTCCGTGTGTCAATCATAACATCACCCCCCACGTTTTATAGCAAGAAATAACTCAAACGAAACGTATTTAATGAACGAACTCCTGAAATAACATCAGCGTGAAAAAAACACAGAAAATGGGATAGAAACCAGAATTGTGTAGTTTGTCTATGTCCCATTAGAATACATGGAGATGGCGAGCTTTATGACCTATAGTGCTTCCAATCACCTGAGGGCGATCAAGACACGTCTGCTTCAGTTTTCAGGACTTGTTTTGCAGGCTTGGTTGCACCCCTATTAAATATGTTGTCTACCCTGTCCTAGGACCTAGATCTATAGCCCTAAACTTCTGCAGCTCACAGTTCTCATTTTATTGTATTTTATCTTATAATCTATATATTAATTTATTATCTGCCTCATTCGATGCATTTCTTTTAGTGCAGTGTATAGTAAAAAAGCATGTATATTTTCTCTTTCTAATATAAATTAGCTTGTTCAAAGGCATCGTAAATATTAGAAATGTCATTCATTGTGATTGTTTAAGCAGCACGAGTGCTTTATTTATTGTTCTGAAGAGTGACGACCTGTGACTCTGGGATTAACTGAGTGCTGCTGACAAAGAGTACAACAGCTTTAGTGAGTGATCGAGCGTTCCCTGCTGCATGAGCTTGGGCTTTCTGTGCATCTGTGCCCTACTTAGTTTGAATCTCAAACCCAAAGCCTCTCCTCTCCTTCATGGTTTCAAACATGCACATGTTCGCAAGCATTTTGGTTGAAAGTACCAGTCTTTATGGCCTGCCACCTCACCACATAAATGCCATTGCTTAACTTCTCTTATGTGTTCTCATAGAGAGTGTAAGCATGGCACAGCTGGCTTCCCCAGAAGGCACCTTGGCACCCTTTCGCCACAAACAACAACTGTTCCCAGAGCCATAGATAAAGGAGTATGTCAACCCAGGCTAAGAGGACAGTAGGATGTCAAGATGTTATAGTAGTGAAGGATTGCTTGCAATCCTTCCATCTTTTAGGGTGTTTAAGAGAAGTTTTGCATAGAGATGTGCCATGTCGATTATTGGACAATATATTGTGTTAATATTGTTGCAGTTATATATATTGATTCATTTTTATTAATAATATATTTTTGTCAAATAAAATATGGCATATACCATGATGAGTTTTTGAATATCTTAAGTTTTGTTTCAATAGCTCTTAAGGGTTAGTTCACCCAAAAATGACATTGATGTCATTAATGACTCACCCTAATGTTGTTCCACACCCGTAAGACCTCCGTTCATCTTCAGAACACGGTTTAAGATATTTTATATTTAGTCCGAGAGCGTAGCTAAGTGCACACTTTACTGTCCATGTCCAGAAAGGGAATAAAAACATCATCAAGTAGTTCATATGTGACAACAGTTGGTAAATTATCTCTTGACGCATCGAAAATACATTTTGGTCCAAAAATAACAAAAACTACAACTTAACTCAGCATTGTCTTCTCTTCCGCGTTTGTTTTCAAACCTAAAAAAAATTAGAACGGTTATGAATCAACGTATTGATTCAAGATTAACCAACTGATGTCACTTATGGACCCTTTGGATTCAAAATGTTCACTGGTTGTACAAATTCAAGATTCTCATAAATATGTCATTCGAATATTCGCACTAATTTGATATAATTTTGTGGTAACACTTTATTTTAAGTTGTCGTAGCTCCATATCTCTTTATGTATTTACTAAAGTAGTAAATTATGCATAATTACAACTAACCCTAAACCTAACCGTAACTATAGTGGTGGTATATAGCATGGTGTAAATTAATATTAGTACTTATGAGTAAGTACGCCACCTTAAAATAAAGTATAATTATTTATTTTAGTTTACCATGTAGCAGAAATGCATGCATATTTGTATGCATAATTGAGTGTATTTGTTGTTATTTTATTGTGTGTATTATTTGGATATTTACCATTAGTAAAACATAATCTTTCAATTTATGATTAAATAAAAAAATAATTAAATGAATATCAATGTGTTTTGTTTGGGGTACATCATGACCATAGTAAACAGATAGAATGCAGACCAGTACTTCATAGAATAGACTTTTCGTCAGTGTTAAATCCAAAAAGCCTGCCATTGCTTATGCACACCCATTTTCTCACTTTCATTTCTTGTAGTTTACACTACATTGTTGCACTTTTTTTGTAACACCCCTTTTCTCACTCTGTCTTGGTTTTTTCTGTCTGAGTAAGGATTGAGTTTTTGGAGGCAGCTGCGGCACTGCCACACTCAGACTCTCTCTTGTGCATGTCAATTCCCTAGGCTGGAGAGCTTGTACAATCCCCCACTGTGCTGCCCTGTAAATCATGGCTTTCTTTCCACTTCCTCCCCCTGCCGTGCAGCGCGACCCTCCCTGCTCTCGCCTGCCTGCCTTGGGCTCATGTGCCCAGAGTCGGTGGAATCAGAAAAATGCAGGAGGCATTCAGAGCGTCCACCTCAGTCCCTGATATGTGCCTAGCACACTCCCTCACTATGCCCACTGGCCAAAGTAATACCCAATCACCAGACCAGACTCTCTAGAATCTGCTGACGTCTACATGTTTCTGTGCTGATTTGGAGGAAATAACCTCTATTATTGCTCTTGTTGTGTTCCAGATATTTCTTGTTAAGATTTACTAAGTTTGATCAAATATCATGGTCCCTTAATTATTATTAAATAACACTGGCTGTTTTTTGTTTATCTGTTTCATTAAACCTCGGTAAAAGTAACTGTGCTTTTCCTCTATTTCAGACGTAACCTGACGAAATTGTCGCTGATATTCAGTCACATGCTCGCCGAGCTCAAAGCCATCTTTCCCAACGGCCTGTTTCAAGGGGATAACTTCAGAATCACCAAAGCGGACGCCGCAGAGTTCTGGAGAAGATCCTTCGGGGACAAGTGAGAAGCTTAATGTGCTCTTTGTTCTCGTAACGGATTAACACGCCATGTTCCTTGGAAAAACAAAGGAAGATGGACTTTGACAATGTCTGGTTCTGGTAACATAACCTAAATGTCTCTGAATTTCAGGACCATCGTGCCTTGGAAGGTGTTCCGGCAGGCCCTGCATGAGTTTCACCCCATCAGCTCGGGCCTGGAGGCCATGGCGCTTAAATCTACCATTGACCTCACCTGCAATGACTACATCTCTGTCTTTGAGTTTGACATCTTCACCAGGCTTTTCCAGGTGCGTCATTCAATCACTTTATCACTTCCTCCAAGCATGAACTAGCACTATTGTCCCTGAGCTTGGTGTAGAGGAAGGTTTGACAATGACTATTGTTGTGTGGCCGTGTGCTGTGGGTTTGGAGTCGCTGTATGAGTGTGCTTGTCAGTTCTGATGCTTCAGTTCTCATGGCTGAAAGCCAGCCTGAATGGAGGCCTCTTATCACCTTTTGTAGCTCAAACAGGCTTGTCTGCACTCCTCCGAGCACAAGATTTACTGAGAGTAGGGGGGCGAAATACGATTTGAAAGTGCCTCAGCTTTAGAAGAGAGATCTGTTTGACCTATTTTAATGACAACTGCTTCTAACCTCTGTGGGATTTTTTGCTCTAATTATATACCCTTTGAGAGCAACAATGCAGAACAGAGTTACTTGAGGTTTTTCTGTGCTTCTACTTTATTTGATACTTTTTATACTGGCACCACATAATTAGTGGTGCTTGCTAGGGCAAAATCACGATTACTATTGCTCATACTTGGGGTTGGGGTTTGTTCAAATATTTAGCTATTTAGGTCGACAGATGATACGCAACTTTGACATCTGTTTATACACTAGTGTTCAAAAGTATGGGGTCGATAATTTATTTGATTTTCGATTCCATTTTTTTTCAGTAAAATACTTTAGGGGGGGGGGGGGTGAAACACTCAGTTTCAGTCAATCGCTTGTCAATCTTGAGTACCTATAGAGTAGTATTGCATCCTTCATATCTCCGAAAAGTCTTTAGTTTTATTATATTTATAAAAGAAAGATAGGCTGTACCGAGTCTTTCCGGAAAAAGTGCCTGGAGGCGTATCGTGTGGGCGGAGCTAAAGAATGACGAGTGCACACAAAGCGGTGACGTCCTCAAGCATGGAGAAGAAAACGCTACCCTAAATCAGATTCAACTAATACATATATGATCCAGAATCAGATCCGGAGGCTGAAATATATTGAATAGGGGAAGCAACAACATCAGGACGTCCATCTCTGTGGTATGTACTGTATTTAGTGTCCTGTCAACATTTGTGTGTGTTAACTCGCAGTTTATGAGGACATGATTCGGTTTATGGACTGTTGTATGCGACTAAACCTTAGCAGTAGCAAGCAAAACGGTTTTCAGACTAGTGTACATCAGACTAATGTAATGTTATACAGAACAACAATGGAGTAACCGTTAGCGCATTTGAATGACGAAGCACGCTTTGTGAGAACGCTAGGTTTATGTTTGGGTGCTTTTACAATAATCAAACTGACACCTATAGTGGTCAACTAAACAAAGGTATTTAAACACACACCATAGATCGCATGCTCCATTGATAAATTATCTAACGTTATACACGATCGTGTCGTTTACTGATGTTTACTTACGCCACGATAGCCAACAGCATAGACATTTGAAGCAGTTTTACTCACCGACTGCTTCTAAAGCACGGCCGCGAACCTTTATCGTCACGGCTCCATCAAAAACACACTTCTTTGGTAACTGTTGATTTCGTGAAGTCCTGTGACAGCAGTGACCGTGGAGATCCACTTTTGCGATGCGACTGAAGCGTGGTGTTGTGCCGCTTCCCGCCATTTCTGCGTTCAAATCGGTTCAAATGCAGCGCTGCCTTCCCGGAATGCTGTGCGGAAGCGTTGAAGTCGCTCGATGTCACACATAGGAATAAAGTGAAGCGCGGTGCGACAGAAGTGTTCCACGAACGACTGGATCTGCACCTAAAAGAGTGTTGATGGGGCGTGCATTGGCTCTTTCGCTCTAGTCACGCGTGTGCACCCTACCGGGAGAAGAGCCCATACGGCCCATACAAGGACCTTCCGCTCTATTGACGTCAAGCCGACCCATACTCAAAAAAAACTCTCCGAAACTTGTGAGAAACCGGAAGGAGTATTTTTAAAACAGAAATACTCCATCAAACGTCCAACATTAGTTTTTGAAACTTTGTCTATGTTTAGGATGGGAATCCAAGTCTTTAACAGTGTAAAAAGCTCAGTATGCATGAAACAGCATTTCACCCCCCCTTTAATAACAATACTACTGTGTTATTACAATTAAAGTATTATAATATTACGTATTATAAAGTATTATTACAATTTAAAATCACTTGTTTTCTATGAATATATTAAAATGTTTTAATCTTGTGATGAAAGCCGAATTTTTAGGAGCCACAAGTCTTCAGTGTCACATGATCCTGCAGAAATCATTCTAATAAGCTGATTTGAAAAATATTTCTTCTTTCTTTCTGTGATGAATATTGCTTTTGTAACATTAATTTATAAACATCTTTTTTGACAAATTTGATGCATTCTTGCTAAATAAAAGTATTAATTTCTTTCAAAAAATCTTACTCACTTTTAACTTTCATTGAGATGTCCTGGCAACCGTCCGCAACATCCTCGCATCCTGATGATTAATTTTGCCTAAAATCTAGTCATGTTGATTTTTCCACAGAACAGTTGACTATTGTGATTTATAATATGAATCTATAAAAAAGCAGCTGTTGAATGCATCATCTGACGGCTGCTTGGCAGCACAGTGCTGTCTATGTAATGAGCTCATTATTCAGAGTGCTCCAGCACAGACATCACAGCGGTCCAGGGCTTTCTCATCCTCTCTCTCCTCAACAGGCCATAATCACATCTATCCTTTAATTAGCCTCCCTTACTTCACATCGAGAGCTAATTTGAGGTAAAAGGGGGAGGGTCAAGATTTTTATGGCTGATGCAGCCATAATCAGATATGGCCTTTTTGAAACATTCAGTAACCGAGCTAACATTGACAGCACATCATAATTCAAGTCGGTGTGCTGGTCTGTTAGAGAGCTTAAAACGGCCATGGCGTGGCAGGCCCTGTGCCCATTTCAGCTGCAGTGTACATCGCTTGTGCTGCAACGTACCTCTGCTTCATTCAACCCAGCAGACAGAAATAGACCGGCTGTTTACAGAGAGCCCGCAAAGCTCTTTGACGAAGCTCCATGTAGCAAGGTCACGCTTCTCATCAGCATCTGAATGAACCCACCCTGCTAGAGAGCCAGTCCACAGGCTTTTTTTATTCCTTCAATTCGACAGCCTTTTGACTCAGAGTGGACCTTTTGTGAGACGGATAGCTCTGTATGAAAACCGGTTTTGTTTTTATGTGTTTGCTCAGAGTACACAAGCATGATTATAAGAATGAAAGCTGAAGATCTATACTAATGATAATATGTAATCAGAGAGGGGGAAAGTTGTGGCTTGGTTGACCCATATTTGCACTTGTTTTGCACAAGTGTAAAAAGCTTTTTGAAAATGTGTTAATGCAGCCTGCTCTGAGATTTTTCAGATGTCTTTTCCACTGAGACCAGGACTGTACATAAGCCACTACATAGCCTGTTCACAAACAAACATGGTTGATCATGGTCTTTGTTTTGTCTCACTGTTTATTTTTAGCTAAAGTCATTGAATTCAGCATATTTTAAATCCATCATAGTCATTAAGACACAACTGAAACAGAAATGGAGTGTCTGTCCAATTAATGCATACTGCATCTCTCACACAAGTGAAGATGTGCAGTCCACCTGTCTCAAATTTTCAATTAGAACTCTGATTCTTAGTCAGGCTGATAAAATGGCTTTCAAAGAGAACATGAACACAGGTCCCATTTTAGACAGGGAAGTGAGTTTTTGCTCTGATATTTGACTCTGATCTTTAGACAGAGAAATTTTCATATGTAAGCCGTTGGCAAGCTGTCTATCGTTTTCAGCGCATTCATAGTATAACCATTTAAAAAAAAAAAGGAACAAGTCAAATTCTCAGAAGTGTTTGTCAGTCAGAGGAAGTGCCAGTTTTGCCTCAGGACAGTGCTATAAACACATGAATTAAGTCCTTTAAAATGTGCTTCTGTGAAATAATACTGTCTTTGTGAATGAAATAATTGTTACCTGCTCACTTGATGGAATGTATAAGCCGCGTTTCCACCGCAGGAACTTTCCCCAGGAACTAGGTATGTTACGTGGTATGTTTCGACTGCAGGAAGCTAAATAAAGTTCCGGGTAAAAATGTCCCCTTCAAAAAGTTCCTGAACTTCGAAAAAGTACAACCTCACAAGCAGGGTCAAGTGGGAACTGGAGAGTCGCGCGCAGTCCTACATCCTGGGGGGAAAAAAATCCTTTTTGTGGAAACAGGGCTATAGTGACCATTTGTCTAATGATAAACTGTGACAAGGCAACAGCAAAACTTATGCAAGGGAGACTGATGTGCATTTTAAATTTGTCTGTATATGTCACTGCACATGTTTATCTCAGTTGTGAGGTGTGGCAACATCGACATCTTGGCACTGAATGAAATGCCTGCTTTGCTGATTGGACTGACATTAAGTGATGTTTATATACAGCAATCTGAGTTAATCTGGTTCGCTAGTGTCACTGGCATACATAGTATTAGTGGCTCACCACTTCATCCCCAAAATTGAATCTCTGACTTCTCTTCAGTGGATATTAGAGGTCATCTCAAAAGAGACTTAAGAGTAAATTTGTTCTCAGATAATAACACACCTCTAAAATCACAGTGTGAAGAAAAGAGGAAAAAATAACAACTCTATGTTTTTTTTGTGTGTGTGTGTGTGTGTTTTTTTTATGTAGCCATGGTCATCACTACTAAGAAACTGGAACAGCCTGGCAGTGACTCATCCGGGGTACATGGCCTTTCTTACCTATGATGAAGTTAAAGCTCGTCTGCAAAAATTCATCCACAAGCCTGGCAGGTAATGTACACACCGTACACCTCATCCATGTGCAAGTCACTGTTAAAGGGGTAATAATAAAAATCAATCTAGTCATTTAGATAATGACTCCTGTATTTTCCAACCAGATTATATACATTTAAAAATCCTTTTTTTTCACCTCTTATTTATTCATTTATTTTAACTTTTAACTATTTTACTTAACTATTTTAGCAAAACAGTTCTATTCATATTAAAGGGATGGAAGGAAATAAAGTAAGGTCACATTTATTTCGAGCATCCTTTAAATAGAAAGTTTAAAAAATGTTAAAGGTGTCATGAACTGGCTTTTATTATTTATACTGTTGTCTGAAGCCAACTTGTGCCATTCCCATGGTTTTTACATTCAATAACATCATAACTAATAAATAATAAGCTATTTTCTTTTCTGGTTTTGAGGGTGTCTCCAAAATGCTCGGTTTTGATGAGCGTGCCGCACTGAAGACTTAAAAGTAAACATCCACGGCTAGGATTGGATAAGATTTGCATATTTAATGAGCGTCAGCTCCCCTCTCAGTTCAGTTCACATGAGGGAGGGATTGTTTTGAAAGCGGCCAGAATAATTCTCTGACGAGGCTCAGTCTCAAAACGTATTTATCAAACAAACACAATGATTTTTTTATCTCATCCACCTGTGAATTTTTTATTTTATTTTTTTACCTGGCCTGCCCGATATAAGCGCGAACCATACACACACACAGAAGTGTGCGCTCTTCAAACACAACGGAGATCAAGAAATTAGTGTTATTTCACTATTTAAGATTCATCAACATTTTGGTAGCCTGTCTGAAAAACTCTTAGCCCCGGCCCCCAGGACGTTGGGCTTTGCGAGCTCTGGGAGTCTGAACCCGAATCGCAATGAACCAACAAATAAGGGATTCTCCAGCCTGTGATAGGGTGCTGGTATACTCTGTTAGACACATCACATACACATAATCATAATCAATCTGTAATAATGCAATACTATCGTATATAAAAAAAAACATGTTTTACTCACATAAGTGTTTTGCATTCCTGTCGTATCCAATATAGAAGGCATAGCATTTTAATCTCAATATGTCTGCAAATCCAGTATCAACCGTTTACAAACTATTATTTTGCTATCTTCGGCGTGTTTATTGCTTGGTAACACGACCAGTTTAGCTCCACGATTTGGTGCATGCAGCTACAGAAGCAGCACGCACACAGAGGCGGTGTTGTCCCTTCTAATACTTCATTGATAATTATTATTATTAATAATAAAGTAAAATGAGTTTGGAACAACAAGATGGGAATAATAGCAGAATTTAAAAAATTGTGGGTGAATTATAACTTTAATCACAGTACTCAAAGATTTTGGTGTCTTTGGGCTTCAGCCATTAAGTGTTTTTCATTCAAATGTGCTCATGGCATCAGCAGTGTCACAGCAGCATTATCTGCGACTTAAACAAACAGTGACAGGAGTTACATGGGACAATGCACTGTTAGTCGCTTGAATCCCCCTCTGAGTGGACCGAAGGACAGCGTGGTACCTCCCATCAATAGATGTATTGTAAAAGTACCATGATGTCACAAGCACTCTCATTGCAAAGAAAAGCAATCATATGACCACCCCCTAATGCACCGAGACCCATTTCTCAGCGATGGCTTGATCTGACAATGTTAGATTGTCCTGTTTCTTTTATCTCATGTCGTAAGTGTATGTTTGTAAGTGTCATGTCTTGCTCTTGGTTACAGCTATATCTTCAGGCTGAGCTGTACGCGACTCGGCCAGTGGGCTATCGGTTATGTGACAGCTGATGGAAACATCTTGCAGACCATTCCTCATAACAAACCCCTCTTCCAGGCCCTCATCGATGGCTTCAGGGAAGGATTGTAAGTCAAAACAGCGGCTCAGTCTAAAACCAAGCACAGAGATCATACATTTACACATACAGATGCATAATGAAGCATCAAATGTCGTACTTTACTTTCCTCAGACCTTAAGTGTATCTTACAGACTGTTTATTCCTGTTTAGCTACCTTTTCCCCGACGGCCGCACTCAGAACCCTGACCTCACAGGATTATGTGAGCCCTCACCTCAAGACCATATCAAAGTCACACAGGTCTGTTTTTGTTTTTATGTCTGTCAGCCACATATATCTTGAATAATTCGGATAATACTCAACTTTCTTCATTTACAGGAGCAATACGAGCTCTACTGTGAGATGGGCTCCACCTTCCAACTGTGTAAGATCTGTGCTGAGAATGACAAGGATGTGAAGATCGAACCCTGTGGCCACCTCATGTGCACTTCCTGTCTCACAGCCTGGCAGGTAAACCTGAAGAGCCTTCAGCTCATTCTTCTGTTTGGACACATGTGCGTGTTTTCTTCACTCTCTTTTCTCTCCCTTTTAGGAATCAGAAGGTCAGGGTTGCCCGTTCTGTCGCTGTGAAATTAAGGGCACTGAGCCCATCGTTGTTGACCCCTTTGATCCCAAGGACCCCAACAGCGGAGGTTCCTATGGCTGCAGGGGCACATTTGGAGCCGAGGGTGCCCCTTCGCCAAGCTATGACGACGATGACGATGATCGTTTGGAGGACTCTCCTTTCATGATTAGCAAGCTGGTTGGTTCTAAAGTGAGTAACTTTTTCTTTATGATGTTATGGACCATTCAGCTTTCCTAAACCTGCAAAAAGATGGCACCACCTTCACCTTAACCTGTTTTTCAATGAGCAGAATTGATTCAGCTGTCACCTGCCTTAGTAAAGTTTAATATAGGAAAATCCAAAACACAAATCCAAACCAAAAAACTTTTCCTGCAGACACTTCACTATTCTTCAGCCACAGATCACTGTAAAGGCTCTGAAATGTTGGCTGGAGAATTTAGGATCAGTAATCTGTATAGATGTAAGCTGAATGGTTTGGCTTCTTTCAGGTGGAGAGGCCGCCCTCGCCGCTGTCGATCGGCCCTCAGCCCACCGTTCCCCCAGTACCTCCTAGGCTGGATCTGCTTCCTCTCAGACCTACCAACCCTCCCGGAGCCTCTAGTCCAGGGGCCACATCCAAGGTAAATTATTAAGTTATTTTTTTCCCTCAGCACCCCAGTTTGTAATGTATTAAGTATTCTTTTTAAACAATTCAAAAGGAAATTTTAGAGTTACTATTAGCAGAACACTGCATGATGTTTAGGTACTATTGCAGTTTTTGATATCTTTATTGTTCACAATCCAGGCCCCATCTCATCACAAGGACAAGCCATTACCACTGCCCCCAGCTCTAAGGGACCTGCCGCCGCCGCCTCCCCCAGACCGACCTCACCCTGCCGGCTCTGACAACAGACTCCCAAGACGCCCTCTCCCCAGTACACCCGGAGAAGCTCCTCGGGAAAAAATGCCTCCTACCCCTCCTAACCGCAACATGCCGGACTGGAACTCCCGGCCCGTACCCAAAGCCCCATCACAGCCACCAGCAAGCGGAGACTCTCGCGGATCTCGAGAACTCTCTAACCGTCACTCTCTGCCTCTCCAACTTCCTTCAACGCTCGACGCCAGAGCAGAAGGTCCTCGAAACAACGGCCCCTCCAGCCTCGACCAACAGCTGGTAAGGACACGCATGCCGTATTTACACCTTGACTTAAGCCAAATCAGATTTTTTATTTATTTATAACAATCATGTGCTTCATGTGCAGAGTTTTGTATCATCCATTTCTGGGTCAGAGTACGACAACCCGAAAGTAAAGCCATCTGCTTCGGCTAATGCCATCTATTCTTTGGCAATCAGGTAGGTGCCGCAAAGCCAACATCATAACTAGGGCTGCATCAAATATATCGGAACAAATTTGAAATCATGGTTAATGTGATTTAGTAAATCACTTTAGTTAAATAAATAAATGTGCTTCTGATCATTTTATTTTTGTATTATATATGCAAGATAATACATTGCAATTATTCAATTGTAAATAGTTTTTTTAATCACAATAAAAACATTATTTTATAGTTGTATTGAATAGGTCAAAAGCAATGGGAATGTCTTTTCTTTTTTTTTTTGCCATTATGGTTTCTGTGAGGTTTGAATTTGTTCTTGCCAAAACATTTTCTTCCCAAAAGGAACTTTTCAAAGTAAAAAGTAATTTTTTAGCATCATTTTTTATGCAGATGCCCTCCCTAACAAATCACTAATCATTCTAAAATGATTCATTCTTTCCAAATAGAGCTATTCAAGTCACATGGTGAATATTCCTGTATTTTTTTTTATATTGCAGTTTATATAATAGACAAAACCTAAATCTAGCCATGTTTATTTGTTCGTGTAGCAATAATAAAATGCCCCCTCATTTCCTGCAATATAACCCTGTTCGAAAAAGTAAGCAGGGAATTATGTGTTGACTCTTCCTCCTGTGCTGACAGGCCTCTCCCAGCAGTTAAGGGACAGACCGGAGAGGACGCCTCTGAGAACGATGAGGAATCCGAGTACATGACTCCATCTTCTCGACCAGTGCTGCCCTCTGCTGCAGGGGAGGCTGGGCCCAGACCACCTCCTCCACTTTCTCTCAGTCCCAGGTAAAGTTAATTCACCAGCCTTGAAGGTGAAGAGCACCAAAAAAGACACTCGGAATAGACTCACAAGCACATTTACAATTTCAGTCAGTGTACTAAAACTCACCATTTACCTCTCTAGAAATGTACTCAATGAAATGGAGTCAGAAAGCCCACAGATGTATGAAGCCATGTACAATATTCAAGCCCAGGCCCTCACCACCTCTGGACCACACCAGGCCAGAGACTCAGGTACTGTGATGTGTGAAGATCTGCATCTTCATACAGACAGTCTGCCAGCATATTCTGCAATGTGAAATACTGTGTGTCCGTCCTTGTTCAGATTACTCTGAATTGCCTCCTTTGACCTGCTCTAATGGCCTGAGGGATACTGTTGGTGCATGTGGTGAAGAGGAGGACGAGGAAGAGGAGAACAGCTATGACTACCCCAAGCCTCATCTACCTGCCAATCTAGCCAGACGCACGCTTTCAGACGTTAACCCATTATCCTCAGCCTTCAGCCGCCTTTCCATTGACAGCGAGCTTGGAGCAACAGCAAGTAAGTCATAAACAGTGTTATTTGTATTTATTTGTGTGCGCGCATGTGCGTCTGTTCTTGTAAATATGTGGTTTATAAGGACACATTCTGTGACACTTCCAAATGGCTTCAAAAACACTAAACTGTGGGATTGGGGAAGGGGTTTAAATTCAAAAAATGCTAAACATTTACTGTGATTGGTAGGTTAAAGGGATAGTTCACTTTGAAATTAAATTTTGATATGTTTTAGCTTACCTCTTGGGCATCCGATATGTAGGAGTATTTGTTTCCCCAGTAGTTTCAATTTTGATCATTTTAGGTCAAACCGTTCTTGTCTGTGCCTCACATAATGCAGGTCTATGGTCACCACCTCAAAGAGCATACACAGAAAAGTCCAAATTAAACAATCCCCCATCGTAAGTACACACTGATGGCCTTAGACACGAAACGAGCGGTTTGTGTGAGAAAACGAACAGTATTTATATCGTTTTTACCTCTTGGACACCACTATGTCCGACTGATCCGAGGGTGCGTGTGCGTGTTTCCTGTGGTGTACAAGAGTTAAAAACGATATAAATACTGTTCGTTCAGTTAGTGTTAAGTCTATTTATTTCCAGAGCTGTGTATGTAAAATAACAAAGTTATTTAAGTACTTTATTTTTATTTATTTATTTTTACCTAAATCATCCATTTCCTTTTTTTCCATATGTAGGCGTAATTTAGTTTTTGTCTACAAACCCGATTCATGCATTTAAGCATAAAATGTTTTTTTTTTTTTTAGATCACAAGAAGTCATCAGTTAGTCAAGTGTCCAATCTTTTAATTTATATTGTATTAAAACAATTTAAATGTATTTAAAAATAGCACCGTATCATTTCTGTTTTACACCTATATTTATTTTAGGTCATATTTCAACCCCATGAGTGTCATGGTTTGCTTATTTTAGAACAGCAACTGCAGTGTGACCATTTTTTTTTCAGTGTGTGTAAATATAGACAAATTTTTTATTGTAAATTGTCTTCAGCAGTCATGGACCCCTCTGAAGCCCCTGAGCGGCCTCCTAAGCCTCTCCCCCGTCGCATCAACTCGGATCGCAGACCCAGCCCGGTCCCCCCCGGAGCGAGTCCAGGGCCCAGCCAGCAGTTCAGCGGTGAGATTGAGCACCTCTTGAGCCAGGGCTACTCCCATCAGGACATCCAAAAAGCCCTTATGATTGCACAGAACAATATTGAGATGGCCAAGAACATCCTGAGGGAGTTTGTGTCCATCCCTTCTACTGCACATATCTTAACATAGCGAAACGTCTCTGAGCTCCCAGTCTCGGCCCAGCCACACTCATCTCGCATTCATCTCGGACTCCAGAAGAGAGGAGCGTGTACTTGCGCTCTAGCTCTAGTGACGACAAGAGCCCCTTTCTCCGTAACACTTCTCGGATTCTCTGTCCTCCTTTGTGCGTGCGGAAGAGCGAGGGGTTCTTTGCGACCGCTTCTTCAGCCTGAAGGCAGCGCACGTCCCCTGAGTCTTAAAAAGGACAAAAACAAAAAGACAAAAACATGTATGTGTTTATATATGATTTAATATATAAATCAGAATATTGAGTATAGTTAATATATACACATGTATGTTGGAGAGGGTCAGCTACAGAGATCAGGGTGCGTGAAGTATTAGGCCTCAGAGTTCGGATAGCTAAAGGGAGTTCAGTTAAACAGTGGAGTGCAGCCGAGCATTTTCTGGTGTGAAAAAATGGCCTTTACTTGTGTTGCTTCGGTACGTTTTGTTTTTGAGTGTGTAATTTTAATTTTCCGTCTGTCTAGTAGCATGCCGTACGTGTCGGTCCCCACAGCGCAGCTGCCCGTTTCAGAGATCCCATTCAGCCCAAAACAACCAGTTCTCCGCCTGACCTTGACCTCCAGGGTACTGTGTGAACAATTTTTTAAAAAGTGAGTGGTGACGGCTGGCATCGGAAATGGGCTCTCCGTCAGCCTTGATACAGCTGTGTAGCATTACTGTAACTGTACTGTACCAGGAACTCAACTTCCCAAATGTTTAAGGACAGCCAGTCCTTCAGATTCCCAGTAGGAACATGCTGATGAAGGGTACACGCATCGGATGTCAGGGGACATGTGACCTGTTTGCTCTAATCTGAATGTGTCATTAATATGGTGGTCTCCGACAGACTTTTGTGAAGTAGTGTGTTTACTAAAGATAGTGTTCTCTAACAGATTAAAGGGCGACAGGTTGGACACAAAGTGAAACTGCTTAGTAATAAATAAAGAAAAAAGAAGTATTTGCTTATAAAGGTCCAAGGCCTGGCCAAGTTTCTGTATTTGGCGGGGACTAAAATCACTCTTGGGAGGTTTGGACTTGTGTATGAAGTTCTTCATCTTAGAAACCATTTCATATGATCACCTTAATATATTGTTATTATTAATGTTATTTTTTGATTTATTGTTATTAATACAGAAGTGCTTTACTGCTGCTATTATTGTTAGTGCTAAACAATTAAGCCTTAAATGTACATTTGTGAATATACTGTGTTTAACCCATTTTAAAGTGACAGTATCGATTCTGTGTAATTTGGTAATGTAGCATACTTGAAATCAGAAGCAACATGTGCAGGTGTGAGCCCTGCTTTCTCTCTCTCTCTCTCTCTCTCTCTCTCTCTCTCTCTCTCTCTGTGTGTGTGTGTGTGTGTGTGTGTGTGTGTGTGTGTGTGTGCGCGTGCGCGTGTGTGTGTGTGCGCGTGTGTGTGTGTGCGCGTGCGCATGTGTGTGTGTGCGCGTGCGCATGTGTGTGTGTGTGTGTGTGTGTGTGTGTGTGTGTGCACACACATGGGGCGTCTGTTTTCATCCAGGTACGTTGCGTGTTGCTTGTAATACATGCATTTTCGTTTAACGGAAAGGTGAAATGTGTCACGGGGCTCATTGCAGAAGGCCTTATTTATGTTCTTTCCTTGTCCTAAAAGGCTTTGGCGTTTACCCTGTCAGCGATCGGATGGATCTTGCAGTGGAAGCCCTGTTCAAGCCATGATCGCAGTGCCCATAGTCCGCCTGCTGTTAGGGAGAAGGTTCTTCCCAATCTCCCCTTTGTACTCAGGAATATAGTAAATTTCAACAGAATCTACATTAATGACTCCGTACTTTAAACCAGTGCAAGTCTGTCTCGTAATCAGGGTCATAACAATCCTAGACTACTTTAAAGACACCAGTATCATTTACTCGACCTCATGTTTTTCCAAACCTCCCTCTGTGGCTGGCTTTTATCCATACAATGAAATTCAGTGGGGTCTAAAATGGTTCTTCACAATTTCTTATGTTCCACAGAAGAAAGTCATACAGGTTTGAAATGACATGAGGTAGAGTAAAGGATGCAATTAGTGGGTGAATAATCCCTTTCATTTTTCAAGTTATTGCACCAGCACATTTGAATGCACTAGTAATCCGTTAAAGCGAGCGAGTCTCTCATGTGGCACTCGAGAACTCGTGATTGATGTCACCAACATCAAAACTGGCCTAGTTTATTCCCCACTAGCCCCTAGTGTTCTTGAGTGTTGCACTAGGGTTGCAGGTACTTCCACATCTCGATCTTGTAGGTACACACATAACCTTGAGAGCTTGCGGTCAGGCGAGCTGTTTATTTTACGTTGTAGGCTGATAACTCTCGGTTTGTAATTTCTGTTGCCTTGAAGCATATGATGGTTTAATACTGAATTTTTTTACTGCACCATATGAAGTCTAGAGATGAGGTAATACTTTTTTTTTTCTTTACATTTCATTTCATTTTACTGTACTACTATTTCTTGATATTGATGTGATGGATGTGCGTGAGTTTGTGTGTACAATATTTGGCACAGTGTACCAATTTGTGCTATGATACTGTCACTTTAAAAGCAAGCGTGTAAAGTTACTTATACATAGAATACGTGGAAATGGCAATGTTTTATTTCATTTTGCATTCCTGTACATGTCAGAATTTTATTTTTGTTTACTGATGTGAATATTACTGTGAGCAGTGCCATATGTTTAGATATGTCTGTAATTTTGTTCTGCTACCCAGAAAAAGGCCTTGTTAAAGTGTAAAGAGTGAACGATATCCCTCATGAATTTTCGGAAACCGTTTCCATTGTCGCTTCTTTGGCTTGGTCAGTGACATCATAGTTAATGTCTCGAATCAGACCACAAGAGGGAGCTCTCTCCACATTTTGCCATAACTTGCCTGAGTATTTCAGGGTTTCTTTCTTTTTTGTGCTAATTCTCATATCACTTTGGAAGTATGCACAGCGCTATACTGTTAATTAAAACAATAGAACAAATATCATAATGTTGTGTTTTGTTTTTTCAGTAAGACGAGGCGCATATCTCTCGCTTTCTACTTTGCAGCCATCATGAACCTATCATTTTTAATATTATGGATCAAATATTAAACCCTTTTAAAAGATGCAAATCAGTATTAATGGATGGAATGGGAAGGTCAGAAAATCAAACTTAGCCATTTCTTCATGTCTGGTATATCCTTATAGACACGATTCAATTAAATGCATGCTTGTTTGTGTTGTCATGCACCGAGTTCAAACCCGGTTCAAACGCTTTTGCAGTAAAAAGCGTTTGAACGCTAAAGCCCGTACTGTTAAAAAAAAAAAAGAAAAAGAAAAAAAAAAAGATTCTGTCTATTGTTGGCCAAGGATGGCTATGTTGAGCTGTAAATATTTAAAGGGATTGTCTAAAAATGAAAATTCTGTCTTAATTACTCGGGTAAACTACCGGTACTTTAAATGTTGTCATGTTGAAATTGAAATCCGAGAAAATACAGAGACCACTCTGATTTCATCATTAATATCTTAATTTGTGTTACAAACCCTTACGGGTTTATTATGAGGTCTTATGAGTAATAAATAACAATTTTCATTTTGGGGTAAACTTCAGCTCAACGTCTCCATCCCATATGATATTGTTAGGCACATAGAACCGCTGTTTTTGATTTAACAAAAATAAATAGTCCAAACGGTGACAAAATTGAGGCTTGAGTAAACCAGCCATTTTAATAGAAATGTAAGGACAATTCCAAAACAAGCATAAACAAAAATACACTGACAAACTAAAACGGTGTAACATACCAGAGGAAATGAAACACGAAAGGTCTTGTAGAATACAGAGCCTGTGGGTCTGCTTTGGTTACAGTACAGGGTTCATACTGCATAGATTAATATACCTGCCTTGGTACAGCTTCTAACCCTTCAATGTATAGATAGGGGAAAAAAAATCTAATAATATAATACTGGTTTGTGACCAAAAACAAAAGTATAAAAATAACATTTTTGTACTGTCCCTCCATGGGTTAAACGAATGAAGACTTCAACATGCATTTAATATTCCCTCTTACATTTTAAAATGGGAAAGTTGGTCATGTAATTATTTTATTATTTACATTCAGTGCAAGATGAGGACAGCAGGTCACTGCAGTAAAAAAATAAAAATAAAAATACAGCTGAACTCTACAGGAAACTGCCATTTCTCTCAGGACAGACATTTTTAGCTCAAACTTTGGCAAGAATGTAATTTGCTCAGCTCTCACAGCGAAAATAAGGAACTTAATTTGATATAGCTAATAAAAATAAAAACAAAGAGACATGACATGAACCCAACATTTTGCTTACATATTTGGGAAAAAAGGTTATCCATGTCAGAGACTTTCCCTGACAAATGTATTTGTCCAGAAATTGCCCTCAAGCTTTATCATTGGGCATTTTCAGCGCTGATCCAACATTTACAGTAGTGAAGACAGCTCTTAGTGGTTCAGTGCATGGACTATGATGTGGCAGCGGTGAGAGCAAGTTTAAAACACACTCACAGCACATAAAGGAGGGGAAACACTCTTCGGCACTTGTCAAATGCCCCTAAACCATGATACTTGAATTTCAGGCATTTTAAATAGCTAAATATATACAGTATTCAATATGTACACTTTGTAAATACTGGAGCAGGGTTGTTTGTGATGAACTGCATAATCATTCGCATTATAGCAGGACAAATACAAAAAAAGGGGAACATGTGGACAGTTCTTTGAGCACTCATGTTGGGATTGACCCTGAGACGGAGCGCTGCGTGTCCGTTTAGTTTTCAGTCTGAATGGAAATCTCATCAGGTTTTTGTGTCAACCTTACAAATGCTGGGTCTTGTTTAAGATTGGATTTGAGTTCAATGGGCTGTAAAAGAGCTAGTAATGTGAATCTATGTTCTGAAGTAATGACCTATTCAGTAGGTGACTTTTTGTCTCCATTCACTCCCTGTAGAAGCACCGCCTCTTCAGATTTACCGCTCTTCATCTCCATCACAATATCATCCTTGCTGGCCTTTTCCTTCGTGCTGGGGAACGAAAAGTAGCAGATGAGGCATTGATGTTTTCTGTCATGATGGTATATTGGCAAATACTTAAATGTACATCTCTCCAGACATGCATTAAATGTGGACAAAACACTGGATACTATGGCATTAAGGCAACTACTTTTAGACTATTTTGCTTTATAAGCTTAATTTTTTAAAGTTAAATGATCTCATTTATATTTTATTTAATCTTAAGAAATATTTGTATAATATAGTTTTAATCAATAACAACACTTATTTTAAAGGTACAGTGTGTAATTTCTGCAGCATCAAATTAACCTACAAAGACAAACATGTCTTAGAAATTGCTTGTAATCATTTTTTCAAATGTTTTTTTATTTGCTTTGGTACTATTTTTTTAACTGAGTAAACCCAGCCTGATCTGTCGGCGATTAGATTTTGCCCTGCTACTCAGTCTGGAAACCTGTGCTGCGTTCCACTCCACTATTTTAGAAACGCACTTGCAAACTTCCCTAAGCACTTCCCCTCGGGGGAATCCCCGCCGCCATTTTGAAGTCCGTTCTACTTCGTGAAGTGGACAAGGGAAGTTTATATGGACAGACCCTTGCTCCCTCGATTTAGACCGAGTGAGCGAGTCTACTTCATATGTACACTTCAGCCAGCTTCATAAACCACAATGCAATGAGTTTGTGATGTCACTGCATATCACATTTAATTTACCCCACCACAAAAAACTCTATTTTAATTATTTTAAAAAACATTTAAAATAAACCTATATACATATAGAATGCTGCATTAAACAATTTCGTAAAGGAAAAAAATAATTAAAAAAAATAAACTCCCTAGTGGATTCCAAGTGATCAAGGGTTTAGCCCGTTCCAGTTCAGTCATTTGCAAATTCCGCCAGTAGTGGGCAACGGAGGGAAGGTTGTGAGTGAAGGGCATAATAAATACGAACGGGAACACAGCACTGTACATTCATTTCTACTGCTTCTGTTACACTTTTGCCGGAACCAATCACAGACTGGCTTATCCACCTGGCGTGCTATTTAGTAGGTTTAAAACAATGACAGAGAGAGAAGCAATGGTTCGTTGCCATAGACAGTAAAAGAAATGGACAGAGCTATCCCATTGACTTCAACGGCGGAAAAATGAGGCCAATCAGAGGCACTCACTTCCTGATGGCTGAGCGAACTGCGCAGGCTCAGACTGAGCTTGACGACGTAGATGTGACGTAAGCAACCTGTCTGACAGCTGTAGGTCTTCTAGTAGTTGTGGAAAGTGAAATCTGAATCACGTTTAAATATTTTCTCCCGTTGCTTTTGGCTCACTATCGGCTTCTCCCCATTCTTCTCCCTTGACTTTATCGGACTTTGTTTCCACGTCCCCCGACTGTCTCATAGACAGTAAAAGATTGTTTCTGAGCGTCTCCTCCTGTCTATACGGTAATTTCTCAACTGTGCGACAGAGTTGCGTTGGTTATGACGTAATTGTTAGCCTATTTTTACAAAAACAGCTTCGACATAGTGGGGCGATAGTGTAAGATACAAGGTAATGGACCCTGTAATGCATTGTCGTGTTTCTTTATAAATAAACAATGGACAAATGGAGTCTTTAAATACCTCAGATGTAAAGTTATTCACTGTCAAAGTGACTCAAAAATGAATGGGAGTCAATGGGATGCTAACAGCAGGTGATGGCTTGGTTAGCAATGGCCGCCCCTATGGGTGGAACGCTTTCCGAGTGCTAGATTACCCCCTTGGTCGTTGCCCACCTCTTGTGACCTGATTGGTTGAAGGACTATCCAATTGCGTACGGAGTCATTTGAATAATGCTCGTTGATCACACCTCTTGTGCAGTAGAAAATACAGAGCAGACTTCCCAGACCAAATCTTAAATAGAGCTTGATCTGGTGATAGCCGGACAAACTATTTTCACAAGTACAGTGTACATTTTCATTTCAAAATCAACTGATCACACTGTAGCACAGCTAGCCATTCTTTTAAAACTTCATCTATTGCTTTCCTTTAGTTGTACATATATTCAGCCCAATATGGGATGGTAAGTTAAAAAAAAATAATAAAGAAAAGCACATACAAATCCTGCTTTCCCGACCGTCCACAGGGTAGCTTTCCTTTCTTGTAGAGGAAGTAGAGCACGCTGCCCAGTATGGCTATGAGGAGCAGGAAGATGATGATGACCGCTATGGCTACTCCACTGCCACCTGGTGGGGTTACAGGGGAATGCAGGCTGAAGTTAGTACCTTGACAGATAAGAGGGAAAGCTCACACCTAAAGTAAAGCCTGAAAGATATACTTTGGGTGAACATTTTTCCTAAATGTCTATCTGAACTATACAAAGCCTTAAAACAAAGAGTTTTCAGTAAAGTGATCTGAATGTGCTGGCTAAAAATAAAAAAAGCAGTGATGTGTTTTGTTGTATGAGTGATAATACGAGCAAAGCATTCTGGACTCATTCATTCTACAATGACAACTAGTGCCCCCGTTTTATTCCACCTAAAACACATCGATGGCCACTGCAGTTTTTTTTAGAGCAGTTTTTTAAAGTGAAGATTAGCATAAACAATGATTGCTTTTACACAGTTTGTGATAGCAAGGCTGGTGGTGAGTGGTTAGGCTGATGCTGGCCTCGTGCCTGGACACATGACAAAGCTGCAGTACAAACCTTTCTCTTGCTTTTTTGGTGCAACGGTAAATCCGATTGCTGGAATGCAAAGAGATTGAGTTACCACACAGGCACAAAGCAGTATATTAATACATCAGTTTCTCCCAGTCCCATGGGGACTGCTGTCCTGGACCCTTAGATGAAGTTATAGGTGTATTGTTAATAACATTATTATAATATATATATATATATATATATATATATATATATATATATATATATATATATATATATATATATATATATATATATATATATAATATCAATTATAAGTTAATTATTTAATATTAGTCCACATACATGAAAACATACAGCTACTTCTATATTTTGACAGACACATTATTGCTATTAATTTGTTGTGTTGGATGTGGTTAGAACATGAAGCTGGAAGCATCTGCGAACATTGACGTAGGCTCATTTTGCTCCGACTAAATGTCTACAGGCATAAACGGTATCAGAGATAAGGGCTCAGAGGACCACCACAATAAGGAACACAAATGTCAGCTGATATCCCAAAGTGAGAATGGCTGTTTCGCCTCATTTGCCCTAATACCAAACACTCTGGTCCCATGAGGTCACAGATAGTCAGCCAGGCCTGATGTGAAGCCTGCCTTTGTCCTAATGAGAGTCCAGAGACCACATGAAAGCATTTTCACCATCAACCGCCGCCTTCTGTTACAGTAAAACTGCTCTGTGTTCAAACACACGCTGCTCTTGACTGCACCTCCGGAATAAACACGCAATGCCATGTCAGCCACCACATTAGCTGCCCTCTCAGATATTAATAATAATTCATTACATTTATATAGCGCTTTTCTAGGCACTCAGTGCTTTTGCATATAGAAGGGGGAATCTCCTCAACCACCACCAATCTGCAGCATCCACCTGGTTGATGAGACTGCAGCCATATTGCGCCAGAATGCCCACCACACACCAGCTGATTGGTGGAGAGGAGGCAGAGGGATGAAGCCAATCAGGAGAGGGGGATTATTAGGAGGCCATGATGGATAGGGGCCAGTGGGCAAATTTGACCAGGATGCCGGGGTTACACCCCTATTCTTTATCGAAGGACATCTTGGGGTTTTTAACGACCACAGAGAGTCAGGGCCTCGGTTTAACATCTCATCCGAAGGACGGTGCTCTTTGTCAGTATAGTGTCCCCATCACTATATTGGGGTGTTAGGACCCACACAGACCACAGGGTGAGCGCCCCCTGCTGGCCTCACTAACACCTCTACCAGAAGCTCCTAGTTTTCCCAGTTGGTCTCCCATCCAGGTACTGACCAGGCTCAGCCCTGCTTAGCTTCAGTGGGAAACCATTCTTGGGTTACAGGGTGATATGGCTGTTGCTTTTTACAGCACAGATACTGCTTTTTTATCTCAAGTGTGTGTGTTCTGTAACAGTCATTATCTGCATTCATGGAAGTAGAAATATACAAATATCACATTTTTGAGTGAAAGCTTCAGAAACACACCTTCAGTGCTGGTGGGCTGGGTTGTCGTCACATGTGCAACTACAAAAGAAAGCAATATGAATAAGGTTGTATTTGTTAACATAATTTAACTATTAATAGCATATTAAAATCACATTAAAAATAATTATATAATGATCAAGAGTAAAAACACTTTTTTATTTAAGGTTGTATAGTTAATGCAATAGCAAACATGAACTAACAATGAAAAATGCTAATTGTTAATGTTCATTTCTACATACACTACTATTCAAAAGTTTGATGTCAGTAAGTTTTTTTAAAAGAAATGTATAATTTTTTTCAGCGAGGACATTCAATTGTTCAAGTCACATTAAAGGCATAATGTTACAAAAGATTTCTATTTCAAATAAATGTCTTTTGAACTGTCTATTCATCAAAGAATCATGTGGAGTTTGTATCATGGTTTCCTCAAACATACGAAGCAGAACAGCTGTTTTCAACATTCATAATAAGAATAAATGTTTCTTGAGAAGCAAATCAGCATATTAGAATGATTTCTGAAGGACCATGTCACACTGTATGCGTCTTAATTTACATGATGTTTCTTAAAAAACTAAGTTCGGGAGAAGCACGTTCAAATGATCTACCTAATCATGATGTCATTCCAACCAGCTGTCAACAATCAGTAATCAACATGTCTACCAATCAGCTCAAGTGGAGGATCACATAAATACCCAGTCAACTCACCAACGTTCCTTGACAAAGTTTGCAGCATCCCTCCACCACCCCTTCTACCTCACACGCACCTGGTTAACTTTCCTAACCAGAAATACGGGGGGAGTACTCTGGGTTCGGGCCAAATACCGAGCTCGGAGCCCTCTCCTCGGACAGCACGCCAAATACGCATACCATTTATTCTATCTGAATTATTTGTAAGTGTGAACTCGTGAAATGTTAAAACGTATTAAAATAGAAAAAAATATGTATCTTAAATTGTAATAATATTCAATGCCTCACATTTTAAACGGGATTTTGATCAAATAAAACCAGCCTTTGTGAGCATAAGATATTGACCTTAAGATATTGACATAAGATATTGACTGACCCTTATTGTACAGAAAATATATTTGTAACATTTCAGAATATTATAATATTAATTGTTTTTCCATGATAGTGAACGCATGAACTAAAGTTTGTGACAAAGATAAATCAATTCTTTTCAATGTGTTAAGTAACAGTATTCATTAAAAAAATGACATTTTTTTACATTTTAAGAAGATAAAAATCAAATCGTTTGAAAACAAAAACTCACATGCTTCAATGCTGCGAGAAGCAGCACCTGTCCCAAACTCATTGTCAGCTGTGCAGTTGGCTGTGAGTTCAGATGTGGCTTTCACAGAGATCGTGCTGATAACACCAGTGTTTGTTACCTGGCTTTCCTCATTCAGCACAGGGATAGGCTGATGAGTCTATATATATTGTCAAGGTAATATGCATTTAAATGAGTCTAGAAAACTAATTTAAGCACATTGTAACTCCCAACTGTGCAATACAATTAAAGTGACGCTTATAAAACTACCCTTCAATTCTAAGTTACTAGCAAAAGATATTTGGGATTGTCCCTGATTGGTCAGAATCAGAGTGATGCAAGGATACCAGTTGGTCAAAGAGGGTCCAGGTGATATTGGGGATTGGGTAGCCTTCTGCATAGCAGGTCAGGTTTACAGTCCGGTCATCCTTATTCATGGAACCCACTGCTATCGCCTTTGTGATCTCAGGCTTTCCTAAAGCAGGTTTAGATGTTATTAGTCATGACAGCACACTTTTTGTTTTTGTTTGTTCTTCTGTAAAATTGATGATGTTTTAATACTGAGCTAATGAAATGTTCTATCCCAAACCCTGAAACGAATCTTCCTGAATTTGTAACTTTCATTAAGACATTACTTGGCATGTTTATTATGAGGTGATTTCAGGTATTACTATCCTTGTAAGTGCATTTGGTCCTCCTAAAGGAAAAAAAAACAGTGCCACACACAAACTGCTGTATTTGCCCACCTTGCACAACGATTTGCACAGACTTCTGTCTTTGTAGCGCAGACAGGGAAAGGGCCATCACTTCACAAATATATGTCCCAGCGGTGTCATAAGAGGCATTGTGTAACTCCAAAACATGTCTCTTAACCAGCTCCACGCCACCCTGCATTGAAATACCATCAGACAGATCAGTTTACAAACTTGAGCATTACAAGAGCACTGTTTATCAAGAAGATTTACTGTATTCATGCTGGATATTATTTATAAGTTGTAGTTTGGTCTTTGTCTTGGTCTTGAGGTCTTTGGACACAGTTGGTGTTGGTTTATATTTGAGTCTTATTATTAAAAGTCTGGGTTTTAAATCTTACACTTTTAAAAGTTTGGGGTCAGTACGATTAAAAAAAAATTATAATAATAATACTTTTATATAAAAATGTATTTATTTGATCAAAAGTGACACTTAAGACGTTTACATTGTTGGAAAACAATTCTACTTTAAATAAACCTTTCATCAAAGAATCATTCTCACGGTTTCTTCAAAAATATTATTCAACTTTTTTAATATTGATAAAATATCAATCTTTCTTAAGTAGCGACAGCACATTAGAATGATTTCTGAAGGATCATGTGACAATGCATGTGCCTTAAATTACATTTTAAAATATTAAAATAGAAAAAAAAATATTTTAAATTGTAATAGTATTTCTTAATAGTATTTTACTATATTTTTGATCAAATAAATGTAGCCTTGAAGAGTATTAGAGACTCCTTTCTTTAAAAAATAAACAAATAGAATCTTACATTAGTGTATTTCCAACATCCTAAAGGTGATAACATCAACTACTACAGGTCAGTGTGGTCATCATTGTTTTGGAGTCCATCTTATTGATGTACCTTATACCATGCTGTATATGTGGCTAAAGAAGACAAGGCGTTGCAGGTTAATGTGAGATCGTTCCCCAGGTCCAGAACTTTCTTCTCTGGTATGACCACAATAGGATCCAGATCTAAGAAAGAAAATATAGCGCTGCTCATCATGGAGATAAAAATCTTCTCACTTCACACACTTTGCCATAGCACAGGAACAGAGGAATGTGCTCTTACAGTGTACTGTGATATTGATGGACTCCTCAACCTCGTTGCCTGTTTCTAAGTCAAGTGACTGGCAATAATATGTCCCGCTGTCTGATCGCGTGACATTTTCCAGAAACAGTATTTCATTATCTGTAGTCAACACCTCCTGTAATGGACAAGTGAGAATAATTAAAACTGTAATGTACTCCAGAACTACAGGTGATCCATACGATGGACACTTTTCTATCCCATGAGGCCACGGGAAGAGGATTTATGAACGGCAGTAAAGCAACCTAACTGACAAGTCACATGACAACGACCACATGTTGAATGTAGTATATCTAGATTACATTCATACTACACACACACACACTATATAGAACAAACCTTTTTGTGAAGTAATTACTTATTTAAAATATGTACCTAGTCAAGAGAGTATGCGATTTCTGACGCAACCTTTGTCAATAATGTCCATGTCCCAGCTAACAAAACTATGTTTTGCTAACATTCCCATTAAGTCATAAAAACATTATTTCTGAATGTTCTCTGAACATTTAAAAACTAAAAAAATTTAACAAATAGTAACATTTATTTAAAGGGATCATATAATGGTACATGCACTTTTACAAGCTGATTATACAGCAATGTGTGTTGGTAGTGACTGTACACAACCATCCTATAATGATAAAAATCCACTCTTTATCAGTCTGAAATCAAGCCATTCGATGTGTGACGTCACACGATCGGACACCCCTCCCACGACTGTTGATTGACAGCAGTGTTTCAGCTGAGACCCGCCCTGACCCGCAACACAAGTTGTCCGCCGTTGTGGATACGCTGAAGCAGAATGGCGTCTAAGCCATTGTGGTGTTCTGTTCTTGGGTGTAATAATGAACACAGCAGTCATTTTGATTTTGATATAGCCCCCACAGAACAGAGGGGTGGGGTGAGCAAAGCTCATTAGCATAAAAGGCACATGCACAGAAACGGCTTGCTGAAAACAGAGCTGTTTTTCACCAGGTTAAATGAGTGATTTCTTAGAATACTAAATACAATTTTTAATTAAAGTATATTACAAAGTTTTAATTTAAACACTAAATTATCATATTAACAAAAATGGCATTATATGACCCCTTTAAAAAACGTCATTGACAGAAAATATGTTCATAACTTTGAGAAAGCTTTAGTAATGTTCGCCGAGTTTCTGAGAATGTTCCCTGTTAGTTGGGATGACACTATGAGCAGCAATATACAGCTATAAGATAAAATAAGTTATGTGGTTTGTAAACATGAATTCATTTAGGCAGATATAAAGAATGTAAATGATTACAACTTGATTATATATTACCTCTTTATGTCTGAAAGTATAAAGTGATAGAGTGTTTCCATTTCCTTTACAATGGATCTCCACTGTGTCGCCTTCTTTTATAAGCCTATTGGGTGAATTTATGGACAGGTGTACCTCTGTTGTAGGGTCTGAAATGATTACATGAAATAGTAAGACATTGTGCAATATACATTGTGCTTGGTAGATCCAATAGATGGCAGCACAGAGCACTATCCACTTAAATATTAACATTTTCTGTCAATCCACAGAAGAAAGTCATACAGGAGTAAATGATTTTTCATGAGAACTAGCTCTTTAAAGTGAATACATACTGTAAGGACTTACAGTAAACTGTGATGTTGATTGAATTGGACTCTGACATTTTTGATGCACCAGGGACAAAGTATTGAACCTCACAGTAGAAATTGGCATCTTCATCTTCCCTTATGACCTTTATGAAAAGTTCACTCTCAACTGCATACAGGCCATTGGTTTTGATTGTCACTGATTCCTTGATCTCTACCTCTAAAGGGGATGCAGATGTTTTTGTCATTGCCAAATAAAATGACATTTTGTTTTATGGAATGTTGACTGAATAGGGTATTTACCTCCATCTGAGTGTTGGAGAGGGAATCTGTCCTTGTACCATGTGATGTTGGGTCTAGGATACCCGTCGTCCACTTTACAATTTGCAACCTGAGTAAAAATACAATGATTATGCAAAGTTCATGAAAATGTCCATAAAGCAAACAGATGGTTTTGTTGAGCTCTACCTTTGATGGCTCCTCCTCACTAACAGAAATCCCTGTGTGTGTAGGTTGAATCACAGGAAGCGATGGCGATTCTAAAAGACAGATCGGTTTATAATTTGGATGAAGGTTAAAATAGGTCAAACAGCATATGGTGATCCCTCTTCTAAATCAGGTAGGACAAGCCCGTTTTGTCTTACTGAATACTTGGAGACGAGTGTGTCCTTCACCGCTGTCTTTCGATGCATTGTGCACCATGCAGATGAACTCCCTTTGGTCAGTCAGTTCCACCTTGTCGATGGTCAGAATGGCGTTTCCTTGAGAAAGCTGCGGGTCATAATAGCGACTGACTTTGATCCTCCCCGCATATTCACTGCCTTCTTCGATGATCTCGGTCTGATCATCATAGTAGTAGATTCTTATCCTGCTTTGGTCCTTGCCAGGCAATTTCTGTACAAAGCCAAAAATAGTGTTGTTCAGATTTCCACATTTATGGATTTGTTTGTATATTATATTTTGTAAATAGGTTATTTGGGTGAATCTTGGGTGAAAAATGGCTATGTCTATAAAATCTTATTTTTAATGAAAAATATCATTCTGAATATATTTTTAGGTAATATTGTTTACGTATTGTTTTTCTATTTATTGGTAATAATTCATATTATTTTAATTTGAGAACAAAAGTGTAAGCAGTGGTTGACTTTTTTTGGCTCATCAGCCACTGTGGCAAGTGATTTTACAAAGCCACTAGCATTTTCCCTGGCCACAATTTTTACACAGATACCAAGGGTAAAAACTGCCTTATACATTATCTCATAATTTGCCTGCAGGTATATTAGGCTGCTGTCACTTTAAAACCTGGAGGATTGATTCATTATACCAATATCCTTCTCAACTGTTTGAGTTCACTTAAAACATAACTGGTCCCACTTTATGCTAGCCACTGGCCTTAACTACTATGCACTTTTTGCTGATATTGAGGTGGGATACGGGTAAAGTTAAGGACAGGTGTGGTGGGATGGGTAAGTTTAAGGGTAGGGTTAGGCGTAAGGGAAGTGTCAACAGTGTAATTACAAATGTAACGTCAGAAATTAATTACAGATTTAATTCAAGTCATTTTTTAAATGTAAGTGTCAAATTAATAATTTAAATGTTAGTACGTAGTAGTAAAGGCCACATAATAAAACAGTGGGTCCACATAACACTATTTTTACATGAATACTCACCAAGACCGGCATTTCGACATTATTTTGTGTGTATTTGACTGTTTAAGAGCAATAAGCAGCGGAAAAAAAACACATACTTTGGGTCTGAGCACAAAATCTGCAGTTATGTGTATCTATTCTGTGGAAAATGAGTATTGGAAGTATTTCAGATATTCCAGTACCAATGTATCAAAAAATATATATACTACATTGCACTTAGTTTATTATTTCAGATGCCTTTTTAAAAGACTACAATTGAAAACACACTAAAGTGACTAGTAGGAGTGACAGCCTTACACGCCATTGCAGAAATCCACCTGCGTTTGGCGTGTTGATGGGTGTTAATGTTAAGCCCTGAATATAAGTATGCATTGCATGAAGTTATTATACTGAGTATCACAGTAACAAGATTAAAGGTCCCATTCTTCACGTGTTTTCGAAGCTTTGATTATGTTTATAGTGTGCAATATAACCTGAGTTCATGTTTCGCGTGTAAAAAAACAGTATTTTTCACACAATTTACTTATCTGTACAACGCTGTTTTCTCTGTCCTAAAAACGGCCTGATGATTTCCTTGTTCTATGAAGTCCCTCCTTCAGAAATACGTAACGAGTTCTGATTGGGCCAGCGCTTCCCGTGTTGTGATTGGACAGCAGCTTAGCGCACATTGCCCGGAAAGGTCCCGCCTCTTACCATAACGGGGAGATGCAAGCGCTGAATGCGCGCTCTTCTCCACGTGGGAGAGCAACAAGACCACGCCCCCTTTTTTGTGTATTCTTGTGGGCGGAGGGTTAGTCAACAAACGGTTCTAGTGACGTCATTACATCCCTGCACTTCCTGCTGTAGTCCAAACCGGACGTTCGCTGGTTCGCACGTGAAAGGGAACTTCTGTTCAATAAAACTTTGAGCTTTATAATTTTTCAGGTATTATTTATGCACTAACAGCAACATTATACACTAACTAAAGTTTGAAAGATGGAATCGCGAAGAACGGGGCCTTTAATATACTGTAGCAAGGACCAGTATTATTTTCATATTATGTGGTTAAATGTGACCCAGGCATTTTTCATAATATTCAACCATTGCAACTGTAAAACAACCATTGTTAGTGTAAAATGGTTTCTCACCGTAAACCAAACTATCATCGTGGCTGGTTCCTTCAGAGAGTACATACAAAGGATCGCTGCCTGGCCTTTTAAATATACATCCACTCTGTCTTCCATGCTCACATCTACTGCAGCCCATGCTGAAAAAAACATCAAAAAACACAGATTTGTCAATAGGCTTAAACTTTGTACTGTCCAAGAAAAGTCAAATCTTTGTTGATTAAAAGGGTGTAAAATAATGAGGTACAATGACTATCTGGTGGGACATTTTTTGTGATCCCTATCCCCTAAGCCCCTTCATAGTATTACTTGAATGTAGTGACTCCTCAACAGGAAATGGGACATGGGGAACACCACTTCTGATTCGACCACGGCCCCCGTGTTTACATTTGAAATGCCCAATCTAGTGGGAGCAAAGCACTCATAGCATATTATGAGTGGAATTCACTGAGCCCACCCATGTCCAGATTAATGTGTAGCATTCCCGCACGTCACGCCTGAGGAGGAAGAAAGACTCGATTTATCTAGAGAATAAGTGACCTACTGTTTGCCAGAAATGAGCTGTTCGCTCCCTTAAACATCTTAAAGCTATCTGAATCATGAGGAGGTTGAAACTATTCATCCACAAAAACATGATAACTACAAGACAAAAAAACATCTGCTAATTATTCTGGCATGGTGTTTGTTTGTTCTGTAAGGAAAACGGTTTGCTAACTCACTTCACAGTAAAGGTGTATAATCTAGACTTTTGCAATTGATTTAGCAAATGTTCCTCAATAACCTTTCAAATATATTGTAAATGGCCTTTCTGGCCTCTATGTTGTCCTGTGGGCACTACAAGGGGATAATTGAGCATGAAGGATGCTTTCACATTACAGAAATCTGATTAGTTTCTTTCAACAAAGGCATTTCCTGTGCATTAGCAACATTAGCACAAGACCGAAGTTCTTTGTTGTGGCTATCAAACATTCACCTTGTTCATGGAGTACAAAAAGGAAAACAAAGGTATCTATATTGTCATGTTTCGGAAGTTTCGGAAGACTCATGTGGTGATGAAACAAATGCTCTCATTTATAAATAAATTAAAAAATTAAAAATTATATTTTAGTGGTGGTGGTTTAGTTAGCATGCTGTCTTTTGAGTCTCACAGCAAGTTTTAGGTCATATTTATAAAGTATGACAGGAAACATTTATAAAGTTAAAAGATGTCTATTTCAAATAAATGCTCTTCTTTTGAACTTTCTATTCATCAAAGAATTCTGCAAAAAAATCTATCACATTCTAAAAAAATATGAAGCAGTTTTCAACATTGTTTTCAACCATATTAATAATGTGAAATGTTTCTTGAGCAGCAAAGCAGAATGAGTTCTGAAGGATGAAAATGCAGCTTTAATGTCACAGGCATAAATTACATTTTAAAATATATTACAATAAAATAACTCATTTTAAATATAAAAAATATTTCACAATATTGCAGTTATTACTATATTTTTCATAAGATAAATGTAGCCTTGGTAAGCATAAGAAACTAAGAAACTTTCTAAAAGCTAAGAATCATTATAATGCAAATCTTTAATCATCATCTATAAGAATAAACACCCATATTTTGGTGTTATAATGACTAGCATTTCCCTTGATACAAACTTACATATTACAGGGGTACAATTAAACAGATAAGAAAGAATAACAGTTTACTCCAATATCTTGCCCATGCAGCTTAAAAAGATTAGCAGTCTGTCAAGATGCCATGGCAGCAATCATGCAGAACAGAACACAACAAGCTTCAATTATAGTTAAGAGACTCAGACGCACTTAGCAGTTTGACTGATTAAGCATGCCACTCTTTTTAGGCATGGAAAAGCTCTCAGACAAAAAAAGAATGGCCAAAAAAGGAAGAGAGACCTTATAATGTGCCCGTGAGCCACTGTTGACAGTCTGGTGTCTCCACAGTCTGGAGTGTAGATAACCATTTCATAACTATTACAGTTGTTCCATCAGTCTAGTATATTGAACGATACTAATAAAAGTGCTCAGAGCACCAGTACTGGATTAACAATACAACAAATGAAAAATAAAAACAAAAGACAGAACAGGAAGACACAACTAAAGTTTCCCAGCGAAGCTGTGAGTCCCAGATGAGCCCAATATTACGCAGCTGTTTTGACTGCCTATTTACCTTTAAACAACTCAACACCATAAATAGCTCATCCTGTGACTGTTGGAAGAGAAAAAGAGGCAGAATCTCAGAGTAAATCATGAGTTAAACAATGGAAATCACCCCATGAAATCCTGAATGCACACAGAGAGAACAGCTACTGTCAGGAAGTCACAGATGCAAGAGTCATTAGCATAATGTACATTTATATGTAGAAAATACACATAAAGGAAGTCTCTATTTTAATGGGAATTATGAGTTATTGACTGTCTGATGTTACTTTTTTTATCTACATTAATCATTATTGTTGAACGTTTTCATTTCCTTTATTTTTCAGTTCAGCCTTTGCCACCCTCTAATGCCCACTTAAGGTTCAACTTTAAAAACCCTAATAATTTAATTACACTGATAAAAGTTATCTTGCAAAATTAATTTGCCTAAATTTCCTTTTTTTAAATCCACAGGAATAATGTAAAAATGTGTTTTTCACACAGTGCCTTATCGATATCAGCCAGAATTTTATTTTCAGTAATAAAAATCCCTAATTTTTAAAAGTACATGTTTCTTTTTTTTCATAATGAACTCTTTCTGTCATTCATGAGACAACACTCCTCAACCCAATTTTTTTTTTTTTTTTTTTTTTGAAATAGCAAAAAAGAAGGCGTAATAAAACGAGAATTAACACTGAACTGAGGGATTTGTAATGTTTTAAAGGGATGCAGAGATTATGTTTCATTACTCAACAGGAGAATAAAATATATTTTTTGGAACAGATAAATTGGCATATATGTAACTCTCTAATAAAGCAATCAACTTTATTTATATAGCGCTTTAACAATAACAATTGTTTTAAAGCAGCTTCACAGTATTAAACAGGACAATGTTGCAACAAAATTTGATTTGGCTATACAGTCGTTCTGGAGAAAACAGTGATGTTATAAGCTTATTTTAATTTATCATATAGCCACAATGTTGGCAGATCAGAATTATAGTTTATAGAATTAAATAAGACCTAATTAATTAATTTAATTTGTATATTTAGTTAAATAACTCATCACTTTAGTGTCCCCAACTAAGCAAGCCAAGCCAAAGGCGACAGTGGCAAGGAACCAAAACTCCAAAATAGATGTTATTAACAAAAAAATAAACCTTGGGAGAAACCATGGGCTCAGCCGGTGCCAGTTCTCCTCTGGCCTATTAACAAACAGTGTATGATTATTATTCTGGCAACCTTACAGGGCAGAAATCATATTAGGTCGAAATATTCAAAATTTCTGGGTATCACGCAAGAGACGGGGTTATTGAGGATAATACGTCGATTACACAAGAATAACAAAGTTGGTTGTAAAGCATTATCTATTGTGAAGGGTCATTTCATTTTGATTGTTGTAGCACTGTGTTGGAATTCATTTTAAGGTTAGTACAATGTGCAAAGCTAGTCAGCTAGTCAGTTTAAGATCCTTCCATCTAAACTGGTTATATCTCTTAAGCCTATAGTGAGTGTTTTATAAGCAGAAGGATAACCATATTCATCCACACAGCCACGCATAGCCAAAGCACAAACAAAACAATGCCCCTCTTCCGAATACAGTTTTGTTTTTTAACCAATATAGTTACCGATAAAGTTACATAATGTATCTGGTCATGAAACACGAATATCAGAAAAATGTATACAATATTCTTCTTGATATATGAATGTGACACTCATCTGACCTTTGTCAACAATCCAGCATGTATAAGAAGCCCATTTGAAACACACTGAAACATGCTATATTCTAGTCTGAGCCACTCATAATAGACTTATCGAAATCCCTGACATCCTTTGAGGCCAGCCAAGCACAAATGGGCCTAGAAAAGGGGTGATTTCTTCCCAAATGTTCAATTCTTAACACAGAAAAACAAAAACAGGATAGGAGTCTGACTCCATTCTCCAGATGCCGTGATCAACGCAACCCTCAGTACACCCATAGGAGCCTAATAGTCATTGTTAATGGATAAAGCACCTGTTTTTTAATTGTTTTAAAACTGTGGATTTCAGATGTTGTGCTCCTTTTATTCATGAGCATTCAAAAACTCCTACAGCTGCATATTGAGGCGCTGGAGCCACTATATCAATCATCACATGCTTTATTTATAGGAAGTTCCAGAGAGTTACAGCATAAACAAACACCGACGGCCTACAGCAGCTCTGCGGTATAAGCTACCACATCCACTGAAGAATTCTGTTTTCTTCACAAATCACACAGATGTTTGTTTAATGCCTAATGCTGCACAAGTTGTTTTATTATGGTTGTTTATTTGGCCCTACAGATTATCTTGTGCTAGTTGAGAACCTGCTGCCAAGGGAGATGACTTGTGTTATTGGACAACAGGCAGGAGAATGACTGTGCCTGCCGTCAGCAAGCCTGCTTAATAAAGAATATTTCCTGGTGCATCAATTCATGAGGCAAATACAAGGGTTAGTTGACATGTCCTACTTTATCACATCTAAGTATAACAGCACTATATCAGGTGCATTTGGCACTATGAAAAGGTCTCCTATAATGCCAGAGAGGTTGCATGCAATGGAACAATGACACAGACATACATTACTAAAATTAAAAGTAGGCCGATGCAATAATAGCAACATATTAAACTGATTAGCAACCACAATGAAAAATCTGTAGATTAATTAATAAACATTTCACATTTATTATGTGAATTATAAATTATTAGTTGATGTTTAATGCAAACCGAATTGCCAAAAAATTAAGACACTGTACAAAAATTGTAAATAAAAAGGGAATGCAATAATTTACAAATCACGTAAACTTATATTTTACTCACAATAGAATATAGATACCATTTCAAATGTTGAAAGTTAACATTGTGAAATGTCATGTCAAATATTGGCTCATTTTGGATTTCATGACAGCTACACATTTAAAAAAAAAAAAGTTGAATCAGTTGGGACAGGTAGCAGAAAGAGGCCGGAAAAGTTAAATGTACATATAAGGAACAGATGGAGGACCAATCTGCAACTTATTAGGTCAATTGGCAACATGATTTGGTATAAAAAGAGCCTCTCAGAGAGGCAGTGTCTCTCACAAGTCAAGATGGGCAGATGATCACCAATTCTCCCAATGCTGCAGTGAAAAATAGTGGAGCAATATCAGAAAGGAGTTTCTCAGAGAAAATTGCAAATATTTTAAGTTGTCATCATCTACTAGGGCTGCACGTTTTCAAGTTTTTCATTAACCGTTAACCGAGGCCCTTAGCGGTTAATACTCGGTTAACCATAGTGTGCGTCAGGGTTATTATTTTCAGTTTATTAATTTGACGACCGCAATCTCCGTAGTGAACGCGCCTATAGAGAGAAATGCACATCATGGATTACATAAACAGAGAGTCGCTTATTTCTTTTCGTTTTAAATTGTTAAAAGACATTTCAAGCTTTCTTAAGATATATTTCATGTCTGTGAGGCGTACGTTGAGTTTCGTTAAATTAGGATGAGATGTGCTCCAGTTCACGAGCAATGCAAGTAGCCGCGAGGGCGCCTGCATGATTAGGGCATTAGTAAAATATGCAGCCGAGAACGATTCACACAGACACCGCGTTTGACTCGCGCGGCTGAGCCTCTCCTGGCAGAGAGTTCAAGCATCTGTGGACTCGTTCCTTCAGCTCTGGCCATCTTGCTTTCAGTCCGCGATTAGCTTTTTTCTTTTCTTCATTACAGTTAAAGTAACCTCTGCTTTTCTCTAGTCCCTTACAAGTTTCTCACTCAAACTTTCTTTCTTCTGCTTCGTTATGTACAGCACGCGCTCCCGCTCTGCTTCTGCCCTAATGCGACTCATAGTCCAGTGTGACGTATGTTATTTTCCTCTTCATGACGCATTTTTTGACTGATGCGACTTATACACCGGAGCGACTTATAGCCTGAAAAATGCAGTAAGCACTGCATTGCAATACTTGCATTTTGCCCTGTCACTCTCATTTTTAAAGTGCTCCCACGCTTTCTTTGCCCGCTTCATTGCCCGCTTAGAAAGCGGGTCATGACTTCTTCTTGTGGATATTACAAATGTCTGGGAGCGCTCTGGCGGTCTCTAGGGGTGCAAAAATATATTACAACTAAATTCAAAGCACGTCATTGACGCCACTTAACCGAGCAAAATGTTTCACTCGGTTACGCAATTTTTAACGGTTAATCGGTCAATCGGTTAACCATGGACACCCCTATCATCTACAGTTCATAATATCATCCAAAGATTCAGAGAATCTGGAACACTCTCTTGTGCGTAAGGATCAAGGCTGGAAAACCATACTGGATGTCCGTGATCTTCGGGCTCTTATCACATACAGATCACGGCACTGCATCACATACAGATTTGCTACTGTAATGGAAATCACAACATGGGCTCAGGAATACTTCCAGAAAACATTGTCGGTGAACACAATCCACCGTTCCATCCACCTAAAGCTAAAAATCTATATGTCAAAAAAAAAGTCATATCTAAACATGATCCAGAAGCGCAGGCGTTTTCTCTGGGCCAAGGCTCATTTAAAATGGACTGTGGCAAAGTGGAAAACTGTTCTGTGGTCAGACGAATCAAAATTTGAAGTTCTTTTTGGAAAACTGGAACGCCATGTCATCCGGACTAAAGAGGACAAGGACAACCTAAGTTGTTATCAGTGCTCGGTTCAGAAGCCTGCATTTCTGATGGTATGTGGTTGGATGAGTGTGTGTGGCATTGGCAGCTTACACATCTGTAAAGGCACCATCAATGCTGAAAGGTATATCCAAGTTCTAGAACAACAAATGCTCCCAGCCAGACGTCGTCTCTTTCGGGGCAGACCTTGTATTTTCCAACATGACAATGCCAGACCACATACTGCATCAATTACAACATCATGTCTGCGTAGAAGAAGGATCCGGGTACTGAAATGGCCAGCATGCAGTCCAGATATTTCACCCATTGAAAACATTTGGTGCATCATAAAGCGGAAGATGCGACAAAGAAGAACTAAGACAGTTGAGCAACTAGAAGCCTGTATTAGATAAGAATGGGACAATATTCCTATTCCTAAACTTGATCAACTTGTCTCCTCAGTCCCCAGACATTTGCAGACTGTTATAAAAAGAAGAGGGGATGCCATACAGTGGTAAACATGGCCATGTCCCAATTTTATTTGTGATTGTGTTGATGTCATGAAATTTAAAATCAACTTATTTTTCCTTTAAAATTATAAATTTACTCCATTTAAACATGTATGTCATCTATGTAATCTGAATAAAATATTGACATTTGAAACTTCCACATTACTGCATTCTGTTTTTATTCACAATTTGTACAGTGTCCCAACTTTTTTGGAATCGGGTTTGTATAACAAAATAACAAATAAAGTTATTATTATGTGCAACATATATTTTAAAATATGGATGAAATGATATGACAGTAATGTTCCTTAAAAACATGCTTTAGTTAATTAAATTTGTATTATTATTATTATTATTATTATTATTATTATTATTATTATTATTATTATTATTATTATTATTATTATTATTATTATTATTATTATTTAGCTAAATATAACACATTTTACTTTACTTTATATTAGATTACTTTCCCATTTATAAACAACATAATAAGCCAAAAAAGCATGCACATTCAATTAATTATGTACATCATCTACTTTTAGCATACCAATTTCAATGTTAAATATTTTTAGATTTAGCACAAATTACAATTCTGTGTATTATTCTGAATGGGATGCAGCCATCTCTATTGTAAATTCATATGGTCAATTTGGGTTAACATAACAAAGATGAGTTTTTCTTAAGGACAACCTAATAAAGCAATCTTATATTATGAACATAAATGTCAGGTTATTGGCGTATACCTAGATCTCTGCACGCTATCAGTCAAAGATCTGCAGACAGGTGTGCTATGGAGAAGAGTAGGACTCCCTATTAAAGCGCAAACGGCACACACTTCTATGCTTCCCAGTTAATTATATTCCTTGACCTGAGGTTCAGAGTTTCCTTTTAAAAGGCTTTAATGGGTTTAGAGTGAAGTTCCTATACTCCAGCCTGGGCTGCTGAATGACATGGACAGATTGTTGGAAAGCCTTAAGAAGAGCAGTCTGAGCCAAATGCAATACAGAGCTTTTCATGTTATCGCAAGATCTTTAAAGTAGTTTTATGCTGAGATTAAAGTAATGAGAACATAATCACTATTTATAAGCCCAAAATCTTACAGTGACTAAGCTGGAGCTGATGTGACCTTGGAAAAGCGTAAATACTGTAACCAAGTGTTTTATTATTACTCTCAAGTGGAGAGATAATACACACAAAAGCAGCTGTTAAACTCCGTCTCACACTCCCAAAGTGTCACACACACCAGTGACCCACAACATGGAACGTCAGCCTGTCACCCCCCGCAACAACCTCCAAGATTTATAAGGATAAATGGTGCACTTACAAATGTTAGTCTTGATTGGTTTACAAAAAGCATCTGTCTGAGCTCTCTCTCACACACACACACAAAACTCAAAAAACATAACAAATGGACTAGCAATGATCTCTGTGGATTTTTCCCCAAGCATCCTCCCATGAACCTCCACTTCCCCTCCGTCCCTTTTTCCCACGTCTCGGGCGGCTCATGCTGACTGCGTTTTGGGAAAGCAAAAATAGCTGCTGATTTCTGGGGTATGGGAACAAGCAGCAGGACATTATTTATGCTGCATTGATTGTGATGACTTGCCCTGAGAAGAATGGGATATGCGATGGAGATCTCTCATTGGTCAAGCAGATCTACGCTCTAAAGATAGCCGGTATCCCGACGTGATGGAACGTTAGCGAGCAGCCCATTCCTTTTTTGGTGTAGTAGTAGAAACTGGCATGATGTTCGGTTCTGCTTCACAAGCCTCAGTGTGCCAGAGGACTGCATTTACCTTGTGACACATGTATACAGGATAGAAAATAAAATAGATAAAAAGAAATGTTTGTTAAGGTTAAACATTTAATCTCCAGAAATGGAATGTTGTGATGACAGAAAAAGTGGAAGTCTCATATTCAGAAGGCCAGAATTATCTAAACAGAAGATCACAGAGAGGACTGGTCTGTCCGGGAGAAAACTTACAGAACCATTCCTCAGAGTTATAAAACACATCTGATTCAGCTTTCTTGAAACAGTGAATCCTAGTGAGGTGCTTTGGAACAAAAATTTACAACAAATCTTCTACATATTCCATGTCCCAGGGTTTGATTCTTATAAACAGTATTTATTATTTCCTAAAAATGCCTTCAATATTTTTAGATTATTTTTTATTTTCTATTTTTTTTGCATGATTTTACTGTTGCACCCTTGTAGAATCCAGACTTTCTATTTTAATATATTAAAATCCATACAAAAAATATATACACTGTAAAAAAAATTGTGTTGGTTTTTGTTGGTTTGTTGGTTTTGTTGAGTTTATTGAAATAAAAAAAATGAGTTGATACAATGAAGGAAATTTGTTTAATAAATAGAAACTCAAAATATAATTTTATCTGAACCACATAAAAAAATTGATAAATCATATTTGGCATGTTTCACTGTGTCATCAGAAATAAAACACATACAATTACCCAATATGCTTACAAAATCTTTTAATAATATTTTAATAAATGTTGTCGAATCTCAAAAAATGTTCATTGTATTAACTCAAAATTTTAATTTCAATGAACTCAAAATTTTAAGGCAACCAGGTAACTTTTTTTCTAAATCATTTTTTACAGTGTAGTAGGCTATAACAAATCCAAAAACTAGGATTATCTTAAGTAACATCATCAGTATTTAATGTGTGAAAATAATTTATCAATTAAAAAAAATACTGACTGTCCCACCAACAGTTTTGTCGCTGTAAATCTCATTCGAAAGTTTGTGCACTTGATACCAAGAAGTCAACAGTGCCAGTGAAGAGCTTGAGATGAAATATAGGATAGGACTGCAAAGACAGAATATTTTTATTTTTTCCAGTCTAGCTGTTACCATTCTGTTCAGTTTTGTTTTGTTTTCATGGACTCTTAAGTTTGTTTTCATTTGTCACATGTCTTTAGAATAGGTGCTAGCTATGATGTCATACACATTTTATTATTAAAAAAAAAATGAATAGCCATCATTTCCACCACAAAATGCTAACCCTCACAAAAAAAGAAGTTTATTACACTGGTAGTGTACCTAGGTATTTACTTTAAAACTAATTTACTTATTCCCCATCATTGACTGAATTTTCTAGCTATGTTTTCACTGTTATATGCTATTGTGCAAATTCTTGTCAAGCCTGCAGCACTCGTGTTAGAAACTGAAGCCTCCGCCCTCGATCGCCCCCAAGTATAGCTCATAAATCATAACCCTGCCCTCCCATGGATTTTAATTGACGCGAGACAAACTAAACAATCAAATTACACTTCATATAATTTTTCCCCAATGTTTGTTTCTGTCATTTTTATCACAATGACTTAATTTCAAGTGTTCGTTTTTTAAATTAGTTTACATTGTAGTTATTTTTGGATGCTATAAAAACGGGGGATGTGTCGTTGTAATTGACAGCTGAGATTGACAGTTTCTCTGAGTAAAGTTGTCACTAAGGCACTAACAGACTTTTTTTTTGGATTTTCAGGAGGAGATTGGAGTTTTAATTTCTACATTTCCATAACTGTTTATTTCACACCGACATAATGAATTGTTCTGTATCTGCGAGAGTGTGTGCAGGCTTTTTATATCAAGCCTCTACTTCCTGCTCTCGGTCCAAAATCTGTGTGAGAAGAGAATGAAGTTGCGTCGTCCATATTTTTTTACTGTTTATGCTTCAAAGTACAGAATCTCCAAATCAAATCACAGATGAAAAAGATACAGAAAGTGAGACAGTGACAGACGATTGCTTACGCACATTGAAAATAACTTGCATAAACAGCATATAAGTTCAAAACTGCCTAATCTTGCCGGATGACGGACCCATGAATTGAAGAGGAAATGACTGTGAAGCTTTGGGGGTGTTAATGGACCCTATTTACTCAAGCTATATTTTGATCGTCATTCTGAATCCGATCCGGATGTAGTTTTTGACAAAAGAATGATTTTCTCAGATTTTTGTTTTAACTGTTAAAACTAGTGTTGATAAAAAGAATGCATGCACAAAGCTAGAATAAAATGTTTTTAAAGTGGAAGGTATACAAGGTATATCTAAGTATACAAAAGAATACATAAGGAACATAATAGCATAAAGTGCAAAAATAATATATAAATAGAAAACTATAAGTAGTAACTATAAGTAAACTATACTAGTAGTTTACTGAGAGTATACTTAAAAGTGTACTTTCATAAACAAAAAAATTACAAGTATTAAGTAAACTACTAGCACATTGTGAGTTCACTTGTAGTATAGTTGCCGTGTAAACAAAAAACTTAGTTGTAAACTAGTTGTGTACTCAAAGTTCCCTACTTTTACACTTAACTTAAAAGTATACTTTTATAGACTAGAAAGTGTTAATTTAGTAGTATTGAAACAGTACTCTTACAAGTACGTTCTACTTGCCTGGAAGCCAGCCGAACTTAGCCCCGCCCACAAAATGTTTAGGTCGGGCAGTTCGGTCTGGCCTCGCTCCATACTGTTCAGACCAATGAAATCATCAGGGTGGGCTTTAGACGATGACGGACAGATGAGAAACAGTAACGTAATCATGCACGTCATCAAAGGGGCTTGGATTATATTTGTTCAAATCTTAAACGGAGAGCTTGTTTGTATATGCATTCACCTTCACAATTTCTCTCAAAAAAGATGATCATGTTGAGTAAGTACTCTGTGTATCATTAAATTCTTGTATTTTTTACAACACCGGCAAAGATTGTTTATTCCAGCGCAGGTGCAGACAGGGTTGCCAAGTTTTTACAACAAAACCCGCCAACTACTAGCCCTAAACAATAGCCCCTCAGGGGGGTTCTCCGGAAGAAAAAAAAGTGTTTGGGGAGTAAAATGTGTGTTATTTTGGCAAGGTTGCCTGCTAAAATTTGCACAAATGGGTCTATATATCACATAATAGTCGCTTTAACCCACGGACATAGAAAACAACCTGCGGGGAAAAAACGCTGACTTGGCAACACAGTGCAGTTGAGCTCTGTTGACGTCGCTTCGTTGCTCTGATTGGTTGTAGGTCTATCCAATTGAGGTCTTTCCTGGTTCGGTTGAAACACGCCCCATAATCACAGCCCAATGAAGTAGTTTCAGACTCATATTCTGACTAGAATTGAGTGTGACCACATCAGGCTAACGTTCTACATTAAGTATACTTAAAAATATGCTTAAACTTTACTAAAGTATACTTAATAAAATTTACTTGAAATATAGTTATTTTTTGTAAGGGGACATCTGAGATGTGGTGGAAGTGACACATGGAAATGTGATGGGAATTGTAATTACTTTTAGAGAGAAAAAAATGACATCCTGCTAATGGACACATTAAAGGGGGGGTGAAACACTCAGTTTCAGTCAGTGTCATGTCAATCTTGAGTACCTATAGAGTAGCATTGCATCCTGCATAGCTCCGAAAAGTCTTTATTTTTTTAATAATTATATAAGAAAGATGCGCTGTTCCGAGTCTTTCCGAAAAAAGCCGAGCGGGTGGGGGCGTATCGTGTGAGCGGAGCTAAATAATGACGTGTGCGCGCCGCTGCTATTGTGTTGAGTCGAGTGCGTCGTAAAGCTGTGTCACCCCTAACAGCGGGAAAAACTTTATTCAAAATAAAAATATGGCTTTTAATCAGATACAGCCATACATCTATGATCTGGAATCAGACCCAGAGGCTGCAGTTGAACAGGAGCAGCAGCAAAAACGACTAGAGCAGGACGTCTCTATGTGGTACAAGTTATACACTAACTATATAATATGCTTAGCGGCTTGTGTTATTTACATATTTATACTTGAATTATATCGTCGTATTTTTGTCTTTGAAGGTGTACATGTGGGAAGTGCAGTTGTGCACGTGTGTGTGTGTGTTTACGCGTGGTTTGTGTAGACAATTGTAACGTTATTAAGCGGACTGGTTTTGCACGGCAGGCTAAGTTAGTGTTTACATAGAAAGACACGGAATAGTAGCACATTTGAATGAAGAAGCGCGCTTATTTAGTTCAACATATTTCCCCACTCTTTGTGTATTGTTGTTTGGAGTGCTTTTACAATACACAAACATAAAGTTACACATATAGTGGCCAGCTAAACAAATGTACACGCACTACACATCGCATGCTCCATTGATCAATTTCTATATATAGTAATATATATAGTAACTATACGTGATCATGTTTGGGCTACTTGATGAGCATAGGCAAAAACAGACATTTGAAGCAGTCTAACTCACCGCCCGCGGTTCTAACGTTGGGACCTTTATCGTTGGGACTGCTCCATCATTCAGCATTAGGCGATTGGAAAATCCGGCGTCAAGCTGGGCCTTGTTTATGAAACAGTCGGCACCGAAATGCAGCGAACAGATATAAACATTCGCGCAACTCAGTTGCTGATCCGGAAAAGCAAATTCCATCCACTGTTGCCTTAACGCGGGGTTTTTGGGGAATCTGTGCAGGACTGTCTTGGTCTGGCAACCAAAAACGCACTTTTTGATGTCATTGTTAATTGTGCACATCACCTGTGCAGCAGCCTACGAGCCAGCGCTTTGATGGGCGTAGCCTGTTACTTTCGGTCTCTCCCTCTCTCTCTCTCACGCTCTTCCGGTAGAATTGTCCGTAAGGCCCATACAAGGAAATTCCGCCCCCATTAACGTCAAAGGGGACGCATGATCGCAAAAAACTTGCCGAAACTTATGACTAACCGGAAGTAGTATTTTTGACAAAGAAATACTCCCATCAAACGTCCACCTTAACTTTTGAAACTTTGTCCATGTTTAGTATGGGATTCCATATCTTTAACAGTGTAAAAAGATCAGTATGCATGAAACAGCATTTCACCCCCCCCCCCCCCCTTTAAAGGGGGTACTTCAGCGCTGGGAGGATGAAACTGTATTTAAACTGGGTCATTAATGTAGTAGAAATGTGAAATTATTTTTGAATTTGGTGCCTTCTAGACTGAGAAAAGACAGAAAATAAATTTTTGTCTCATGAGGAAAGACTACAATTCCCAGAATGCTTCGCTGCACTGAGGCCACTCCCAAAGCCAATGCTACTGGATTACTGTGACTGAGTTGGAGTAACGACACTAAAATGAAGTACTAAACGTGGCTGTTCAATATAATGAGTTAGTCGCGGCGCGAACATCACAGCACTAACGCTGCATGAGTCATTTACTGTCATGAATGAGCTGAATGAGCTCTCGTGATTAGAGCTGAGGTAATCGCGACCAGGCTCAGGCATATACATTCACAGCGCATCTTCAGTCTGGCGCGTTTTCAGATCATGCCTTTGGCAGCTTAACTTTCATAGAAATTAATTTGAGAAGTTAAAACACTTACATTGCTCAGCATAGCTCTGCTTATATGAATGCCTGCAGATGTGAGCTGAGCTGTGAGTGTGATCTCCCATCCCCCATGCGCGAGTTGAAAACATGGGGAAATGGCTCCCTCTGCTGGCTGTAGTCTTTAGCCTTTGGCCAAAAAATTAGAATTTTTCCAGAAATAAACTGCATAAATCTCTTGTCTCAGATGGATATGAGAGGGGGAGCACAATCATTTGAATATACTCCAGGCTTTCTACTGATACAAAGCCATATGCTTATCGCTGAAGTAACCCTTTAAAGGTGTCATGAACTGGCTTTTTAAATTCTTTTATACTGTTGTCTCAGGTCAACTAATAATTTACGTGTGTTTTTACATTCAAAAACATCATAACTAATAAGTAATAGGCTATTTTCTACACTGTTTTGAGGCTCTCTCCAAAACGCTGGGTTTTGATGGGCGTGATGCACTGGAGACTTGGAAGTAAACGCCCACGGCTAGGATTGGAGAAGATTCAGAACGGAATATAATGAGATTCATCAGCCTGCCGGGCTTTGCGAGCCCTGGCCCATACGTGTCTGAGTCCAGGGTGCTAAAAGTATGCTCTGTTAGACACGTAAAATATAAGCAAAATGATCTATAACAATGCAATACCATTACAAATAAAAACACATTTTACATTATACTCACAGAAGTGTGTTGCACCATTCCTATTGGATCCAAATCCAGCATCGACTGGAGATTTATTTACAAACGATTCCGCAGTGAAATGAAGTGAACATGTCTTCCCCATGTGAGCTGGAACTTCATTAAAAATAATGTTCAACTACACATTCTTATGCAGCGACTGTGTTCTTCCACAACCAGGAATAGCGCAATATCTTGCTATCTTCCTCTGCATGTTTATTGCTGTTGGCTAGCTAGCACGAGCCGATCAGCTCCGACAAGTTCTGTAGAGGTGTGTTTTGTAGTGCTATTATGTAAGAATGAAGCACAAGATCGTTTTCTGGGCCTGGTGTCTATAAAAGCTTTTCTTTGAATAACAAGGAAGTTTTCAGCTCTGAAACTTACAGGATATTCTTATATTACCATGACCTTTAATATATCAAAAGATTTGATTTCTCAATTCATCACTTTAAATAAACTAATAAGAGTGTGAAACGTGTTTTAAAATAATTTATTTTCTAAAAGTCTACAGGGCCAAAAGTGTCCACAGTTGACGAAATGGCCAAATGCTTTCAGTTTTATATGTCCCAAGTGTCATCTATTAGACCCACATTTGTTTAAAAACAGAAACCTCAGTTTACTACTGGAGAGTCAAGTATTGATGGCCTACTGTAAAGCAGAAATGCAATATTAGAAGAATCGCTATGAACTCTTGCCAAGCCATCCTCAGTAACACATTGGTATTTTATACATTTACAAAGCTCTCAAAATGGAGATGATCAGAGGATTCATGGAATCACTCTCTGAATTAGACAATGATTACATTTTAAAGTTTTTAACATTTACATTTGAGCCTTCATTCCAAGGAAGAGCCCAAGCAATTCATTGATTCAAACAGCAAATTCCTGTTGGCTGTGAGCAGTTGTGTCTGCCTGTAGAGGAGACGGTCATACAAGCCGTAAAAGGCTTCTTAGATGTTTGTGATCAGCAGAGATTCGTGTTTCAGGAAACACCATAAATTATTAAGTTGCATAAATGAAGGATGAGAAGAATCCGTTTTTCCTTGTCAACATCAGCTCCCTGAGGAACATCTATCCCTGTTCACTAGCTAATAGCTGAACGGGTTCAAAGCCTGCGCCAGTGGCTGTTTACAACCTGCTTCACTTCATGGATGCAAATGGATCCCCTTACAAGACTGTAAGAGGTCTCCGGTGGATACGAGATGGAAAGTCCACGATCAAAAACAGACTTCAATGTGGTGTTTGAACTGAAGATCAAAATATTTTTATTTTTGAAAGGGCACATTGTATTGACACAGCACATTTGCAGCCTATTATATTATGGTGACAAGAATTTTTTTTCTTAAAAAAATGGTAACAATTAAAATGAAGCTACAGTAAAGCCACACTTACAGCACTGCCACAATAAGACATTGCAACTGCTCTGATCTAACAAATGGGGTAACATGAGCAGGGGGCAAGACCACACAATGACCAGAGTGCATTTGCCCACCTAGAATGATGGCTGCTGTATAATATTGCTTTGCTAAATAAAAGTATTAATTTATATTTAATGGTAATGTATATACAACTTGCAGTCATTGCAGTGAATAGAAATAAGTTGCAGGGCCATCTAAGCCAGATGTGAATGTCAGAAAACACGTTAATGGTTTTGGTTTACAGCAAAAAGGTGACAAGGTGCCAGAGGATAAGGATTTGATATGTTGTGTCAAGAACCATCTAGAGGGATTTGTGGTGGTATGTATCGCTGGGGAAAACTTACACTTATGGCAAAGGTCCAGAGCAAAGAACCAGGGACACAAGACTATTTGGGGGAGCAGGGAATCAGTGAGGGAAGTCTCTGAGGAATGTCTGGCATCTCTGGCCATATGATGGCTGGGATAAGATGACTATTATGGAGCACCCTCTGTCCCGCAAGCCAGGCGCTCCACAATTCACGCTCTGTCATCAGCCACTAACCCCACAAGTGTCCGTTTCACTTGCAAGTGGGAAAGGAGGCACCATTCTACAGAAATTAGGCATGCCTGCACCAGATCAGTATATATGCAGGATACACAATGACGCAAAACTATTTCTCAGGTCATGAATCCTGAGCTGAGAACATGGAGGGGTCTGTTTTACAGAGGTTACAAGGTTGGGAGCCTCATAAATTTACTAAATCTACTGTGCCTATAAAGAGCCCAAGAAATGACTCGATGAAAGCAGTTTTCTATCCTGTATTGACGTATATTTACTATCTTTTTAAGGTCTCATCCCTTAAAAAACATAATATATGCCAATGCTAGTCAATTGCTATAAATATTGGGGGGAGGGATTTTCTCATTCTAGAGAGAATTTGACTGGGCAAACAGCTGTGTGGTACAGGATGAGTCATTAATATTTTTGGTCCATTTTCTTGGAGGAGAAAGGCAACATTTTAAATGCACATATCAGCAAAAACTAAATTCAATCAACTTTTAGGCTAATGGACATAGACTGAAATATGTGACTCTGGGTGACCATATCAGACTAAGAAATCTTGCTGTTTTACTGCTATATACTGCTATTATACTGATATCATCAGTAATGGCAGGAAAACAGCGAGATTTCTCTTTATAACAGCAAACCATTGCATATCAAGCAACACTTTTGACAGTGCCTGCTCTCAAAGACAGACAGGGACCTGTTTTCTAAAATGAAATCACACGGCCGAGCTCTTTAACTTTGTGAGCTTTTCATGTCAGCATTATGAAGGTGTTTGAGTCTGAGCCTCAGTTGTCTGTTTTTGAATCATTGCCATCTCTGCATCTCACTTATGTTTATCTAAAAGACTTCTATATAATCAAATAAAAACTGATTTCAAATGAATTTGAACTTACGGTGATGTCAGACCTGCTCTGGCCATTTAAGCTAAAGTGTGTCATTTTTCAAATGTTTAAACACTTTCTCCTACACCAGTTTAAGGTGAAACACAACTATAAGTAAGCCATTCATCCGCGGATTTCCCAGAAGAGTGCAAACACTGGCACTAAACCATTGCTCTGTTTGTTTGAGCGATCTGACAGCGGTCACTGTAAGGCTCAACCAATGATGTGCCTTGGTTCTTAGATTAAAGGGTTAGTTCACCCAAAAATGAAAATCATTAATTACCCTCATGTCGTTCAACATGCACCCGTGAGAACTTTGTTCATCTCTGGAACATAAACGAAGATATTTTTGTTGAAATCTGATGGCTCAGAAAGGCCTCCATAATGTCATTTCCTCTCTCAAGACCCATAAAAGGCACTAAATTCGTCATTACAAAATCTCACTGCAGTGGTTCTACAGTCATTTTATGAAGCAACAAAAATAGTTGTGTGAAAAGAAAAAAAAACGAAATAAAGACTTATATAGTGACGGCCCGATTTCAAAACTTGGTTCCTGAAGCCTCAGAGCTTAATGAATCAGCGTATTGATTCATGATTCGGGTCTCATGTCAAACCGCCAAACTGCTGAAATCATGTGACTTTGGCGATCTGAATCATGAATTGATACACTGATTCATTAAGCTTCGAAGCTTCAGGAAGCTTTGTTTTAAAATCGGCCCATATAAGTCGTTATTTAGGTTTTTTTGCGAACAGTTAACTGGAGTCATTGACTTCCATAGTAGGAAAAAAAAATACACTATGGAAGTCAATGGCTCCAGTTAACTGTTTGCTTACTGACATTCTTCAGAATATCTTCACTTGTGTTCAGCTGAAGAAAGAAATTCATACAGGTTTGAAACAACTTGAGGGTGAGTAAAGGATGACAGAATTTTCATTTTAAAATGAACTATCCCTCTAAATGTGGGTTTAAAACATCAAACATCATGTGACAGGTCCAAAAAAAACTTGCTGTATGCTTTTACCGCTCTTCTTAACACAGAAAAAAGATGTGTTTCAAGACATTCTCTCTTTATTGACTGCATGTTACAGAATTTATTTTACTTGCTTAATGTGCAACTCTTAAAAGGGCAGGAAAAGGGGTGGGTGGTTTTATATTTTATATCGTCTAATATAAAATAAAAAACTTTAAATAATAATAATAATAATAATAATAATAATAAAATAATTGCAATACATATTGAATCGGCAGCTATATCAAATCTTGACTAAAAATAAAGCCCAAAAAAGTGGATTAAAAGAAAAGAAATTGCATAAGACAAAAAAACTTAAATAAAGTAGTTTTTAGACACCATAGATGTGTGTCACACACAAAGGTCGTTCTGCCTAGGTTTCTTAATTATACCGCATCCTCAGAGATCACGTTTTAGCCTGTTGCACATATCCTTTGTGATGAGAAGCAAATCCCAAAATACACTGCAACATGCTCAGTGAATGGATTAGTGACAGAGTCCTACATATGTGGTTGACAAACTTTTTTTAGATCTGAAAAGTATTGATAAAAAGGTCCATCCAGCCAACTATCCATCCATCTTCCAAAACGATTCTCCTAGGGTCTGGCTTAAAATGGTTCTGTATAATAAAAATAATTTTTAAGCTTATTAGAGAATCTTAGTTCACTTTAAAATGAAATGTACTCACCCTTAAGCCATCCTAAGTGTATATACTTTCTTCTTTCTGACAAACGCAATCAGAGTTATATGAATAAATATCCTGATGCTTCCAAGCTTTATAATGGCAGTGACGAGGTCCATTGAGTTTCAAGATCAAAACAGTGCATCCATTCATCATAAACATACTCCACACGGCTCCAGCGGTTAATAAAGGCCTTCTGAAGTGAATCAATGGTGTTTTGTAAGAAAAATATCCATATTTAAAATGTTACAAATTAAAATATCTATTCCATATTCCGCAAAGTATCACTAGACAGCGTCATTTCACTTTCTGTGAATTAATCCTTTAACTCAATTGTAAATCAGTTGCAACAAGTAATCAAGTAGTGCAAGTATTGAGCATTCCAGTTTATTCACTTATGCTTCTTAATACAGCTCCCTTGGTTTTGAAAGGGAGCTTTAATTCCAGATTCATTTCCATGTGATTATTAGTAATTAAATGTACAGTTGTGTGTGTTTAACATTTTAACAGCTATTGAAAGACACTACGTCCATTCAGAGAAAAATCACCCTCTGGCCATCCACAAATCATAATTTCCATCCCGATCTCCTGATCCAGAGCTCTATTTTAAGAGCACATAAGTGCTCAATAGTTTCAGTAGACCACAAAAATGAGGGCCAATCACAATGCCAGTTTACTTAACTGCTGCCATGCAGCCTTCATATTGAGCATTAAACCAAGGCTGTTAAAATCTGGCTTTAAGCTCACAGTGATTCTCAGTTGCATGAGACAGCAAATTCAACACAACATGATTTACAAACATAAAAATAGTTTGGGCTCGGATTTGTATGCTGAAAAACTGATGCTCTCCAAAACTGCACTGCGGTTCTGTTTAAAATCATTTGACTGTGCCCTGACAATATTTAGACTTGTAAAGTATACATTTTAAAATATTACTTGCCAACAAAATATGCTGAATGAAGTCCAAACAAACTCAAGACTGGCATACAACTACAATGACGTATCATGCCCAGCAGCCTACTACGCCATCCAAAGTTTCTGATCTAAATGGCATGAACTATTTCATTCTATCCCGCATCTGCAAACATTATGATGTAAAGGGATCCATTAATATAACTTAGATCCATTTAAAATGACCTGTGAACTGTGGTCTATTCATTGTGTCAAGTCTAGCAAACAGAATAGCTGTAAACTCATTTTTCCCAGCACATAAGCATTCAGATTCTTTTTATACTATCTGAAAGATGTAGTCCAAAATGATTTGTTCTTATTAAGTTAAAGTAGCAAGGAGATGCAGAATGTTAGAAGCAGTTAGACTGTGGCACATGGCCAGATCTGAGCAGAGTGCAGTTCCTCTGAGGCCTCGACGCAGCCTCCAGACCTCCAGAACAAGAGCCGCATTCAGGCCTACTGCGTTCCCAGCGGGCAGGCCTGTGGGCCCAACAGACTTTTGTAAATTGAAGAGTTCTGTCTTCAGACCGCAATACTTGCCTCTAACCATTATACATCTCATGTCCCAAAAGTAAAACAAATGTTCTGGAGAACAAATTAAATTGTGCACAATTTTTGGACTGAATCTGGACAGGAAGTGACGTTAGTGTCTTAGGAATAGTATTTTCAACTGACCCATGTCTTTAAAAACCTGTATGAATTTGTGTGTTCTGGAGATTGTCCAATCTGCTCTGTAAAGCAGTAAAGCAGGATTATTTTCAATGAAAAACTACTGCTTACATAAATCTATGTATAGCTTCTGAATACTTGAAATATAGTGCAATTTAGAACCTTATGATACTTTTAGCCTTTATTTGGAGTTTAGCAGGTCGCAATCACCATCCAGACGAATGGAAGAGAGCAGCTCGGACATTCTGCTAAACTTCTAATTTTTTACAGATGAAAGTAAAACATATGAGTTCAATTAAAATTTGCATTTGCTCTCCCTGAAACCTTCTCTTAAACCCTTAAATCTTTCAAATTGACAAAATGTGTTTATTTTTTAGTAAACAGTTCAGTAACGGAAGTGACAAAAGGAACCTGCCCTCCATCGGTCTTCTATCAATAATGCAAAGTTAGAGTGTGTTGAACAAAGACTGAGACAATTGTCTCTACATTCATTATTCATTCATCATGCACCAAAATGTTTTGCAGAAGTTTAGATGATGAACAGGGATACAACATTTACAAAAGAAATGCATAAAAGAATGCACATTTATAAAGTGTACTGCATACTGCTTTCAGATGATATTAATAAATGTTACTTGAGCAGCCAATCAGTATAGAAAGATTTCAGAAGGATCACGTGACACTAGAAGGATTGAGTGATGATGTTAAAAATTCAGCTGTCATCATAGGAATAAATAGAAAAAAAAGGTTATGTTAAATAGCAATTATATTTCACAACATTACTGTTTTTACTGCATTTTGATCAAATGAATGCAGACTTCTGTCAAATTTAAGAATCTAAAAATTATAAAAGTTAAATCAAATCTTACAAACCCAAACATTCGAACGGTAATACAATATTTTTCACAGCATGTTAAGGTAAATTAACCTTGCAAAAAACAGCTAAATTTCACCGATTTGTTGGCAATGAATTGTGTCTCAAAATGCAGCACCTTCATGTCAAAATCCAGTGTTAAAACTGTAGCTTGTAATAAAGATCTCAAATGCAAACATAAAGAGGTTTACCATTGGACAAACTGGCCAGCAGAGACCACATTTAGCCTGCTCTTTTCTCTCAGGAAAAATTTCAATGCTGCCACAAATGCTATATATTTCTACATCGACACGCAACAGTTTTGGGCTTCTTTGTTTTACAGTTACTTTACAGGCTACTTGTAAGTTCATAAAGTGGAGCTACTAAAAAAAGAGCTATTTATTTTCTAATAATCCATAAAACTATTGTCTAGGAGTCTCATCTAAGCAGACAGTGATGATTGACACTCTATTATTGGACTAAGCTCTGAAGTTATGTGACCCACCAGACCATATGTATATAAATAGATACGATGTATAATGAGTTTGACCATTCATAGTAATTAACAACCACATTCCCAAAAGTTGACTGTACCAAACAATCAGATAAGTTTGCCATGAGTATGTGCTGGTCATAAAAGGAAATAGTCTGAAAGTAATACAGACTCAGTGTTTGAGCAATTAGGGTGAATCATATGGCTGTAACAGCAGGAGAGGTGGTGTTGAGGGGGTAGGGCGGGCTTGCTGTCTGAACTTGAGCATGTTCTGTGATTGTTTGAATGCCAGGTGTGAGCAGCTGTTTGCTGGGACCCACAGACAGAACAGTAAAAGCGCAGTATGCGAATGTGTCCACAGATTTGCTCAGTACTGGTGACATTAAACAGCTTTAGCTACACTGTAAACAAAACTCTTAATCAGTATTTTGTCTTGTTTTTGAGTAAGGATATCTAAACATCCTTAAAATTACACAATTTGCAAGATAAAACTACATAGATACTTCACCCAAAAATGAAAATTACCCCATGATTTACTCGCCCTTAAGCGATCCTAGGTTTATATAACATTTTTCTTTCAGACGAATACAATCAAGAGTTATATTAAAAAATGTCCTGGCTCTTTCAAGCTTTATAATGGCAATGAATTGCAGCCCGAAATCTTGAAAGCCTAAAAAAGTGCATTTCACACGATTTGACCATTTCTGTAAGTCCAGCCCAGGATGTAATGGTAAAATGTATACATTTGTGGAATGTGGAGTTAAAGGGTTAGTTCACCCAAAAATTTAAATTCTGTAATTTATTACTTACCCTAATGTCTTTTGACCCCCGTAAGACCGCCGTTCATCTTCTGAACACAAATTATGTTGAAATCCGATTGCTCAGACAGGCCTTCATTGACACCAATGTCATTTCCTCTCTCAAGACCCATAAAGGCACTAAAGATGTCGTTACAAAGCCCATCTCACTACAGTGATTCTACAATCATTTTATGAATCGACGAGAATTGTTTTTTTGTGGAAAAAATAAATAACGACTTACATAGTGATGGGCTGATTTCAAGACAAAGTTGCGAATCATGAATCAATATGCTGATTCATTACAAGTTCAAAACTTTGTTTTGAAATCGGCCCATCACTATACAAGACGTTATTTCGCTTTTTTGTGCACCAAAACTAATTCTCGTCACTTCATAAAATGATTATATAACCACTGTAGGGAGATGAGCTTTGTTCCGAAGATGAACGGAGGTCTTACGGGTGTCGAATGACATTAGGGTAAGTAATTATTGACAGAATTTTAATTTTTTGGTGACCTAACCCTTTAAATTTGAAAATTGTGAAGCAAATCAGTCGATACTTTAAAAGCCTGTTTTAGATTTGGATATGTGCTGCGTCTGAGGGAGTCGCCTGTCAATTGCATCATATCTACGTGTATGCACACTATACTGTCCATGACCAGAAAGGGAATAAAAACATCATCAAAGTTGTCCATATGTGACATCAGTTAGTTAATTAGAATCTCTTGCCAATGTTTGACACGCGATCCGAATCATGAATCAATACGGTGATTCATGACCGTTTGAATCTTTATTTGAGGTTTGAAAACAAACGCAGAAGAGAAGACAATGCTGAATAAAGTCGTAGTTTTTGTTATTTTTGGACCAAAATGTATTTTCGATGCTTCAAAATAGTTAGTTCTATTTAACTAACTGATGTCACATATGGACTACTTTGATGATGTTTTTATTCCCTTTCCGGTCATGGATGGATACGCTCTCGGACTAAATATAAAATATCTTAAACTGTGTTCGGAAGATGAAAGGAGGTCTTACTGGTGTGTAACAACCGTAGGGTGAGTCATTAATGAAATGAATTACATTTTTTGGTGAACTAACCCTTTAAATGTATCTAATATGATAAACAGCGCTGCATTACCTCATACTCATGACGGGAAAAGCAGAAATAGTGCCCTGCGAATGTGTCCCGTCCATCATAATTAAAGTCCCGCTGCTGGCGAGCCATGTGTTTGTGTAACAATAGCTCCAGCAGCCTTGCTCAGCTCCTCAACATTCGGTCCTGCTTTTCTTCATACTGCAGTAACATTAATAACCGCATCTATGAACATGTTTTCTGCCCAAGTCCTATCCCGATTCTTTTCCACTGGCTGTGAGGTGAAGACCACATGTCCCAAGATGCTGAGCTCAAACTTGACGTCATCCAACTACACCTTTGTTTTGAATAGGCCACATCTAGCGGACGGAAAAGTTGCATAGTGCACCTTTAATACTTTAATTTTTCGTATTTAAAAATGTCTGTGCTGCTGCTGCACGTCTCTGTGCACGTCTCTACACAACTATATAGGTGCAATTACTAACACGCTCTTTAAATAAAAAATATTGCACCATTGACTTTAGACCAAGTTTCAGTTGGTCAATGGCACAGTTGATTTCAGTTGTCTCAAAATAGCAACGCACCAACAATGCGCCTGAACACACCTCGTTTTCAGACCAGCACGCCGATGGGCCCAAATGCATTTGTTATTTAAACAACGTGCCGCTGGACGTGTAAATGATAACTGCATTAGATTGAAATTGGCAAAAAACACTTGTGTCATGCCTGCTAGGTGTATGATAGGGCCATTAAACTTTATTAAATGCATCTCCTCATAAAACTGCAAAAAATGGGAAACAAGCTTGTTGAAATGCAATAATTACTTTTCCATGCCATGCCTTCAAACTTCCGTTTATATAGCAATAGTTTAACCAGAGTGCAGGGCTTTATCCGCTAGCAGAGATCTGGATTGTATCAGTTTAATCTCAACAATACCGCATTATCCAGACACATATTTATACAACACTGATAGACAGAATTTCATACGCAGGAGCAGGTTTCTTCTTCTGTTACAAGGACCAATATTTAAAGGATGGATATGATAGAGCGGAAAAGTAATGCATATTCATGCATAATAATCATACAGATTATTCCTGGAAACTGAGTGGCAAGAGGCCACACCAGAGAAGAGCAGAAACAGAGAGCAGCATGAAGAGGAAATGACTCTCAGGCGAGCACAGTGATTGAACACTAATGGATGGTCAGCTGCTATCCATCACTCAAATAAACCAGGGCTCAGACCCAGAATACCTCCCATCAACAACAAATACTGTACCACACACTGAATGCAAGGCATGCCGTCACCATCAGTAATGACATGTGCTCCAGCCTTGTGGAATGATTCTTTCTGATTGGTTACTTCACAAGGTTTGACTGCATGCGTATTCTGTAAATGGAAAGTGACTTTAAGCCAGGAATCTGAACACGATAAGCTCAGACAGAGGGAACGGTCATATCTGAAGTGGCCATTGCTATAGCAGACTATGAAATAAATTTAATAAAACTTCCCTGAACAACCTTCTGTTGGGAACAAACATACTGTATTATGCTTTATGACGTAGCTATGTAAAGGTCCTTGGAAGTTGTAAATGACTGCACCAATAACAGAGATGCAAGATGGCGCCTGTTTTCAAAGGCGTGCGAGTCTGCAGAGTGATATGAGAAATAGCGGCAGTTTCATTTATCCAGAAAAGCGGAATGTTACAGCTTTCCCATGGATGATGACAAAGATAAAGAAACAATAAAAACATGTGCCTTTTACATTGTTACATTTTGTTTTGAATATACAAGCCATGAAATAGGATAGTGCACCAAGCCAACGTGTAGGATACGTTTAAAAAAGTTTTAGGATTAGGATTTTTTTGTGTGTTATTGTTACTTTATCAGCAAATCAGAATGCTTTCTGAAAGATCATGTAACTGAAGACAAATCACATTTTATTTAAAATATATTAAAGGGGGGTGAAACACTCAGTTTCAGTCAATCTCATGTCAATCTTGAGTACCTATAGAGTAGTATTGCATCCTTCATATCGCCGAAAAGTTATATTTATAAAAGAAATATGGGCTGTACCGAGTCTTTCCGGAAAAAAACAGAGCGCCTGGAGGCGTATCGTGTGGGCGGAGCTAAAGAATGACGAGTGCGCACAAAGCAGTGACGTCCTCAAACATGGACAAACCCATGGCTATCGATCAGATTCAACTAGTAAATATATATGATTCAGAATCAGATTCGGAGGCTGAAATAAATTGAACAGGAGAATCAGCAACAGCAGGACGTCCGTCTCTGTGGTATGTATTGTATTTAGTGGCCTGTCAACATTTGTGTGTCTTTACTCGCAGTTTATGAGGACATGATTCGGTTTATGGACTATTGTATGCGACTAAACCTTAGCAGTAGCAAGCAAAACGGTTTTGCTCGTCAGACTAGTGTAACGTTATACATAGAACAACAATGGAGTAACCGTTAGCGCATTTGAATGACGAAGCACACGATCGTGTCGTTTACTGATGTTTACTCACGCGACGATAGCCAACAGCACAGACATTTGAAGCAGTTTTACTCACCGACTGCTTCCAAACAAGGACCGAACCTTTATCGCTGGGAGCCCGTCAAAAACACACTTCTTTGGTATGATTTGGTGAAGTCCTGTGAAAGCAGTGACCGTGGAGATCCGTGATGTTGTGAAGCTTCCCGTCATTTCTGCGTTCATATCGGTTCAAATGCAGCGCTGCCTTCCCGGAATGCTGTGCTGAAGCGTTGAATTCGCTTGATGTCACCCATAGGAATAAAGTGGAGCACGGCGCGGACTATAACGACATAAGTGTTCACGTACGAGTGGATCTGCACCTGAGAGAGTGTTTATGGGCGTGCATTTCCTCTCTCGCTCTAGTCACGCGTGCGCAGGCACCCTTCTGGGAGAAGAGGCCGTACGGCCCATACAAGGACCTTCCGCTCTATCGACGTCAAGCTGACCCATACTCGAAAAAAACTCTCCGAAACTTGTGAGAAACCGGAAGGAGTATTTTTGACACAGAAATACTCCATCAAACGTCCAACATTAGTTTTTGAAACTTTGTCTATGTTTAGGATGGGAATCCAAGTCTTTAACAGTGTAAAATGCTCAGTGTGCATGAAAAAGCATTTCACCACCACCACCACCCCCCCCCCCTTTAAAAGAAAAAAAGGAAACATTTTAAATTGTAATATTATCTCATTACAATATTACTGTTTTAGTGTGTTTTTTCCATCTCAAGTAAATGCAGTCTTCGTGAGCATTAGAGACTTCTTCCAAAAACATTTAAAAACTCTTTCCGACTCCAAACTTTTAAACGGTTGTAGTATTCATGTTTTACATAAATGCGCTTATACACTTTAAAGACAAATTTAGCACTGCTAGCATGCCTATTTGTACAATTAAATACAAAGACCTTTAGTGTTTTACTACATTCCTTTGTAAGAGTAAACGCACATCATCTCTGATACAGTCCTGAGATAGAAAATGGCCTTTAACCCTTAATTAGATGGTGTCGAGAAAGGCACTTTGTTTCTTTATGAGCTAAAATGTTGAGATCCAAGTGTTGTAAGTCTTTCAATGACTCAGAGAGGGAGGCATCTCTTCAAAGCATCACTGAAGCTTTGTTTAATGTATGCAATTCACACAAGCCATGTTCAAACCATGTTCAAATCTGACACAGAACAAGACAGCTGCAAAACACCAGCAAACACAATTGGAATTTCGGCACCACGTTCAAGAGAACATGTAACACTAAGTAGCCAATATTTTCTTTTGAAATGTGACCATGGGGATTGGGGAAGGAAATCCATCTGGCTAAAAAAAGCTGAATTTATTGTTGTTTAATAAACATCTCTGAATCTATGTGCTATTTTATTTCATGCATTATCTTAAATAATGTGCACAGTGATGCATTTCAAGCAACTTGGAATAGTAACTCTAAAATAGTCCAAATTATGGGCTATATATCCTGAATAGTAATCAATAGCAGGTTTATCTAATTAAAGATATGAAAAGAGCTGCATATTTGGAATCACTGGGATAAATTATAGTTATGGATAAATGACACACATAAAAATCAAGAGCACCAAAAAAAACAGACGAGACAGTCCATTTATTTTAGACTACTGATCTGATTGTATTTTAGCCCTTGTTTCTTTTGGAAAAGCAGATACCGTAATGTAAAACAGTCAGTAAAGTAACAACTTTTGAAAAGAAATCGTGGTAAATTAAAGTAAAATAAATAGGAAATTTATTAAGATTTGACCACATCATCCTCTATTATCAGTGTCCATTTATAAATCAGCAACACCAGTTGAAAGACAGAAGGATGGATGCACTACAGATTAAGTCTGACCTCCAAACATAAGGAAGTGCAGGAAAGGAAGGAGGCTGAAACAGGAGGTCAGTATAAGGAAAAGCATGAATGGTGGTCAGCGGAAGAGGGGGTAATTACGCAAAAGAATAAGTAAAAATGAAGAAATATTGAGGAAGTTGTGGAGATTAAAGGGTGAGAGAAACAATGCCATGCAACGAACTCAAGCGTCATTTAACAGATGCTTCCGAACAAAGAAAACGCCACTGGTGGGCATGCAGTTCCTTCCTATTCTCACGTCTAATTATGAAAAAAATGTATAGGCCACTCCATCATATATTCAACACAATTACAAAGCACATCTGCAAGATCCAGTGATTCATTACAAATTAGATCATCTCGTGGTAAATAGTCTTAAAAAACGTTATCTAACCACAGACCTCGTGAAAGGAATGACATAGACCTGCTACTGTATCAGCCACAAAACTCCTTTTAATGCTTTGACTCCATTATGCTACAATGAATGTTGTTTTACTCAAGTAACAACACTGTGTCTTTGTCTGCTAAATTAAAGTGCATAAAAATTAGGAGAATTAGCAACATGTAAAAATTTTAAAAACACCAGCCTTCTAAAACTGAAAACAGTATGCAAAGTATATAATACATTAAGCAAATAATAATACATAATGTATAAATAAATTAAAAATGAAAGTGGCTTTCAAAGATCATTAAAGATAATTTCACATTTTTGGCCAATTACTGACAAAGAACATCAAGATGAAATACTGAATATTAGGGTACTGCGAAAAGTTGAAATCAGCACAATTATTATTGTCTCTTTTCATTCAAATCTGCATGTGGGGTGTTGGTAATTTTGTTTAATCATTTCTTGCAACGTATTTGCTAACTTTACATTTATATATAGGCTAATATAATAATCACTCTAGCCTAATCCTTTTATGATCTGAACCATAAATTAATTTGCTTTTGAAAACCATTAGTTTAAATTACCGTCATCCTAAGAATTTGAGCTTTTATCACCCCAGATGCAGCATGAATCGTGTTTAGCCTTTACATTGTGATGACATTACATAGGCTACATGTAACGTTACAATGTTCTCATACATTCTCATGAACGATGAAAGCATCTCACCATTTCATACAAGTCATGCACAATTGAAACTTTGACTTACTTTTGCACGTGAGGACGATCAGTCCCACGACCAACGGCGCGATATAACGGAGGGTCATGTCTTCCTGATCCGAGGTTTGATGTGAGGGAGTTGAGCTCGCTGGAGAGCTGAAGTGTCCTGTAGATCATCAGAGAGGGCAGATGTTTGCAGAGAGCGCGCGTGAAGTGCCGAGATAGGAGTGGGAGGAACCTTGTGGGCTGCGCCCTGCATGCCACACTGCAACACTAAAGCACATGAAACACTGACATTAGCAAGATTTAAGTCGAAAAAAATGATTGTCATACCAGCGTATACAGGTTTTTTTGCGTGTGTGTGGAAACTATAAGTATAAAGTTTGTGAAAACTTTCTGCATAAATTTCACTTCGGCTTCATCTTAAAACACTGCTTCAATTCAGTGATGTCGTCAGGCTTCACTCTATTAACTGTGTGTGTGTGTGTTTTTTCTTCAAGTTTTTCTACGACATTTCTGTTGGGTTAAGGTCGGGACATTAATTTTGCCATTCCAAAAACAGTACATTTATTCTGCTTCAACTATTCAAGACTTGTGTGTTTAGGGTTGTGTTGTGCTTAACTCTCTCTGTTGTGCTAACCTTGACTTTCTGAGCTTCTCTTTTAGCTTGAACAGTAATGGTTTGTCACTTCTTGTCTGCCAAATGTCAATATTAGATATCGGACATTGCTTATTTTAGGTACACAATAATTTTACCTATATTTAGATCTTTAAAAACACAGATAATTTAATAAAACTTTCAAGTATACTGTTGTAATAGAGTTATGTTCTTCTTGGATAGCTTGGCTTTCATGCTAATCTGCACACCATTCTTGTTCAACTGTCTGATGATAGGCTAAAGAACACTAACCCATTAAGACAGAGGTCTTCGGCCCTTCTCCTGGGGACTCACTGTCCTGCAAAATTTATTTCCAACCTACTTCAAAACACCTGGCTGTGTGTTTTCAAGCGACTATGAAGAGCTTGATTAGCTGCTTTAGATGTGTTTGGTTAGGATTGGAACTAAACTCTACAGGGTAGTCGGTCCCCAGGAGCAGGGTTAAAGACCTCTGCTTTAAGGCAAAGCAAAAGAAAAGGTCTCCTGGTATATTCTTGCATTTTGCTAGTTTTCTATTTCTTCAGAAGGGCATGACTTATGAACTTACACGTTATTTTTATCCCAATATTTCCTCATGTACTGTTAAAAAAAAAAGGCACATTTTGAACTTTTGCAGTGCAATTAACTTCAATGTTCAAGTTATTTCAACTTAAATTATGTTAAACTGACTTTAAAAAAATGAGTTACATCTTGTTTAATTAATAAACAAAAGTTGAACATTTCTTAACTTATTTTGATGAGTTAAAACAATGTAAAAACATGTTGCCTTAATTTATTGAACATATAATTTTTTTACAGTGTGGATGATTTTGTTCCATAAATTTGTGCAAATTAAAACAATAAAAATAACATGTTTAATGGGGGTTTTCTTTTAATGATAATGCATTGCTTTTTGGCTGGGAGATGTGGGCTGTGTAAGTCTCCTGAAATTGTAAACGATAGCTTGACCTGATATTTATTTAATCGATGGAGCCTGAAGTCTTAATCAGTGCTTTCTATATTTATCAACAGTCATTTTAAATGCTATTGTTCTTGATAATTAGCCTTTTAGTTGGCTTTTTAAATAGTTTTTAAATTGACTTTTTTTTTCCTGTCTACCATTAGTGGATGAAAAAAAGATTCAGAGAGCCTGTAATCTGATTATCCAGCCAATGATCTACTGCTGAGAACTAATTTCAAACCAAAGAATATGTATTTGAAAATAGGCTGAAGATTTCCTGTGGGACTACAGTCAAGAATCGTTTTGACATGGTTTATCCCCTCACATGACCAAGCAGTCAAATCCCTTTTGAGATACAATTTTTTCGGTTGAGAGCTCAGTATGAAAGAATCAAGTGAAGGCAGCATTCGTCAAAGTAATATAGTTAGGTTGTTGGCTGTAGTTTATGAGTTTGATGTTGACAGCTGTGCTCAGGAAACGCCAGGTAATGTTTGCACACCTGGAGGTAATTGAGGTGATACTCTGCTGACTGAAAACAAGAGATGCAAATTCAGTTGGTCACATTTTATATCGCTTTATATATTAATTTTTGTACAAGATTTGTGTCAAGTTGCCAAAAAAAACCAAATCCAATTGCTTTGGTTTAAATTATATTCCTGAAATAAATTCTTTATTCTAGCCTAATTCTTTAAGTCCAAACTCATAGAATAGAATCATTTAAAATGTATGAATGAAAATTCAAGCATTATCAAACCATTTCAAGAAAGATCAAATGCATTTTTCAAACAAAACATTTTTTTTTAAAGTTATAATTTAATTAAGGTTATAATGTTCACTGTTGGCACTAAATAAAAGATTTGCACACTCTCTGGTTGTCAAACATTAGTGGAACATGTTCATAGTCAATGGCTACGTCCCAAAGCTTAAAAATGCATTCGGAGGACGCATTCGAAGGTAGGAAGGCATCTAGGCATGTCCAAATCCAATATTAGCTTCACTTCCTGTCTCCTGAGATACTTTCATCTGATCAATAGATGTATCCTTCACTGCCTTTGTTATCCCACAATCCTGTGCTTTACATTCTGTGACAGTTGAGCTAAAAAAATTAAATAAAGATGGAGCCTGAAAGTTGCGGTTGGTGGTCAGTTTGTGTAAGGCCAACATTTTCCACTTCTAAGGTAATTTCTAGCGAGAAATTACTAAATATTTGCTTAGTTATCTCCAAAGTTCGCTCTATTTTGCTGAAGATCATTAAACCACTGCCTCAGAAATCTGTCTGGAATCTGTTTTTTGAGGGACCTTCGTGCATAAATGATGCCTATGTCATTACCTGATAAAGCAGCAAGGCAACAATTTTTTGGACTCATTCACAATCACAAAATAAGTGATTTTACAATTGGTTTAACATGAGAAAATATGGTAGTCACTAAATGATATTTTTTAAGGACTATCGTAATGTGGTCGTTGTTTTAACATGCCTTTGCATGACCGTGTTTAAACTAAGACAAGATAAATACAAAATTTAGACAAGCTGGGCACGTCTCTCTTCTCAGTCCATTAAAGGTGGATCATGTTAGACATGCTCTGCTTAACACAATGTGTTGCTCTGCATTTAGAACTATTCGCATGACTGAAGGAAGAGTTCAAATCCTGTTGTAACATACAAATTACAACATACAAAAGAAAAATAATAAGGCATCTGTGACGTCTTCATATCATTGTCTTGCTTTCTTCAAGTGGTGCTTTTCCTTCAACTACAGGAAGGAAGTAGGAAAGAAGTCATTCTTTCCATTCTGGACGCTGGGGAATATTTTTTCTGGAGTTGTCTGCTTTTATGAGAGGGGCTATTGTCTGTTAAACACAAGGGTGGTGGCTGTGAACGTCTGAAGAGTCAAGGGGCTCAAGGGCAGGGAGCAGAAGACATTTAGGGTCCTATCTGTGTAATAGAGTCTTCACAAAAACAGGGTTTGTTTTAAAAAGTTTGACATCAGTGATCTTCATCATGGCAAAAATGCTGTTTCTGTGGTGATAGGAAGATAAATAACAAGTTGGATGAAGAATGTGTGAACTGGTCTTTTGGGAATACATATTTATATATAATATAATTACTATATTATTGTTATATTAAATATATAACCACATTTTGTTTTAAGTTTAAAGTTATGCGTGTATGTGTGTACCCATTTATATTCTCTCTCTAACATGGCAGCATGAAATAAATATTTCAGCCTACATGGGCTTCCATATGCATATCTCAGAATATTATGCACCACTTAACATCATTTCCTTTGTTTGAGCTTGATGCAGAAGGATCACACCCTGATTAAAACTACATCGCTGGGAATGCAAATTTTCACAGACTAAGAATATAAACCCAAGGGATTGTACAGTTGAACATTTAAATATTTTCTCTACCCCTTCCTATGCTCCTTTTTAAACTTACTCAAGTGTTGAACTTGGCTGGAGCCCGTGGGTTGCTGTGGTATGTGAGGTCGTAGCCTAGGTTGTGACCAGACTGCACACCAGTGGTTTCTTCTGTTGAGAGTTTGTGTTTTCCCATAGAAGCTTCTGGACTACTGCATCATCAGTCCGTCTCTGACTGAGTGACTATTAATAGTTCTCCTCATATTGCTTTTGATAAACTTCCTGCACAGCAAGTTATCCCTCTTATTAGGTTAGAAATCTGGGTTTTATTTTTAAAATTTAACCTAATTGGATACAGTAAAATTGACCAAAAATCACATACATGAAAAACCACAAAAAAGGTAAAAGCAACAAATAAAAAAAATAAAAAAAGTAAATAAAAAAGATACAATATTGTTAAATATTTAAAAAAAAAAACTTTTTCAGATAAAGATATTTTTTCATAAAATATGGATATTAACAGTGTATAATAAACATTATTTTATGAAAAAATATCTGTATCTGAAAAAGTTTTTTTTTTAAATATTTAACAATATTTTAATCTTTTTTTAGTCCTAGTGACCAAGTGAGTTTTCCTCAGTGCTGTGATGTATTTCCAAGTGAAACGGAATATTGAACAGAGGACAGGGTGTTACTTCAGCGTTCCTTCTCTCCATCTCTCGTTTAAAGCAGACGAAGGAGGGGAGTGGTTGAGCATTTGAAAACTTTCAAACTGACATAATCTGAGAAGGAAAGCCATTTCCAAACCGGAAGTTACTTTTCAGATTTTGATTAAAGATTGCCGCAACAAACTATTATTTTCAGCCTGTGTATTAACTTGCACGGATCAATTGTTCACCCTAAGACCTGTAATATGTGCTAACAAAGTAAATAGGGTCAGTTTTGATTTCATGTGGACTTTAATTAATGTGAAATGTTTAAAAAGCATAAATAAAAATGGGAAAATTAATACACAGTATATATACTTTAAGGTATATATATATATGTACTTTAAAGTATATTCTAGTCAGTAGTTTATACGTGTAAACATAAATGTTTCCTTTAAGTGACAAATATAATTATAGTTTAATATTTATGTATTGTTTTTGCATTTTAAGTAGGTTACACTATCCTTTTTAGGTATCATTTTTATACTTGAATTACACCTTTAATTGTACTTTAACTTTTTCCGATTTAAAAACATTTTAGTCTCGTTTTATGCATTTTTTTGTCAAAGACTACGTCCAGATCAGATCAAAACATAGATGGCGTAGATCGAGCACCCCATCAGCACCCCCAAAGCTTCACAGTCGTTAACCCTCCCATGGGTCCACATTTCATTAGGTAACGTTTTGATTTTTGATTTATAGCCATGCTGTTTAATGTTTTATGATCCCGTTATTTTACATTTGCATTATAGCAATGGTTGCTTGTTGCTGCTTCTTATTTGATTTGGAGATTCTGTACTAAAGCTGTGTAATGGCGCCCATCCCATATAACAGTGAAAACATGGATATAAGACAGTATGTAAAACTACGTAAAAGAGTATTTATTAGGCTACTCAATCAAAAGAGTAAACACAACTACAAGCCAAGTAAACTAGAATACTTAATTATACTTTTAAGTAGCCTATAACTCAATCTTCTTTTCTTAACAAACATGATTCATGCAGTCTCAACACAAGAGGATAACATGAAGTTCCATTTTCCAAATCAGCTGTATGTAATGTAATTACAGTTTTTCTCAGTCGCTTTGGTACATTTCTCAAATCAAACTCACAATTTGCAAAACAGTAAGTGCATTTCTCAAAACAATTTGTACAGCAAAATACCATGCTGTACCTTACTCAAAATCCTTCGTTCATCTCTCAGAAGTAAATATCTGTGTCAATGAACATGTCAGTGCCATCAGAATGACAAATCCTTGTGTCATTGTGTACGGATAAGACAGTCAGATTGTTTAGTCATGTTGTCAATATAACAGTTTACTCTGGAGGAATGTTCTGATGGAAACTACGTCTAAAGTTTTGATGACAATTATTGTCAATTGTAAGTTACATCTTAGTGTATGTGTGAGTGTAATTGCAAGAGAATGGAAAAGATTAATTTACATTTACATTTACATTTAATCATTTAGCAGACGCTTTTATCCAAAGCGACTTACAAAAAAGGGTAGAGCAATAGAAGCAACGAGACAAACAAGGCCAACAACCTGTAAGAGCTGTAAGAAGTCTCAGTTAATTAGCACAGTACACAACTTTGTTTTTTGTTTTTGTTTTTTTTTGTTTATAGCCAGCTACAACAAATACTCACGTACGGAAAATACAGAACACTGGATTTTGATAGCTATGATAACAACCCATTAGGACAAAGGCTGATGCCCCAACTGTTGTCGTTAATGCGGATTCAGTGGCCCAATGGGTTGGTTTTGTATGGCATTCTAGCTAAACGCGCAGCAATAGCCATCGACAGCAAAAACTCATGTACGCAAAATACAGAACACTGGATTTTGGTAGCTATGATAACTATGTAACATACCCGCCTGAAGGCACAAATCCGGATGAGAGACGTAGATATGATCAGTAAGTGCTATTCTGTATTGGTCAAGTGCAATAGGAAAAGTGCAATTGGAAAAGATGTGTCTTAAGATGTTTTTTAAAAATGGCTACAGACTCGGCAGCACGAATTGAGATCGGCAGGTCATTCCACCAGGTGGGAACGGTCCAGGAAAATGTCCGTGAGAGCGATTTCATGCCTCTTTGGGATGGAACCACGAGGCGCCGCTCATTCGCAGAACGCAAGCTTCTGGAGGGTGTGTAAGTCTGAACAAGTGAGTTTAGGTATATTGGTGCAGAACCAGTGGTTGTTTTGTAAGCGAGAACTAGAGCCTTGAATTTGATGCGAGCAGCCATTGGCAACCAGTGCAGTTGGATGAAGAGAGGCATAACATGCGTTCTCTTCGGCTCATTAAAGACCACTCTCGCCGCTGCATTCTGGATCAGCTGCAAGGGTTTGATAGTGCATGCTGGAAGCCCAGCCAGAAGAGCATTACAATAGTCCAGTCTGGAGAGAACAAGAGCTTGAACCAGGAGTTGTGCAGCCTGTTCTGATAGGAAGGGTCTAATCTTTCTAATGTTGTATAAAGCAAATCTGCAGGACCGGACTGTTGCAGTAATGTGGTCAGTGAAGTTTAACTGGTCATCAATCACAACTCCAAGAATCCTGGCTGTCCTTGATGGAGTTATGGTCGATGAACCAAGCTGAATGGAGAAATTTTGATGAAGTGCTGGGTTGGTTGAGAAAACAAGTAATTCTGTCTTTGCAAGATTGAGTTTAAGATGATGCTCTTTCATCCAGTCAGAAATGTCTGTCAGACAGGCAGCGATACGAACACTGACTGTAGGATCATCTGGTTGAAATCAGAAGTAGAGAAATCATGTTTCTGAATGACAGAACCTAATGATGACATGTAGATGGAGAAAAGAAGTGGTCCAAGGACTGAGCCCTGGGGAACCCCAGTAGCTAGATGATGTGACTTAGACACTACACCTCTCCATGACACCCTGTAGGACCTACCAGAGAGGTAAGACCTGAACCACTGGAGGGCAGTTCCTGAGATACCCATCGTCTTAAAGGGGTACTTCAGCGCTGGGAAGATGAATCTGTATTTAAACTGGGTCATCAATGTAGTAGAAATGTGAAATTATTTTTGAATTTGGTGTCTTCTAGACTGAGAAAAGACAGAAAATGTATTTTTGTCCCATGGGGATGAAAGACTACAATTCCCAGAATGCTTCGCTGCCCTGTGAGGCCATTTCCAACGCCAACAACTTCATTACTGTGACTGAGTTAGAGACACTACAATTAAAAACTGAACGTATGTGTTCAATATAACGAATGAGTCACCGCGCGAGTATCACAGCACTGAGCACTAACTGCAGGAGTGATGAGAGCTGAGGTAATCGCGACTACACTCGCGGCATACATTCACAACGCGAGTTCAGTCTGGCGCGTTTTCAGTTCATGCCTTTGCAAGCTTAACTTTCATAGAAATGAATTTGAGAAGTTAAAAGACTTACATTGCTCACCATAGCTCCGTTTAAATGATCCTGTCTGCAAGCTGAGCTCTCCCTGCAAGCTGAGTGTAATCTCCCATCCCCCATACGCAGATTCAAAACATGCGGAAATGGCTCCCTCTGCTGGCTGTAGTCTTTAGCCTTTGGGCAAACATTCCTCCTATGATGCAAAAATCGTCATTTTGCATCATAGGAGGAATTTTTCCAGAAATAAAATGCATAAATCTCTCGTCTCAGGGAGATATGAGAGGGGAAAGCACAATAATTTGAATATTCTCCAGGGTTTCTACTGATACAAAGCCATATGCTAATCGCTGAAGTAACCCTTTAAGTGTTGACAGGAGGATCTGGTGGTTAACTGTGTCAAAAGCAGCAGACAGATCCAGCAGAATGAGCACTGAGGATTTGGAAGCTGCTTTTGCCAGTCTCAGTGCCTCAGTTACCGAGAGCAAGGCAGTCTCAGTCGAATGGCTGCTTTTGAAGCCGGATTGGTTGTTGTCTAGGAGGTTGTCCCTTTCAAGAAACATAGAGAGTTGATTGAACACAACTCGCTCAAGGGTCTTTGCAATGAAAGGCAGAAGGAATACCGGTCTGAAGTTTTCTAAATGTGCTGGATTCAGAGAGGGTTTCTTAAGCAGTGGGGTTACCCGAGCCTGCTTAAATGCTGTGGGAAAGGTTCCCGTGTGAAGAGAAGTGTTGACAATGTGAGTGAGTGCAGGAGTGATTGAAGAAGAAATAGCCTGAAGGAGGTGAGTGGGTATATGATCAAGTGGACAGGTAGTAGGGTGATTGGAAAGGATGAGTTTAGAAATATCTGCCTCGGAGAGCGGAGAGAAGGATGGAAGCGTGTTCGTGTTAGTTGTTGAGATGTGCTTGTCAGTTTGTGATGAGGAGAACTGTTTGCTGATGAGGGATGTTTTGTTTGTGAAAAATGATGCAAAGTCATCAGCTGTAAGAGTTGATGAAGGAGGGGGAGGAGGAGGACAAAGGAGAGAGGAGAATGTTTTAAAGAGTTTGCGAGAGTCAGAGCATTTGTTGATTTTGTTGTGGTAGTATGTTGTTTTAGCAGTGGAGACATTTGTAGAGAAAGAAGAGAGAAGAGACTGATAAAAGGCAAGGTCAGTATAGTTTTTAGATTTCCGCCATTTCCTCTCTGCCGCCCTGAGTCCAGAGCGATGTTCACGGAGAACATCAGACAGCCAGGGGGCAGATGGGGTGGGGCGGGCTGGTCTGGATGAAAGGGGGCAAAAACTGTCTAAGGAGGATGTTAGAGTGGAGCAAAGTGTGTCGGTAGCACTGTTAGTGTCCAGTGTTGAGAACTGAGCAGGTGGAGGGAGTGAAGATGAAACCATAGTGGATAGGCGAGAGGGAGAGAGTGAGCGTAGATTACGCCGAAAGGTAATCTGTGTAGGAGTACGTGTTGTATCAGGAGTCAGTATGAGGTTAAGAGTAATGAGAGAGTGGTCTGAGGTGTGTAATGGAGTAACTAAAGTGTTGTCCGTGGAGCAGTTGCGTGTGTATACGAGGTCTAATTGGTTACCTGATCTGTGAGTAGCCGTAGTAGATACTAACTTAAGGTCAAATGAAGTCAGTAGAGTGCTGAAGTCTGCAGCTAGGTGTTTATCAAGATGGATGTTGAAGTCACCAAGCAGAATCAGTGGAGTGCCATCCTCAGGGAAGCTAGAAATTAACACATCCAACTCCTCCACAAAGTTACCGAGGTGACCTGGAGGACGATAGACCACTACCACATGGATTTTAACAGGGTGAGTAATAGTGATTGAGTGCGATTCAAATGAACTGGCCGGTAGAGATGGTAATGGATCAAATTTCCAATCATTTGAGATAAGCAAACCAGTACCCCCACCCCTCCCAATAGGCCGAGGAGTGTGTGAAAAAGTTAAATTGGTTGAAAGGGCTGCAGGAGTGGCAGTGTCCTCTGGTTTGAGGAGATTCAAATTTACACTCTTACTGTTTGTTATGTATTTTATTGACATAACGTCATTGAGATACAAAAATGAAAAGACAGCACTGAATAGCACACACACACACAAAAACTAAAGAAGAAATGTGAACAAGGAGGAAACAAGGAAAAATGCTTGACATATGATAACTTGTTCAACCATTTTGCATGTGAAGACTTATGCTATGAGCTTGTGCCTAAATGTTGTGGGGGTGAGACTATTCCACAGAGACCAAATATAATACATTTTGATCAGCATGACATAAACAAATGATAATGTAGGGAACAACAGAGAATTGGACATGATCATTTGCATGGATGTACCAAAGCATTTGCAACTTGTTCAAAGAAATGAGAAACTGCTTTTTTGATGTGCAGAAGTGACACAATGATGTGAGAATTGAACAGGTAGTTTTGAGAATTTCAATTCTGATCTGAGAAATGTACCAAAGCAACTGAAAAAAAACTGTAAATTGTGACCAAATGTTTATGAATGGTATTGTGAATGGTAGCCTAGTACTGGTTACCCATCAACCTATTAAAGTTTCTGGAATATTTTGTGGACAAGGAAAACTCCAATTCAACAAAATGTGTGCTAAGAAACCCACATCTTTTCAAACCTTCCTTTTCATGTTGTTGTCTAAACAGAATCCAACAGATATTATCACATATAAGAGAATACATGTTTTCTTAAGACATAGGTCAATGAAACAATAGAACAGCTATCAACAAAATGAGCTATTGTCGCAATCAATTCACCGGAATTTTGTTTCCCTCGCGAGAGGAGGTTTATTTTAATGCAAGGAGCAAAGAGCATACATGAGCACTTGAAGGCTGTCATCGAGTTTAATTGTGTGGAAATGACCCATAGGAATGGAAAATACAGCAGTTATGTTTTGCTTTATGCTCTAGAAGAAGGAAATCTGTCAAAGGAAATCTATTCTCCAGGGCTTTGTTACTTCCAGTTGGGGCCTCAGATCAGTGTAGTTTGTTTATTTTCCCAGGAGGCCCTCAGATGAGAATGTCTGCTTGGCCTCAAACGGAAGGTTAAACAGTGTTCGACCTGCCGGCCCTGACAAATGCTAAGCAGAACAACAGTTGTGAGGTCCAACATGTCAAATTGTCTGTGTATTTACATGTGTGTATGTCTTCTACCCTTTAATGGGACCAATCATAAATTGTGTAACACTAGCTAATTTGGCTATTCTCTCTATTGTCATGCAAAACCACACCTTTTGTTCATATAAGCTATTATCAGTCACATATATTCTTCGGGTTCCATTAATGAAAATTATAATTTTGTTATATATATATATATGTACAAAATTTGCACACTTTCATATGAACAAATATGCACCGATAAGCACTTTAAAATAACTCATAGTTGCCACACATTTTAAAGTAAATATTTTTCAGTTTTTTCGTTTTTATTTTTAATCAAATAATAAAAAATAGATATATAGATAGATAGAGATAGATAGATAGATAGATAGATAGATAGATAGATGGATGGATGGATGGATGGATGGATGGATGGATGGATGGATGGATGGATGGATGGATGGATGGATGGATGGATGGATGGATGGATGGATGGATGGATGGATAGATAGATAGATAGATAGATAGATAGATAGATAGATAGATAGATAGTTAGTTAGTTAGTTAGTTAGTTAGTTAGTTAGTTAGTTAGTTAGTTAGTTAGTTAGTTAGTTAGTTAGTTAGTTAGTTAGTTAGTTAGTTAGTTAGTTAGTTAGTACAGGCCAAAAGTTTGGACACATTACTATTTGTAATGTTTTTTTCAAAGAAGTTTCTTCTGCTCATCAAGCCTGTTTTTATTTGATCAAAAATACATTTATTTTTTTTACTACTGTGGTATATTATTACAATTTAAAAATATTTGGTTTTCAATTTATAATACTTTAAATTATAATTTATTTCTGTGATTCAAAGCTGAATTTTCAGGATAATTACTCCAGTCTATCACATGATCCTTCAGAAATCATTCTAATATTCTGATTTATTATCAGTGTTGGAAACAGTTCTGCTGCCTAATTATATTTGATGAATAAAAGGTTCAAAAGAACTGCATTTATTCAAAATAAAAACATATTTTCAAATAATATAAATCCCCTTTACTATCAATTTATATCAATTTAACACATCCTTGCTGAATAAAACTATTGATTTATTTAAAAAAAAAAGAAAGAAAAAAAAGATTGACCCCAAATATGCTGACCAGTAGTGTATATTATTGTTACAAAATATTTCTATTTTTAAAACATTTGCTTCTTTTTTTATTATTTTTTATATTTTTTAACTTTTTATTCATCAAAGTATTTTTTTTTAAAGTATCACAGGTTATGAAAAAATATTAAGCAGCAGAACTGTTTCCAACTTTGAAAATGAATCACCATATTAGAATGATTTCTGAAGGATCACGTGACACTGAAGACTGGAGGAATGATACTGAAAATTCAGCTTTGCATCGCAGAAATAAATGATCATTTAAAGTAATCCAATAACCAATTATTTTAAATTGTAATAATATATCACAATATTGCATTTTTTCTGTATTTTTGATCAAATAAATGTAGGCTTGATGAGCAAAAGAAACTTTATTTCAAAAACATTACAACTTTTGGCCTGTACTGTATATATAATACATTTTGAACGCTAATTTTGGTAACAACGTATCTCGATAGTGAGTCATATGACTATTTTAGATACTTAAAAACAACATACAAATTTGAAACCTATCTAGGCCTTTCTGTGTTATCCCCGGTCAAGCCATATGTTGCGATGGCATTGGTTAAGAATTTGAATCCAAATGTTAAAACCAAAATCCAAATGCCTAGGGAAAACGGCAGTGATTCAACCATGGATTCAACCAAACAGCAAATACAATACAAATGACCATAGATTGATTGAACAGAGCAAAAATACGATTTATTTGTTTAACTATCATTTACGAATGATGTAATTTTCTAAACTCAATAATTTCGACCAAAAACAATTTGTAATATAATCAGACCATGCTATCTGAAATGACCATAAAAGTGAAGAAAATAAAGGTGGTGAGTAGGTATAATTGCAGCCGTGTTTCTGCGCAGCCCGAGGGCTGAGTTGATCCCCTTCAAAATGTTCAAAAACACGTGATGTGTAAAGCGGAAACAACGGACCGAAACAGAGCGAGTGACTCTTTCGATTATAGCCCATTAATAATCCAAAAGAAACAAGCCCCTGGGTTTGTCGTCGTCTTGGAGCTTCATAAATAGCGTGGACGCTTGGATTACACTGTGTTTTAAGAATGCACATTAGCTTGGGGTACAGATATGTACAACCAGCCAACATGAGCAGCTTCGATTTTCAAACGTAAACATCCGCCGAGCAGCTCCCGTCCATGTGTGAGCAGCTACTTCACGATGCTAACCATGTTTAGGATGAGTGGATCTGCCCAAGCCAGAGGACATGTCATTCCCAGCTAATGCTCAGCGATAATACGACTGGAATTGCTTTTATTTGGATCTTAAGTGGTTAGCCAAGACGACACGATAAGACGCGAATGGGTTAGCACGTGAGCTAACTTGGCTACCAAAGCTGTTTGTTTGTGAAACTACAGGCTTAACTATATCGTTTGACAGCACAAATAATACTACAGATGATATATAGTCCATTACGGCGAACTAAGGTGACATTTCACAAGCGGATATTCTTATTATGGGTCTACTGAGCCTTATTTTTAGCTCAATTGGAAAATGCATAGATGCCATTTGCCTCCTCCTGGATTTAAATTTTGTTCTTGTCAGCTCATTAATTCAGCTGTTGGTTGCAGTGATCTCCTTTGTCAATAGTCTGCCCATGCTACTCACAAATTCAGTGTCAGAGTGCTGGAATCTCACTCTGCTTTGCATCATCACCATGAGGGACGGAGTGACAGTCGTGACCCATAATATGTTTGGAGGCTGGATGCAGCTGCTCGTAGGCATGCTGGAAAGCTTCAAGATGATCGGATACCTGTTTTCACATCTACTACTGCGCACCAAAGAGCTTCTTCACCGTGGCCTGCTGTCGGGACACAGTTTTCTACGGCAGGCGTGGGAAGGCTGTGGCATTGTGTTCAGCCTGTTGCTGTATTTTGTCAACACGATCATCAACTTACTTCTCATAGGCACGCAAAATTTATACTCCGTGTTGGTCAGCACTGTGGAGGCGGTGTCCTGCCCTTTGCAGAAAGCTCTTGAGCTAACCCTGACTGTGCTGACCTTCCTGTACAGCAGTCTCGTTGGCACCTCCATCCTGCTCTGGACACCATGCAGACTGGCCATGGAGTTCCTGGGATCTGTCTGCCAGATCTTCATGAGCGTGTTCCTACTCAACTCTTATGGACTGATGCTGACGTTGGTCATCATCACGTGTGCCACTATATACCTGAACCCCGCGCTCCCAAGACGGGCATCTTTGCACATAACCAACTATATCAGCACCGTGCCCGTCCTGCGGCGACTCCGAAGGGTGCTACACCGTCTCTATGTGCTCAAGAGAAACGTGTGGCAGAGATTGGCCTGGCATCGCAGCCGTATAGGCCTCCTGATGGTTCCTGCGAGGAGAGAGGCTGCGGAAAGGGACGTTAGACAGCCCGAGCACAACCTTGAGCCGCAAGCTGACCTAAACGCAGCAGAGCCGGTAGTGGAAAACGCTCCTGAGGATGATAACCAAGCAGACGATCCTCTAAATCTGCCGCTTCCAAGCTCCAGCACTCACAGGCCACTCCGGAAGTTTCCGTCTGAGGACAGTTGCAAAGGGCCTCCGGCGGACAACCTGCTGAATCTTCTGCAGGAGCAAGAGGAGAGGAAGAAATGCGTGATCTGTCAGGACAGCGCCAAGACTGTCGTGCTTTTGCCGTGCCGTCACTTGTGTTTGTGTAGAAACTGCACCAACATTCTACTGAGCCAGCCCATCTACCAACACAACTGCCCTCTGTGCCGCCACATGATCCTTCAGACCATGGACGTGTATCTCTGAGGGAAACGTTTACGGATGTGTTTCTGTCATCCTCAGGTTATTTGAGCAGCACTGTTCTTGAAACGTGGGAAACCACAAGTTCCCTTTTCGTCTTTGTCCATTCCACTACTATTGCTTGTATATAGACTTGAATCAAAACCTTTTATAAATTGCGATGGCGAGGCTGATGACTGTGACTGTGTTTTCTTATGGTTTTATATACATTGTCACTTTTTCCATCAGCTTGTAGAAGCAACACTATTTTTCTCATACAGCAATATATCATGAATGTATAAGCTTTGTATTAAAATCATTAAAAATGGGATGTTGATTGTGAAGGTGAAAGATTTGTTTAATTGCGTGTTTAAAGGAATAGTTTACTTTAAAATGAAAAGTGTCAAATTTTACTCAGCCTCAAGTTGTTTCAAACCTATAATAATGAATTTCTTTCTTCAGCTGAACACAAGGAAAGATATTCTGAAGAATGTCAGTAACCAAACAGTTAACTGGAACCATTGACTTCCATATTTTTTTTCCTATTATGGAAGTCAATAACTCCAGTTAACTGTTTGGTTACTGACATTCTTCAGAATATCTTCACTTGTGTTCAGCTGAATAAAGAAATTCATACAGGTTTGAAACAACTTGAGAGTCAGTAAAGGATGACACAATTTTCATTTTAAAGTGACCTATCCCTTTAAGGAGAACATTTGTATGATACTAAATTTGAGCCTTATAGTATGAGTCGTGTAATACATTTTTTGCCTGACTGTAAAGGAGATCTATAGTTTCATGCTTTTGTTTTGCTTTGCATACTTTGTAATCATTCCACCAAAGCCATTTTGCACTATTTGAGTGTCACTACAATAATTTCTCAAGCCATTCTACAATCTGATATTCATGCTGTTTTTGTCATTTATTATTGAACAGCATTAAGGATCTCTCACTGCTAAAATGGTATTGATCAGTGCATTTTCAAATCGAAATTTTGTGCTTGTTTTTTGTTTTAAAAGACATTAATTAGGTTACCGGTAAAAACCAAGTTGCAGAAAGGCTTTTAGCTCGGCTTTGTCCAGTGGATGTTGTTAGAAACCACTATTTTGGATAACATCTTGTACATTAGAGACAAAAGGTACAGACCTCACTGGTTTATCTCATTTATTTTGGTCTTACATGGTATTTCAAAACCCAAAATTGCATTCAGAAAGGCACAATGCGCAAGACAATCATATGCGTTTAGGGTGAAAAAAGGATTTTCAAGACCCATGTAAGCAGATTCATAACTGTTTTGTCCTATGATGTATATTTTCCATATAGTGCCTAATTATTTCTGTCACTCTTAGTTCTGCTCAATGCAGGTGATTAACACTAACCCATGGTTTATTGTTGTAATTTTAAATTTTTTAAACATTCCATTCATTCCACAATTTATCGCGTCCTTTTGTATTCTTGTACTGCAGATGTTTGTTTTGTAAGAAGGTCTCCAATGATGACGTTTGTGGGCAAAGCAGATGTGTGTCTCTCCAGAGGCCTGCCTGGATAATATCAAAACCACCTCCATTGACTATCCAGATGAAAAATAAACAGTATTCGACTCTGTGGTCGTATTGTCTTTTTCTTTAGCACAGCTTGTATTAGTTTCTGGACTAAAATGCAATTCACAACAATGTCTGATTATTATAATTGATCCCACTTCTACAATGAGAGCAGCACATAAGCTTAGATTTTAAGATGCTGATCATGGATGTGAGAGCTTTTGAAGTGAAGGCCACTTCCTCCAAATCATGCGGTCATGACTTTTCGAAAAATGGAATATCATTCTTTTTGAAATCGGTTTATTTGATATTCAAGCATTACACTTGAAGTATAAAATACACATTCAGCACTGGACAGCTCCACATTCCAGCTTTTTTAGTTGGAGAAAATGTGAATCACATTGTTGGGCACGTAGAAACAGTACTCAAACCACTCCCTCAATACATGCATCCGGATACGGCGTTCATGTCTGTTATCTGTAACTGCATACTTGAGAACAATGCTTTAAAAATAACCAAAAGCTTAGGAAGTGAGGCACCATAATGAATTTAACACAGTGTAACGCTTCCTATTTTTTTTTAACAGAGACGAAAGGGGATTTACTGTTGATTGATTTACCGATTTGAATCCAACTACAGGTTAACCTTTGCTCGCTGTTATGTATAATGGTCTACTCTCTGATTAACCCTCAAATAAATTACCATGTTAAAGGAGCATCAGTCCTTTAATTATTAACTAAAATAGATAAGAATTAAGAAAACATTACATAATTTTCTAAAAATGAATCTAACCCCCCACCCCACACAATTCACATTTAGAGTAAATCCAATCAGTGCTATTTGCTAGGATATTGTACCCTAAACATTTCTATAAACTTAGAAAATACTATTAGAGCAGTTGGGATCCTGATACTCGAATCCAGGGGTTTTCAAACGGTATGATGCCAAGGACCCCCACATATATTTAACCGTTTATGAGGGACCCCCTTCCTAAAAAAATACATCTAATTATTTTAAATGTATGGGGGGGGGGGGACTTTTAACCTGTTAGGCTCAATAGTAAGTGTGACATTGAATAGAACATTGTTTCCAAACTTAAATTCAATATACTTAATGTTGGATGTATAAACCTGAAAGACAGAAAGAGAACATTTTCAATTCAAAATTATTTGTATAAGTAACTTTCACATTAGATGTATGTAAGCAGCATACATAATGTGTTAAGAATACTGCCTTACAACCCCAGTGAGCAAGACAAAGGAGACTATAATGAGAAAAACTCACTAGAAAGATACAAAGCAAACATATAGGGCAAAAAAGGAGAGAAACATTTAGAAATGTTTGGTTTACTTTATCCATATTTGCTTCGTCTTTTTATTCTCTGAAATTTTCTGGGGACCCCTTAGAACCTTCTGGGGGTCTCTGGACCCCAGTTTGAACACCCCGGCTCTAATCTATCAAGTAGCACAGCTAGAAAAGACTCAGTTCACAGTGTGTATGTTAGTGTCTGGACCTGGGTCCATTGAACCAATATGTGGACAAGCTTGAGTTTATCTTACAAATAGGAAGTCTTGCCTCGGGTCAACGGTTCCTGTCTTTGAGGATGAGAACAGGGAAAAACAGCAGTTCCTCACACCCACACAGAGACACTGCACAGGGGACTTCCATTCCGCCTATAATTCATGAAACACTATGCAATTCCACAAGGATTTGTCTAAAACTGGAGTTAATGGAACGTAACTTGTGAAACCAAAAATATTTTTTGCTACTATAACTTCTGAGCTAGACCATCTTGGCTAATTCTTGTTTTTGTATGCAATTAGTAGATCAGCGTGGCTATGATGATAAATGGACGCCCCCTGCTGTTATTAGAGCAAAGTACACAACTTAAAAATGAATGAATGGAAATGTAACTTTTGATCCAGACGCGAGTCCTCCGAGAAGCCAAATAGACATGTAAAGTAAAATACTAAAAAAAATATTACGAAACATAAAACTGTCAACGGTGACATTAGCAAAAAAAAAAAAAAACGTTTAAGAGAGGCAGCGTAAGGACGCTAAGGACAATAAAACGACGCCCCCAGCTGATATGCGTAAACAGACGTAATAGACCTAGATTATTTCAAAATTGTTATTTAAAAAAACGAAAAAAAAGAACTGTAGTTTATAACTTGACTACAGTTTAGTAATTGATCTGGGTTTTGGACATGGTAGTAGTTTGTGTAAATAACATGGCATAAATATATGCTATAAATATGTTGTGAATGATAATAATTAAAGTATTTAGGAGTTGGATTCAGACTTCTAAGCTTGCTTCTGTCTGGTTGAAGCACTCGGTTAACAGCTGTGAAGGGGCAGGCCATGACCTCATGGAAATGAACTGCACAAAGGGAGGATACAAATGTACCTCTCATTCTTCTCAATGTTACTGCAAAAACATTCTGTGCAAGTCTCTGCCAGCAGCCTAGGGAAAATTGGAACTACTTGCCTTAAAACAAAAACAGCAAGAAAAGCAGGAGAAAGGGATAGAGAGAAACAGATAGAAAGAAGCAAATATATAGCCTGTGAATATATGCCAAAACAACAGTAAATGTTATCGCACCTTTACTCGAAGGTTACTTCCAACCTAATCAGCTTTTTATTGGTCAACACAGTGAATTTGTGTGTTTAAAGTTAACACACCTAAATCCTAGGGCACAGGCCCCTCATCAAAAAAAAGTGTCCCCATATTTTGATTATTGTGCATTTCCTAATGCGAAGACTGCACTTCGCCTGTGAAATGTCACGATACAAAGGTAAATGTGTCTACACCTACAGTGTAATATGCTCAAACTCTAGATATAGAATACAATTATATGACTCTATAAAAGATAATGGGGTATTTCACAAGAATGAAGACTGGAGTTTCAACAAATTCTTTGGCCCAGATAATTTCAGTGAATCATGTGATTTAGTCTTGTGATATGATTCAAAAGTAATACAGAGACTTTTCATCCTTTTATTTAATGTCCTCCAGTACCCATTCATTAAAAGTAAAATGAAAGGGGTGACCTGTACATTCTTCAAAAACTCTCCAATTGTGTTTCACAAAAGAAACAAAGCAGGCTTAGAATAACATGAGTGAATAAATACAGTATTTCCCATTAAAAGTGCACTATTGCTTTAAATTCACCCTGAAATATGAAACCACAGTCCTCCATTTCCCAGCAGTAGAAATTGCTTTTCCTTGTAACATTTAATGACAAATTAGGTAATTATAGGTGTCATATTTTATTGAAGTCATATTCCAGAGAAGTGTTGGAAAGTATTTATTGTGCTTTTTCACAAAATATAGACTGCCACCAGAATAAACATTTTGTGAGAAAACAGCAGAAGGTTCTTCTTTTTTTAAAATTTGTATTCCATATAAAGAAGTAAAGTTTAATTTATGACTTTCATTCTTTTCAAGGCAACTCTCCAGTCTTTTTAATCTGTATGACTAGATGTAATTATAACTGAATCTGTGAAGTGATGATCATATCTGATTCTATTGAAATGATTACAAATGAAGGCCAATTAAAGGCCTTTGTCTTATCCATGACTGCTTTTCCAATGCATGAAACCTGCATGAGACAAACAGAAAGTTAGGTGCAGTGTGCTTTAAATCTATGCAAAAACAGCAGAGTTTTTCCAGTCTGAGTACACTAGGAAACCAGTGAAAGTGCTGTCTGTCTTTGGGCTGGAGTAAAAGCCAGTGTACTCTCCCAGGGCCATCTGCACCCACACCTGATCTCCTGGAATCAAGTGCACTAGTGTTCCTCCAGACAGCGAGGCAGGTTTGGACCAGTTCCCGAAGATCTGAAAGTAGGAGGCCACGGTGTGTGCGTTCTTTATGAGGTCAAACTGCAAGCTGGAGCGGTAGACTGTGGCATGAACGGCGAAGTAGTAAACACCCGGCACTCTACATGTGAATCTTCCCGTCTCTGGATTGTAATCACCCTGCTCGTTCAAAATAACTTTGTCGAAGCGAACCGCATCGCCTACCGCCAATGGAGTAGTGCGAGCTTCAGACAGTTTGGCGCTAAAAGCAGATTTGGGGGCCACCGCACACTCGCCCGGGGTTCCTCTCTCGCCTTTTTCGCCTGGATCCCCTCTGTCTCCCGTGAGGCCCCTCAAGCCCGACTGACCTGCCATAAGCATCATGGGATTTTCATGTTTTACGATTGACATTCAACAGAGTGCTGTAGGTATATGCAGGTATTTTTGTAGGCCAAAACCAGGAAACAAGTTTGCATTTTTTAAGTTTTTTTTTTTTTTTTTTTTTAAAGGCTTTTGGTTAAATGCCTTAAATAAGATCTGTGGTTAAAACACATTTTCATGTTTTATTGTACATCATAAATACATCAGTAATTCAAGACAAGTAAAAGTTTTTTGAAAGCTTTTACTTGTCTTGAAAAAGGTGGTTGCTAACAAGTGGCTGAATGGGAATACAGGGGTTGCAGGGGACATTAATGACATCACGGAGAACAGGATAACTCATTTATTTATTAGTCCGCTTTAACAGCCTCATTCTGTTTAAAATCATGGTCTTTCAAACAATTTTAAATCAAAATTTCAAGGAAATTGTTTTTTAAATAAAGAATTCATGCAGCTATAATGTAGTTAATGGCCAACGTTTAGCTTTTACCTCTGACAATTATATTTAGGCTATAAAATTCATAAATTTATTCAATTGTGAAGATTATCATGATCAACAAAAGTTTATGATTCTTAGACATTTTGTTTGTCACAGAGCTAATTTTCTGCATAAATCTTGGGTTTTTGTAGAGGGAACCAGGGTGATGCTAACCTTCGGTTTTGGCCTACAAAAATGTCATAACTGCAGCACATGGGAGGAGAAGGTGAGAAAAACCATTGAGGTTGGTATTTTTGTACCTGGTTCTCCTCTCTCCCCTCTTTCCCCTTTCTCTCCTGGTTGAGCATCACGGCCGTCTCGTCCATCCCTGCCGGGCTGACCGGGGCTGCCATGCAACCCAGGGGATCCTGGGATACCTGGGCTTCCTGTGCACAAACTGGGGATCTTATTGTCTTCCAGCGAGTTAGAACAATGTACTGCAATAACAAGCAGCAATGAAAGAGGCCATGTCTGCAGAGATGTCATCGCTCAGTCTGTGGAGAAGAGAACAAAATGGAAGGGGAAAAAATGTAGCCTCATAATCTTGTTTCAAGATGATTTTAGCATCACTGAGACTAAAAATGGTATGAAGTCTGCACATAATGTGAAAAGCAGCTTAGTACGACTCAGAGTTGCATTATCTCACCTCTTGGTCAAATGGGTGAGCATGCCAAGGGAAATTTTATAGTACGTAATAATTACTAAAGTACAAGCTCAACTGTGTAAGTGTAAAAGCAGATGAAGATTTAGAAATAAAGCCCATCAATTCATAACTTATAGCATCATATTTGTATATAGCCTATATAGCATCATAATTGTAAGAAAAAGTTATCCATGTGGTCTGTGTGTTATATATTTTGAATTGAAAGTCTGACAGCCTCATCCACTTCCAGTGATATTGAAAAGAGTGGCCGGGATATTCTTACAGAATTTTTGGGTGAGCTTTCCCTTTAATAACTCTCTCCAGTTATTTTGTCAGCTGATTTCCATCTACAGTACCGAGGGGTTACAAACTGATGTTTGTAATTAGCTGGTGAATATGCTAATTACTATAATAAATTCTTATTATCTCTCATTGATGAGGTCCTGAACCAAGTCAATATAATAAGGCTGCAAACGCACTGCCACTACAGCAGGAAGTATTCATGGGCTTGTCAGCTCTCGTAATCCTGTCTGGATCCAAGCATTTCCAAGATTGTGTCTTTGCGTAAATCAGCAGGTTTCTGTTCAAGTCTGTCAAACAGCTGTTCCTTATGAAAGTTGAGAAACTGCTGATGATTCACATTGAGAAATACAACCAGACCACCAAAGCATTCTTCGAAAATTATGCAGAATCAGTTAAAGGACTGGTCTCAGAAACATCTGTCCTAGTACATCTGGAAAGTTATCTCTCGGGACTGTTTATGTATCGTGGTTCTAAACGCTTTGAGCAGCTCAATCCGTAAGCCATGTTAGGACGTAAGAGTAACGACTGCCAAAGTGCACAGAACAAATACCGTCATTCCAATGTCAACTGGATGGTCAGATTTCCAAACAAAGCATCACTCGCTTTCATATGCGTCACGTTTTGTTATTATTGCAGCCTTGTATCGACACAAACATTGGGGTACATTCCTAGAATATCATTGCAACGTTTAAACTACACTGTAAAAAAAGGCAAATTGTGAACTTTTACAGTACAGTCGACTTGGATGTTAAAGTCATTTCAACTTAAATTATGTTAAACTGACTTTAAAAAATGAGTTACATCTTGAATAACTAATAAAAAAAAGTTTAGCCTTTCTTAACTTATTTTGATGAGTTAAAACAATGTAAAAACATATGTTGTCATAACTTACTGAACATATAATTTTTAAATTATAAAACCAGTTTCTCCGATTCATAAGGTGCTTATCTTGAAACTTCATTGCATTATAAATGGGTCTCAAACAGCATTAATCATAAATTAGTAGGAAGAAAGGGTCATCTCTCAGTTTTCAAATATTTGGCTTGAGAAATATAAATTGCGTTAACCTGAATCTTTAATGTCTCAATAACTGGAAAAAAGTGACCAAACTGAGATCAGGAATGAGTAGCAGTGATAAACAATCTTGACAAAAACAAAAGTTACATAAGAGACTGAAAAATCTTTCCATTTCAAGACTCAGCAGAGTTATTTCATAGTACAGAACATTATTGGTAGTAAAAGTGAAATAATAGCCATATCTGCGTCAAAGTGTCTAAATTATAGCCTAAGAATTTTTCTTTAAAGGCAAAACTAAAAAGTTGCTGGTAAACATTATTAGTGAAAAGAGTCAGACCCTTCATGACAACATATTTCACCAAAAAAACCAACAACTCACCATTTAAGTTTTTTGAAGCTCCACTGGCTTGACAGTCTTGAGAAGGCGAAAGAGAAACGAGCAGTGAAACTCCTCTTTTCTTTGCTGTCCAAAGCGTCTGGGAAAAAATGAGCACTCCTAGCCTTCAGAGGAAATGGGAAGCTATTGGAAGCCAATTAGAAGTAGAGAGGCTGGGAGATGGGGAGGGAGAAAGAGGGATCATCCAAGGGACGGAGAAGAAATGTTTGTAGCTTGTCCAACTTTATAAGCATAAACAATATCTGATACAGCAGAGCCTTAAAGATGGGGTCTTGGGCGCCAGTGAACAGTCTGGCGAGACCCTTGAGTATTTAATTAGTGTGGAGTTTACAAAGGAAGGATGCCAGTTTATTGTGGCGAATTTGCGAGAAATAAACCATGCAAGGATTACAGCCCTGTGGTCAAGTTGGAGGTTGAATTATTCTTGCTTTAAGAACAAAAAGCATGTGTTCAAAAAAATGTCAATGATCATGTGACACGGCCATTTTATGTAAACAAATCCTCTGCATTCATACTCGCCACATCAAGAGAAAAAAAACATGCTTGGTGCAATTGAAAATATGTGGTTAGTTCTCTAAATGAGCAGTGAAAATCTGCAGACATGAATGAAGGCTGGGAGATCTTGGTGATGTGGGTGGCAGTTCATACACATGGTTCTAGTTACTTTGGTAGCTTTATTTACAGGGCAAAACTTCCCCATTAGGGGTATTCAGGACTCTCTAGAACACTTATACAGCCTTGTAATTCTCATTAAAGGTCTAATGGCTCAAACTACTTCCGGGAGACTGCTAGTGGCTCCTTGTTGTCTGTAAGGTTCCATAGGGCCATGCACTTTATATTATAAACAGCTGGATGGAGTAGACACCTTTTTCTTGATCTCTTGGTGTGAATGGTTTCAATAAAGTGCCACATTTTAAAAGTCTTAAATCATAAAAAATTTAGTCTCTAACGCTTTAAAGTAAATTGCACATTGTTTTTTTTAAAGTAATCTTACCATGTAAAACCAAGGCAACCCGTGTTCTAACTTTTTATTTCTTGAAACATTCTTCCTTTTTGCAAGACCCGTATTTTATTATGACAGTTTGACAGCAATTTGCTAAACAATCCGTTTGGATCATATTGAAATGATCAGTGTTCAAAAATAAACTTCAGCAGCTCTTTGGGGATCCTTCAAATGGAATATGCAGAACTGCAGTTGCTAAAAACAGCCATAACCGCACATTCATTCTGGAATTATGCATTACTGACACCTTGAGCAAGGCACCGAACCCCCAATCCTTCCTCGGGTGCTACAGAAGAATGGTTCCCCGCTCCTCTGGGTGTGTGCGCGTGTTCACAGATGCACACACATTCTGAGCATGGGACACCATACTTGGCTACATGTCATGTCACTTTTTAAACATTATTGACATCTATAATTCCATGAAGAAACTTTAACATGCATGGAAACCTTCCGTTGCACAAAGGTTCTTCAGGTTATATTAAATTGTTCTGCGCTAAGAAAGAAAAACAGTCCTCTGAAAGTTTATTTGGGGAACCCAAAAAGGTTCTTATGTGACGCTGTTGCAAAAACACCCTTTTAGAACTTATTTCAAAAGTGTTGTCGCCATTCAATGTCCAATATAAAATACGGGTCTTGATGCAAGACCAGAAAACTAGTAACAATTATGGAAAACAACAAGATATCCAGTCTGAGTAAACAAGACATGTTTATTATTTAAACTATCACTTAAATAAAAAAAGTGCATAGAAAATAAACATGATTAGAAACTTTCCTTTTTACAGTTGTTATGTACAATTTTTTTCCTCATTATACATTCATTCTTAAGTAGTTTGTGGTTGAATATTTTAGATTAACAAATTTTCCTTCATTTTTCTGTAAAACACTGATGGGGCAACTTGGAAAGAAAAAAAAAAAAGAAAGAAAAACCTTAAAACTGTCAGTATCAACATCAACATGATTTCGAAGCTACAAGGGAAAGGAAGCGTTGGGTAAGACAATGCATTTTTCAAGAGGAACAAATTAAAATCTCTCCTCCTCAAGACCTCTCTGACTCTCTAAAGTACCTCCGATGGTCCGCAACTTATTTCTGTACAAAGTGAACCAACTTAAAATTCCAAAAACAGGGAGTGCTGTCACCTGCTCTCAGAAGGAGCTTTACCTCAGTGTGCATCTAAAGATGCTTGCAGAAATAAATAAATAGAATGGTTACCATTACTCATTACATCACATAAGAAAAAGTACAACTTAAGATCCAATAGGAGAGAGGAGGTATAGGTGACATGGCTGGGTTTAGGCAAGGACATTTTTTTTCTAATGTCCACATACTGTTAAAAATGTACATAGTAAAATAAAGCCAACTACACCATCAAAAGCAACCAAAATATCAATGCTTAAAAAGTTTACAACCACATTTTACATTAAATTGTTTCATAATATAAATACCGCTCCTTTCCAAATAAAGAAAAGTTCAAACAAACTAATTAAAAGAAAAAATAGAAAGAAAGAAAAACTGCAATGCTCCATTGAGGGAACATACACAGGCACAGGAAAACTGGTACTTGATTTTGATATTAAAATGATGCACATTAGTTACTCTAAAGTTTATCTGTAACACAAAACCATTACAGATTATACACTGAACAATGCAATTAACCATTATGAAGCTGCTGTTTGCTACTGTAACTAAGTTTGTCTGTCCATTCCGTATATTGTGTAGATATTGAAATACAAGTTACTATTCATACACGTTTAGTTTATATATATCCATGTATATTGTGTATACATATATACTGTTGATTATAATTACAGGAGAAGGTGTGGTACCACTTGTGTGGTGTGGAAGAGTAAAGTCCAGGAAAACGACAGAGCGTGTCCGCTTCTGAAACACTGACCGATCACTGTTACACCAGTATATGGAGCATCTGAAGTTGTATTGATGTCTGTGCAGGAGTCTATTACAAAGCCCTTAGGATTGGTAACTGCATTACAAAAAAAATAGATTAATAAAATAAAAATCTTATTTCATTAGACTGAGCAATAGTTTCTGTAGAACCCTGCAAAGATTGCCATTGCTGTATAGTCCGCCTATTATATGAAATAAAAAGCTGTCCCGTATCTTCCCAGTCTTTCACGTTGGAAAATAAAATAATAATATAATAGTAAAAAGAAAGATTAAACAAAAATTCTAGAATACATTCAACAACGGCCTAGCTGCAGAGTTCAGCACGTCCCTGTTCCACAGGGGTGCCAGGGCGAGAGGAAATTTGGGAGAGACCCCCAAGAATCCCTGAAAGAGATGGCTAAACCACAAATTCTGATCAATACAAACGTGTATACAAATATGAGGCAGCAGCCAACAAATTGCTCAATGTGAGGCAACGTACAGAACTCTGATCTTCAGTGCCATAGTCAAAAATGAAATTCTGGAAAGGTCAAAATTATTGCAGCCTAGGTAATGTGAGGGCTGGAGGGGGATCTACAGTGGCCGAGGAAAAATATTTTTTTAAAATTAAAGTTACGAGGCAAATGAACTGGCCTTGAAAGAGGCTCACTAAGGAAGCCACAGTTGCACTAAGCAGCTTCGTCTAGAAGTATGTGCAGATCCCAAGCCATTCTGCAATACCCACATATTCGTGCTACAGCATCCCTTTGAAAAGCATCGCAATCTTACATAAAAATAAATGAAATGAGTCAAATATGAAGTGGAATCGGTTTGTGCCCTAGTTAATACAGCTTTGACTCAACACTCAGCTGACTATCCAATCAAGTTCTTGCATAAATGCATGCAAAACGACCAGAAATACTTACAGAGAAGGCACCAAACTCTTTATCTGAAAGACGGAAGAACCATGGAAGAACAATCCACAGAACATCCACAAAAATAATAAAGCCACATCTGTTTCAGCCTTATTCAAATAGGGGTCAAACAAAACGTGAGCCCTGAAAAGGGCACAGATGGGGACAGGTGTTGGTGGTGTCTACATTTAAAAGTGAAAGAGATGATACGAGCAAATAATGTGCATTTACTGAATGGCTGGCTAGAGCGTCCATGCAGTGCCAAGGCAACATGTGTTGAAGAAGACTGGGAAGAAGACTGATCTTCAGTGCACAAGACCATGAGGAAACAAGAGCCCTCCGCCCTATCATAGTGCTTTAGAAGTAGTTTCAAATGGGATAGCCTCTGCGGCAATTCCTTGCATTACACCTATCGCTAAGAAAATATTTTGATATAACAAAATATATGGAATAAACTTTGGGACTTCAGTTGCTAGAAGGATTATACGCATTTTTAGACATTTTCTCCAAGTTTAGAAAATGCAAAAAGGGGCCTTTTAGGGGAAGATGGGCTGTTCTTACATGTAATTTTAAGGCTGGCACTACGAAAGGAGTCAAACCGATCTGCACTTTGAAAAGCTCACTAAACCTAAACTCGTATTTGAAATGATATTTGAAATGTTCGTGCTCGACTTGGGTTCACAATGAGAGCCTCTGGTGGACCGCACTCTGTGGGAACAGTAACTGCTTCAGTCTTTGGAATAGAAAGAAACGAATTGGGCTACAAAAAAATTGAATCCAACAAAAAAAATGTCTTAGAAGACACCACTATAAAAATGTCTGGACAAAGCATTAGTGTTGTAAATCTATTATTTCCTACAAAAATGTTGACAAAATAAATACAATGTTTTATTAAAAATATAAATACCATTGTTAAGTGCTATTTACCAATGAGTGCTTTTTTTGTCATTTGTATAGAAAAATATACATATTCACATATTCAACGAATGATATTTCTGTCAGCGACAAGACAGAACAAAAATAGTCAAGTTTTAAATTGCCACAAAAAAAAACGATCTCAATTTCAGACACACCTATGGGCCTAGGGACAGGGGGAAAAACTCCCAATTGGTGAGAGTCAATAAATAAACTGGTAATAGCATTTGGACTCTGAGCTAAAACCAATTCAATCCTTCAAGGTTTCATAAGATGCCGTGGAACATACTTTTTTGCAATACATTATGATTAATCAGCTTCCTCTCTGAATTACTATTTAAAAAATGTAAAGTAAATAAAAGAATGTCACTCCCCCCCAGACCTCAGAAATTGCTCTGGTCCATTGGCTGTCAGTCCACCAGGATCTCAACCCAGCCAGCCCCTATAGCTCCCAAGCTCTTTGCTGGCCTACTCTTCTTATCACAAAGCATCTTATTCTTTTAAACATTGACAAAAAGAACATTTACAATCTTGTCTTTCCAACGACTATTATTCCATGGACCACTGCTCCCCCTAGTGTTTCCCCTCCTCATCATCTCTCCTCTGAGATCATATTTACAGTGTCTTTTATACAGGGAATCAGGCCCATCTTGGCAAGGATGACTATGGATGCTCTGAAGGCTTCAATGTACATTCAAAAAGGGATAGATGTCTAAACAGGTCAGGCTAAAAAAAGGATTATGTATCGTCAATCTAAAAACATTAAATCTTTCCCTTCCAAAATTGCACTTTGGTGTAGAATGGAACGATGTGGCATTTTTTCAGTAATTTGTCACACTCAATAAGTAAGGGCAGACCAGACTCTACTTACAAATTTAAAACAGTTCACAATATCCTTCTTTGAAAAAACTAAATGGTAAAATAAAACATCATATACAAAAGTTAAGAATAAGGGGGGCACTAATCTCTTAAATTGAGCATTAATAAAGGGGACAAAAGGGCAATCTTCGCCATTGCGACTCCGCTCAATTGTCTTTTCAAAATATCAAACAACTTAAGAGGCACAATACCATTAACCTTCTGATAACCTGAGCCTGCTTCAGTAAAAAAAAAAAAAACATTTAAAAATGTCTCTTCCCTGGCATTATATACTCTTGATAGCATTTCACAGACGGTATTAGCTTGTGAGTTCACTTTCAATTGAGGAACTTGCGACACTTCTTTGCCCTGCAGTTGCAAGGCAGCTTATTGCCTGGTTCTTCGATGGGGAACTTGTAATCGTATGTGAGCTCCTCGCCTCTATAGATTTTGCGCATGGCAAAAATGACAATGTGCTTCTGACCGTCAACATTGACCACGCGGGAGTAGCAGTTGGGCTCGCAGGAGTGGTTAATGAAACGGGCTGCATTGCCGTGCATGGTGGCATCCACCACCTCGTAGTCATCGATACGAAACATGTAGCAGCCAATGCCCTGAGTAAACGCAACAAAAAAACAACACAAATCCATTAGGAACATTGGTGCGGTTGATTTAAGTCCATTACAATAACAGATGACCTAGCATTAGATTTTTACCTTGCCATCATAGTACTTCTCCCGGTTGTCAGTGAGGGCAGAGCGAATGACATTGCCAGAATACTCAATTACCATCTCTCCAGCATCAATGTTCTTCCTGCAGAATAGACCTCTGCCGTGTATGGCTGATCTGTGAACAAAACATAGGATAAGATGGTATGCAACAAAGATGCATGCTTGTTTTCAATCCAACCATTTTTGGTTTAAATAAAAAGTATACATACCTGTAGACACCCACAGCTTCCCTGGATGCTTTCTTTAAGTGCCTGAACCTCGTAGGCAGTGGCAAGTCCATGCTGGTGGCCCGTCTGTGAAAACAAAAGGTTTTGTGATGCTTTAATTTAATTCATAACTGAAAAGAGGTTAGAACAGTAAACTAAGAGTCAGTAAGGTGACTCACCGTACAGACTTCTGCTGCATCTCCTCCTCATCTTCCTCCTGGGGGTTGTATACAGGAGGCTGACGGTGTTTGGAAGCCAGGAAATTAAACATGTCCAGAACTGATCGCCTGAAAATTATGAATTCAAGCAGATGAAATTCAGAAAGATTACACACAACAGTCCCTTACAGAATAACCCAATACCCTTTTCTCTTGTGGAAAGGCTTAAGATTCTCAGGGATCGAAATTAAACAGACTACCCTTGGCCATGATAAATACCTGTGGTACACCTCAGCACGGGCAGATCCATGAGGGTTGACAGGAGGATCATCTGGCTGCTCAGGTTTATGGAAGCGGAACCTGTAGTTTCGGCAATGCCTAGCTCCATACAACTGCTCCAGTAAAAATACTACAGCATCGTGAACAACGCCCAGCATCTTCAACCCATTCACCCCTGAAAAAGAAAAGTGACTTGAAATACAAGATGTGCTTGCCAAATTAACTTGATCAGTAAAATAAAATATGTCTGTTTACAATAAATGCTCTATGTATTTACCATCAAATGAAAGAGCCTTGAGTCTAGCATTGGACCGGGCTTCTTGCACTTTATCGGTTAGGGACTTCCAGGCCTCTGAAACAAAAAAGGAATTTGAAAAAGGAAATTAATTTCACTGAAGACTGACTAATTACAAACTTTGCACTAAACTTCATTAGCTAGATCTCACGTACCCTCAATACTTTCACAGCGAATTTGAAATCCATCATCACTGCAGATTTCAAATATGAGCCCTTTCTTGGGCTTGTGGTCCAGAGAGGAGTCTCTCCCACTGTCCCTCTGATCGGGTGTTTCCACTGAGAATGTGTTTGATCCTTTCCCATCACCCTTACTAGGCAGTCCTGCAAAAAATGTGACAAAATTATCTTTATTAAATCACTGCAACAAATTTAACAGATAGATGGACAGAAATACCTGTAATTTTACCCACCTGCAGTCTTTGGTTTCTCATCATGTGTGTCTGTGGTTTTATGTTTAAGAGCGGAGGAATCATCTGTCATAGTGACAGAGTCACTGTAAAGAGAAAAAGGAAGAGAGTTGAATTAAGGTCAGATACAATTAAGTAAATTGAACATTTTAGATTGATCTTCATAATTTGCCTCTTTTTTGATCCCGTTTCATTTGATTGCCCTGTATCCATCGGCTCAGGTGATGAAAGATCCCGGTCGCTACAAAAAACAAAAACAAAAAAATGTTTAGCATGTTTTCTTTTATAATTTTTTTTACAATATGCAAGGTGCATTACAAAATTTTAGACTCTTACCCTGGAAAACATGATAATTGGATTGCAGATGTGTCAACAGTTGGTGTATCTGAATGAAGTCCTTTGTGTTTCTTTCCACTGCTCTTATCTGGGCTTGGTCGAGGTCTTTTGGACTTTTGCTTTCCTTTCCCAACAGTTGTGGAGGTTGCTCCAGCAGATAACTTTGAGGATTGTTGCTGATGTGGTGGTCGAGAGATTGGAGAGGTTCTTGAGCTCTGAGTGAGGACCCCAACCACTTGACTAGCTGAACTGACATTTGGGTCAAGGTTTTTATCTGCCAGGACTCCTTTCTCCACCTGCTGGTTGACAGACATGCTTATGCTTTGGTTTGGTGGGAAAACACAGATGCTACTTGCAATGGAAGTCTGGGCAGGATTATTAAGATGAGACATCATGGGAGTTCCTGAATGAAGAACCATCTGTTGCTCTGGAAGGCTCAGGTTGTGAGGGTTGATAAGGAGCTTACTTATAGGTCCTGTGATCTCAGTTGAGCTAATGAGGCCTGGGGTGCTCAGCGATACAGAGCTCGCTCCCAAAAAGTTTCCAGGTGCACTGGGAGGCACTGACACAACATTCAAAACGGACTGACTTGGGTTGAGCCCTGACACAGTACATGGGAGCAGGTGAGTTGAGGAATCGTGTCCCAATATGCCAGGCTGTGTTGTTGTTGAAATGGGCATGGGCTGTGGAAGGAGAGTAGGCTCCAAGTACATTACCCCTTGCTTTGGGCGTTTAATGATGTTAGGAATTTTTCTATGAGGTGTGGCAGTTGCAGTTATAGTCCCCAGTTCCATCAGGCCTGTCTGAGCAGAGATTCCTGCAGCAATTTGTGAAGGTGACAAGTTGATTATCATATTGGGCCCAACATCAGAAGGAGCAAGTGTGGGTTGAGTCTTTGGACGAGTCTGTTTCTTGCTCTTATGACTCTGAAGACGAGAAATTAGGCGTTTCTTGCCATGTCCAGAGGGGACCATAGTCGGAGCTGGGGTGATAGATGAAGCACTAGATACCATAGCAACACTAGGGGCATGATCATGCCTATGTCCTGCTTCTGTAACACCAATCTGGGGATCATGGGAGGTGACTCCTATGATGAGGCCTGGTGTGGTGCTAGGAATGACTGGCTGGAAACCTGTCTGAGTGGTGCCTGTGAATGCATGGATTTGTGGGTGATGAGGTACAGGCACTAAACCTTTGCTGCTAGCAGAAAAAATGGACTGAGAGGTGGAGATGCTACCACTGAGGCCTGTCAAAACAGGGGCACTAGTGTTCATGACACCTGTTGCACTAACAGATGGTGCAATCTGGATCTTTTGGGTTACACCATTGGGAAGGGTTTGCAATACATAGAGTGGTTGCAGATGCTGGTTTAGCACTATCAGTTTTTCTGGGCCAGGCTTCATTTGAGAGGCAGTAGCTTGAACAGCAGAGCTTGCAATTGGAGTGGGACCTGAGCTAACGGTGGCAGCAGGAATGAACTTCTGACTCTGGAGAGGCAAGGTGGGTGAGCTGGGAAGACCTGGTGTGCTCGTAGTTCTGGTCAGATCTCGGTTTCCTGTCTCTCCCACAGGTTCTACTCCAGAACTTGTAATATGGTCACCATCAATGCGTGCAGGAATGAAGTGTTCTGGGGTCATGTGACCTTCTTGAACCTGGGAATCGGTACATCTGTCCTGTGGGCTCTTGTTGGATACAGTGGACCCTGTTCTCTGTTTCTTCCCACTTTTCTCAACTCCCGATTCCTCTGTGGTCAAGGTCAACATGGTACGGTCGGAGGACTCTGAGATCAATGAGCCATGATTTTGATTATTTACTGTGGGACTTCGAGTTGTTAACACTGAGAGGTCTGAGGGCAGCTCAAGAGGAAGACCATATGACTCCTCTACAGCAATGGAGGTGTTCACCCCACTCTCGCCAGGTTCAGCACTGGCCAGTGGCTGAGTGAAATCTTCAAAAAGCATGTCCTTTCTTTGGTTAACATCCACCCCATAACCTTCATCTAAAGAAAATGGTTCAGTAGAAGGAGCTTCTGTCTGCTGTCCCAAAGACTGCATTGAAGGAGTATTGAGCACAAACTCCATAATATCAGAAGGCAGTATGTTACCACAGTCATCACTGTTGTTGTTATCAGAGTCAGACTTTAGGAGATCAGTTGTGAGTGACAACTGAGTTTCAAGGGGGTCTTGTCCTTGTGTTTTCACACTCCCTAATGGAAGACAGTTATCCTTCTGATTTTTACGACCTTCGCGACTGTTACCACTGGTGTTATTTTCTGCCTCCTTCCCCGAGTCAATGCTTGATTTCTCTGTCCTACTTTCTCTACCCTTCCTTTTTGTTGAACTTTTGTGTGTGGACGAAGTAGTAGCCGTGGTTGTGCTGCTAGTGCTTATACTAACATCACTCTCAGAGCCATCATCCACACCATCCAGCTGGCCAATTTGTTGCAGTTCCAAATTCTTGGTAGCTGTTGATACCTCATCACTGTCATCATCTTGCTCCTTTGCCTGGTCCCTCAAAAACCTTTGGATTTGTGACCCTCTCCCCAAACACTGATCAATACCTGCAATAGATGGAAGACCAGAGTTGGGGTTTATTATAGTGCGTGTGAAGTTGTAATAATATGTGTCCTTATTTGCACCAATTCCTCCTTCTTCATCTTCTCCACTGTCTGCTGAAGATGATGTGCTCATATCATCTGCCCCATCCACTTGTCCTTCAGCTGAACGCTTGCTACTCCCAGTCCGCTTCTTCATGGAGATTTCACCACTTCTGTAGAAGGGTATGTCTTCCTCACCATATGATCGGACACCGTAGAAAGGGGTTAGCCCAAAGAACATGTTTGATCGAGCACGAGCACTCCGCCTTGGGTATCTGCGCTTCGCTGAACCAGCCGAGCCATCACTATCCTCCTCGTGGTGCTTATCGATGCTGCCTTCGTCTTCTAAATTATTGTCCTCCCCATCATCAGCACACTGGTGGTCCATTAGGTGCTCCTCAGGATCATCCGGATGGATGTGACTGTCTGATTCTGAGCTTTCAGAACTTGCAGATGGGGAGAAAACCATTGCCCGGGAGGACCTTCTTTGGGGCCCCTGGTTGCTTGGGGTAACAGAAGTGTAAGTGTTTGTGTTAGGGGATATGCTGACAGCTTTGGTACCATTAGGATCCAATTTCTGAGACAACAGAGGCAGCCTCTCAGTTTGTTTCTTCACCACTGGAGTAACTACCTTGCTTGATTTAGGGTGTACCTGTGGTGGTCTAATACCTCTCTCACCCCCTGATTTGGGCTGAATAGCATCCGTGGCTGAACTATGCTTTTTTTCAAAAGTAAATCTCTCTTTGGACTTTAATGGCTTCTCCACTTCCTTCTGATCAAATTTATTAACTTCTACTGTGCTAGATCCTGTGTTGCTGCTCAGTGCTGTGTCTTTATTGCTACTGTTGTGAGGAGGTGGACCTTGTGTTTTGACATTACTGCTTTTAGAGTTGCTGTTGAGAACTGGGTTTCGGTTTTGAGTAGTCTCTTTTCTTTCTTTTGAAGCATCCCTGCTCACATTCATTTTGACTTTGGAGTGTTTTTCTTTGGTGCTAGAGGTTCCATGACTAACAGTGACGGCAGCACTTGCCTGGAAGCCACGCTTTATTTCTTCCTCTCCCACCTTGGCACCAGATGACCAGAGAGGCTTCATTGCCGCTGCTGCAGCTGGGCCAGACACATAGTCATGAGACTTCCTACTCCCACTTTTGCAGAAAACTGGTGGCAGAGACCCAGTCTTTCCTGAGTCTTTTGATGCAGCCATTGATGTAACATTTCCTTCCTTGATTGGATTAGCTTTGTCTTTAGGAAGAGTGGCGAGTGGATGACTGGACATAAAAGTGGCTCCGGCTGGTAGGTCAGTATCTTTTGTAGCTTGTTTCCCTTTCTCGGTTTTTAAACTGCCACTTCCTCTCTGATGTCCTGTCAAAACGGCAGTTCCGAGAGGTGGTGAGACTTGACTTGCGCTAGCTGGTTGCAATGACTTCAAACTCTCACCATCGGACGGCTTTTTGGAAGCTTCTCTATTACCATCAATTCTTTCAGTGAAACCAAAACCAAGACGACGCTGTGCTCCGCTGTTTACTGAATTTGACTCTCGATTGTGAGATCTCTCTCCAGATGGTACTCTTCCTTTCTCTGTGTCCCTGGTTAAATGTTCCTTAGATGTTGAGGACAGAGAAGGGGCAGATGAATTGCCTGTCTGACTGGATATTATGCTTCCCTGTGGAAGAGAGGAAAGCTTTTGTCTAGCCTGTTGAGTGGAGATGGAGGAAGTGCTGTGTCGACGAGATCCGATGCTTCGTAGACTGGAGTTCAGCAGAGGGTCCCCCACAGTCACAATCTCATGGGCTGAACTACTAAAACCATCTAAAGGAGGAAAAAATACATTCAACATTTTTAATTAATTTTGTTCAATAAAAGAGATAAATAAATAATGACAGATAAATAATGATAAATACTGCATACAACTCCTACCTGGGGAGGGAAGTGGTCTGGTTGAGGGAGAACGATGACATGGTGGGTAGCTGGGGTGTCTGTTCCTAAAATAAACCTTTTGTTTCGGTGTGGAAGGCACATTTGATGGTTTTATGGAATCTGTTGATCCAGGCAAAGCAGCGTCCACTTCAGCTGAAATGTTTAATAATGACGACAACAATTGTTAAATGCCAACAAAATGTCTCAATGAGGACCATGATGAATCTAAATCTACTTACATGAAACAGGTGGAGGACTATGGGCAACTGTGTGGTTCTCCTCTTGAGCTACTGTGTTATTGATGGTTTCGGTCATAGTGGGGAGGCACACTAAAATTCTACATTTATAAACACATCGCTTACGGGCATCTAGAGTGCTCCAGTAGACCCTTGAGCATCTGTGTAAATATATCCAAGAGGTCATTTCATTTGATATATTGTTATGTTTACTGAGATACAACACTGTAATTTCAAAGACTTACTGGTATCCCACGGGAAACAGCTTCCTCTCACAATCTGACAGTTCAGTTAGCATACCGAGACAGTCAATTGTCATAGATCCTGATCAAAACAAAAGTGTAATTTAGACATTTTGATATAAAGGGCTTTGTTTATTATGTATCAATAGCAGGCACTCTGTAAAGACATATATACCTATCATCATGTGAATATTATCTGGTTCAAGACCATTAGCAAATTTTTTCCTTAGACTGATTCCCTCAAAGTCCACAAGGACCCTCCGAGTCACTTCAAAGCCTGACTCTGGCACAACCTTTAAAAAAAAGTTTATTATTTATAATAAATTCAACACTTCACAACAAATATACAAAAACCTAACTTGCTTACTGATTCATGCATTATTCCTTACCTCGCCCTTTATAAGATCTCTGTGATGCTGACAGTAAACCTTCTTGTCCTCCAAAAAGGCACACTGCCTCTGACGTGCACACATGAAATGGTAGTTGTTGGTACAGGAGGTCAGACAACAACTCACAGTAGCTCCGGGTTTGTGACAATCCTCACATTGCTGAAAAAACCAAACCATGATGCCATTTATTTTTGGGCAGGGAAAGATTTGTTGTCCATAGTCGTTTTAGTAGGCTTATTCGGCATCAAAAATATTACATAAATGTGTATTATGACAGTGTAACACTGTAAATCTAAGCCATGTGTAATGTTTGTTCATTGTGTACCAGCTGTTTGCCTCGGCCGACTGCCATGTGGACATTTTTGAGAGCACCGTCAACATCCTCGAACACCTCTGCTGACCACAGTGCACAGTTCACATGGGCCCACTCATTCTGGCCAATATAAAGCAGCCTCCCACAGTCCTAGAAAACATATTACCCAACAATGTCTTACAAATCAAACAAGATTGAAATGCAGGATAATTAGTCCATATCTATACCTTTTAAATGTATTCTTTTTGGTTGCTAATTACTCACATTTGTGTTCTCATCTCCATAATTCAGACAAAGTGCACATTGTCTGTTGTCACCAACACCAGGAGAAGGGGGAATCACAGGACTGTCTTCAAGTTTGTGGTCTGAAATCAAAAGAAATATTCTTGTTTAACTTATCTACATACACTTCTCAGTTTGAACTGAACAATTATCAGAATTTAATAGGATGTAGTTTTTGACTCCTATCACAATGCATACAGTTTTAAAGTGACTCTCTCACCCTGGATAAGCATGGGTGGTGGAGGAGGTGGTGTGGGGGCCATCGGGGAGTTGGGTTCTCCTGGGGCTTTAGGAATCGGAGCTGGGATGATCTTTTTCATGAGCATAGGCTGCTCAGCCCGGGCAATCTCCTCCCTCTCCTGCCACTGGGCATAGTTGTGATCCAAAGAAGGGGGCAGCACAGCATTTGGAAGCAGTCCACTACTGCAAAGATACAACACTGTCTTGTTAGTAATGTCTTTGTTACACAACAGTGTTTAATTACCTGATATATGGACAAATGTTTATATGTTTATTAGGGGTGTAACGGTTCACAAAATTCACGGTTCGGTTCGATACGATACACTGGTGTCACGGTTCGGTTCGGTACGGTTCGGTATGTTTTAGATACAGCAAAAAGAAAAAATTGGCAGAAATTACCTTTTTTATTATTATTTTATTAAAACTAACAAAGTATGATTTTTTGTTGTTGTATGATTTTACCCATCTTCTATGTAGTTACAGGAATAAGACATTAGCTCTTTACATTAGCGTGTGCGGTGTGTGTATGCGTTGCAGGAGCCCCACACCCTGTAGTGCTTTACATATGCTGCGTTTGCAGTCCGCAACTGATCCGCTGTTGCATACCACAAACACAGCATTTATTCATTATTTTTTATTTAAAATCCAAAAGTTTTTACTGAACATGCCTCGTCAGAATTCCAATTTTCTTTGTTTACTCTTTAATAGAAGTCAGGTTACGTAGCCTACTACATTTAAACAACATTTTTATTAAATTCATTTATTCATATTTATATACTTTAGATTTAGCTCACACAAGTGGCAAAACATAGTTTATAGCCTTAAATCACAAACATTTTAAATTAGAAACTTACAATAGTATATTCAAAAACAGCCGACTCTAGTCTTTACTTTCGTTTTTACCCTTTTAAAAGAAATCCTGCAGGTCAAAAAGAACTTTGCTTTTCACCTCCAAGAAAGTACGAGTGCTCTCCATTATGGCACTTTATTTTTTACCTAAATGCCAGGTAAGGTGTCGTTTTGTTGCTTTACTTGAGAAAAAAAAGCCATGTGTTGACTTTGAAACAAGAGTATATTTTAAATGATATGCATCTGTGGTGAAATTACTAGATTTTCGCGTCAGTATGTTTATTTTAATGCGAACAATGTTCTATCACTTTAATGCAGCAACGCAGCACAGCAAAAAATAGACTCGGTACGAAAACGATCCGTGCACTGCTGCAGACGCAACGCTCCTGGAACAGACTGACGGACAGCACCCGCGTGCAGTTTGAAAGCTGTCATCCGTTAACATGGGTACGGAAAAAAATACGCACCGCACACACGCACTGCAGACGGAGTATGTGTGAAACGGCGTTAGGTCTCATATCCGCGGCTATAAATGGACCACTCGCCGCGGTGATGTCTTTTGCCATTTGAATAAGTTGGAAATGTCTGTCTAAATGCTGCGGGGATAGTTTGTGGGATAGTTTGTGGCTGTTTCTCCTTTTTATCGTCTTGTTGTCGGCGTAAAGACAACAAGATCGTCTTGTTGTCGGCTTTGACATGACATGAATTATTCCCGCTGCTGTACCCTCAGCAAATGCGACATACCGTTGTTTTTTAATCCATCAATCTTGCCAACACCATCATAGCTTACCAAGAATCCAAAGTTCACCCAAACACCAGACCTGTTGGTTATTGGAGGATCTTCTATTTCTGGTTTGTTAAACGCAATTGCCATTTTGCCACGAGCATTCAGCGCGTAGCCTACTGAGTAAGCGAGCACCTGACTGAGCAGCCTAAAACATATTTGTTTTTGTTTTTTTCTTTCACTTCGGCGGTGTCAGGGGCATTGTCTGTTATGTCGTTTTGGTTATTGGGCTACCTTGTTGAACGCATATTATTATATTTCACACACTTTTTTATTTTCCAAATCTAATTAATTAGTCCAAGAACCGTTCGGTACATAATGCGTACCGCGTAACGAACCGAAAGCCTCGTACCGAACGGTTCAATACGAATACGCGTATCGTTACACCCCTAATGTTTATACAGTACAATTTCAAAACTATTCAGATAGAAAAATATGCAATCGAAAAAAAGTGTCAAAGGCCAAATCACAATTAAAAATAAAGGAAAGAGACTAAAAGCTGATGGTATAATTACAAATGGAAATAATATAAAAATTGTTTTCTCTAAAAGACACTATTCAAAATCAGGCATGCATGCATGCACAAAAAACCTTTGCACTGCTCTTAATAATTCATGGTAACAAATGAAGTATACAAACATGCAAACCAAATGCCAACCACAAGACTTGTCAAAGCACCCATGTGAAATGTGACACTGCCTGTTGACCTCAAACAATGGAACTAGACCATACAGGCTGCATTCCCTATGGAAAGGTGATATTTCTGCTCTAGAGGAGAGCAAAGAATAGACAGACACTTGACGGTGAGTTTGTTCTCGATGCTCATAAACTAGCTTAACTGGTCCCACTATTCAGCATCAAACTAAACAGTTTGTTCCTTAATTTAGTTTTGAAAATTGCTTGACCAAATAATTTAATTTGATGTTTCAATTTTGACAAATCATTAGATCCACGGTAAAGGACTCACTTAGAAGAGACTTTGCATGTCTCCCAGAATTTGGACTCCTTCACCTTGTACCATGGAAAAATCCGCTCCATTTGCTGTAACAAATAACAGTGCCATCAGAAACAATAATGTAGGACTGCAAGATGTTCCATTGTCAGAATTGTGTGTCCACCAACTTTTCCTCACCCGGATAAAAAAAGACTTGAGCATGCTGTTGGCTTTCCTGCTCTCTTGCTGACCTCCGTCTGAATTGAAAGCTGTCTGGATGATTTTCACAATGTCATCACTGAACTCCAGCTGAAAGAAAGGAGCAGAAAATTACACCTGGCCCTCACATGTATTTGACCGGCATTTGAACCATGCTGGATTAGAGGCTTGAAAGAGGCTCAGGTAATGTTTTAGAGAAGGATAGTAACATAAAATCTATATTTTTGCTTTAAAATGTTTTTTTGTTTTTTTTTTAAAGACATTTAAAAACTCTTACCACTGATTTATAGCATCCGGAATCCATTTTCTTCTCCACAGACTCCAAATCGAGCGGTGAATCATTTGGCGGAGAGACCTCCGTCAGCACAGGAGGGTCAGGGCCCTCTGGGGAACGGCGTGAGGGAAGGCTCTCTTCTGTCTCTGGGTTCAACTCGGGTGGCTTCATAACCGCCTGAGACAAAGAAGATCACTAAGTTTGATGGTGAAAATATAGCGGGCGAGAACTTCTAGGACGGGAAATGGCAATTCACCTGTCTGTAGCGAAGCAAGTGTGTGGACGTGCGGGAGTTGAGGAGGGAGGTGAGAACTTGCCGCATGGACTTCTGAATTTCTTTTTCTAAGATGGCCCGCCATTCAGTGGGATGGGGCTCAGTGCAGTTTGTGCAGGTGTAGACCACACTCTCAGGCAGGTTAGACAAGAGCTCATACATATCATCTAAACATATAAAGGGAGTGTTGTATTACAGAAACATCCAAAAATCTAGAATGCTACCTTATTTTTAATAACCATAGCCATGCTAGAACTCCTCAGATCATAATTAAATAGTTACACTACTATTCAAAAGTTTGTGGTTGGTGGTAATTCTCCCTAATGCTGCATTTATTTGTATAACAGTAATATTGTGAGAAATTATACATTTTAAATGGCAGTTTTGCAATTTAATTTGGCAAATGCTTTAAAATGTACTTTATTCCTGTGATGTTAAAGCTGAAATTTTAGCTGCCATTACTCTATTCTTCCATGTCACATAATCCTTCAGAAATCATATTAATATGCTGATCATTATCATATGTTGAAAACCATTGCTTAATATTTGTGTGAAAACAGTGATATTTTATTTCAGAATTCTTTGAAGAACAGAAAGTTTAAAAGAAACTGAATTTTTAGAAATTGAAATCTTTTGCAACATTAAACATGTACATTAACATGTCTTCATTGTGACTTTTAAACATTTTAATGCTTCGTTGCTGAAAAAAAGTGATTTCTTTTAACAACAAAAAAATATCTAACAGACCAAATGTTTGTAATTACTTTAAACTTTGTAATTGTGTACATCTGTAATTTAAAAATAAACCAACTTTTAGAAGTTGAATGTCATGGTGTCCTGTGATACCGCAAGATAACAGATATTGAGAAATACAAATAATTCACCAGTTAAACTTTCACATTTGGCATGGACCCAGCAATCACACTTCCTGCACTTCATCATTTTTCCATCACAGTCGTCGTCATCATAGCACTTATTACAGAGTGGGCAGAAGTTGCCTGGGAGAAGAAAAACATTGATTAAATAGTTTTGTGATAGTTTAGAAACATACAATAAACAACTATGGTATATAGCACTGACCTTTAGTTAAGATTTTGGCACAGTCATGACACAAAGAGAAATCATGTGACCACTGGGCATCCCAGGCCTTCCCTGGTTTGGTGGCTCCACAACTCTTACAGCACACGCACTTGGTGCAAATCTGTGGCAGAAGGAAAAATAATTATGTGAGAATGTAGCAAAAATATAACAGATGTTACAGACATCTAGGATTGAGAGTGTGCAAGTACCCAGACTCTTTTCTTCTTGGTGGGTCTGGTAGGGTGGTTGGGTCCCAGGCACTCAGGGTGATAGCTGTTTCGGCACTTGTCACACTCCAGTAGCTGCTAGATGATGGAAAAATAATAAAAATTAGTCATTCTGATCCAGGTATTGAGGATTTGTCATTTCTGAAGGTCTTGGGAGTGGATATGGGAGTGAAATAAGCTCAAACTTGGAAGTTGCTTAGTCAGTTATTAAATGTACTAAAATAAATGATAATTCCAGAGAGCTGACAAGTATTTGCCTTTTATTAGGAGATATTTTTCATTAGAATATACTAAGAGGACATTCATCATTGTTGATCCAAGCTAACTCATGCTTTGAATATTAAACTCTTCCATTTATCTTTAATCATTACATCAGAATTAATCTATTGGATCTGATGGCCATGAGATGGCATTGTGTGGAATAAACTCTTTAAGAATAATATTAATCTGTCTGATACTGGTTACAGTAGTGCGTCAAAACTTCTTTCCATTCATTCTGGAGGTTTTAAAAATTTCCTCCCACTGTTCCAACGGTGTCTTCTTTTTAAAATCACTTCTGTTGTTGTTGGAAGCACTTTATTATTCCCATGATCAGGGACTCTTCAGTTCTTTAAGAGAAAGCTTAGAAACAGAAATACATGTCACTAAGTTTCTAGCAGGGTAATTCTTCTGTTAGTCTCCCTTATTTATATTTTAGTTCTACCATTTTTGTAATTCATTACTGCAGATAATTCTGGAACCGTAAGTGTCTCTCATCTATATCATGACAGAAATGTAAATGAATAGAAAGTCTTACTTTTGTTTTCTGACACTTCCTGCCACAGACGTGGCAAAAGCGGCATCGACGACAACACCAGTTCTCCCACTGTTCCTCATGGGGTCGTTCTGTCTCCCCCAAGCAGAAGAGGTGAAAGGGTTCACAGCACACCTGGCAGAAAACAAACTAAAGACGACAAACCATAAGAACACATCTTATCATTTTTGTGTCTTTCGTAAGACAGGAAATACAAACAAGACATCCCACCTCTACATTACCGCTGCTGGCACAAAGAAAGCACACCACTGGCGGGGTGATTGGCACAGAGGTGAGAATGCTGAGCCCACCCATCTCCCACACATTCTCAATGTCATAGTCTTCCTTGAAATCAACTCTGATTCGATGCACTCCATCGCAGGGCGCTTTCTGCTTGGCGGTGCCCCCAGTCGACGGAGTGCTCTGGGAGTTTAAAGTACTGCGGTCAGGTTTGGGTATCTGTTTTTCCTGTAAACAAATCACATTTACATTACATTGGTGACTTAGTAACTTAGTAACTTAGAGTGTATTCAAGGTACATTCTGACAGTATGTGTATCGCCTGGGAGCTTGGCATCATTTGTGCTATAAATCTCAGGAATATCAACACCACAAAGAATAGCAACCACTATTCATGGGAGAAGAGGCAAGAGATAAAACAAAAGACCAAAAAAAAAAAAAAAAAAAAGAGTAAAAAATTAATACAAATCTGCCTGCAAGATCTGCTTACCTTTTCTTTTGGTTTAGGCTTGAGTGGTTGAACACATCGAGAGGTCTGTTTCTTTAGCTTTGCTTCGGATGCTAAAAGATGACATGACCATAAAACAAAAATATTAAGTCTATATTAAGTCAGGTGTGTCCAAACCTGCTCATGGAAGTCCATCTTCCTGCAAAATTTAGCTGCAACAGACCTGCCTGGAAATTTCTGGTGACCCAGACCTGAATGGAAGGTGGCCCTCGAGGAGCAGGATTGGACAGCCCTGTGTTAAGTTAGCAACAGTAAATATCCTCATCTCTTTACCTGTGTCTGCTGCAGAGCTAGGTTGACTTTGTTGCTGAGATTTTTTCTTGGGCTCAGTAGACTGGGACTTTGCAAAACCTTCCTTTTTTGCCTGCATTTGGCTTTGCTGCTGCAAGGACTGCTGGGACTGAGCTGGTGGGGAAGATGGAGCAGTGTGCAGGGAGGTGGGTGAAACACTGGGCTGCTGCTTTCGTTCCTTTCTAAAGGCTGAGCTCAAAGAGGTCTGAGAGTGCTTGGGGTTGTCAGAAGCACTAGAGAGCAGAAGGTCCTTTGGGGAGGAAGCTGGTGACGATGGTGATGAAGGCTGCATCTGCTTTTGTTTGTCCTCTCCCTGTGCAGGTGGTGGAGTTTCACTTTTCTTATGGAGAGGGTCATCCTTTGGAGGAGGGCCTGGTTTAGGGCTTGATTCAGAACACTGGGATTTGTGATGGGAATCCTTTTTTTCAGTCAATTTATTCCTCCTCTTGTCTTTTTTACCTGTAATCGATGCAAACAGAAAACTCATTGAAATATAAGAGCATCTATGACTTCTATTAAGCTATTTTCAGAAAACTGACCTTTAGCCTGCTTCTGAAGAAACTTTGATGGCATCCACTGCAAGTTCTGACATTTCCGTACTCTGTGATGTCAAGCACAAAGGTTTAAGTGGAATTTTAGGGAGTGAAGGTTCTGAAACCCACAATTCAATACAATACTAAACAAAATTTTACACTCACTTGCAACACTGCTTTTTAATATTGCGCCCCCCAAATTTGGGCTTATCCAGGCAGTTGGTGCAGACCCCACAGTCATTTGGAACTTGGCAGCCTGGACACTGCCCGCAGCGTCGAGAGCGCCGGCCCTTTCTTGGTGGGGCCTCATGGACCGTTTTCTGCCTTGTTACTGGCTTAATAGGAGGTGTGGGTGGCTCCGCCTCCTCTGATCCCGCCACTGATGATTTGTCTATTCAAATATACCATTAAAGATTTAAAAACAATGTCACTTTAAAAAAAAAAAAAAAACACAAATCAAACTATTTCTAAGATGTTTTCTCACCATCATTTCCCATGGAAGACAAGATCTTTTCTCTCTCCTCCCATGGCAAGGCACTAAGGGTAGGCATATCATCTGGGAACACAGCACGATTGCGACCCAGAGCTACAGCTGCACGACGACACACATGCTTAATGCGTGGACCACGGACTGACGTCTCAGAGGAGTCACTTTCTTGACCCTGCACAGGACAGCAAATGGAAATGGTCTTCTGTACATTTAGGAAAAAAACACCTAGGAGCATTTTACAAAGAAAATGGGACAACAAAAGACATACCGGTAATTTGGGTTGATCGCCAGGTTGTAAATCCCTCTTCTCTAACTTATTGAGCTGAGCTTTAGCTTTTTTCAGCAGTCCTGCAACTCGCCTGTCTGTGACTGGCTGCTTCTCAGCACGAGCTAACACGGAGCCAAGAGATGTGGTTGCAGGGGGTTTTCCCATTTGTCCCGCTTGGGTAAGAGCAGTCAATTTGTCCTTGTCCTTCTCCCTCTCAACTCCCTCTGCTTCAATAATCTTCTCTGAAGGTCTGCCTTTTTTGGCCAGACGACCCTTGGATGACAACGCCCCAAGAGGTTGAACTGCTGCAGACTCACTTGGGGAGGCTTCTGCACCAGAGTCAACGGTGACTGACTTCTTTCGACCAGGTGTCCTTTTTTGGGTGAGAGATTCTTCAATGTCCCTGGCCTCCATTGCAAATAGGCTGGATGTAGAATTGGGGGAAGCCTCTGACTGAAGGCTTTTCCCTCTTTTATCCCAGTCTTTCCTTCCATCTCTTTTGTTTTCTTTTTCACGCTCTCTACTCTTCTCTGTCTCCCTGTCCTTCTCCTTTGTTCCTGTGTCTCTAGTAGCAGAGACACTCCGTTCCCTTCCTGCTTTTCCAGTACCCCCGCCTGATCCTTGAGGACTGGGAGTAAAAAGAGGGAAGAGTTGTGAAGATGAAGCAGAACTCCCACTCACACTGAGACCTCCTGCTGCTCGCCGCCCATCGGAAACTCCATGGCTCGTAAGACCAATGGAGCCTGAGGGGAAGCCGCTGAAAGAAGATTGAGATAAGGCACTGGCAGCAAGTGCACTGACTACAACTCCAGGCAATGGGCTGGAATTCCCAGTCACACTTATGGGAACAGAACTGCTAATCATGGATTGTTCAGAGGACTTTCCTGTTTGAACTCCTGACTGACTGCTCCTAGTAGTCATAGAGTGCGAAGGTGACCTGGGCTGTCCACGTGAAAACCTAGACCCCTTTCTCTTTTTGTTTGACGTTGGTGAGACCTGAAGGGGAGACAGAGAGCCAGGGCTGCTCCCTGAGGAGGATGGGAGGGTGACAGACTCAAAGATGCGTGAATGAGCCGGACTTGGAGTAAAGAAAGGGGGACGTAATAGTGGGCTGCGTTTTTGAAGTGGTGTTTCAATCCGTGATGAGGGATGCTGGTGATGATTATGGTGAGGATGATGATGCAGGGGGGAGAAAAGTCTGGTACCTGTCCCAGCTGGGCCACCAGGTGCTGGGAATCCTCCTGGTGTAACGCTACCTCCACCAGGCCCTGGTGGCATGAGTCCCACATCCTCAGCAGTCAGAGGTGGAGGACGAAAGTTGTCGAAAGTGGGTTTACGGATAAGGCCCTCTTTTGCATACTTGGCAGAGGAGAAGTACTTATTTTCTGCACATGACAAAGACGTCCAGCGGAAAGTGGGCTCTCGTAGTATGGAACGACGCTTGTCATGAGAGCTGGAAAGTATTGGAGGGTTGGGCAGAAAAGGGGCAATGGAATGTGACATCATCCACGGAGAGTGGGAGTGATGCTCAGATGCATTAGATGAAGCTGCCTGGGGAGGCTGAGAAGGGCTGAGAAGTGGAGGTGGTGGTGGGGAAGAGGACAATGATGTTGTGGAAGAGGCTTGTTGAGATCCAGCTTGTGAAACCCCTGGTGCTGGGCTGATGATGACCTGTTTCCTTCCACCAATCAGGCTGCCCCTACCACGTGCCACTAAAGCACCCCTCCTATGACTCTGAGCTTTGCGACCCCGTCTGCTGTGCTCCATCAACACTACATGGTCTGGCTCCGGCTCTGATGGAGGTGAAGGTGGGTGCGAGGTGTGGTGCATGCTAGCCTCCGTCTCTCCCTGAGAGGCAGGGGAATGATCGCCCTCTTCCGAAAGGACCTGGGTGCCCTCAGAGGCCTGGGAATCACAGGAGGAGTCATCAAGACTAGGGCTGCTGGAGCGAGACGACTCGCCAGAAGAGAGCTGAGAGGAATGCTGCGAAATAGCGCTAGAGCCACAGGATGCAGCACTGCTACTGAAGCGCCCGTTGCTAGTGCTATTGTTGCAGCTGCTGTTAAGGAGACTAGCTGCAATGGTAGTGGCACTGCCAGTTGGGACAGGAGGTGGGGGCGGAGGAAGAGAGTCAACAACAGGCCCTGGCCCAGGTGTGGCAGTGCTTCCACTTGTGACAGGAACTGTGGAAACAGCTGGGGAGGGTGATGCTATGGGTTGAGGTGCTGGGGCAGATGCTGCTGTTTCCAATCGAGCAATTTTCATGTGTGTTGATGGAGTACTGAAACTACCCTCATCCTCAATAAATCGCTTTGGAGTCTTGATGATGCGCAAGGAAACCGTGCTCACAACAGGCATGATAAACTGCCTGATGTTTGTTAGCTGCGTTCGCCTTCTATTCTTCCCACCCTCAGGATTGGCAGTTCCCTGGGTGCCAATAGCTTCTTTTGCCAATAGTTTCTTCTTCTGGGCCCCCTTCTTTGCCCGCTGCAGCAGCTGCTTTGCAATAGTGGCATCAGTGCGTTTAGAGGGAGGGACAACCCGCACAGGTTTGATATGGCGAGGGCTTTGACGCAACCCTAACGGCCTCCCAAGTTTAGTTGGAGTCATTGGGTTGACTGTTGTAGAGTCGTCCTGGGGATCTGGGCTAGTGCGTTCATCAGCAGGATGAGAAGCCCTTAGCTTAAGATCATGTGGAGAGCAGGCACCCAAATCTTGTACCCGACGATCCCTGAAGGCCTTATGTTTGGCAGTCCCAGATGCCGTGGTGGACATCTCCTGGGCAGAGGAGGCGTTAGCAGCCTGAGCAGCAGCAGCAGCAGCCTCAGCTTTGAGGCGCTCGGCAGAAGGCGGCCTGCCCCGTCTCCGTCTTTGCACACCTGGGACACTCTTCTCTACAATGGCCTTCAGCTTAGACTTCAGAGGGCTCAGTTTGACATCCTGCAGTCTTTTCAGTTTGGTCACCTTGGACTCTCGGCTGATTTTGTGAAGCTTAGCCTCAGATCCCTGATGGTGCCCAGACCCAAGTGGAGTTTGCCTTTTCTCCTTGTCTTCATCCTCCACACTGTCCTTGCGATTTGCAGGACTGGAGCTGCACTCCAACGCTGTGCCATTACCATCTTCAGGCAGTGAATGGCCGCTCTGCTGCCAGCTCCTCTGGTTGGCAGAAGCAGGAGGTCGGCCTCTTTTTTTTTCTCCAGTGCCAGGAGGCCTCCCTGGTGGTCGTTTTACCTTCCCTGTAGGAGCTGTGGTGACAGGCAAAGGAGCAGTCTCAATACCAGTGCCAAATCTTTGTGCAGCCAGAGCCCTAGGAGGACGTCCTCTGGGCTTCTTTTCCGGTGTGACAGCACCTGACAGAAAGAGAAACACCCCATTAACTATAAATCTTGCATTTAAATGCATCTCAATTACATTTCAGCAAAATAGCCATTTAGACTTTACAAATGTTTTCAATTAAAATTATTTTACTATACACTTGCAGAATGAATACTTGGGGTGTAACGATACATCATTATATAGAGATATAGCAATAAAAAAAAGTGACGACATGTACATTTGATTTAAACGATTCGCTATAACGTTACCTGATTCCAAGGCTCAGCTTAATGCATTTATAAGATATAATTCATCCAAAAATGTAAATTCTGTCATCATGTACTCGCCCTCATATCATTTCAAAGCAAAAATATTTTTATTCAACATCCTAATACAAATTATAATTTGTTTCTATTCCTCCATCTAAAGTCCATTCCTCTAAAAATTAAAAGACCCACAAAATGTCAAAGGCATCGTAAAAAATAATCAATTAAGTGGTCTAATCCATATCCATGGCTTGTCTGTGTAAGAGATCCAACAAATGCCTGCATTTAAAGCACGAGTACTGAGTTTCAGTGACTAGTATATATTATGCTGAATTTAATGTATAAATGCAATTGGGGGATGTGTGTGGGTCCTGATAATAATCAAATTAATAATAATAGAGTAGTAATAATAATAAAAAAACTCTTCTTCATTTTGACTTAATATCATGATAGAATTGTATTAAATCGTGACAAGTGCATCATTACACCCCTAAAGAAGTAAGAGGAAAAAAAAATGTAAACGATTCTCTACCTATTGACGTCCTTCCTGGGCTGTGTATTCTTCTGTTGTCACTGACTGTGGTAAAGCCTCCAAATTCCTCCTAAAGAAAATCAAATTTAAAAAATGTTTTTAAAAAAAGAAAAAGAGAGCAATTCATCAGTTTGTGATTCAACCGGAAGAGATTTTTTTAACTTGTGTCCACAAAACCAAAGTGGCTATTATCTAAAGAGTCATTCAGTTTTGCTACATTCCGGTCTCATGACTTAGAAAATGCCAAAAGACCACTTTTTATGTTAGCAATTCTCATTCTTAACTCATGCTTACAGTTGCTGATAGCTCTGGAGCCTTTACATGATCCTTATAATAAAAATGCAATAATGCATTAAATGACTTTGTCCTCGTCACAGATATATTAAGCTTTGTAACCTTAAAATGAATTAATCCTTCAATTAAGACCATTCATCTGAATCCAGAAATCCAGTGCAAACATTTGTGAGATTTGGTTGTACAAAAACAATCAATTTGGTTGAAGAAAAGGAAAGAAAAAATGCTTTTCAGCCTGCCGTCTATTTGCCAGTTAGCCCAAAACAACACTCTGAATTGCTCAAAAAGTAGGCAAACCAACTTCTGTTTTTTCGACAACAGGAGAAAGTATCAAACACATGATGATGGCACCTCATACCAAGATGACCTGTTCTGCCAATTCCACTCAGGTATCCTTAGATGTTGCTAGGTTGCATGACATCAATGCTGATCTCACCGTTAGGACATCTGTTGCAATGGCCGTATCTCCTGACAACTGCTCCACCTCTGTCAATCAAACAGGCTAAGCTTTGCAGACGTCCTGTGATAGGATTTTATAAAGCTCAAGGCTTTTATGATAGCCCTGTGCTTATCTCACACCTGACATGAGGGATATAGGGAGGAATGCTGATTACATGGCCCATTTGGGCTCTTGCCTTCCTGATCTAATTCTGTCACTACATTTTAGGTAAGCCATAATTCCAATTCCATTTTTGAGTCAACTCCATATCCCTTTAAGTCACATTTCCCACATTTATCAGATTTTTCAACAGGCTTACAGTGCAGATGATTACTGTAATTACCATCTGCTTTGCAGCTGGGCACGCTGTGTTTTATGTTGTGATAAAAATGACTCAGTCGTTGAAGTGTCCTTGGTGTGAATTAAGTTGTACTCACAAGGACACACACTGAGAGAAAATGTACTCTAATTGTCTGTATGTGTAGAGAAGAGTTTCACAGAGAATTTAAAAGGATTTTATGGCTATAACTGAAACTGGGAGCGCATCAAAAGGATTTCCCTGTAGCTAAGACTTCAGAAATAGAACGAAAAATGGCATTTTTAAATTCAAATAATCACGTCGTTAACCAGGCAGTCCTGTTTTTGACAAAAGAAAGAATTTCAACCAGATGGGTCCAGCAGGCACCGGATGTCAATGTAACATCAGACTGACGTTGAACAATCGTTGCATTTTTGGTAGAAAATTAAAATTGGGTTGATGTCGAACTCAATGTCAGATTGACAACCTCCAATATTGGACAAACGTTGTATTTTGGTTGAAAATTAAAATAGTTGTTTTGCGTTCAAAAATACAAGACAGGACATTTTAAACATCCTAGATCGACTAAATGGGATTCATTTACACACAACAGAAAGAGAAAATGAAACTACAGAAAATTTAATTAATATGGAAATTACTCAAATGCATTTAACAAATATCATTTCAGCCAGCCATCAGACAAGAGTGACTGTAATACTGCAATGTTTACAAGCTGGCAACAGATGCAACTGCAGTGGAGTCAGCACTGGACAACACATTTGATCAATGCTCCTGATCTCTATGAAGTGAAGCACCAGCTTAAGCATTACCACAGCGATACATTTGGTCGTAGGTTTAGTCTTGTAAAGTGCGCTCAAAGTGAAAATATTTTCATTAAAGCTGCAGTCTGTAGATTTTCCTCTTTGTCGCCATCTCTGTTCCAAAACTGCAATTGCAGTTATTCGCGTAAATATCAACTTAATAAGAGTTGTGTCTCAGCATAGCAGCGTGGAGGAATCCAATGTTTTGAGGTGCAGCTGTCATCACCACGCTGGTGTAGATACTGTCATTTGAAATCACAGACTCTACTGTTTGAAAGCATGACTGGACATAATGTCAACTGAACAAGGAGCTAACATCCACATTTTTTCTGACCAACTATTGTAATAAATCAGTTCCACCATACAAATTATACTTTTTTCAAATTGTTAATGTTAACACCAGCATTTCGTGACTACATTTGATGTGTATTAGGGCTACCTGTAGTTTTCATTTTTATGCAGTGTTATTTCTAATCGTTATATACCAACAAATTAATGTGAAGTAGAGGTGAATTGCTCCCTCTCATAGCAAGCACAAAATAATTGATGTTTACTATAATGCACATAAAACGAGAAAGGCACAACAAAGAAAACTCTGTAACTGTATAAAATTAAGCGAAAAAGTGTGGTGCTACTACTACTATTACATAATTGAACCGTTGATAATTTCTTAGCTGTCCAGGAGAAAAAAAGCTGAAAAAAAAACCCTTCAAAACTCAGTTCACACCACCTTTAATTATCCTCGTTTTCCTGGAGTCTCTTTTCTGTAGCCCCGAAGTCCGAGGACTTTTGCGTTTTTAATGGATGAATCTCCAGTTGTCACAGGAGGTTCATTTATTTGAAACTTTTTGGATCAGCCATCAAATTGATAAGTTTAATTATATCAAGTGATGTGAGAAAAGGCTATAAATCTCCACCTCCAACATACTCACGCAGTATAGATTGCTAGCCGAGATGCCTTCTTTATGTGTACAGATGTAACGCAATTATGCTAAAATATGCTTGAATTTCCCGCAGAAACCCACCAGTACCACTGGAATTAAAAATATTATTACAAGCTTACCTTTGTAAATCGAGCTACGGTAAGCAGTAGGGGTGTCCACAGTTAACCGATTAACCGTTAAAAATTGCATAACCGAGTGAAACATTTTGCTCGGTTAATTGGCGTCAATGACGTGCTTTGAATTTAGTTGTAATATATTTTTGCACCCCTAGAGACCGCCAGAGCGCTCCCAGACATTTGTAACATCCACAAGAAGTCGTCATGACCAGCTTTCTAACATGAAGCTGGCAAAGAAAAATACAGCGTGGGAGCACTTTAAAATTGAGAGTGACGGGGCAAAATGCAAGTATTGCAATGCAATGCTTACCGCATTTCTCAGGCTATAAGTCGCTCCGGAGAATAAGTCACATCAGTCAAAAAATGCGTCATGAAGAGGAAAATAACATAAGTCGCACTGGACTATAAGTCGCATTAGGGCAGAAGCCGGGCCGGGAGAGGCTCAGCCGCGTGAGTCAAGTGCTGTGTGAATCATTCTCGGCTGCATATTTTACTACATGCCCTAATCATGCAGGCGCCCTCGCGGCCACTTGCATTGCTCGTGAACTGGAGCGCATCTCATCCTAATTTAACAAAACTCAGCGTAGGCCTCACAGACATGAAATATATCTTAAGAAAGCTTGAAATGTCTTTTAACAATTTAAAACGAAAAGAAATAGGCTACTCTCTGATTATGTAATCCATGATGTGCATTTCTCTCTATAGGCGCGTTCACTACGGAGATGGCGGTCGTCAAAATAATAAACTAAAAATAATAACCCTGACGCACACTATGGTTAACCGAGTATTAACCGCTAAGGGCCTCGGTTAACGGTTAATGAAAAACTTGAAAAAGTGCAGCCCTAGTAAGCAGATCGTGTTGAACACTGGCTGGATATGTACTTGCTCAAATCCGTCTATAGTCATTACGTCACCTAATCTCCGCCCACATCCCACCCTTTTGCCCATTTTCTGTTATCCAGGAGTGACACGCGAAGACTCGCTCACAAGATGGCAACACCCAGCTCGTCTCTACTTTAAGCTTCAGAATAGCTTATAGGAATCCTATGGGTGACGTCACGGATACTACGCCCATATTTCTTTTCATTCTATATTTTTAACCTAAAAAAAGTTATGGACAGCAGCTTTAATTAATGAATAACCAATGAAAGGTTTAAAGGGGTGAATAATTGAGACATCAACTTTCGCTTGAGCTTTTGATATATAAAAGGTCATGGTAGAGGTCTTCACGGGGCACCCGAGACCCATGGACCCGGGATCCGACCCGGGACCCGTACGGGTTCGGGTCTATTTTTTAAATGGTCAGCCGGGTCCGGGTCGGGTCCTAATCTATTACTTCGGTTCCCGGGTCTGTTAATGTTGTAGTTTATGTAATACGTCAATCGGACTCGGAGAACACCTGGCCGTGAGAGTCAGCGCGGCTTGTGTGTTTTGTGTAACTTACAAATTGCTAAATTAGGATAAGAAAAGTGTGAGCCGGGAAATGAGGTTTAGAAATACACAACAACAACAACAAAAACACACGCGCTCTCTCTCTCGCGCACGCGCGCTCTCTCAGCCTTTTAGAAAGCGGGCAGATTTAATGCATGCGCGCGGTAATAATGTACTCAAGAATATATTTCAAATCAGCAACAAGACCTCAGGTGAACTGTCACATAAATGTTTTCTGTGATGCTCAAATTGCGTAAAAAAGGCTCATATTTCAGGTTGCTCCAGCTGACGCGCGAGTGCAGTCTCAAGCGCGTGTCATGTTTCTATGGCGACCCGAGCTTCCGCAGACCGCAGTGACTGTAATGACTTATGAATAATATGAATGAACCGTCTTGTTTAATCTTTAAGTTCTGCTAGTCAGACTCAGAGAGATTATGGCAAATAAATAATGGTAACGCAAGCGGCCATGGCACTAAACGAGCAATAGTTATTAGTTCAAAAGGGCAAACAGTCAAAGTTATTATGCGAATTAACTCATAAATCCGTCACTGTGAAATAAAATTGACTTTTACAGCTGAAATGAGTGAATTAAGCATGCTTGGAGTTGGAACAATTAATGAGGAATATTGTAATACATCACAATCAAGGTACAAGGGAGACAACGGCTATATCGTTAGGTAGGCTGACTGAGACAAAGTTTTTTTTCGCAGCTTGTTCATTAACTTGTTAACAGCACTAACGTTATATTGTGTAATATGAGACAATCGGGTCCAGTCGCGTCTGTGTCTTCCCGGCGGGTTCGGTTCCAGCTATCAAATAATAGACGGGTCCATGTCGGTTCCGGGTAATATATTTTTGGCATTTTTCGGATCTGCTCGGGTCCGGGTCCAGTTTTTGAAATAATAGACGGGTCCGGGTCGGGTCTGTGTTGAACATTGCGGGTCTCTTCGGGTTCGGGTGCGAATTTTTGGACCCGTGAAGACCTCTAGGTCATGGTAATATCAGAAAAAATCCTTTAAGTTTCAGAGCTGTTAGTCAAAGAAAAGCTTTTATAGACACCAGGTCCAGAAAACGATCGTGTTCGCATCTTGACGTCATCAACTGACAAAACACCGCCTCCACAGAATAATAAGCATGTCTAATTCAATAGCCCAACCACCCACTCATCAGATCACGCTGTTCAGCAGCAATAAACATGCCAAAGAATATTGCAAGATATTGAACTATTCCTGGTTGTAGAAGAACCTGCGGGAAGAACACAGTCACTGCATAAGCTTCCTTTGGATCCTAATATTAGGATTGTGTGGTTGAACTTTATTTTTAATGAAGTTCCACCTGACGTGGGGAAGACAGTGGTGTTCGCTTCATTTCACTGCGGAATCGTTTGTAAACAAATCTCACAACGCTGTTTCTTCTATATTGGATCTGACAGGAGGAATGGTGCAACACACTTATGTGAGTAAAACAAAATGAGAAAAAATGTGAGAAAAAAAAAGTTTTTTATATGTAATATCATTGCATTGCTATAGATCGTTTTGCTTATGTGTACAACAGAACATACCTTTAGCACACTGGACATGTATGGGTCAGGGCTTGCAAATCCCAACGTCCCGAGCAGACCGATGAATCTCATTATATTAATTTCCGTTGTTCACTCTCTCTGGACTTGACATTTGAAGGGTGTGTGTGTGCGAGCGGTTCGCGCTTATATCGAACGATTGTGCGGGTGGCTATGTAATACAAAAATAAAAGTACAATCAAACGCAGGTGGATGAGAAATAAATCATTGTGTTTGTTTGATAAAGACATACTTGAATCATTCCTGTTGCTGCTTTTAAAACAACCACTCCCTCATGTGAACTGAACTGACAGGGGCATAGACATGACAGGAGCTAAAGCTCATTAAATATGCAACTCTTATCAAATCCTAGCCATGGCCAAGTCTTCAGTGCGGCATGCCCATCAAAACCCAGCATTTTTGAGAGAGCCTCAAAACCAGCGCAGAAAATAGCCTATTACTTATTAGTTATGATGTTTTTGAATGTAAAAACCACACAAACATCATTAGTTCACCTCAGACAACAGTATAAAACAATAAAAATGTCAGTTCATGACACCTTTAATTAATCACTCAGAAAGTCCCTTGCTGCCAACTACTGGCGTAAATGTTACCTGCATGCAGTCATGTCTAGCCTGTCTGGAACGTGCAGAAACAAGTCCCAGAGCAAACACTAGGGCTGTCACTTTTTATTCGATATTCAAATATGCATTCGAACATGACGTGAAATATCCGTAATCGAACTATAAAGTGCCATGTAGCGCAATTTTTTTTTTTACAGTCGGGTGCGTTTACATGGAGCTGTGTAATCGGTTTAAAAGTCCAATCTGAATGAAAATGCTCCATATAAACACCTCAATCGTAATAAAAATGCCAAAACTGAATGAAATTGTAATCGTTTTGAGATTGGTGGGGTAAACCTTTCCATGAATCGATCAAACAAAACATTTCACCATGTAAACGACCTGACCGGATTACTTTTGAGTGTGCGTCCTTATATGACATACACAGCGCACCTTCACCACTGAAGAGCGCGCGCCACGGCTCACATGCATCAAGCATGTTGACAAGAGAGGAAAGTAAATTTAGGGATAAACTTTTTATTTCGTAAGAAGTTATGAAGATAATGTTGGCATGATAACACTGTCCCTAAACCTACCCATGTAAGCAAACAATCAACTACTTCAACATTAATTGACATTAAAATTTATTTTTTCTGAGATGATTATTACACTTTACAACAAATAAATAGCTTTTATAAAACCGTTTAAGTCCTGATGGCCGATGATTGCATAGTGGCTCTTCATATTGATTAAGTTGATAACCTGCTGTTTCAAACATTAAGTTAACCATTTATTTTCCAATACAGGCTGTGGCCTGAGTCCTGTTTATGACTGTCAGACTGTTAATGCATTTGTGATTGAATCTCCATTACGGCAGTGTCCGTTCCTTTTAAGCTTAGTGTCAGGTTTATGTTCTGTTATGTGGACTCACTGGACTGTTATTTTGGAATTCTGTTGTGTTTCCGTTAGCTCCCGTTTCCCCCACTCTGTTTTGGTTTCATTAGTTACTGCTTATATCCTTGTTTGTTTCTATAGTTACGTATTAGTTTCACCTGTGTCTAATTTAGTTTCCTTTGTTCTACCCTGTGATTCAGTTGTTCTTGGTCAGTTCTGTTTTATGCATGGTGTCGTTGGCGTTATTCTTCTGCTCGTTCATTTAGAGTGTTTGGATTGCTAAATCTGTTTTGTTTTTTAATCTCATTCGTCTTTGTGCTTGCTGACCATATTGTAATACTTGTCGCGATTGAGCCACTCAAAATTCAATCACCGGAACAGCCCAATGTGCTATAGCTTACTACCATTACAGAGAATAAATGGGTCTTCATTACATTGAACAAGCACTGACATCATTTCACTATGCACTAGGCTCTACCTCTCAAAAGATGATTAATGTCTGCAAGTTCCTTAAACAGCCTATTGTGTTGATTTTCAAGCCTTAGGGGGCGTTTCATTTCATATTCTTTATTTATAGCAGCATGTGGGGCTGCAGCTAAATTCCCTTCAGTCCAGTTTGTAGAACAGATGCCGCTGGAGACTGCACACACACAAGTCTAATCTCACTAACAAATCCCCATTCAGCTTTAATTTCAACATACGGTGACAAATTTCTTATAGGAAACAGACCAAAATTAAATGAGAGTGTGTTATTAGATGATCCCTGTTAACTGATCATCTTAATTGAGCATTTTTTCTCATATCCAATCATTGATGGGTAAAAGACCGGTAGAAATCTGAAAATTAAAACCTGATTCAGATAAGACTGAAATAATTCACAACTCTGCAGAGAAGAGGTTTACAGTAAAACATTTATTGATAGTGAATTCGTTAGTCTAATTTTTGTCCTCCAGCCCTTTTGGATGTAGGCTCTCAGCTACAATGACTTCATTGCAGCTTTACTGTTGAGCCGAAGGTGACAGAGTACTAGAGAGCTGCGAGCAGTGGAGCTCAAAGTCAGTGTGACACCACGAGTAGCTCTCAATGACAGCACGACTCTGCCTCGGGCACTCAAAAGCATGCTCGCGCACACACACACACAAGCACGCGCACACACACACACACACACCCTCCTCCACCTTGTGTGCAAGGCACACTGCAAGATGTAAACAACATCCCTAGACAAGAGGAAAGGGAGGAGGGATGGAGGGATGCAGGGTGGGAGGAACAAGGCACTGAGCATCATTTTGACCATAAAGGCATGGGGCGAAGATGCAGCGTGATGAAGAGGCTTGGTGGCCAACAAGCACATGAAAAGCTAATCTAAACAACCCACCCACACACTACAATTTTTCTGACTATCCGCTCTGACGGAGTTGCTCAATCAACACCCACGGCTGAGCTTGGGGGGGGGGGGGGGGGGGGGAGTGGCGAAACTGGGCTTGAGAAAGTGACACTCGGCCTGGCCAAGGAACCCGAGCACCTGCTGCAAGTGCAGGATGGGGGAGGAGAGATAGTTGCGGCGGAGAGGGTGACACAAAAACACTTGTTTGTTATTCTCGGTTTTCTTCATTAGTGCTCCCTCTTCTTTATTCCTAAACAGTTTCCACAAATGTAAAACATAACCATAGCCCTTAAAATGTAAAAAGAAAGAAAATAATTTGGAAATTTAAGCCACGTAACATATTACATAAATGTTAAGCCTACATAAATTCACGCAAAGTTGCATTTATTTTAAATAAAGAGAGCACTTAAAGCAAATATTACAACAACACTAAAGTGCCATGTAAGGGATAATGTACATCTAGCCGGTTGTTATCGTAGAATAAACCCCGATAGAATGATCAGGTAACACGAAGCGGAGGGGTCTTGTGCCACTCTGAAGGGGTTCATTCTACGATAACAACCGGCTTGATGTACATTATCCCGCTTATTACACCGCTACTTGTCTCAAGTAAATTAGACATGAAATATTGTCTTGAATTTAAACATTTTATTAGCTATTACGCAAAGCTTCCGCAAAGAAAAAGTTCCAGACTGCCTGTATCTATTGCTGATGATTTGTTGCATAGGCTATATGTTGAATCATGAATCATGAAGCCCATGATTTACTCACCCTCAAGTCATCATATTTGTATATGACATTCCTGTTTCAGACGAATACAATCAGAGTTATATTTAAAAAGTCCTAGCTACTAATCCAAGCAGCAGTTGAAGCGGTTTCTGAAGCCAGTAAAAAAATGCAGCTGTCCGTCAAATAAAGTGCTCCACACGGCTCTGATGGGTTCATAGAGGACTTCTGATTCGAATCGATGTGTTTGTGTAAGAAAAATATACACATTTAAAACTTTATATAGTAAACCCTTGAAGTCTTCCATTGTGGTTAAGTGTTTAACAGCCATAAGATTGCGCCAGAGAATCAACGACAGCGTTAAGCATATAAGTAGTACCAGTCAAGATAACTCATAGTACCCAGATGAGCGGTATGTTATTCAATTTTGGCAGTTGTTTTCTGGGAATAACATATCGCTGGAATGCGCCATTGATTTTTCACAGAGCCATGTAATACATTTAAATTAAATAAACTAACGTTAAAAAATAAAGAACTTGGTCTATTTTGAACAGCAAATTTGAAAGAAAACTAACTAAGCAAAAATACTAATAATAGTAATAGAAAAGTGCTATTTCTAAAATTAAAAACATTAAAAATAAATAGGCTTTAAATAATAGCTTTAGTTTGAACAACTTTTTTATGTTTATTTTAAAGAAAAGGCACCTTAAGTTTAAAAAAATGTAATTTATCAATAATAATATTGCTATATTTGTGCAAAATATAATATACGTGTTTTATTTTAAATAAAAGTGACTAAATTACTAGTTTGAGACCAGCTGGTTAAAAGTAATTAATTGTAAAATTCCTACAACCGTTTGCTTGCTGATACTGCTGCTTGGATTTACATCTTAAAACCATTTTAGGGCCACTGGGTTATGCTTGTCTTGATGTGAAAAGGGTGATCATCAAAACACCAAATGTGAATATGCACAGGAGAGGGACAGGATCAAAACAGCAAAAAAGAACAGAAAAGCTTGTTTTTGCCATTTCAGAGTTCCCGTAAATAAAAGGTAAGCAAATGCGACTATTTGTTTACATAAAGTCATTACATCCTGTTCTGAGCAGATGATCACAAACCCAAGAAAGTTGCTCAACATGGCACCTACAGTTCACTTAAGAAACTAGGCATAAACTGGCAAGCACACTGCAACCTGGCAACTCTCCCTCCCCAGAGCGGGGCATAATTGCACTACTGTGTGTGTGGCCATTCTGGCCAATGATACCAAACATACACACACCCCCCTATAATCACAGTAAGCCAACATATCCACATCAAGACATGTAACTGATAATCATCTCTAAGCCCGGGGATATGTGATAGTACGGCCTTTCATAAATTCACTGAATCACCATTTTCTAAACAATGTGAAGTTTTGACAACTGCTGAGGCATTAGATTCCCTTGAAAAATGCCTGTATAAAAGATAAACGCAATGCATAAAACATTAAATCGGGGTCAGACTGACACCATTCTCAACTTACGGCCAAAACGGACAAACCCAGGACAACTCATAGCAAAAGAAACCCATCTGGACATGTAACAAAAAAGAGAGTACTTTACGTGGTCACATATGAGAAATCATTTAGGTTGTTTCAAAACCCCCCCGATCAAAAACAAAACGAAACTGGTGGGGAACCCCGGTAGTTTGCCGCTACGATTATTTAAGCCTCTCAAAACACGAAAGGCATCAGGAGAAATTTCCCTTCATGAAATGCAGATCTAATGCTCTGATGTTGCTCATGCACCCACATTCAAAGCACCCAAAACTGAGTTTCTGAAACAACATGTTCCAACACCTCACACCCACGCTAATGAGGAGCCGGGGCTTTAAGATAAAAACAAAGATGTGCCTCCTGCGAGGTGTAATGAGGGACATAAATTTGGAGAGAATTGCTCCATGCGTTCAATGGCTGCTGCTGCTCCCACCCAGAGAAAAAAGCGAGTGCGAAACCCCCTCTGCCCGCCTACAAAAGCGGAATAAAGCCATGGATGGGACGGCCTGTGTCTAATTCCCTCCCAGCGCTGTCCCAGGGGGAGGAGGGCTTGCTCTTCACCCTTTGATATCCACGTCTGTGCTCTTTCAGCTGCCTGCACTCCTTAAAGGCTGGAATAAAAGCAGACACAAAGCTTCCTGCTATGATCCACACGCTGTCTAGGGGACCGGGCCCTCTCCAGATAAATAGGCTAAACACCTGCTGGACTTCTTCCCTCCGTATAGGCCACGCCATTCATTAGAAAGCAGCGGAGCAAAGCATTCATTTGCTGTATCCATTCAACTGCACTTTTGTATGAGGCCTTGATATTGATCCTCATTCTGCTTCTGTAAGCGGGGCTTTACTCTGGACATTAAAAGGCAAGCCAAATGGCGTCCCTCACAAAGAAACCGATGAATGGAGACTTAAACAGGACACCTCCTGAAAGTAACAGTTGTCTAGCAAACAGCGCCGACTTGTATTTGCACTTTAGATTTAGATGAAAATATGGTTTGGAAGACCAAAGCGAAAGCAAGCTGCGATTTCTGGAGCTGCAAGAAAATCACACAGACGTATTACCTCTATGTAAACATTTTAAGCCGTCCAAACGGGTTAATGAAGTAGTCTAAAAGGCAGCCATCAGAAGTGAAATCCTATTGGGGCCCTGTGGGCCCGTGCTGTTGGATTTGGGTCTGATGGGAAGGAGGGGTGGCGTGCTTCTGTTTACTGAGCATGCTACTGGCCTTAGGCTGCTCTGTGAGCTCAGCGGGCTGCGATGAACCAGAACAATCCTACCCAGGCACAACATCCCCTCTGAATGAAACTACAATGCTGTGTCCGCAACTCGCATGAGCTGCAAGCTCCGCTGGGATTTTAGCCGTCTGTCTGGTTTGTATACTACTTATACGTTTCACAAACGGATTCATGTTTGAGTTGAGCACTCTTCAAAAAGGCTCCAAGTTGTGCATTAAAGCAAACTGAACTGCAACAAATGCACACAATAAAAGCACTGGAAAGAAATTGCATGACTTGGTTGCTATTTTTACAAGTCAACATAAATTTACATTCACAAACTTGTTTACATCTATACTAAGGGATATTTATGAATGAATCAGATATTTAATGGGGGAAAAACAGAACAGTGTTGCCTTAATAGCCTTTTGCCTTTTAATGGTTAAAGGAGAAAGCCATTACACTTTTATTAAAGCATATAAAACAATTGTTTTCAATGACACACATTTTAGCCCCCTACAGCATTGCGTTGCCCTATGTTTTCTTAAGCCCCATGTTCAGTACAGGTTTCTTTAAATAATTGTGGAAAAGGGAAGTAGGTCAAAAAATGTTATCAAAGAACAGCCCAATAAGGTGCAAGAGTCTCTTTCAAGCACCATTTGAAAGCTGGACTTCCTTTTCTGATGGTTGTGGCTAGAAGAGATACAGCTACAGCCTAAATCTCACCATAAAATAATAAATAAATTTGCTACATATCAGATTGTGTTTAATTAACATCTACACTTACCAAACCCTAAACCTACCCTTACAATAATGCAAATACAGTAATTGTTGTTGAGTGTGACATAAATTATGCAATATTGATGTTTGCATGGCATGCCCAGTAGGACAATCTGGCAATGGTTGTACCTTCTAACACCAAACTTTTCTGAAGCATGGTCACAGCAGGAGCACATGGTGTGAGAAAAAGGTAAGATTTCTTGCTTTAGTAATCTTCCTTAAAAATTACATGAACTGAACAAGTGTATAAAGGTGTAAAGAAGCCCTTTTTCAGGTTTTATGAAGTTCGCATTTATAGAAATTCACTTTCTCTTTTCAATAAAGGGTACAAGGATTTATTTGCCGACAATGTGTTTGGGCGTTGTCACATGTATTAGTGCACAATATAATTTTTAGATATAGTTATTTATCAGGGGTTCAAGCACAAAGTGCTGAAATCCTATTGTTATTTTTTTTTAATTTTTTTAATGTTTTTGAAAAAGATTTGTGAAATTTTAGTTTTATGAGGTGAATTAATAATTTTCTCTATGATTCTGTACCAAACATTTTTTTTAAGTCTTATCAATAAAATGTTCCCAAACGAACCAGGAAATGATGTGGAACCATTTTTATCATGTACCATCAAAATGTTCTGTGGGATTTTACCATGGCAAAAAACACAACACAAAACAGACTGAAGAAATAAGTACAAAACGTGCATATCTTAATTTTATATAAAATTAATTAAATGTGGCAAATAGACTGTATACACACACGTGGGCCTTTAGACATCATGTCTAATAACCACATACCCCACTGTCTTAAATCTGCGCCACATTTTCAAACGCAAAATTTCCCGAAGGCGAAACATAAAATCAAGCACGCTGTGCGTGTTTCTGATTCGCGCCCGCTCTCGTTTCGATCTCCCCGCGTTTCCGATGCGCAGCGCTCTACTACTGGGAAAGGAAGATGGTAGTTTGTCACAGTACACACCCCCACTCATAACAACCTCCGTCAAACGCTGCCTTTTATTGCAGCCGCCGTTTGCACCGCTCAAAACTGCATTTGGCGTGTCTTTGACTGAACATATGGTGCTTGCAGCCTCGGTGATATTTTGCACAGGAATCTCCTGATTCCGGTTAGAAATTACATTTTTTCCGAATGCGTACTACTACGCAATATCTGAGAGGGGGAAAAAAACATGTCCACCTCCCATTTTCCCGTGCATCAGCGTATGCTAACAAGCTAATACGTTAGCCAGCCTCCTCTCGAGAGTAAAGGGGATCAAACAGAGGGGTTTAAAAGAACACACAGCACACTTTTGCAACAAAATTAACGATTTAACGAATATATGCTCAACCCCCCGCTACAAAAAACAAGCCAGGCTGCATGTTTTTAAAAGCAACAGTGTTTACTGCTACTAGCATCATCAATTTCTCAACCCAAGCTAGAGGGCAATGTATAGCTGAACAAAATAATACCAGAAGTGCACACATGCACGGCAACAGTAGTTTTAGGAACGGAACATAACATCTTCTGAGCTAAATCTACCCCTTCATGTAGGCCAATACTTTAAAATTAAGTTTAAATTCCAGTCAGACTACAGCTGGGATAGATGCACTCTGTGTGCTATCGCTAAATGCTCAGACAACAACAACCAACTGGTACCAGGTGTTCAGCCCTGTTAAAATCTGTTAGTTTATGCTTATTGAAACACCCTTACCAGTTTATCTCTCTAAATGAGGAAATTCCGTTATACGCCACCAGCCTTTAGATCTAAGCGGTCTTTTAAGTGAAAGATACACGGCGAGCTAACTTGGAAGTCCAATATAGTCATCAAAGGTATAATTTAATCTCTTTATGGAGTGAAAAAAGCCATTTAAAATGACCTGAGCAACTGAAAGGTGTTGAATATATTCAAACGTAATCCGTGTGACTTTTAGCTCTTTTGGGCTTCATTTTTGGCAGTTAATGTGTGTTCTCTGTTCTTTTAAGCTTAAAAAGTGCTTTCATAGTGTTTAAAGTCAAAAAGCGGTGTCACATGAAACGCACGGGACTCCGAGTTAAATTGTTCAACCCAAAGCAGCCTACAGTTAACGTTATCTAGCTTCACATCTCCATCCTGTCAAAAATTGCAGTAAACTCATCATGGTCCCAAAATATGATGTTCGACCGCCTCAACATAGGCATATAGACTAGAGAAGCACAGCAACAACAGTCATTAGTTATGAAATGGTGCGTGTTTTGATGTGGGCTAGCTAGCAGTTTAGCCTGTCAGTGGTCCCATAGTGAGAAAAACAGCACATGGATGGAGGCATGTGTCTGCTGCGCAGCAAAATAACTAGCACACTCACTCACTCTCCTCACTGAGCAACTTAGCGCTGCTACACAGCCGCGGGAGTTATTTGTAATTCCTGCATTGATCATGAACGAGGCTAACGCTTTAGCCAGGGTCCCGCTTACCTCCCCGCTGCTGGAGCCGCTCGACTCCCCCAAAACATCCCGAAATTTCTGCAGGTTGCTGCTGATGGCAGCGGACACTTGCAACGCAGCGTCGAAACCGGGCCCGAGCCCATTCGCGTTCGGATTAGTCCCCGCGCTGTTTAGGAGGGAAGCATTGACTCGAATTCGGCCCGCTTTTCTCCCGGTGCCCGAGCTGCTGCTCCCTCCGGGCCGAGCAGGGAACCGCCACCGACAGCTGTGCGCCATTTTACACTCTGCCTGCCTGCCCTAGGATCAGGAGCTCAGTGTGGGCGTAGCCCCGAACGAGCGATCTCAGCACACGGCCGCTCTAGTCTAGCGGTCAGAATGGATTATCCATGTTTCGGGGTGGTGGTACCGAGGACCCCGACAAGATCCCAGCGCAGACTACGCTCGCTCAGTGATGTTTTTACGCAGGTTCGCCGGCGATACTCAAGGGAGGAAAGAAACTGTACCTCAGGCACAGCAACATTGCTTAGTAAAATGCCTTACACTCTTAATATAGGCCTTTATGTTTGAGATTTGTCTTTAAGAAGAAAAGAGTTACGTTTTAAGCATTTATGGATATTATTAGATTACAGAAATTGTACACTTAATTGCGTGCAACTCACATTTGTAATTTCAGCACTCCTACCGTCGCCAAACGGAATTGCAAAAATAGTGACTGTTTTCGCACAGGTTTCTCTGAACAGGCCCCCATCTGCTATTGGTCAGGGGGACAAATAGCCCCGCCCTGAACTCACGCCATTGGTTGAAGCAATGTAGTGTCAGGCTTCTCAGAGGGTCATGTTTACACTTTTTGGACTTTTGAAGAACCCCAAACACAAAATTATAATAAATCTCTGTAAGTCTTTCCAGTTTTAAAAAGATGATAAAATAATTTCCACACCACTGCTTTTTATTTTGGAAATTTTAATTACAATACATATATTTTATTTTTTATTTTATTTTTTATTTGCAATAAACAAGCCATAAGCACAATTAATATGATTTAAAAAAGTTGTCAAAAATAAAATTAACATCAGTAAAGCATGCTGTTATTTGGGGCAGTTCAATTTATTCAGTTGACAGAATCATTCATCTAATAATACCTCTGTAGAAAGTCTGGTTGTTTTATATTCAAGAGGGAGGGACATTTTAGCATGTACATTATATGACTACTGCCTATAATGCTATTCTTAACTCAAGTTCAGTTTAAGTTATTTATTTGTGATTAAAAGATACAAATGAGTGCATATGCACAGCTCAACAGACATAAATATCACAACAGGCCTTAAAGTATTCTGCTTCCTTTGAGAATTTATGGGATCAGAATTTTTAATTGGATAAGGTCTTGAGCGAGAATGTAGAAAGACTTAAAACCAAATAGCTCACTGAAATATAACAAGTCAGTGAAAATCAAAATGCAGATATACCCTACATAACTTAACGGGTTAGTCCAGTGGAACTCTTCCACAACTGAAGCCACACAGTATCCTATCAATGTCATATTTTAAGACAAATTGCAGTAGCAAGGTCTATCCACCCAAAGCATGCAGTTTTGCAACTGTTAACAAAAGACATGATGTCACTCTGCATGAGAGGAGGTCATAGGGCTGACTCAGCAGTCAAACAAGTCATTACTCAGGAAATATTGCACTGTTAAAAGACTAAATGGATTCTTGAAAAATGTACACGGGGTATTTCCAAACATTTCAACAAGAGCTCAGTATTCTTAATGAGCATCATAAAAGTGCATATTATAGCAAACGCTTCTTGAGTTAAGCATAAAATGTTTGTAATGAACAAAAACATTTTGACAAATGGTAGAGTTCATGACCAGCCCAAAATGATTCTGAGATGTGACTGCCGTATTATGGAACACGCATGCCTTTAAAACCAATTGCTACAGCTATGAAACTGAAACCTCTGTGGAATATAATGCTGATGATCTTAGCAAAATATTCTATGTTAGTTTAATCTCTTTTGCAGCCAACATTATTTATAACTCCTTCTTCCTTAATATCAAATGAGGTACACTGCTTATATTCTAACTTAAAAAGTTAACAAATAAGCAATGCATATAAAATATTGCATACATATGGATTAAGTCAGAGGTAGGGCAAATGCAATGAACAGGCCAACCTTATACATGTCGCCATCTGTCTATAAACCCAAGTTTCATTTCCCACAGTGAACAGCTTGGAAAGGCAAAATGCAAAAGTTTGAGTTCTGTCTACAGAGACCTCGAGCGTCAGAGAAGTTTGAGAGAACAGATAGCCGAATATGCTACAGTGATATGGCATTTGGAGATTTGCATTTGACATTTGAGGAGCACACAAACACCATAAATGCAGACGTGCTCCTCCAAATGTGGTTAGACTTTCTTGTTTCAAGCGTATGAGAGAGGCCAGAAACATCTGAATGGCTTAGTCATACAGAGCATGCCTGGGTGCTGGGGGAAGGGAGTAATGTGGTTTAGCCACTGGGTCCCATTTGCTGGTTGCTTGGCTTATGATCGGCAAGCCACTTCATGATCTGTTGCCTGAGCTCTTCATTAGGCCTGATCTGGTCCATGGTGAGCGGACTGCGGTTGAAAGGGTCTGTCTGGTCACTAGAGCAGAAAAAAGACAAGACCAACACTGGTATTAGAGTTTTACCTAATTAAATGGCAGTGTTGACATTGTTTACTTCAACTAAATCTATTTTTTTTTTAAATCTGTAAAGCTTAAATACATAAAATATAAATATTAGATAGGAAAACCAAAAAATATATACTATAAATACCAAAATGACACAAAAAAATAAAGATATATATATATATTTAAACCTAATAAAAAAGACAAAAGCACTTCAAATTACAAAAGAAATTAAACTGTAAATAAAAATTATAAAAGCTAATTCAAAATATCAGTAAATACTATAATAGTATATAAATAATACTAAAATAACTCAATTAGCTGTCCGTAATGTTGTATACATAGCTCACCTTAGTAAGTGTCGTGCTATTGTCGAACGGTCCACTGTGACATTTGAAGAAGGTAGCAGAACTGGATCAAGCATCAAGGTAGACATGATGGGATCCAGGAATTCATCCGGAGCATCAGAGTAGGTCTCCTCCTCTTGTTGATGCCTGTCTGCAAGGGACTGCAGGAGACACAGAAAAGCAACAAGATTACCATTAACACATGACTTCCTAAAAAGGTGTATAAGAAAAAGCATAGCTATTAAATTAACCTTTATTTTATCTGCTAGGAGACTAAAAGATACAATCATGTCGCCAGGCTTGTTGATTTTCTTGAGGACACGGACAGTTTGGCAGAATAGAATGGGCGAATATGACCTTCCATCTTTTGGGACAGTGGCGCAGAAATTTTCTTCATCTCTGTGTACAAAAAAGCATACATAAAGATTTACTTAGTTAATATTATTCTCAAATAAATCCATTAATTCATGCCCGGTTTCACAGACTAGGCTTAAATTTAGTTCCAGACTAAAATGCATGTTTGAATGGCTTTAACCGAAAGCAAATTGCACTGTTCACTAACATATCTTAAAACGTCAGTGTTTTGTCTTGAAGGGTTAGTTCACCCAAAAATGTTTGTTTATCTGCTTACCCACAGGGCATCAAAATTGTAGGTGTGCCTGTTTTCTTCAGTAGAACACAAATTAAGTTTTTCTATGAGTGCCACTATAAGAGTAAAAAACACATAGGCATACGAATCCATATTAAACCCTGCAGCTTGTGACGATACATTGATGGCTTAAGACACGAAACGATCGGTTTCTGTGAGAAACTGAACAGTTTTTATAGTATTAATTTACCTCATATCAGATGAATCTCATCCATGCCATTACTTCCTTTGAAGGTGGTCAAAATAACGGCGCGATCATTGGCAGAAACCGATCATTTTGTGTCTTAAGACATCACTGTATTGCACAAGCTGCAGGGTTTAATATGGATTTGTATGTATATGTGTTTTTTATTCTTATAGTGGCTCTCATAGAAAAACACCCCATTGACTATCCCTTTAGGTTGCACACCAGTAATATTTTTTCTAAGGAACGTTTATATAAGCGACTTAAATGTCCTTCTTTAACTAAGTCCTACTCCTGGCTTAATCTAAGCCCTGTCTCTAAAACCAGGCCTGAGAGTAAATGTTAAATATGTAAACAAAGAGCCTACCCCAGATTTAAGTAAATAGTACAGATGTCGGACACTAGCTGCTGGGGCTTGAAGTCGAATTCACTGAAGTCTTTCACCTTTAGGGCACCCATCTTGGGACCTACCAGGTGCTGCAAAAAGTAGTTGAGCATCGAGATGATCCTCTCAGCAAGAAAAGGATGAACAAAAAGACCTTTTATCGCTGGAGGGAAAAATAAATACATTAATAGTCAGAATTTGTGTCATTTTGTATTCTCTAGTACACTAAAAGTCAAGTTTTTCTCTAAATAATTATTTAAAACCCTTCTGTTCATGTCTAAATTGGTCAGGTAGTTTATAACTTCAAAAAAAAAAAAATAATTCTGCGATGTGTTAATATTTTAGTGCATTGGGTTTCTTTCACTTCTCTTACCAGATGTGAGAAAAGCCAAGGTGCCAATGGTTTCATTTGACATGATGTTGTGGAAGCGACCCAGCTGTCCAAACATCTGCAGACTAGATTCTTTCTCTCTGCGGGCGTCAGGGGCCAGACTGTCCCACTCTCCCCGATCCCTCTCCAGCTGGAGGATTTTGATCTTACTTAAGTACTGGAAAGAACAGATGCACGTGTGAGTGACATCTTTAATCAGTCAATTAAGTATTTCCTGATATAAACCGTATAGAGGTTAATGTAACTAATGTTAATGTAATTAAACAATCAAGCTAAATTGAACAAACAAAATGTGTTAACACCAGTGAAAATAGTTGGGATTTGCAAAAAAAACAAAAGCAATCTGCCTTTACAGACAAGTACCTGTATAGCCTCATCAAGCAAGAAGATGGCATCATTCATGAGGAGATTGAGAAACCTTAGGAAGAGTGGTGGATTCATAGCTTCAAGGTTTTCAGAGGCATAATCCGCAAGATGCTAAGAGGAAACAAATTTTGATTTTAACAACAAGGTCTTATTTGTTAATAAAACATAATGCATTAGTTTAACTATGAGCAAAATAATTTTTTACAGCATTTATTAAGCATTGACAATGTTATTTAAAGGTCCCTTTCTTCGCGATTCCATTTTTCAAACTTTAGTTAGAGTGAAATGTTGCTGTTAGAGCATAAATAATACCTGTAAAATTATAAAGCTCAAAGTTCAATGCCAAGCGAGATATTTTATTTAACAGAAGTTCCCTTTCAAAGCCTACAGCGAACGGCCGGTTTGGACTACACCTCTGCACTTCCTGGCAGGAACGACGTCACTAGAACCGTTTGTTGACTAACCCTCCGCCCACAAGAACACGCAAAATAGGGGGAGTGGTCTTGTTGCTCTCCCATGTGGAGAAGAGCGCACATTTAGTGCTTGCATCTCCCCGTTATGGTAAGAGGCGGGACCTTTCCGGGCAAAGTGCGCTAAGCTGCTGTCCAATCACAACACGGGAAGCACTGGCCCAATCAGAACTCGTTACATGCTTCTGAAGGAGGGACTTCATAGAACAAGGAAATCATCAGGCCTTTTTTAGGACAGAGGAAACAGCGCTGTACAGATAAGTAAATTGTGTGAAAAATACTGTTTTTTTACACGCGAAACAGGAACTCATGTTGTATTGCACACTGTAAACATAATCAAAGCTTCGAAAACACGCAAAGAACAGGTTAAAAAAAACAGTTGTTTTACTTGTTGAAAAAAATTCCAAAGCAACCTAAAATATTATTTATAATAATAAAATGTCTGCCTGGTTCTCACCTTAATGCTCTCCCTGTAACTCTCTTCTCCCCACATGTACTTTAGAATGGCATACATTGGCCTCCTATAATTAAACTTCTGCTCAAACTGATGAGGATCACCTGAGGAATAGGCCATTGACAAAAAAAATCTTATACAGGCTGTAATAATCAAATAAACAAATGAAAAAAAAAACTTTTAGAAACTGACCAGTGAACTCTATATCCACAAACACTGTAATGAGGGCTTCAGCAAGTTGGGGTGCATGCCGATATGAGCTGAAAACCCTTTGGCGATGGAACATGATGGGCTGGGTAGCGCCAGGTGACAGAGTCTCCATATGGGGCATTACAGCCTCAAGAACTTCTGCCAGCTTTGCCCGCAAATGAGGATTCTTCATCCTGTGAGCAAATAACCTAAAGTAAACAACAAGCCACATGGCATGCACAAAAAGCGTGAGAAACTCAGCATCACCCCGGCTCACACCTATCAACGTTGCCCATGAACACAGTGATGAAGGTCAGGACATGTTCTAAGCTTTCCGCCGAGGATTCCAACACCTCGTCAGCAAAGCGGCGGAGGAATATGAAGAAATCTCCCATGTTTTCAGCAAAGAACTCTGTGAAAGAGGCAGAAGATTTGGTTTTCAAAAATTTGCAATGACTGCTAAGGTGTTTACTCTAAAGGAAAACAAAAACAGGGCTACCTGGCACAAAGCATAGCAGGCTGTTCTCCAGTGCAGGTAATGGAAAGGTGAGAGGGATGTGTTCAGGGCCCTGGTTGCCTAGGCTAAGTTGAACCAGCAGGGCGGCGCAGGAGGCTTGGAGGTTGAGGCAGTTTTGTAGCATGGCGGGCTGCGTGGTAGCAGCCTTGGTTGAAAGATAGACTGTCATAAGGCGTTCAAACTGTTCCCGTAGCTCTGCTGCTGGGCCTCCACTGAGCTGTGTGTCCCGCCACGTCCCCTGGAGCCGGTGCAAAGACTGATTCATCTTCACCATCTGATCATGAAGTCTGTCAAACAAATATCATTCAAGCATATGTTAATTTTTTGAAAATCAGTGCGTTTCCCACAGAATGCTGTTTTACCCCTTGTTTCCTTATAACTGCTCCTAACTACATGTATTTTATACATAGATTTAAATGAATTATTTTATTCAGCAAAAATGTATTACACTGATTAAAAGAGTAAATAAAATTTCAAATAAATGCTGCTCTTTCTATTCATCAAAGGATCGCTTATGAAAACAATTATAATGGTTTGCATAGAAATATTAAGCAGTACAAATGTTTTTAACACTGATAAATGTAAGCAGTGTTTTGTGTCCTCCAAATCAGCATATTAGAATGATTTCTGAAGAATCATGTGACACTGACGACTGGAGCTTTGCCATAACAGGAATAAATTACATTTTAAAAGTTCTTTTAAGTTGTAATAATACTTTCAAAATTTTACTGTTTTTAGCCTTGATAAGTATAAGAGACTCCACAACCTTTTGAACAGTAGTGTATATTTCTTTTAGAAAATTGTCATGACTCTACCTATGGAAGCCCAGGTACAGGGTAAGTTGTGTAAGGATTAGGTTTTCTGTGAGAAGGCTATATGATTGGGCAAATTCAACCGTTTTTTGAGGGGGCACAGGTATCAGACATGTCTCCTTGTCCAGACCTGTAGAGAGAAAATAATTAGTTTACATTGTTAAGTCTGAAAAGAAATAAGAAAAAAAGTGGTAGTAGTGTTTTTTTTATGGTGGAGCACAGCCACAGGTAGTTTACCTCTTGCGTGCACGTTTCTGTTACGCCGCTCATCCTCACTCAGCTCCTTAAGCAAACAGTATGTGGGGTTAAAGGTCAGGAGTTTGGGGGAGTAGGGTCGAGAAAACGGCTGGCAGAGCTTGAGCAGGGCAGCTCCCAGATTCAAGAAGAACGCATCCGAAGCAAACATTTGAAAGAATATCTCGGGCATCTGGTTTGCCCAGATTTTGGCCCGCCCCATGTTGGCCTGCAGGCAGCCACCCAGCCACGAGAGCAGCAGGTGGCGCGTCTCACTGGACTGCTGAAGCAAGTTTTTTAGAATCTGATACAGCTTATCATGAAACTGCCCGATAAACTAGCAAATGGGAAGACAAGAAATGAAAGGGGTTAGGTGGCTAGCTTCATGTCACAAAGCCTGAAAACCTTTTGTACATATTGTACTCACCTGGTGAATATTTGACTCTTGAACCTTCATTTCCTGTGGGCTAGAGCGAGACGGATTGAGGAAAAAGCCATGGTTCTCAACTACACCAGGAGTTTTCAGCAGGCATGAAATATTCAGAATCGTTCCCAGAAGTGTTTTCTGATACTGAATCCCACTGTTAGGATCTTTGGGCTGACTATGCTCCATTAAAACCTAGGATCAAAATATTATTATCCAAAAATGTTTAAGATCTGTATGAAAGGAAACTCTAGGCTGAGCATTGCATACGAACCTTAGAAATATCCTTTTGCCGACTGAAGTACAGGAGAATTTCCAGGTAGGAATACAGCAGCAGCTGACAGAGGTCTAAATCTTTGACCCGGCCTTGGAAAATATCAAACACTGGCACCATAACCTCCCCAAAGGTCCGCACCTCTTGGTCAGCCAACAGAACAGCGATGACATCCTCCAAAAACTCCACAACTTCCTCAAACTCTGCGAAGACCACAACACAAGTAAAGGGAATCAGCTCAGGACCTTCAAACAGAACACGTCCTCAAATGTGACACTTACGGGCTCCTCTCACAGCCTCCAGCAACAGGTCCAGAAGCTGCTCATAAACATTCTGACTAATGTAGATCTCTGGGGTCAGCAGCACCGTGCGGGCATTGGACACAGTCAGTTTTTTGCAGCGAACAGCATATGACAACAGCTTCTCCGGGACTTTATTGATCTGTGTTGTTTTGAAGCACATTTATACATTGAATCAGTCACAAACAGTGTGTGCAAACATAAATACGGCAATGAACAGACACATTTCAGTCTTTTGGCACAACCATATGGGTCGACAAAGTATAGAGTCTGCAGAAGATACCTCCTCCTTAGCTCTCTGGTAGCAGGCATAAAGGTACGGTATGGCACGTTTCTCCCCAGCATCACGATCTGCTGAGAGATTCACTACACTGCAGGAGGTCATGTAAATGAGATGGTTACCTGGCTCTTGCAAAAGCAGCCTGTTGAACAAAGCCTGGAGGGGACAAACGATAGAATATTATACTTATTCAAAGTTCATAATATATGCGTGCATGTATGTATGCTATTTCAGTATTAAACTAATTTGTAAAAGAAAGACAAATTTAAACATATTGTACCTGCTCTACGGTGTCCATGTTAAGCCAGTCCTGGCCATCAAGATCAGCGGCCATTTCCTCAAGGTATACACAGCGTGGTGGGATGCCATTACCACCTCTTAGACTGGGGTCACCTGGAAAGATATCAACCAAGATGGATCATTACAAGTACATCTTAAAGGGATAGTTCAATGAAAATTACCCTCACCCTCAAGTCATTATAGTTGTATCTGACATTCTTCATTCCGACGAATAAATGTTACATTTAAAAAGTCCTGGCTAATTGTTGCTCTGTTTTTGAAGTCCATAAAAATGCTAGCCTGACAAGCCAGACCCACATCAAGATGTTTGGTCTGGGAACTCACCATTGGACAGGGCTCATTCGAGAAGCGGGATAAACGATTGTCTTTCAAATTCCCTCTGAACGCAACTGGATAGAGCTACAACCAACCAGAGCAACGAAGAAGGTGAAGCAGAGCTAGTTGATAGATTAAACTTTCGCCATATTCGGTCTGAAAAATTCCGAACACATCTTCCTTTCTTAAGAATGACTTCAGTGCCGTTCTTTGTTCTTTTCTCAAAGAAAAGCATAACAACAAGTCTTCCAGAGTCGCGGCCACAGCCGATTTGAAAGACCGCATTTCGCCAGCTTCTTTATTTTTAAGTATCACACAGAACCGTGGCAACTCAGCCGTCATTATGTTAAGCCTGCCCACCAACTCTATACACAATGTGATTGGCCTGACCAGAGTTTGTTTTTTCCAGCTCGCAAGCCAATAGAGAGTTGCTAGACTAGTGGGCCAAAATCCCTCCTGCAGTGTGTGCAAACCTGGTGAAAAACTACAGAAAACGCTTGACCTTTGTAATTGCAAACAAAGGCTGCTGTGCCAAATATTAACATTGAATTTCTCAGGTGTTCAAATACTTATTTGCAGCTGTATCATAAAAATAAATAGTTAAAAATCATACATTGTGATTTCTGGATTTTTTTTTTTAGATTGTCTCTCACAGTGGACATGCACCTACAATGACAATTTCAGACCCCTCCATGATTTCCAAGTGGGAGAACTTGCAAAATAGCAGGGTGTTCAAATACTTATTTTCCTCACTGTATATTGACATTTTAAAATGTATTTTATTCCTGTGAGGGTAAAGCTGTATTTTCAGCATTCTTACTCAATCAGTGTCACATGGTCCTTCACAAATCATTCCAATATGCTGATCAAGAAACTACTTATTATTATCGATGTTGAAAATCGTTGATTAATATGTTTGCGGAATCCATAATATTTTGGGTTTAGTCGAAAGTTGATAAAAACCAGCATTTATTTTAAATATGTTTTTACTCTCACTTTTAATCAATCAAATGTGTCCGGAGGATTTTTAAAATTATTATTTGTATTATTTATTTTTTATTTTCTTTCTTACTGACCTTAAACGGAATATAGTGTAGGGCTATAAGTGGCTCAGACATCCCGTTTTCAAAATGCATCTTTTAGCATGACTCACACAAAATGTGTTAAAGATTTGAATAGCAAACAGACCAGTGTGATGGACAGCAAATAGATGTAGAGGATAAAGATTAAGACACAAATGAAAGCAACATAAATTACGTAATGGGCCAAACTGCAGTGGGTGAGGTCATCTGCATGCTGCAGCAATGCCTGGAAACTGAATGTCATCGTGATACGATCACCTAAAACTGAGATCATCGAGAAATCAGTCATTTACTATAAAAATATTTTTTTGAATGCTTCATTCTTCCCAAACTATCTAGAACTACACTTCAGTACACGCAGGAAATGGTCCAATTACAGAAAGTGTCTCAAAAGCAGTGGTTCGCAACTGGTAGGTCGCCATGACCCAAAAATGAGTTGCAAGTCACTTCTGATAGTGTCATGGACAGCAGGGAGAAACAATGCTAAATGCAAAATAGCACAACTTTTATATACACTGTATATCCACAAAATATTTTTATATAGTAATGGAAAGCTTGGGAAAACGCTAACAATTGCACAACTTTAAAATAACACTTTTTAAAAGGAAGGAGAGATGTTTTGCACCCAATTAAATGAAACCAATATGAATCAACATAAAAAGCTAGCTAAATTAGGCAGATGCAAAAACTAAGCAAGATAAAAGAAACATGCTATATTTTTAGCTGCACTTACATCTGTTATTGTTGTACATTTCTTATAATTAATCAAATATTTGTGTGTTTGTTGCACATTTTAGTGACAGTAGAGTGTCAAAAGTGACAGTAAAACTATTATAATGTTACAAAAAAGGTTATTTCAAGTAAATGCTGTTCTTTGAAATGTTCATAAAAACATTCTGGGAAAAAAATGGATTATGGCTTCCACAAAAACTGAAGCAGCACAACAGTTTTCAATACTGATAATAATAGAAAATGTTTTTTAAGCACCAAATCAGCATATAGAGTGATTTCTAAAGGATCATGTGACGCTAAAAATGATGCCGTAATGATGATGAAAATACAGCTTTGCCATCACAGGAATAAATGACTGTATAATAAATTCAAATAGAAAACAGTTATTTGAAATTGTAATAATAAAGATTGTTTTCACTGTATTTTTGATCCAATAAATGCAGCCCTGGTGAGCCTAAGAGACTTACTTTTTACTTTTACAACCTCAAACTTTTGAACGGCAGTGTATATTTATGATCATAATGAGTAAACTGATGGGTCATAACTTGTAGGTGTTTGTTTAGACTCACTGTTGTCCAGAGTGATGAGGAAGATCCTCTGGATCATGTGGTTGACATTGAGCTGCTCGCAGAGCTCCTGTCGTGAGCGAAAAGATCGGCTGATCTCTGCCACCGAGTCATCATTCTCATCGATGCTGTCAGACACAGAATTGTCTGACTCAGACTGGCTTTCTCCTGAATCTACAGCTGTAGGGATAACAATTACAAAGTACCATCAAATTAATATTATCCTGCAAAAAATGGCAGAGCAGTGCTTATTACCAAAGCCTTACATTGTTGCTCAGCTTGATGCCGCTGCTTTTGGCCAGATGCAAACTGTTTTGCGTCAGCGAGAGAACTGAAGAGAGCTGCGAAGGGGTTTTGTGAGATGTTCTGGTTGTTATTGCCCTGGTCTGTCATTTCCCTGGAGCAGGTCCTCCATCAACAGTTGTTTTTACAGCCTGCAGGGAAAATGTGTGAATTACATCCAGCATCTAATCCAAATCCCAAGACCAGCCGAGATCCATCTAGGTAAATCATAAAGTCTTCTTATGCTCATTATAAAAGGGTTAGTCTCAATGCAAGGGACACTAAGGAGCAAAAATGAAACCCCTTTTTTATTCTTCTGATGAGTCACTAATAAAAAACTAAATAATGATTTCACCTGTGAGTCATATTCAAGCAACTGGAGAGCAGAAAACATATCAAGTGACCTCACAATAACCAACTTAACTGTATATTAGGGTCAGGTTAGGTATGCTAACCTGCTTCACTTACGTTTCATATTAATCGCAGTCAGGAATTCCGACTACAATAGACAAACACTGAGTGGTCTGAAAAGATGTGTAATGTAAACCTTGATAAGCATGAGCTTAATAGCTGTCAAAGACACTCACTGACAGTTTTCTTTCCTGGCTGTCAGGTGTCTTAATCTAGCTGAATAACTAGCAACGTGCTTAGCAACTGACAGCGCGCTGGTATGCTGCTGAAAACACAGCACCTCAAGGCAAAGCAAAGTAAATAATATATTAAATAACAGAAGTGCGTTGAGATATATCCGTGTGGATGCATGCCATACCTGGTTTTGGGTTGAAATATGGTAAATCTGATGGAGTCCAGTACAGCAGATCCAGATCATACTCGGTGTGTGACGTCATCAGAAATGGACGACACCCCGTCTGCTGTTTTTTTTTTTTCTTCTTTTTTTTTTCTTTCCTTTTTTCAGTTCAAAGTCCTCTCAAATCTCTAGGTTGTAAACAGTTGACAGTTGTAGCAAAATACGAAACTGTTTGGTTAGAATGGCTCTGGAAGTTTTTCACAAAGATGAAACTTTGCAAATGCGCAGGAAGCTGATTGGGTAAGTTGAATCATATATTACACGTCGCGCTGTCGGCCTGGTATTGTTTTTAATTACAATAAATACAATTGTTTAACGGTTCTGATTAAATACTCTTTCCCGTGTCTTTTCAGGCAGTCCTGCAGACTCTTTTTCTCCCATGATCCCGTGAAAATAGTAAGAGCACGGGGTCAATATTTATATGATGAGAATGGCATGCAGTACTTAGATTGCATTAGTAATGTACAACATGGTAAGTACATTTCGAAATTGTCATGCATTGCATATGGTATCTTAAGTGTCACAAAAATGTGTGTACACAGACACTGGTTTCCATGTTTTGTGGGGACTTCCCATAGATCTATCTGCATTGTTTTATGAAACACTCATTCAGTATGATTTATAAGCTGTATAAGGAATGCCCATAATGTTTAAGTATATATTATTTTTATTTCTTATGCTTACCAAGGCTCTATTTATTTGGTGAATAATGTAAAACTGTTGTCTAGCTTGCCAGACCAAGCTCAATCTCTTAAAACAACACTGGAGTCTGCTGTATTTTCTACTGCACAAGAGGCGTGATCAACAGGCATAGTTAAATCTACGAAACTGGATAATCCTTCAACCAATCAGACCAATGATTCTTCGCTTCTGTATCCATCATTGTGTTATGCCGCCTTCACGTGCTATCGGAAATTTGATAATTCCCACTTCTAAAGTCGTGATTATGAGTTTATTCCATTCAAATTTTGAAATGGTAGGGCATTCATGTGCAATTTTTACCTAGGAAACTCATATTTATGATAATTCCGAGAGCATGTGAATGCAGCATTAAACCCGCCAATAGTGGGCCAGGTGGATACGGTGGTTTCCAGGTACAGGTTTCCAGCCTGAGCTGCAGGGCGAAGTCAAATCGCCAGCAGATTGGGCTGGGTTTACCGAGTCTAATAAAACAGTGCTAGTGTGATATGTGATAAAAATGTTAAAATAACTGTTTTCTAATTTAGCACATTTTAAAATGACTTGTATCCTTCAAAAATAATTATAATCCGCTGATGTATTGCTCATTTGTATTATTATCAATGTTGAAAACATTTGTGCTGCTTAATATTTTTGTGGAAACCTTTTTTTCTTTGATGAATAGAAAGTTTGAAAGAACCATTTGTTTGGAATAGAAATCTTTTAACCTCATTTATGTCTTTACTGTTAGATTTAAATGTCTTTAAATAGGCCTTCCAGGAGCACTTACAGAAAATGTCAAGTATCGTTATTAGTAATCACAGGCCCATGATGACACACTTGATGCATTTTGTCTTTGCAGTTGGACATTGTCACCCCAGCATTACTCAGGCCGCTGCTGCTCAGATGGATCTTCTTAATACAAACACTAGATTCCTTCATGATAATATAGTGCAGTATGCAGATCGGCTGGCAGCCACACTCCCAAACAAGATTTGTGTCTTTTATTTCGTCAACTCAGGGTAAGTAACTCTTTTTATACAGTTGAATTGAACAGAAATATTCAATTTAAACTTATAGGTACTGTCTTCCAAAGTTCAGAGGCTAATGATCTTGCTTTGAGACTGGCCCGTCAGTATACCCAACACGAGGATGTCATCGTGCTAGATCAGTAAGATTTCAAAATGTGACATTTTTAACCATTATGATTCTTATATCAGCAGTTATTGGCTACATCAGACTTATTTTTGTGTCATCTTTGCCTGCCTCTCCAGTGCATATCATGGACATGTCACCTCACTCATCGACATTAGCCCGTACAAGTTCCGGAAACTAGAGGGACAAAAAGAATGGGTTCATGTGGTGCGCACAGGATATCATATTAAACCAGCGATTAAGGCTTTTGATGCATATCATAATTTCTTGCATATCTACAGGCACCTCTCCCTGATACTTACCACGGTATTTACAGAGAAGATCATCCTGACCCAGGACAGGCTTATGCAGACACAGTGAAAAGTCTTATTGAAGAGGTGCATAAGAAAGGCCGCAAGGTATGGTGGTCATTAATGGAAAGTTAAATATATTTATTTACAAAAATATACTTACTTTCCTTCTTAAAGTGATAGATCACCCAAAATATTCATTCTTATGTTATTCAAAACGATTCTCGTGTGCAACACAAAATATATATTTTTTAAAGTCTTCATTTTTGTCCATACAATAAAAGTGTTATTTTATTTTAGTTGGTAATATATTTAATATTAGGGTTTAGTAAATTATAGCAGAATGTAAATTTTTTTGGGTGAACTGTCCCTTAAATATTTCCACAGATTGGATCTTTTTTTGCTGAATCTTTACCCAGTGTTGGTGGCCAGATCATTTTTCCACCTGGTTATTGTAAAAGAGTTGCAGAGTAAGTCTTTTTGTAACTTTTGTTGAGTGTCTATAATTTTTATTCAGAGCCCACTGAATGAAGCTGATTGCAACAATGTATTTTTTCCCACTTAGATACATTCATGAAGCAGGAGGAGTTTATGTGGCAGATGAGATTCAGACGGGCTTCGGTCGTGCTGGGAGTCATTTCTGGGCTTTTCAGCTTGGAGGTGAAGACTTCTGCCCTGATATTGTGACTATGGGAAAACCAATGGGCAATGGTCATCCGATTGCATGTGTGGCCACTACAAAGGAAATAGCTGGTGCCTTTACAGCCAATGGTGTGGAGTACTTCAACACGGTGAGAACCGTTATGCCCAGAAATTATTTTGTGCTAATGAATGTAGCTTTTACAACCATTGTAGATTGAGTATAATTAATATTAAACCTTTATGTCCCCATGCAGTTTGGCGGTAACCCAGTATCCTGTGCTATTGGTCTGGCGGTGTTAGATGTGATAGAGAAGGAAAACCTTAGAGGGAATGCTGTGCATGTTGGAGGTCATCTTAAACAGCTGCTCCTTCAGCTACAGACCAAACATCAACTCATCGGAGATGTGCGGTAAGTATGAAATACAGAAAATCTATTTTTATTGAGACCTCATCTAATACTAATAGGGTCATTCTGTGTCAACCCAACCAGAGGTCCCTGGTTACATTTCTGTAGATTTTGTTAATATTATTTCTGTAGAAAGATGATCAAAAATAGTGATGAAAGCCAAAATATTAAATGTCACAAATTTATATTCATGGAATATTTCACTGTTTTGTAGAAGAGGCTCAAAATGAGAGTTTTCACCTACAATTTGGAGCCAAATTACAAGAGGGTAAAAATGACTTTAGAAATATTTCAGCATCATTATTTTATTTTTATACAGAGATTGGTAATTCTATTAGGAAAATGTGTTGACTTTAGTCATCTTTGTTGCATTATAAGCCAACGTGACAGTTAAAAAACAAATTCTGAAATCCACTATATAATATATAAAAGCAGCAGTGGATTTCAGAATTTGTTCAATATATATATATATATATATATATATATATATATATATATATATATATATATATATATATATATATATACAGTCTTGTTCAAAATAATAGCAGTACAATGTGACTAACCAGAATAATCAAGGTTTTTAGTATATTTTTTATTGCTACGTGGCAAACAAGTTACCAGTAGGTTCAGTAGATTCTCAGAAAACAAATGAGACCCAGCATTCATGATATGCTGTTGACACTGAGGGGCGGCTGTGGCTCAGTGGTTCATGTTGAAAGGGGTGTGTTCAAAAAAATAGCAGTGTCTACCTTTGACTGTACAAACTCAAAACTATTTTGTACAAACATTTTTTTTTCTTCTGGGATTTAGGATTTAGCAATCCTGTAAATCACTAAACTAATATTTAGTTGTATGACCACAGTTAAAACTGCTTGACATCTGCATGGAGTCAACCAACTTGTGGCACCTCTCAGCTGTTATTCCACTCCATGATTCTTTAAAGGGGGGGTGAAACACTCAGTTTCAGTCAATCTCATGTCAATCTTGAGTACCTATAGAGTAGTATTGCATCCTTCATATCTCCGAAAAGTCTTTAGTTTTATCATATTTATAAAAGAAATATAGGCTGTACCGAGTCTTTCCGGAAAAAACCGAGCGCCTGGAGGCGTATCGTGTGGGCGGAGCTAAAGAATGACAAGCGCGCAAAGCGGTGACATCCTCAAGCGTGGAGAAACCCATCTATCTCAGCTAATACAGATAATGATCCACAATCAAATCTGAGGGAGAAATAAATTGAACAGGAGAAACGGCAACAGCAGGACGTCCGTCTCTGTGGTATGTAAGTTACTGTATTTAATGGCCTCTCCACATTTCTGTGTGTTTACTCGCAGAGTATGAGGACATGATTCGGTTTATGGACTATTGTATGCGACTAGACCTTAGAAGTAGCAAGCAAAACGGTTTTGCACGTCAGAATACTGTAACGTTATACAGAGAACAACAATGGAGTAACCGTTAGCGCATTTGAATGACGAAGCACGCGATCGTGTCGTTTACTGATGTTTACTCATGCGACGGTAGCCAATAGCAGAGACATTTGAAGCAGTTTAAGTTAACTCACCGTCGAAGCTTTATCGCTGGGACCGCTCCGTCAGAAACACACTTCTTTGGTATGATTTGGTAAAGTCCTGTGACAGCAGTGGCGTGTAAATCCATTTTGAGACGCAACTGAAACGATGTTGTCAAGCTTCCCGTCATTTCTGCGTTCAAATCGGTTCAAATGCAGCGCTGCCTTCCCGGAATACTGTGCTGAAGAGTTGAAGTCGCTCGACGTCACCCATAGGAATAAAGTGGAGCGCGGCGCCGTTCACGGACGACTGGATCTGCAGCTGAGAGACTGTTTACAGCGTGCTCTAGTCTCGCGCGCGCGCACCCTACCGGGAGAAGAGCCCGTACGGCCCATACAAGGACCTTCCGCTCTTATTAACGTCAAATAGACCCATACTCGAAAAAAACTCGCCGAAACTTGTGAGAAACCGGAAGGAGTATTTTTGACACAGAAATACTCCATCAAACGTCCAACATTAGTTTTTGAAACTTTGTCTATGTTTAGGATGGGACTCCAAGTCTTTAACAGTGTAAAAAGCTCAGTATGCATGAAACAGCATTTCACCCCCCCTTTAACAACATTCCACAATTCATTCACATTTCTTGGTTTTGCTTCAGAAACAGCATTTTTGATATCACCCCACAAGTTCTCAATTGGATTAAGGTCTGGAGATTGGGCTGGCCACTCCATAACATTAATTTTGTTGGTTTGGAACCAAGACTTTGCCCGTTTACTAGTGTGTTTTGGGTCATTGTCTTGTTGAAACAACCGTTTCAAGGGCATGTCCTCTTCAGCATAGGGCAACATGACCTCTTCAAGTATTTTAACATATGCAAACTGATCCATGATCCCTGGTATGCGATAAATAGGCCCAACACCATAGTAGGAGAAACATGCCCATATCATGATGCTTGCACCTCCATGCTTCACTGTCTTCACTGTGTACTGTGTCTTGAATTCAGAGTTTGGGGGTCGTCTCACAAACTGCCTGTGGCCCTTGGACCCAAAAAGAACAATTTTACTCTCATCAGTCCACAAAATGTTCCTCCATTTCTCTTTAGGCCAGTTGATGTGTTCTTTGGCAAATTGTAACCTCTTCTGCACATGCCTTTTTTTTAACAGAGGGACTTTGCGGGGGATTCTTGAAAATAGATTAGCTTCACACAGACGTCTTCTAACTGTCACAGTACTTACAGGTAACTCCAGACTGTCTTTGATCATCCTGGAGGTGATCATTGGCTGAGCCTTTGCCATTCTGGTTATTCTTCTATCCATTTTGATGGTTGTCTTCCGTTTTCTTCCACGTCTCTCTGGTTTTGCTCTCCATTTTAAGGCATTGGAGATCATTTTAGCTGAACAGCCTATCATTTTTTGCACCTCTTTATAGGTTTTCCCCTCTCTAATCAACTTTTTAATCAAAGTACGCTGTTCTTCTGAACAATGTCTTGAACGACCCATTTTCCTCAGCTTTCAAATGCATGTTCAACAAGTGTTGGCTTCATCCTTAAATAGGGGCCACCTGATTCACACCTGTTTCTTCACAAAATTGATGACCTCAGTGATTGAATGCGACACTGCTATTTTTTTGAACACACCCCTTTCAACTAATTCAACTAATTGCCCAATTGCACAGCCTTAAGAGCGTGCATATCATGAATGCTGGGTCTCATTTGTTTTCTGAGAATCTACTGAACCTACTGGTAACTTGTTTGCCACGTAGCAATAAAAAAATATACGAAAAACCTTGATTATTCTGGTTAGTCACATTGTACTGCTATTATTTTGAACAAGACTGTATATATTAGAGGAGTGACTGAGGGTCTGGATTAGTGATGTGCGATGCATCACTAAACTCTTGTTGCAACAAGGCGTCATGTGTTTGGATTTTGGAGGCATCACACACCCCTAACATGTCAGGAGTGCAGAAACAGTGTTTGCTCACTTAGCCCGGCTTCTAGATATAAAATATGGATTTGTCTTTCATTACATTTTTTATATATTATTCATTTTATATTTCCTTTTACTGAAACACCAAAGAGTGAAGATGAATATTGCCTGCACTATTGTCTGTACCTCTCACTGAGAGAAAGTTCTTTTGGTAAGAACTGGTTAGAACTAGCCTGACGTGGTCTTACTCAATTCTAGTCAGAATATGAGTCTGAAACTGCTCCATTGGGCTGTGATTATGGGGCGTGTTTCAACCGAACCAGGAAAGACCTCAAATGGAAAGAGCTACAACCAATCAGAGCAACGAAGCGACGTCAACAGAGCTCAACTGCACTATGTTGCCAAGTCCACGTTTTTTTTCCCCGCGGGTTGTTTTCTATGTCCGTGGGTTGAAGCGACTATTATGTGATATATAGACCCATGAGTGCGAAATTTTAGCAGCCAACCTTGCCAAAATAACACACATTTTACCCCCCAAACACCATTTTTTTTCCGGAAAATGATCTTTGCTGGTGTTGTAAAAAAATACAAGAATTTAATGATACACAGAGTACTTACCCAACATGATCATCATTTTTGAGAGAAATTGTGAAGGTGAATGCATATACAAACAAGCTCTCCGTTTAAGATTTGAACAAATATAATCCAAGCCCCTTTGATGACGTGCATGATTACGTTACTGTTGATCATCTGTCCGTCATCGTCTAAAGCCCGTCCTGATGATTTCCTTGGTCTGAACAGTTTCTGTTCGGAGATAATCACTCCCCTATGGAGCGAGGCCAGACCGAATTGCCCGACCTAAAAATTTTGTGGGTGGGGCTAAATTCGGCTGGCATCCAGGCTAGGTTAGAACTGGAGCTTAATCAGCTCCAACCTTGAGAGACTGTGTATATTTGTATGTGCGCAATATTTAGTTTTACAGATCAGTATTGAGAATGGTGTACAATGGGCTCCCTAAGAGATCAGTGGACTGTTGTTCTGGGCAAGCTGGTGCCTGCGCCGAGACCTGGCAGGTCACTACGGGCCTAATTTCGGGGGGAAAGCGTCAACAAGTGACACGTCTATGGAGACGTGCATCAGATTAAATGTGTGGAATTTAACCATGACTGTGAATTTTCTCTGAGCCAGTCAGAACCATCCACATTGCAGTAATGAATGAAGATAGACCTTGAAAACAGTATAACTGTTGGGACAATTGTATGTATGATAGGGCGAGGGAGGGAGCGCGGCCTACAAACTTCTTGTGAGGCGTCTGCTGTTGAAACTGCAAACTATTCTTAAGTACATTTTTTTTATTAATGCACTCCAGACCCTTTGTCTTCATTTTTCACTACTGGTACTGGTTTCACTACACATAAGCTGTTAACCCCTAACATTAGATACAGCTGATACTTTTTATGTTTAAAGAGGAATATCTGAAGAACAAGTCATTTTGAAACTAGAAATGTATCACCTGAGTGGCATAGAACTCAGATGGCATAAAACTGAGTGGCATAGAACTAATTTGGTAAAATTCAACAATTTAGACATGGAGTCAGGTTGGGGTCTCCATATCTATGGTACTGAACCATATAGGGCATTAAAAATTACGATTACAAAATAAAATTTTATTGAAAATAAGAATCTAAAATCATATTGAGATATATTTAATACTTTTTGAGAAAAACAATACTTATGGCACTCAGACAGGTATAATCTCTGCAATTAAGGTGATAGAAAAAAAACTATTATTTGAATTATTTGTTCTTCAGATATTCCTAGTTAATTTACATAAAAAGTATCACCTGTGTGCAAAATAGACCCATGGAATGACCCAATACTGTAACATCATGCTTTAATTTCAAAGAAAAAAAATGAACAGATGTGTCTTCTGTTCTTTTTTCAGTGGTGTTGGACTGTTTATAGGGATGGAGCTAGTTAAAGACAGAGTGTCTCGAGAACCAGCTACAGAAGAAGCAACACATATTGTTCGAAGGTACTAAAAATGTCTCTTTTCTTTTTCTCCGCTTGTTGCATTTATTTGATAACTAACTGCCATTTCTGATTTGTTCAGGCTGAAAGAGGAGCGTATAGTAATTAGCACTGATGGACCATGGGACAGTGTCATCAAATTCAAACCTCCAATGTGTTTCAGTATGGAGGATGCTGAAAGAGTTGTCACTTGCTTCGACCAAATTCTCACAGGTTGGTAGTAATTTGTGTTTGTGTAGTGTTTAAAATCATAATTATTAAATGAGATATTAACTATTTGTCTTTGGACTTTCAGAATTAGAGGCTACCCACCAAAAAGAGAACTGTGGAAAATGTTGAGGTTTAAAAGCATTCTGAGAAGAATTTATTAATGCAGTGCATAAAGCAAACATTTTACATTTAAAAATTGAATGAAATAAATAATCTTCATTTGCACTCTTGAATAGAAGTCTGTTTATATTAAAATTCACTCACGCTGCAGATCTGACATGGAATACTTTTAAAATGAAACCTTTTATATTAACATGAAATCATAAGTTTACAGAATGAGGCATACGCAAACATCAAGAGTTTAATATTTAATTGTGCTTTTATACTTTACAGTCATACAACAATATAAATCACTTTTTGTAAACATCATTGTATATTATGTATTATGCTTTATATTACATTTGTACCCAAATATGTGTTGTGGTTGCATTAAATAATGACACTAATAAAAAATGTGGTAACTAAATGTACTAGTTATTAAATGTTTCCCCCATTGTCAATATCTTTGAAAGACATAAGGCAATCTTTATAAGTGTGTGCATAGCATTTGAAATGATTTTTAACCAAATAGACGGTATCTGTTCTCCAACAGAATGACAGGAAAGGCAATTTACCTGAATTAATAAATGGTTATAGTAATACATACAAAATTGTCTTGTGTCTTTTATTATATATTTAAAAATTTGGAAAATTTACAGGAATTGTTAAATTAATATTTAACAAACTGAATGTTTTTACATTGTAATATTAATTCATACAAAATCATCTTGAGGAGCATCTGGAACCTATAAAACAATGTTAATTTTTAAAAACAAATCCTGAAATTACAAAATGCACGCATGTGTGTGAACGGGTCTTACCGTGTTACTGTGAAGATTTAGTCCTGAACTTGAAGTCTGTCTGGTGTTTCTCAGTTTCTCATACCCTACTCCCTCCACGACTAGCAGCCTGAGAGGAGTTCCTCCCTCTCTTATCAGCCTCACCACTTCATCAAAATACTCTTCCTCAACATTCTGTCCATTTACTTCTACCACCACATCCCACTCACACAGCCCAGCTCTCTCTCCTGCACTCCCTGTCATCACCTATAGACAAGAAGGAGTATTACACATAACAGTTTTTTATAGGCAAGGCAAGTTTATTTGTATAGCATATTTTATACCCAATGGTAAAGTGCTTTACATACATTTTCACTCATCATACCTTTCCACAGATTTCCACATACTCAAACTACTTCCATTAAATACTATTTCCATCAAATCCAGTTTTATACTTGGAAAAGCATATTTATTTTTAATTAAATCTGTAATTTTTTCAATGTTAAAGCTAAAAAAAAAGTTTGGGGTGAACTATTCCTTTAATATGCAAAGACAAATGTAAAATTGAAATACTGTGGTTATATCAATATATATATATATATATATATATATATATATATATATATATATATATATATATATATATATATATATATATATATTTGTTTGAGCATCCTAGTCCAGCATCACTGTCTTAGCCAATTTTACGAGTCTGGGGGCAGGACTATCATTTGCCCGTCACAAGTAGACTTGTGTGAAAATAAAATGGTAATTTTAGCTATAGATTGCTGCAGAGATGACATATTTGTAGGCTAAAACCCAGAAATGTTATGTAATGTAAGTGGTTAGTGAGATTTCTGAATGGATTTTTGGTTGAATGCATGAAATATTATCTGTGGTTCAAACTAGCGCAATATATTTATACGTTTTATGCTACAACATAAAATAAGTTAGTAATGCCCCTTTTTTTTTATCCTTGTCTTGAAAAATGCATTTGCTAACAAGTGGCTAAATAGGACTACAGAGGTTTTCATATTGATATTAAACGTCCTCACGGTGAACAAGTAAACTCATCTACTCACATCTCATCTTGCTTGAGTGGTTGGAAGCTTAATGGTGGTGACGTTCTTTATAGCTTGCGGTTAGCTTTGGTAATTGCATTAAGGCTTCAGAATTAATACAATATGAGTTATTTTCATGATGAACAAAACATGTAGAGCTTATTTTCTGCATTAATCCAAAAAGCCAAAAGTAAAAACCTATTGGGTTTCTGTCAATGGAAACAGGGAGATGCTAACTTCCTGGTTGGCCTACACAATTATGCCATTACTGCAGCACTCTCTCCCATTTGCTGAAAATCAAATAAAAATTTCAGACATTTAGCAGATCTACCAATAAAATAATAACTATAACTGAGAAACAGTACCTGGCCGATATAAGTCCCAGGCTTATTCTGAACACAGCCAAGGTTGAAGCCAAATCCAGAGCCCTCTTTGTGAAGCACACAAAGTCGAGGGTGTGGTGGATTTTGGTGTCCCTCATGATGTAGTGGGGGAGGTTTAGGGAAATGTTCCCTTTTTGGAATATGGTCTTCATAGAACAGCAACGGAGAAATACCCAGCTGAAGTGGATCAAATAACAGACACCTTCTCAGTGATAATCCCAAGCACTACAGCAAGAATAATGATTCCCTGTGCTATGTAGGTCAAAGTGACCCCACCCATTCCCTGGGGTCCATGTCTGTTCCACCGAGTAGATTCAATTCATTTTAAAAACACCTGTTTCTGTGTGTATCATAAGCATTAGGAGCATGAACCTAGACTCTTGGTTAGCCCTCAGGGTCAAATGTCTTCAATCAGAGGAAAACTATGTTGATTTAGCAGCTGTTCGCAAGTGTTTTATCTCTGTGAGCATGTGCGTTTGTGTGCATGTAAGCACCTGTGTGTAATAGTCTCTGTCTGGGATGGAGATGGTGGTTAGGGTGACCTGCTGGCCGCTTTGCCGTATTTTGCTGACAATGCCCTCATGCTCCGCATCCTCCACCTGCTCCCCGTTTACCGCTAGCACAAGTTCTCCATCCTCCATTCCTGCAGTCTCAGCTGGGCTGCAGGGGTCGATCTCTCGTAATACGTGAGCTATAGAGCCAATATATCACAAAGTGATGGAAAAATACTATGATAAAATAAAATGCCTATGGAGTTTCTGGCTAGTAGCACATTTGACTACTAAAGCAGGGGGTTTTAAAAATATTTGATGCCAATTGCCCAGATGTGATTTTCCCTTTGCAAGCATCCCCTTCCTATATAATAAATACAATACAATACAATACAATACAATACAATATAATACAATAAAATGTTTAAAATATTCTCTGTTGATAACATACTCTAGCAGATAACACTGTTAGTTGTATAAACCTAAAGAGAAAGGAGCACATGCTCAACATGACAAACCCACATGTGCACACAAGACAGGACAGGCATGTGATAGAAACAGTAGTATAAAATAAAAGGGAAAAATAACTATTTTAGTTTAGATCAGTGTTATTTTAGTATTATGTAAATACTATTAAAGTTGTTATTAATATTTTGAATGAGCTTTTATATTCAGTTTTTGTTTTAATTTTAGTTAAATAGTTTTTGTACATTTTATTCTAACTTTATTTCAGTTAACGTTTTAATAGTTTTTATTAAAGAATCAGTGATTTCTTACCAATGCGTCCAGATCGTAATTTTTCTTGCCTTAACAGGAACCCATATCCCTGTGGTCCTTGAGTCAGGTGTAGTGTTTTTGGTCTGTAGGGTAGATTATGAGTTTTGGCAAAAGCAGGAATTATGGGTAAATTCATGCGTTTATAACTCTCTTCACTCCTGCTGTCAATGACCAAGACAGTCACATGGCCCTCACATTTCTTCACCTGATGGAACAAAGTGGAATATAGAAGTTCTTTGGTCCCTAAAACTGAAAACATTAGAGATTACATTGTAAGGAAGGTATCACATAGATACTATATTATCACACTTACCATTTTTGAGAGTGCTGCATATGTGAGCGCTGAAATCATGACTCCATTGATCCAGATCAGCCTATCTCCATTCTGGACTCCGGCTTTCTCAGCTGGACCATCACCCACAACGCTGAGACGATAACGGCCCCGTTCACCTGCTCACATTTTGAATGAAGTGAACCAGAACTGAACACAATGAGATACACCATGCAGGCTAAACTTTCCATAAATATGTGCATCAACTATCTCTTCTAGCAGAACAGTTTCTAATGTAGTTTACATACTGTAAAATCTATGGAAAATTGTTCTCTTTCTTTCTTTCTTTCTTTCTTTCTTTCTTTCTTTCTTTCTTTCTTTCTTTCTTTCTTTCTTTCTTTCTTTCTTTCTTTCTTTCTTTCTTTCTTTCTTTCTTTGTCTGTCTGTCTGTGTCTATATAGTTATGGTTAATAAAAAACATAAAAAACATTTACGCTACTTGAAATGTTAACTAAAATAAAATTGTTTTAATAATTAAACATTTTAAAATGTAATTTAAAATAATTCAATTTAAAACTAAATGACAAACACACAAAAAATTGCTAAAAGAAATTAAAATTTTAAATGTAAAAAAATACAATTCTAAATATTGATTAATAATTAAACATTTAAAAATGTAATTTAAAATAATTCAATTTAAAACTAAATGACAAACACACAAAAAATTGCTAAAAGAAATTAAAATTTTAAATGTAAAAAAAATACAATTCTAAATATTGATTAATAATTAAACATTTTAAAATGTAATTTAAAATAATTCAATTTAAAACTAAATGACAAACACACAAAAAATTGCTAAAAGAAATTAAAATTTTTAATGTAAAAAAATACAATTCTAAATATTGATTTTAAAAAAAACTATTATTTATACCAAAATAACACGTCACGTGCTACAAAACCTTTGCCCATTTCACCAAACATAATAATATAGCACTGGATCTGAACACACACAGAAACATGCCATATAATTGAAATTCTGGAATATTTCCTGGAAAAAATGTTTTGTCAAATTTGTTTGAGCATCAGTAGCCATTGTTACAATCAATGAGAGGTGATTTGCATAAAAAAACATTATATTGTATTTCTTTTAGAACTTTAAATTTAGCACAATAGCAGATATATTCCTCCAAGACCAAATACATTAGCTTTGTCATATCACCATGCTAAACTTATGTGAATAAAATTGTACATCATCCCTATTCTAAGCTTCAAACTTATGTTTAGTGCGGTAGCAAAAGGAGCAGTAGGTTACCTTCAATCGGAATGATGCTGAGGCCTAAGCCGCTGCCAGGCTCTTTAGCTATGTAGCATAACCGTGGACGAGAACAGCCCTCTATGGGATGGAAAGATCTAGCGAGCGACATGAGGTCTCTTCCCTCCGAAACTGCAAACTCATAATCCTGATCACTCAGCACTGACAGATATAGCTTTAGTCCAGACACTTGCACCTTCATCACTACCTGAAAACAAGACAATTTCCAGACAAAACTGAATATACACAGATTAGTATGCTGGAAGGTGGAAATACTTTACAGTAAGGTCTCATTAGTTAATCCATTAAGTAATTTGTTAATCTTTGTTATCTGCTTTTCATTAGTTCATGTTATAGTGCAGGTCCATTAAATAACATTAAAATTAAAACTTTAGGATAAGGTTAGTTAAATACATTAGTTAAAATTAACTAACAATAAGAAATACTAACATATTCTTCATACTGTAAAAAAAAATAATGTCTCCGATTGAAAATTGTCAAGTGAATGATCACAGCAAAATTTTACATTTATTTTTCTTTGAATTAAATTGCATCAATTCACAGAATTTAAATTCGGCCAACTGAAAAATGTATCAATTCACAGAAAATCAATTTGGCCACTAGAAAAAAATTCCAATTCTGAGACTTTAAAAAAAAACATTTTTTAGTTTTTTACAGTGCATTGTTTATCTAATGTAGTTTACTAATTTTAACAAAACAAATTGAACCATATTGTAAAGTGTTACTGGTATGTTCAATTAAATAAAATAAAAAAGATTATATAATTGTTCATTTGAAAGATGAATATTGTTATAAAATATGTACTTGTACTTTGGGAGTATTGTACTCTTAAGAACATAATGATATAGTTGTGTGTGGCTTTTTTTTTGGAACACTGGGATACTCATTGGATTCTCATCGTTAATCATGTAATTCAGCTGTCTATTTTTTCCATAATATTTTTCATCAGCAAGGGTAATTTGTTGTAATTTTGTAATTATTTTAGGTATAGGGACGAAAAGTAATTTCCAAATATCATCTTTTGTGTTCCAAGTCACACGTTTGCAACAATATGATGGTGAATGATGACAGAAATTTTGAGTGAACTCTCCCTTAATGCTGTGTACATCTCCTTGCCAAAATCATTTGTATTCCAGTGTCCGTGTTTAATTCACAGAATACAAAGCTCTCATGTTTGCATAAGAAAGTGCTCTTACTGTCGAGTGTGCCTTGTCATCCACAAAGTCCTCATTGACCTCCAAAACACGGTCCCCCTTCCTCAGCCCGGCCCGCTCTGCACTGCTCCAAGGCTCCACCTGCCGCACCACATGTCCCCTGCAGCCAGTGTCCTTGCTCAGGTAGAAGCCAAAGCCCTGACCCTCCTCCCTCTTCAGAACACACAGCCGCGGATGCACATCAGGCTCTGGGGACATTTAATCCATCGTTCTTTACTGTCATGTGAAATCTCTTTTTCTTTAAGCCAGTTAATGATCTATCAGTTGCTGATTGGATGAAAAATGATCAAAGAAGTAGCCTAACCTTTGTCATCTGAGATTACTAAAGCAGGGTTGTCAATCCCTTCTTTCGGGTTGAAGGTGAACTTCCTGTGGAAAACATTTCCTCTGAGCTGTGCATATTTCTTTATGTAAACAAACCAAAAATAAGATCCTTTAAACCAGATTTATCAATGCTTATTGTTGTTAGTTGGCACATATAGGGTCATATCAGAGGTCAAAAGGTCACATTTAAAGGGATAGTTCACCCTAAAATGAAAATTCTGTCATCATTTACGCACCCTCAAGTTGTTCCAAACATGTATGAGTTTCTTTGCTCTGCTGAACACAAAAGAAGATATTTGGAAGAATGTTTGTAACCAAGCAGATAGAACAACCATTGACTACCATGGTTGGGGGAAAAATACTATAGTATTTTATAGGTAGTAAATGGTTGCTCTATCTGTGTTGTTACAAACATTCTTCCAAATATCTTCTTTTGTGTTCAGCAGAGCAAAGAAACCAATACATGTTTGGAACAACTTGAGGGTAAATAAATGATGACAGAATTTTCATTTTTGAGTGAACTATCCTTTTAAAGAGCATTCTGAAGACTTACTTTGGTAACTCTGGGGCATCCACTGGATCTGTAATAGTGAACAATTAAAATATATTAAAAAGATAATTTATGCCTACACTCTTAGAACAAAAAGCACAAAAGCAGTCAGTGGGGTGGTACCCTTTCAAAAGGTACTAATATGCAAGTGTTAGTTGTAAATAAGTTACAAAGTTCTAACTTTTGATACAGATTTAATAAAAAACTATTCTGAGAGTCTACTCATAATATCATGATGTGTTAACTTAGAAGTGAAATACAGTTTGATAGTAACCATTGTTCAGTGGCGTGTGGTTGGCAACCAGAAATTTGCCTATTTGCAGAGGACAAACTATTATCGTGAAATACTTAATTGGCACACGTTAAGCCTTTCTAAAAAATCTTACACAATACTTCATTTAACTCATTTCCATGGGTTCAAAACCACAAAACATGCAAGTTTCCTTGCCAGGGCTTTGTTTACAATTTTTGTCACGGCAAGGACTGGGCTGCTTTACATTCAAATAACACATAGGAGTTTGCCTTCACGGAAATATGATTTGAAAACATGCTGTCAGTCTGACAAGACTTGAGTTCAGAGTTCAAGAAGAAAATATTTAGCTGTCTGGATCCAGTGCTTATTTTTGTCAGTACTTTTAGTTAAAATAGAAAATAAATGAATTTGTACAGCGAGATAATAATCAGCTTCTTTATATAATCATATCAAAACTAATCAATCAAAAACAATCAAATCAAAACTCTTTGACTGCTTAAAAAAAATTAACTTTTAAAAAAATCTTTTAAAAATAATGTTCCAAATTCTCATGTTGCATGTAGTTTTAATAGTGTGCATCAAAAGAAGTAGAAGTGACATAACTATGACACTGCTAATATCACACCTATTCATCTATCACTAAAACATCTGCTTTTACTCCTTTTTTATACGATTAAGGTTGATGATCTACACTGCTTTGTAAAAAATAAACCTTATTAAAAGTTTTCAAACATTTACATTACAGGCTGTGCAATCACAGCAATGGAAAACATTGTATGCATATACGTATATATACAGTGGTAAATTACCTGTGGTGAATCTCATGATCCTGCTGAGCACTGGGCTTCGTGAGGGTGCAAGGTACACATTCAAATGAAGCATTAAAATGCTTTTGTCATGATGGCTCCTCCTTGTTCCACTAGGAGATTAATATTTAATCTCAGATTTATGAGACGACACCTCTGCCATCATCAGATATGAAGGAAGTATTACATAAACAACTGTAATTAAGATGACCAACAACAAACTCCCATAATATGCCTGGTTGTTTTTGAGATGTTAAAAACTAGCCTCTTTAGGGAAAGACAAAGCAAGACAAACAGCCAAAGTCTTCCATCAGCAGTTTAAGTTTTATTTTATTGCACAGCTCATTTCTGTCACAATTTGCTAATACAAACATTTTTTCAATCATAGATTCAGACAAGAGAAATGTTAATATTGCAGAAGCATCAAAAGGCTTGTCTTGGTTAACCTTGTCTAAAGCACCATTTGACACTCAAACATTGTGTAAAGACTTTAACCATACGCAAAAATGTTTATGTGTGTTCGCAAAAACTGCGAACACACATATATCATATGATAACAAGGGACCCTATATTCTCCCTGAACACATGCATAGTAAATGGCAACATTTGTCATCGTGTAACAAGTTTTCAAGTAGTGATCTGCAAAATCTTTCCCACAAACAATCAAATAAAATGCATTTGTCACAGTGTTTCCTCAAAATGACCTAATGCTATAGACAGATATGCTGTAAACACAGTAAGAAGTAAAATCATCCCTTTACAAACTAAGTGGGAATCTTAAAGGTATAGTTCACCAAAAAATTAAAATTCTATTATTTATTGATTTATTAATTAATTAACCCTCATGCCATCCCCAATGCATTTGACTTACTTTCTTCAGAAAAATATCATTTTTATTTATAATAATCTATTCAACCCCAGTGGATGTATCTTCTTAACATTGCTTCCGGTCTGCAGTGATCCTTCTTAAAAAGGATGTTTTGACAAGATGTAAGCTAAACTTGTGAATGCGCTTGAAACAATTGGCCAGAAATTAGTTTTTATACTTAAAATATTAGTATTTTTCTTACACATACATATCGTCTTACCTGAGAAGACAATGATGCATCCAGTGGGCTCGTATAGATTACTGTCATGATCGCTGTATGTGGTTTATTAAGCATCAACCAAGTGGCACCCATTCACTTGAATTAGATGGACTCACAGAGATGGATGATTTTTCTAAAAATCTTAATTTTTGTTTATCTGAAGAAAGAAAGTCATATATAACGGGGATGTCAAAAGGTTGAGTAAATGATGACAGAGTTTTCATTTTTGGGAGACTCAACTCTCCCTTTAAGGCTGCCTGGATTGAAACATGGCAACAAATATCCCTTTGAAAAATAATACTTCTGTTCCTTTAGAATCAATGATAATTGCATCATTTTGTAGCAGTCCCTTTTCCCGTTTGACTGCTCTTTTCCAGTAAGCTCAGAGTTTGCCTCACACCGCTCTCTACTCGCCTGAAGTGCATTTTTTTCCAGAAACTCGGGTGCTGTTTCCGACCCCATTCCAGGTCTTTCAGGAAGACCAGCAGTTGCTCGCGTACACGCTCTCTGTCCCAAGAAAGAGAATTTTTTCCAATAACACTCAGAATGGGATGCCAGTCCTCTGAGATGTCCGAACCCTCCGTTACAGAGGCCAGGACTTTCACTCGCCGGCCCTCCTTCACTCGAGGATCCCCATGCACGTACAGCGACTGCTTGCCCACATCGGTAAGCTGGTTCAGATACAGGCTGGGAGGAAGTAGAAAACATCTATTAACATCGCAAATTAGCATGAAATCTGGTGGATTTATAAGAGAGATATTTAATTAGACTATTCAAAAACAACACAAGTATTTTGTTACACACTGTACTGTGTGGATGCTGGGATGTTCACGACAAGCATCGACCAGGGTGAGAGCTGCACTGTCTCCGATGTTGTTGTATGCCACATTCAGTTCCTTTAACATGCCATGCTGGCCCAGTCTCTCAGCCAGCATTTGTGCCGATTGGTCCCCGAGGCCTGTGTGCATCAGATGCAGCTTTTGCAGAGAGTGGTTACCAGACAGACCTTCAAGTAAATGGCTGATGCCAGTGTCCGACAAGTAGTTGTCACACAACCTGTGATCAGAGCAACACAAAATGCAAAGGAAACATATTTTTCATGTGTATAAACCCAGTAATTCTTGAGTACTAGTATGAAACTGAAAAACTAGTTTACCAATCATTTCATCTTTAGGGATTTACCTGTTAAACATTGTCACGGTTATACTTTTAGGCCACTTTCATTTTCTCACAAATAGTTTTTTCTTAGCTCATTTCTGTAAGGGTCAATACAATCAAATACTAATATACCAAATATTTATTATAAATATTGACAAATTTAGCATTCACTTCAATGATTGAATGAAAAATGAGCCAAGACAATAAAACTACAACTATTAAAAAAAAATTATTTGATGAAAAAACTAAATGAAAATAATAAATGTTGTCTTGACAACTAACTGGAGGGTGATCAACCCTTTAACTGAAATAAATTAATTAAAGCTAAATAGTAATATATATATTTTTTTAATTTATAAATTTTATAAATATATATATATATATATATATATATATATATATATATATATATATATATATATATATATATATATATATATATAACTAAATACAAATACAATACTAAATACATACAAATTGTTACGCATTTTATTATTTTATGTATTGTTTTTTTCTTAATAAATGTATATTTTTTATCTACATTAAGTATTATATTATGGTCTGACGACAGTGAGTACACATTTTCAGATGTGTTTTGCCCCATGTCTCAAAAATCAGTGAACAGATGCAATGTGCTGCTAATAAATACATTACATTAAGTCATTTTTTGTCAGTAAAAATGTCAACTGCCCCTCAAAAATGGATATATCATAGTAACAATGTGCTATTGAAAGTAGGCTTACTGTAATGACTTAATTGTACAGTTGGGCTCAAGTAGGAGATCTCGCAGTAGAATGCAGGACTCAGGACCCAGGCTGTTAAACTGGAGACTGTAAACACACAGTGAGCAAAACCAAACACACAGCGTGCCATTAGTTTGCCGATTTCCCAGGCAGAAAATCAATAACTAATAAGAAAATTGTGCTTAGGTGCAATTATCACTGACAGCATTCTGCAAGCAAAGCAACTTTAAGGCAACAATTGAATCCATAGTACAAAGTTGCACGTTAAAGTTAACTTTCAACCAACAAGATGCAGCACATAAAAAAAAAAACTTTTTGTTTAAACATAAAACTTGAAGTCAGTGTATTACAGGGCACTTCAGCTAGCTTCTACGGAGGATCAGTTCATTTCAATCAACTTTTAAAGGGGACAAATATGATTCCAATCTATCTATCCAATGCTAGCATTTTTTTGGCCAGTTTAAGATTTTTTTTATGCTTTTGAAAGTATTTTATGCTTATCAAGGCTACATTTATTTGATCAATTATTACGATTAAAATGAAATGTTCTAAAAAGTAATTTAATATATTCTAAAATGTCATTTATTCCTGTGATAAAAGCTGCATTTTCAGCACCATTACTCCAGTCTTCAGTGTCACATGATCATTAAGAAATCATTTTAATGTATATGATTTGCTGCTCAATAAATATTTCTTCAAAAACAGTTGTGCTGCTTAATATTTTTGTGGAAACAGTGATATATTATTCTAGGATTCTTTAATCAATAGAAAGTTATAAACGAATAGGATTCATTTAAAATTTACAGTCACTTATGTTTAAAGAGTTTTTCTTTAAAGGTCCCGTTCTTCGCAATTCCATCTTTCAAACTTTAGTTAGTGTGTAAAGTTGCTGTTAGAGCATAAATAATACCTGTACAATTATAAAGCTCAAAGTTCAATGCCAAGCAAAATATTTTATTTAACAGAAGTTCCCTTTCAAAGCCTACAGCGAACGGCCGGTTTGTACTACAGCAGGAAGTGCAGGGATGTAATGACGTCACTAGAACCGTTTGTTGACTAACCCTCCGCCCACAAGAACACGCAAAAGAGGGTTGCTCTCCCACGTGGAGAAGAGCGCGCATTCAGCACTTGCATCTCCAGTTATGGTAAGTGGCGGGACCTTTCCGGGCAAAGTGCGCTAAGCTGCTGTCCATATTGTTATGTTATATTGCACACTGTAAACATAATCAAAGCTTCGCGAAGAACGAGACCTTTAAAAAACTCAAACATAACTGACATAACTAACTTTTGAACTAAGTTTTTTTGTTGTCGTTTTGAATGACCCATAAATTCCTTGCTTTCAAAACCAAAACCTATAACCTATGCTGGTTTGCTGGTCTTAGCTGTTATCCTAGACTGGTAAGGCTGGTCTGGTGGTTGGTTTTGGGCACTTTTCAGCAGTTCATGTTGAGAGAACCAGCTTAAACACACAAGCTTGACCAGACTGGGAGACCACTTTAAACCAGCTTTGACCAAAACCTGGTTTGCTAGGTTTTGTCTTCAGCAGGAAACATTTGAAAGAAGAACAGCCTGCTAGTTGATGAGCCCTGGTGTACACTGACTAATTCAATATCAACATGTCAATATCATATTTAGCAATATCTAAATAGGTCACTAAAATGCTATAGATGTTTAATATGCTTCAGAGGTTTCCACTTGTATGCAAAACACTAAATGATTCAAGCATGCAAAACACTGACTAGTTCTCTATAGCATATGTGCATGTCTCACTTGAGGTTGCTAGTGTGATGGAAGGCTGGCCAGAGCAACTGCATTAACTCTGGTGTGATGTGGCAGGAGGAGAGGTTGAGCTCATTCAGGTGGAATCTCGAGCGTGTGCAGCCCAGAACTGTGCTCAGCACAAAGCACTTGTGTGGCGTCATGCGTATAGTCGATAAGTTGATGGTCTTGATCGACTGTAGGATTTCCGCTGTGAGTCGAGGGTTCTGAAACTCATACAGCAGAACCAGAAGGTCCATGAGTTCCTCAGGAGGCTGATTCTTCTTACTCTCCTTGATGAGGTGTTTTCTCAGGGCACGAGTGATCTGAGAAACTGTATGACTCTTGATGTTGCATCCAAGCTGGTCTAACAGCCTCCGGTTTCCATAGTGAAGAAGTCCACCCATGAAGATAGGGTAGAGTTCAAAGGCCCTGGTGTAGGTTTCCTGTTGTGGCTGTGGACCATGTACTCCCAGAAGACTTTGCTCCACCTGGTCCAAGACATCTTCATTGAAGCTGTCCTCTGAACGAAACATTTCCGCCGCCATGGTGTTTGCAATACGCCCTTTGCTGTGGCTGTTTAAACGCTCAAAGAGTTTTGGGAACAACTTAAGCAAGTTGAAAATGGCAAAGATTCTGAAAGGTATGATTTTGGAGAGGATGCTTAGTAGGCTTGTGATGTCCTCACTGGCTTGTCCCAAAGCCTCTGAAACCTCCCTGGTCAATTTTTCCAGGACGCTTTTGTTCTCGCCAAGAACGACATAAAGAGCAGCTAGATATTCCTGCATGGCGGGAACAGCAAACATGTAGCGTCTACCAACAGATTCAGAATCTGTAACATGATCGTCACGAGACACCAGAAAGAAATCAAGCACATCTGTCCGAAACACCGCCAGTTGCTGGAGCTCTTCGTCTGTTTTAGTCTTGCCACCGACCCACTGCTCCAGTTCTTCATCGGAGAACGATGTCCGTTTGTTGGTTATGCCATCAAAAGCTAGTTTACCAACAGTACGGACCACATAGAGCATTAATGAGTTTGTTTGTTCTTGTGAAGAGATGTTGCCATCCAAAGTTATCACTTCTCCTCCGAAGTTCAGCCTCATGAAGCTGGTGTAGGTGCCAGTGAGGGTTCGAATCGGTGCCTTCGTATCAGTAAAATGCAATAAATGAAGAGTGGCACATGTGAGCCAGCAGTAAGATGGTAAGAAGCAGGCGGTTGCTAACTGACTCTCCCGCTGTAGATTTAGGTAAAGCATCTCTATAAGCATCTCGGCCGCCTTGTCCGGCTTGTCTTCATTCTGTTGCAAGAGCCTGCTGGTGAAGTAGGCTCTCTGGCGATCAGGATCATTGAAGCCACAGATCTGTACATAACGTCTGATGTATTTTTTAGGAATGTTGTCCACGGCAGATAGTCTGGTTGTAACCAAAATGCTGGCCTGTAAGAAAATCAACATGTTTTAGCAGCTATGAATTACAATAAACATTTATCTAAAGGCAAGGAGGTCAATGATAAATAAGATTGCCAACATGTGCTAAGCTCTTATAAATGTATTCGCCAAATTAATTTTAGTCTTATATGGTTTTGAAAAACATGTATATGATTGTCAAGAAAAGTGTAGTTGACACTAAAATGTAAAAAGTAATTATTTTAATATGCATTTATAATTATTTTAGTATGCGTGCACATCTTAATCATTATTTCCCATTAAGTTTTATGTTTCCATGTAAAAAGTCATTATTAAAAAATACAAATAAATAAGACTGGGTATACCAGCCTGATATGCAGATCTGCAACTCTGCAACTGGAAATCTGTACATTCATTTCTACTGCTTCTGTTACACTTTTGCGGGAACCAATCAAAGACTGGCTTATCCACTTGGAGTGCTATTTGCGGGTTTAACACGATGACGGATATAGAAGCAATGGGTCTTTTCCCGTTGATCACACCTCTTGTGGTCTGATTGTTTGAAGGACTATCCAATTGCGTACAGAGTCATTTAAATAATGCTCGTTGATCACGCCCCTTGTGCAGTAGAAAATACAGAGCAGACTTCCCAGACCAGACTTTAAGATGTTCAATCTTAAATTGAACTTGATCTGGTGATAGCCAGACAACAAATAAATATCATGAATTCATAAATATTAATCAAACTTGCCTTGTCATAAAACTATCAAAGTATCTGTACTCTTTATGTTGTTTTATTTTGTTATGTTTGTAGTACCACATGACTTTGATATGCATGGTTTCCAAATATCAATAATTCTGAAAAGATCTTCTTTTCAAGAATTTAAGTGTTTTTTCTTTATTATGATAAACAAAATATCCTGTTTATCATTTAAATTTAGGAAGAAAAAAATTATCACCATATAGCAGGTGTATTAGGTCTTTTTCGGTGTAAACTAGGTATACTATAAACTATAATACTGATCTGCCAACATTGCTGCTCTATGATAAATTAAAATAAGATGATAACATCACTGTTTTCTCCAGAACGACTGTACAGCCAAAAACAATCGTCATTGTAAAAGTACTATATAAATAAAGATGATTGTTTGATTGATTGATATTAAAGTCCCTGTATTTATGAACTGCAGTTTTAATATATTTGTAAATTGATACATCCAGACAAAAAAAAATTGTGTCATGTCATTTACCTATGGTAAATTACATCACAAAACCACATCCGATTTAATTAGGAACATGACATGATTCCACATGCCAGGTCACAGAAAAAAAGAGCTGAGCTCTTGCAGTACCTCAGGTAGCAGGTACTTCCTAAGTAGATTAACAACAACAGCTCCTGATGGGAGAGCCTCATTGGGATCGTTGCATAACTCCGTGGAGCCGATACGAAAATCCAGCTTCATTTTCTCCATTCCATTGAAGATAAAGAGGACATCCTTAGCCTTGTCAGTATCTCCACCAAGATAAGGCGTCTTGCGAAGGTGCATGTATTTCCTGCCTACGAGGTCTCGAAGGGATGTTGGTTTGGACAAATGGGCGAGATCCTCACAGGAGAATGGTAACACAAGTTTGAACTGGGAGAAAATTGATCCAGCACACCAATCCAGCACCAGTTTACGGACGACAGTACTTTTCCCTGTGCCGACAGCCCCATATAGCAAAACATTTAGTCCTCGTGCCTTGTTTACATTATTACTAGCGTCAAAGAGCTGTTCAACTGTGAGAGAGGGGCGTAGAGATACACTTTCCTTTGCCTTGAAGGGACTAAGTCCCCTATCCTCATCAGGATGACGTTCTAGGATTAGTGGCTCCACATGCATAGTTTCGGGAGAAAAGTAGCCACCGAATTGTCTCTCTTCTTGAGGAAGGTGACTGAACCATAATGCCAACTTCTGTTTGTGGATCTCAATGGGATCTGCAGGTTAATACAAGCATGGAAATACATTGCCATTTTTTAATATGCCATCCAAATGTAAACAATGAATGCATAAACTCACCTGTGACAGGCTCGCCGGTACAATAGAACCTGGAGTTGAATCCACAGATGGAATAGCACATTGATGTTTTCATTTCTCTCCATGTATTTCTGTACGAGCTTGCTGTCTTGCTGATGAGACAACACACAGACAATATCAAAACATATTCTCTGAAAACACTAGACATAGATGCTGCATCAAAAAATGATGGATTCATTTTTCAGCATTATAGCTACTTACATTGGGAATGAAAAGTGACGTTGTTTTACGCTACCGAAGATGCCATCTGATCGGAGGCTTAAGTTAAGGGCTGAAATGAGCAATTATTATTTCAATTATAAAAAACAAAAACAAAACACACCCAGGCTACTGTGTGTGTGTGTGTGTGTGTGTGTGTCTGTGTGTGTAATTAACATGATACTAATAAAACTGTTCAAAAGCTTGGGATCAATACGATTTTCTATCTATAGAATAGTTTTATCTATAGAAACTCTATTTCAATAAAAACTTTTAAATTGTAATTTCACAATATTATATATTTTTTTAAACCTTATCACATAATTTGTCATATTAATGCAAAATATTTCTGTTAAAATAGTGTGTGAACATATATATATTTAAACATATATATATTTAAATTAATAAAAATCACATTGAATTATTTATTATTACTTTAAATATTTTAAGGTTATCAAACACTTACTTGTTTCAAGAGCCCTGGTGTGACGTTTGCAGCAGACATCTTTTGATAACCCTTGGCATCTCCATCTTAACACTTCCATTCGCGATGGTCTTCCAACTCGCCACATTTTGACTTTAAAATAAACCCTAAATTATTATACGTTTTACCATAGTGATTTAAAAGGTTAAACAGGTCTGGAAATTGTGTTGTACAGGGAAACAAATGCTACAATCAATCAGCACCGTAACATAAGTGTACCTGGGAAAAACAAGCCAAACCTTGTGAGGTCACTCCTTTGGCTTTGTGTTTCAATGACACATGATGCTTACACAGGTATATGATACACACATTTTAACCAAAGTGTTAATTTTGGATAATGTCATTACCTAAAGAAGCTGCATGATACATCACTAAAGTGACCAATGTGGCATTTAAATACTTCTCAAATCATTTGCATATGTATATATTACCGGTATATACTTAACAATTCTTCACAAGATGAGTTGAAAAATTATCAGTCAAATTTTATATTGATGGATGTTCAAGAAGATCAAGATTAGTCTGTGTATGTAATACGTACACAACAGAAAATGTTTGTCCTCTGACAACTGTGATGATGACTAAGTAATGACTGTGATGATGATATGTCTCATATATGACCAAGATTATTTGAAGGTGTGACCTGTCACCACACCTGAACCTAAACCAATACTGGAGACTAATTAAGTAATTTACAACAGAACAAGAATAATCTGCATCTAATTCATAATAAACAGCTTTTTGGCAAAGATTATTAAACCCAGTACTTCTGTTCTAATAAAAAAAATGCTAGGGGCGCTAAAATAAGTGATTCAATCAAAATATTTTTTTCGGTTTTACTGCTGGGATTATTTTATTAATATTAATTCAAAATAATACCAAAAAACGTATAATAATGCTCAACCCCTGCATTTAATGCTTTAGTAGTGCGTTGATGCTTTAGTAGTGCGTCAGATATAGAATACATGATCAGTTTAACGTAGGGAATGTGTTGTGTCACATTGCCTCTCGCCGCATCTGATTTTTTTGCTTCGTGACAAAAAGTGAAAGTTGCCTGATTATTAACTCTCTGATGCAGGGAAGATAATGGATAAAGGGAAGGAATAAAGACAGAGGTGTTTGCTAATTTATTCAAGTTATTTTTTACCTGAAACTTTATGCAAGTGTAACACTGTTCCAACCACCCGCTCCAAGCAGGACTCAAACCCGATTCCGCCGGCATGAGAGTCGGAGGCTCCAATGAGGTTAAAGGCTGCAACCTCTAACGACAGTCGCTAGAGCGTCTTTTGAGGACAGAGGAGTGGGGTTTAATTGCACAGTGACTACTGTTACACAAACAGCTGTTCTGGCTACTCAGTGTGATTTTGTGAAAAATCATGTTGGTTTTTTATAAATATCACTTTTTTAATAGCCTAATATTTTTACTCTACAGTTGTACAATTTTAAGGAGATATATGGCATGTTTTGAATGTATTTTCCAAAATTAGTAATGATATTCCAACCCGATCACATGTAAATGCGTATAGTACGAGTGTGCAATGTCGTAGAATGTATACGCCAAAACTCATTTTGGCGTGCATACGATACACTGTTTTTCGCGTGCATGATACGCATTTTATGCCGTATATATGACAAGCTCTTGGTTAGGATTAGGGTAGTGGGGTGGGGGGGGTACACATGTATAATATGCCATAAAATGTGTATTATATGCACGTGAAAAACAGCATAGCATAGGCACGCCAAAATGAGTTTTGGGCGTATACATTCCACGACATTGCACACTTGTACTATTTATACGCATTTTCATGAGATCGGTCTGGATATTCATATTTAAAATCTAATTTTTTTTTGCCATTAAATATCTAATTAGTTAGAATCTCTTAAAGCATCGAAAATAAATTTTGGTTCAAAAATAACAAAAACTACGACTTTATTCAGCATTGTCTTCTCTTCCGTGTTTGTTTTCAAACCTCAAATAAAGATTCAAACAAGTCATGAATCAGTGTATTGATTCATGATTTGGATTGTGTGTCAAACTGCCAAACTGCTGAAATCACCAAGGGGGTAATCTAGCGCTCGGAAAGCGTTCCACCCATAGGGGCGGCCATTGCTAACCAAGCCATCACCTGCTGTTAGCATCCCATTGACTCGCATTCATTTTTTAGTCATTTTGAGAGTAAATAACTTTACATCTGAGGCGTTTAAAGACATTTGTCCATTGTTTATTTATAAAGAGACACGACAATGCATAAAAGGCTCCATTACCTTGTATCTTATCGCCCCGTAGAAGCTGTTTTTGTAAAAAATAGGCTAACGATTGCATCATAATGCAATTGATGTCGGACAGTTGAGAAATTACCATATAGACAGGAGGAGACGCTCAGAAGCAATCTTTTACTGTCTATGAGGCAGTCGGGGGGATGTGGAGACATAAAGTCTGATAAAGTCAAGGGAGAAGAATGGGGAGAAGCCAGTGAGCCAAAAGCAACGGGACAAAACATTTAAACAACGTGATTCAGATTACACTTTCCACAACTACTAGAAGACCTACAACTGTCAGACAGGTTGGTTACGTCACAGCTACATCGTCAAGCGCAGTCTGAGCCTGCGCACTTTGCTCAGCCATCAGGAAGTGCGTGCTTGTAATTGACCTAATTTTCCGCTGTTGAAGTCGATGGGATAGCATTGTCCATTTCTTTTACTGTCTATGGAAATCACATGACATTTGCAATCCGAATCATGAATCAATACGCTGATGGCTGATTCATGACCGTTTGAACATGTGGTGTCATTTTTGGTTGAACCAACCCTTTAATTCATGGTGAAAACATGACTGTGCATAGTTTAGTGGAAGATTGCTGCCATCTACTACAAAACAAACACTAGCAATTTCTCAATGAACGAGTTTGTGCTTGAATGTTAGATGCAATTACTCTTGCTATTTGTGTTTAGGCAGTAATGTGGTGTAGATTATATATTTTTTTTGTATTTTAACTGACCTTAAAAAATATAATTAACACAATGACCGTGTATGGGCTGGATTCAGGGTACAATTTTTAAAACACAACTTACACAAATAAAACAGAACCAGTTTTTCCACAACTTAGACTGATAACGTTAGTGCTAAACCGAGGGGCACTAACAGTTAAGTAAAATCTTGCCTATGGTAGCAAATTGGTAGCATGGCTGCCTGCCACCGTCTAAAATAGTACAGTTCACCCTCAGAACCATAGATTGTAAGTCAGAAAAATTTGAATGTTTAATTTTGTTTCAATTATTATTAATATTATTTGACTTTTGCTTTCTAGCAGTTTCCTTATCTTTAAACCATTTGCATATAAAAATGGACTTCAAACATTTCGTAGGCTAACGTTAAAGGTCAAACAGTTTTGTCTGTAAATGTAAACAGACCATGTAGGCTATCCGTTGCTACACGTGCCTGTCAGAATGTTCGAGTGTGATTAAGAAATTTAACAGAGTTCGTCAAATCGATTTTAGAATTCGACGCACCCTCAGTGTTCTGAACTTGGTTTCAGACGCGTCTTTAATTCAGTAATATTTATAAACCAAACACCGTTAGGTCACAATGAAATTGTGTATCAGACTACTACCATTAATATTGGAAATAAGAGGTAATGATTAAGATGATTGTAGTTAATGCAAGTCTTTACCTAATCTAGATGCTGGGAATGCTGTGAATTCCTCATTGATTTTCCTCGGCCAGCGTTCTGACGCTCAGATCAAAGCCGAGGAAAGCGTCCATTCTACGGCAGGATGATGAGAGCTCTCCGCTGTCTTCCTGCTAAGCTGCTAGTCAGTTGTACCGCCCACAAACTTCAACCGACGTCAACTTTGCTTTTTACAACGCCGTGGAGATGGTCAAATGACTTAATAAAATACATGAAGTAGATATAGTAAAGGCACATATGCGAGTTATATCCGTATTTATATAGCCTAAGTTAAATCCTAACAGCAGCTTTAAAATAGATAATAGAATATAGCTTTCTCCAGGGATCTGCTTGGGTTTTCAGTCATTCCAGACAGCAAAATCATACAGCACTTTGTATTGGGCAAACCTAGCCTGGGCAAACCACGCATTAATTACTTTTGAAATTATGTCATAAGCTGTTTTACTTTGGACAGCCCTATTCAGTATCAAGTCCAACAGGTTTATAGCCTACAGCTCCACAGAATTCTGAGAAGTTCAAAACCATTCTTAGAAAGGTTCTTTGACAAACAGGTAGGCTACATGATATTTTTCTTTTTTAGATTACTCAGTTAGTCAATGTTCAAAAGATACCTTTCTCTCCAAATTGGACTGCTAATTTCTGTAATCAAATATATTATAAAAATTAAAGCATTTATTATTAAAATATTAAATGTCCTCAAATTAACCAGTATGAATATTACATTCAAGAACAGTGTTTTGCTAGCCTGACAAGCCAGACCCACATCAAGATGTTTGGTCTGGAAACTCCAATGTTTTGAAACTGGTGAATGTTTAATCTATCAACAAGCTGTTTCTGTGTTTACTAGAAGCACGCAAACGCAACTCGGCCATCGTCATTATGGCCCCGCCCACCGACTCTATACACGATGTGATTGGTCCGGCAAGAGGTAGGGGAATACAGCTCAGAAGGGTATTGAGAGTTCCTAGACGACACTCGTGGGCAGATTAAATTAGCTGCCACTAGGGTGCATCTAGATTTCTAGGCTAGTGTTTTGCCATTATAAGTGAGAAACTGAACTTCTGATGGATCTCAGAATTTTATTTCTAAACACACTTCATGGCTACATTTGGCAGTATGACATGTTAAGCAATACATTGCTGATATACATAGTATGAAATTTTGTTGACCTAAAAAAATTATAACTTTTTTAATACATAATTTGTAGCACCAGTTACATCACATTTTAGATGGAAAATATTAAATAAAAAAGAAAGAAACCTACAGAAAGATTGATACATGGTTTTATAGAAACACAGGCACTGTGTGAACCTTCACAGTCTTCTGGTTTGAATTAAAACCCTTTTTGGACATGTGCAATGATATGTAAACATCCTCGCCTCAGGCTAAATATGTTCATGATGTGCTTTCTGAAACTGAAAATGCAAAGGAAAAAAATCATTTGAATTATTGTTTGAGTACAAAAATCAGTGTTCTATTTAAATCCAGAGTTAAATGAGTTCAGTAACTGCCACAACTAACAGTAAGTTCATTTGTATTGCATATTTAAATTTGGTATCACAAATTGAATTTAGATATAGCAGCCCAAATTACACTTTTTTTTCAACACCTGGAAACTGCCTTAATGTAACACTGAAAAACATGAGATTATATAATCCAATATTTAAAGCCAATTCTGTAGACAATGAAATGGGATTTATTTAATCCAAATGAAAAACCAAAAACTAGAACACCAAAATGATCAACAAGTAAACCTGAACTTCCTGAGCAGATAATGACACCTTTGGAAATGGTTTAGAGTAGCCTGAAATCAGGTCACAGAAGCTGGAAACCATGCAAGGCAAGGACTTGAATATTATCGCTCTGATTTTATTTTGTACCGAAGAACCAAGTAGGTGGCGAGTCGCAGGATGAGGAAGAAAATACCCAGTACGATGAAGTCCATGTAGAGCTTGGCATCTTCTACATCCAACAACTGTAGAACTTCTTCAGGTCTTTGGAACTTGCAAACCCTTCCTGGACATTCAAGCTCAGTTCGGTTCATCCCATAAATGGACAAAATCACCCCTTCAAATCCATACCTATCATAAGCACAATAAGCAAAAATGAAACTGTGATTGTGCACAGTAAAAGCAGACACATTACTATTACAACTATTTAGGTTATAAATAGCGTACCGAACATAGGACACATAAGAACTCCATTGTAAGTATTCTGGAATGGTGTCAAAGTTCACAAAGAAGCCTGAGAAGAGTAGGACTGGAATTGCTGTAACTGGACCAACAAAAGTGGCCACCTGTGAATAAAATGCACAATATGTCTAGAAAAAAAATGATATACCAAGACAAGCTGAAAAGTTACAATAACCAAAAGCAGGCCTCCAGACTGAACAAATGACTAGCCATAGGATCTTAAAATGAAATATTTCATTCAATTTTGTTCAATTTGAGTTTATTTGTCTAGTGCTTTTTACAATACATATTGTTTCAAAGCAGCTTTACAGAAAATGCAGTTATAATTTAGGAAGTATTTTGTTATCAGTCAGGGATGATGGTATCAAAGTAATGTTTGTATGGCAGTGACATATTATGTGCTTAGTTTGAATTTGACAAAGACCCAAACTTACAGTCTTATTTTCAAACAAAGTTTCCCTTACACCATGTCTACATCGGACAAGACTGTCGAGTCACATCGCAACAGCTGGCTGTCTACACTGGATGTGACAAAGCAACCATTGCAAATCCATTTGTTCTCTATGTCAGAAGTAGCGCGAGTGCCTGAAGTATGTCAGAAATAGAACGGGGCATCAGTTTACTGTCGGGGAATTGTCATGTCGTGTTGTATCCAGTGCAAACAGCATCGCTGATTATAATGGGCTTACCGGTATTTTATAATGGGATTATAAATTGGTTTTCCTTACACTGCATCACACCACTTGCGTCTGGCCACAGTGTTAGAGTCAATTCAAACAAGGCAAACAAATGACCGATATTTTTTTTTTTTTTACATAAGAAAGTTTTTAGCATATATTACTGATATGTATTATTATGTCTGTAACCAAACAGTTGATGGGCCCCATTGAGGGATACCCATATTCTTCAAAATATATTTTATTGTGTTCAACAGAAGAAAGAAACTTGTATAGGTTTGTAACAACTTGAGGGTGGGTAAATGATGACAGAATTTTTGGGTAAATGTTAAAAAGACTATAATATAATATATAAAGGTTCCCAGTTCATTTCAAATGTATACTTCATTTGATAGCACGAACACAGGCTGTCATCACATGCGGACCAAAAAAGAAGTCATGACCAATAAAAATGTCTTTTTTTAAAATTTGTAAACTAGACTTGCAGGTATCTCTTAAATTTTTTTCTCTTAATATGGAAGCAAAGTTTTCACGGATGTCCTGACTTGATTTACTGACATAAATGTTTTTGTTGCATTCTGAAGCCCTGAGAAGCAAAACATTTAGTTAACAGAGTTAGTAGCTGCAACATGTACCTGAAGGGATGTGGAGGCAGCACCAACCAGAAGCCCAAGAGACTGGGCCACTAAAGCTGTACAGATTGACAAAGCCAAAAACAACAAGTAGCGGCTTGCCTCTGGAGGCTGTTCAGTCATCCAGTACACAATACTGCAGTACATGATGGGACAAAGGACCTGAGAAAGAGTGGACAAACCCATGGCAATATCAAATGCTATTATTATAAGGGTCCATGATTCCTTTGTCTTAGCTCCATTATATTAAACTTTCAACATTGTCCAAATATTCTCAGCTTATATCAGGCATAAAATGGAGTCAGTAAGGCTTAGGCGGGCAGGCACCCACCTGGAATGGAATGTCAGCCATTGTCTTAGCCAGATAGTAAGCCTTCAGGCTGTACCAGTAGTTTAGATGTTCTCTCAGAAACACAGCCATTTCTAGGGGAACTGAAAGCAGGACAGATAATCAGATCAAACCAACTTTCACTTCCCTTGGTGAATGTAGGACATTCTTTTAGACCCAGACTTGTGCTGAGTGAAACTCTGATGTGTCTGCTACATTCTTGCATTTTGCTTTACTAACGTACAGGTAAGAACTGTAGGCATCAGTGCTCCAAACATGAGAAAGAGCATTGAGAAGAAGAGGAAACCGGTGTTGTTAAAGACTTTGCTGGCATCATTGCCAATGTTGAGGTACAGTAGGCCTATCAACACTCCAATCAAGATGTGTGACATTAGACGCAGATGTGTCAAAACCTAGAAGAGGAACCAAACAGTGTTATTAAACAATGTTGCAAAACTAACAAATTGCAAGACCAAAATTGGATCTTTTTTTCCCCAAGAACCCCAAAATATAATAATAATAATACATTTTATTTATAAAGCACTTTGCTTTTTTTTTTTAATCTGATGATTCCCTTCCTAAAAGATAAAGTTGCTATATGGAAAGTTTAGGACTGACATACCAGATTGCTACTAGAACTAAATGAGACAATATTGTACCTGGTCTCTGCAAATTGTAATAAATGTTCTTTTAAAGAGAATGCAGAACTGAGTCATAGAGCTTGTCGCAAAAGTATGGCTCTCAATGTGTCCTGAATCCTGTAAAACAAGTGTAGGAAACCTTAAGAAGTCAGTCACACCATCAAACACATTACTTTTTTTATTATTTGAAAGGCTTTTGAACAGAGTGGATCAGTTTAGCTAGCCTACATCCTGACCACAAGTAAGCAGCACAGATGCTATCTACCAGCAGAAATGAAAACTTATGAAACTAGTAGCATTACTCACTTTGACACATTTTGCAGTGCATGGGGTTACGGTGGTTTTGTCAATACAGTTGCACTTTTCCTCCAAAGCACACATGCCACTCTGAACAGCCTCAAACAACACTGGGTTCAAGTCACCATACTCTCCTGATGCTACCTCAATGACTAAACACAAAACAGTATACACTCACACACACAAATATAATAATTTTTAGATGTGATTAATCATGATTAATTGATTTGAAAGCACTATGTAATATTCAGCAGGATTCTACCCTTACGAAACAAAAATATATTGCAGTATATTGAAAAATATCATGTAATACATTAGGCAATATATTCACATATATGAGATTTAATATTTATATTCTCCAATATGTTGCAATATATGAAAGCGGCAATCATTTGTATATTTTGCAATATATTACAGGAATATATAATATATTGTATAATACCATCAATATATTATTCCATGTATTTACAATATATTATAATATATTTCAAGTAATATATTGGTAAATATATTTTCCTTTCGTAAGGGTATAAGGAACACAACTTATTTGAAATAGAAATCTTTTGAAATGATAAGCATTTGCTGTCACTTTTAACTGATTTAGTGCATCCTTGCTTTATATGTCTGTGTATATGTATGTATGTATGAGTATTTATAAAATACATGGTTATCTCACTGAAATCTGCAGGATTGTGGTATGTTGGACAGTGAAGACCCAGTCCTCTCAAATAAGGGATGAGGTATGGGACACTTCCCTTATATATGCACTGACCTTGGCTTAAAATATAAAGCTGTGAAAGAGACACAGAAATCATATGATGACTGAAGTGATCTGAAGATGTTTCAGATTCCCAAAAAGATTTGCATATGCCTTTGTACCTTATCAAACATCTCAAAGAGTTTGGCACTAGGCTGATGAATAGTGCAAATGATGGTTCGCCCTCCTTGGGCTAGAGACTTCATCAAAGACACTACCTGGAAACAGGATGCACTATCCAAACCACTGCGATCAAAAAGACACATTTATGTTGCTATGGTTATATATAAAAAATGGTCATAAGCATATAAATAATGCTGTTTTATTTGTGTGAGATGATAATATCATTACCTGGTGGGCTCATCAAAGAACATGACCGGGGGGTTGTTTACTAGCTCAAGGGCAATAGCTAACCTCTTACACTGGCCCCCAGAGAGAGAGACAGTACGAGTGTGGACACACTCATGTAGTCCCAGGGCTGTCAGAATTTCTTTTATCTACATGACAACATTAACACAGAGAAAGTAGGTGACATTTCAGAGAGAAGCATAGTGGGGCAGGTCTGCATTAGGTTATGAGTTTTACCTACCAGCTCTTTTTTCACCTCTGTGTTTTCATTAAGCTTCAAGTTGGCTGAAACCTTAAAAAGAGTGAATAACTCATTAATTTGAGTTCAGTCATGTGTTTCCCTTTAGGATTTTTTTTCTGTACATGAAAAGCATTCTGAAGTTATATCAAAATGAGCATTAGCATCAAACCAGCAGTAGGGGGCATCCTTTACCAAATCATTCTCCCTACAGACTCACCATCATTGCTTCTTGAACGGTCAAGTGGGGCAGCAATTTGTCCTCCTGCATAATGTAACAGGACATTTTACGAAAGGATCGGAGGTCTCTGAGCCTTCCATTTACCAGGATCTGTCCAGTCATCCCTGTTTCTCTTTAACGCACAAGACAATCAGCAATGGGTGTGTGTGCTTTGAACTATTGAATTTAGTTTAATTAAAAAAAAAAAAAAAAAAAAAAAAAATGTTTTAAATATATATATATTTAAAGAATGCATTTAGGTATTTTTTATTCATAATAAAGTTTACTTATGAAATTAAATTATTTAGAACAAAAATTATAGCATGATTTCTCATTATTTTATTATTATGTTTCCAACATGACTCTTCCACTCAATGTCCCCTCACCTGTATCCTGCCAGGATGTTCATCAAGGTAGACTTTCCAGCCCCAGACGGGCCCATGATGCCAATGAGTTCTCGACTGCAGAACTTACCCGATAGACACTTGAGCAAGGCCTTATATCCTGTGAGGGGAGAAAAAATATATGATTGGAGTCATACGATTGGTTCTCTTTTGGAACAAGCGGTACACTTACAGTTAATCCCTTCAAATAAGAAGTATGGTTTAATCCATGAACCTCATGACTGTACTACATATTTTCTCCAAAGCTAAGAAATGTGAGAAAGTGGGTGATGAAGGTGATGAGATAATCAATCAGACTCCAAAACCTTTAAAATTAAACCACTCTGGACAAATCTGCTCATTGACCTTTCTGAGTCTTTCAGACCAAGGCACCCTAATTAACAGCCTATTAGCCCGAAAGCTCTGTTCTCACACTCAAAAAATCAAGGAAAGCCCTCTTCTTTACCCTTTGACTTTATTCCCATACATGTCTGTTTATACAAGTCGTTTGATGGCTGCCATATTATCATCACTGGTGGAGCTCTTGCTTTAGGCCACAATGGAAGCACTGAGAGTACAAATTACATTGAACAGTCACCCTAACCTTAACATAGGCTATATCACCTTTCCAAATACATTTAATCTCATCCTTTTTTATCATATGCAGACATATTATGAATGCTACATTCAGCATGGATAAGGACAGTCAGGATAATTACCAAGGCTCAAACATTAGGATGCTATCATAAGCCAATTCCAAATTAAAAAGTGTGTTCTCCCTAGTGATGTCAGATGTAATCTCATCTAATTTAAGCTATTGTGATGATGGATGGCAGCGACACCGCAAAAATAAAAGCATTGTTGGCCTATGAAGGCATCTTCCTCACTGGGATCTTTTTACCAATAATAAGAGATTAAATAACTCCTATCTTTGGGCCAGACTAGACAGTGCATGAGTCAGCTTCATCAGATAAAAACAGAAGTGTTCAGAATAAAATATGAATAATGAATTTACCTGCAAATGAAATATCTGTTCAAATGTGATTTTAATCTCCTCTGTATGCTAAGCTAGTAAAATACAATTACTTACCATATCCACTTTGTAAATAAAGAAAAACTTCTACTATAAGAATGCATAGAGCCAAGACCTGAATGGTTTCATTTGATTTGTGCAAACAAGATGTACGTCCATTATTGCACACAGACTGTATTCTATTGTAAAGACTGGATTTCATTTCTAATCTGATTTTATGCTGTGTTCATTTGTGCACAGTTATTCAGAGACGACAAGTGTTGGGGGTAACCCCAAGTAATGCAAGTAATACAATATGTAATCAAATTACTTTTTAAGTAACTAGTAAAGTAATGCATTACTTTTACTTTTACAACTTTACTTTTGCAAATAAGTTACTCAAGTTAGTTTGCTTATTGGCTTATTGACACATCTCCTGTCAACATGAATGGAGTAAGGTGAAGCGTTGTGTGCTGTGTAAGCATGATGGTTATTGGAGTACTAAATGTGATTATTACTCATTTCACAAGCACAAAAACAGATTCAGTGTAGTCCTCAAAATGAATAAGCTTGAAGTGCAAACTTACACAAACCTGCAATAATTAAATACGTTAAATAATACAAATATACTTGATGTATTTAATCTCACTTTATTAAACAATGTCTTTGTTGCTGACCTTCGATGATTCTAATAAGGAAAAAATGACTTTACATAAACAGCACATTTATGTTTCATTGTTTAATTTTAATTGCTGATAAAAGGAGGATTTAACTTTATTTTCCTGCATCTTATTAAAATGTATATATAAATATAGGTTGTTTCCCAAGGTTGTTTGAGCTGCACCATCTACGTGAACTTGCATTTTCTTTACATGGTTATTAATGAAATTGTGTATGTCCTCCTGACCTTGTTTCTTCCACCATGGTCCTTCTCTGATGGTGTAGGACAGCTCACTGAACTCCAGGTCCACTGAAGATCGTTTGGGCAGGTGAGAGAAGCGCTGCGCCTCTGTGATGTGGTTCTCCACCTTCTTTAGATGGGTTAGCAATGGAGCTTCCTGGGGCTGTGTTCCCCCATTACAGAGGCTATCCTCCATAGAAATACTAACTGTCCCAGGATCAGACGTCTTCTCGGCCATTCCAACGGTCTGAAAGGGAGAAAAAATGCTTCAGTGCTGTGACTATATGTCTAAAGAACAACATGGTTACATTATTACATTTAATTTCACTGTGACTTCAAGTCAACAAAGTCATCATACGTACATAACCATGCATTCAAAATGAGAAATCTCTAAGGGGAGCATCTTACTACTTTCCCCTCGAATCGCAAACCTTTTTACACTCTCTGCTCATGCAGGAGAGGCCCCTACTCTGTCAAATTGATCTGGTTTAGAATTTGGAGCTCTTGTAAAAGGCTAGGATTTGGTTTCCACCAAGAGACTGCATTGTGCTGACACACTGAATTGACCGGCTAGATGTAAGTCCCTGGAGTTTGGAGCCAAAAGGAAGAGCGAAATTAGAGAATGTATTTTCAGGTCAGAGACAGACATCATTAGCTCAGTCCCACAGAGAACACTATAGGCAGGAGGAGATCACTTGAGCGTTCACATGAGACTTAGATTGTGCCGTGCGGCGACAGCCTGTACAATGGAAATCTTTTTGGAATGTATTGTATCCAGTGAAACTGGATTTTTTTTCTTTTCTTCAAAATTAGTACAAATACTAACAAACTGGAAATACAAACTGGAAAATAAAAAGGGATATTTTAAAAAGAAACATGAAAAGTACCATTCTTTTTTATTGTATCTGAGCAAGAAAACAACATTGTATTAATATGTTCCTGCCCTTTTAAGAGTAATGAGATTGTTTTATTGAACACACAAAAATAAAAAGTTTCACAGGGCAATACCGACAGTTTTGGCTTGTGCCTTGTGGTCTTTCTGCTGTAGGCTAATCCACAATAATTAGTAGTTTTATCTCTGTTAATAACATGAATGTATGTTGTTTTATTACTTTAATTAAATAATAATTAATGAATAAATTAAAAGAAAATATATCACAGTATAGTTACGATTAAAATATAATGTGACATATAACATTTTATTATGATAAAATACATTATTGATCAGACATTATGGTCTGATTATAAAACATAGATGATAAAACAAATATTGTAAAGTTTTATTCCTGCTGAGAATGAACTGCATTGACTGGTAACAAACCAAATGTTTAAAATTTAGGGGGGTTATCACTTACCTATATGCTCACACTTGAGAGGAAATGTATTCGTTTTAAGTGTTGAAATGCAGGTCACTTCTTTCTTTACAATAAGTATCTACCAGAAATAATTCCTGCTACTGGTAATCCCGTACAGAACTGAATAAAAAACCGAGTCCTGTGGGAGTTTCGTTGTGAGGTGTGACGCAAAACATGAGATGGATGAAAGAGCCGCAGCGAGAGGCTGCTCACTGCAGAGCCATGGGTGGAGTGTGAAGTCCAGCACCCCCTTCTCTAGATGTAATTTGGGCGTAATGGGTGGAGCTAGAAGGTCCAACCACGAACTAACCCTACCAGAACACTAGCACATATTAGATCCACAGAGGTGGAGCTCAATCCCATGACGTCCAGAGAGGGGGAGCCAGACATCATTTGGCTTTGCAGTGAGCTGCACTTGCCTTGGAATATGTTCAACGATGCTCCAAACCAGACCTGCGCGCGGACTCTCTTCCATGGAAACCGACCAAAATACATAAATAAATTGGGTTTATTTATTTTATTTGTTTATTTAGAATAGTTTAGGATTTCCCATTTATTTTACATATTAGGCTATTCAACGTTTAATGTAGACCTATATATATATATATATTTTTTTTTTATATGTTATATAATTTGTGTAAAACTGTCACAGAAATATGTGTTTTAAAAATGCGTAAAATGCGTTTGTTTATTAAAGCAGGTATGAGATTATATACTTCTGTGGACAGTGTGGTATGTAATTTCCTGTGAAAATGAGTGGACGCGATGGCAACATGCCACAACTGGTTGCCAGAAGAAGCCACGCGCTAATAAAGTGAGTTCAGACTCGGAACAAGGACGAGTCTAAGCTTGACATCTGACAGGCAGTATTCCACTGTTTAAATGCCACCTGATGCCTGTAACAGACATTTATGAAACATCGACCTTGAAAAGTATGGATTTACAATACATAAAACTGATAATCTATGTTTGTATTAGAGTAAAAAACTGATAACGTAATGAATTGCTTCTTTATTTATGTTTACATGACATGACGGTGTAACAGGTCTTGAGTAAAACTTGGTATCTACTAGATTCTTACTGTCTAACGCAGTTTGCAAAAAATAGTGTAGTAAGTAAACACATCTGATTCTATACACCTGCATCTACATTGCTTGATTTGGGACTGGCAAATACAGTTAGTAAAACTAAACACATCTAGTCTTGAAACATTTTAAAATGTGCTGTTTCATGTTAGTGTAGATGCCTTCTTTCAAAGCAATTTTTCAGAGTTCAGTTTATCAGCACAACACTCAGAAAATGCCATAAAAATAAACTAAAATGAAAAAGGAAATGTATTTCATGGAATTCAACAGTTTCAATTTCAGTACATTCTAAAAATCTTGCATATGCTCAGATAAAAACAAGTTTAAAATAAAAATCAACATTTAAAATATCACAGCGAATGAATACAGGCTTAGTTTCACCATACAAATATAACAACGAGGATGTCAGCAAATACATTTAGCCAAATAAATAAAGCAACGACTTCATATTTGAGTGGAATAAATGTAAAGGATGAGACAGGGCATACAAACTCAATACAGTTTACATCTCTATCAGACCATGAGCTAACACAAAGAAATTTGGAGAGGTGATCCTTTTTACTTTCCAGGCACTGATGTTAGAGCTGACAAACAAATTAAAGGGTTCAATGACAGCATTTAAGGCATAAAATATTTGAGAATAATTGAAAAACTTTTCATTTTTCATCAAAAATCAGCTGGCCCAATCATTCAAAAACATTTTGTAGTGGTATACATGTTATGTTGTATAACTTCACGTGTACATTAAAACAGTTAGTGAAGATAAAATGTAGATAATACTTCAAGCAGCTTTCGAAAATGTACATCCCAGAATAATTCAAGTTTCAAATTAGCATGTGTCTAGATACAACACACACCATCTTAAAAGGCATGATTGTGTGATTCATGGCTTAATATGAGAGCAAATATGATTTCTGTCTATTAGCTCTCTGTAATGCGGATGTTTTTCACATATATCTTCACTGAATAGCAGAGCCATTATTTTGGCATTATTATTATTATGCATCATCCAAGGCTGTTTTAAGTAGTAACTGCAAAATTGACCCTTGCTAAATGCACAGAAAATATAAAGGTCTATACAGTCTGACACATAAACACTTGTTGACACTGAAATAAAATAATTAAAAAACGTCTGGAAAAGGGGGTGGATGCTCTTCAGCTACTGATTTGGACTATTATATACCTATCTTGCATCATTAAGCTGTCTGGCTACAGTCAGTATCTCTTTGGCCCCTTTGCTGAGCAGCAGATTTCCAAGGTCCACTCCTAACTTCAATGTGGCATCCTGGGCTGTTCCTGACACCTTTAAAGCAGTGATACCCACACGCTGGACCTTCTCATCAACCTTCTCCTGCTCCTCAGTCTGGGAATAATGAGGTTACATATGTTTAGATCAGTGTAAAATTCAAAGAAGCATTCAGAATATAGGAAATTATATCCATATTTTAGTAAATTAAAAACCTGATCGTCTGAGCTGATGCTTGTCTGCATTGTCTCCTTCAAGCTGTCTGAGCCATCAAGACTGTACACTGCCCCAGTCAGGTAGACCTGTAAAAACCAACACAGATCTGTCATTCAGCTGAGACACATTTTCTAGTAGAGTATAAAGTAAAATCAACATGAGGCTCCTCGCTACCTGTGAATCCTTAACTTCAGTGTAAACAGCAACTGGAACACTGCACCCCCCTTCCTAAAAAAAAAAGTTTAAGGCACATGTGCAAATTCTTAGAAATGTATTCTTTGTATTCGTGGTTGGTTTTATATGGTTTTTGAAAACTTTTAAAAAAAATTCCAGAAAGACTTTCTATTTAATGACTTAAAAAATGTCATATGGTGTAATCATTAAAGCTCCACTGTGTGATATTTTCCCCCATCTAGTGGTGAAAAGGTATTTGACCATCCAGTGAATAATAGTTTCTGTTCCTCTTCCTCTCCATTCTGATTTCGTTTTAACTCCTACGGTGGCCAATTTAGTCCAAGATTAACATGGCAATCCCCCTCTTCACATTTGACATGGTGCCATCGAGTGTTAAAACGCGAAAGGCGAAGCTTGAATTTATGGGTATGTCCCTCTTTGGCTAATGTACTTTCAAGATGGAGGGGCAACATGGTGACCAGCAGTCGAACTCCTCACACGTATGTATTTTCAATGGCATATTATAAACTTACAAGAATACTTTATTACTTGAAAGAAGTAAATATACATTAATAAGCACATATATTTTTGAAAGAACTAAGTGTTTTTAGCTAAGAATAAACTAAAAAAAGTTACACAGTGTAGCTTTAAGTTAAAAATGGACAGTCTTTGGGATGTGCTGGAGGAGACTTTACAGATTGTTGGACTGTTGAAGTCTTGCACCTCTTTATAAAAATAAATGCTGTGATGTTATTTCTATCAAGAAGTTCATACATTTTTGGACAAGATCTTGTATTGACAATGCAAGAGTCAAGCACTCTGTAAAATCTCCTCCAGCACAACCCGAAGACTTTCAATAAAATTAAGTCCAGTGCCAATTCATGTGTGAAAATATCATGACAATATCATGATTCATCAGGCTCATACTGTGAAATAATGTTTGACCGCTTAAAAGTTTGGGGTTGGGAAGATATTGGTATGCAAGTTTGTATTCAGAAAGTATGCATTAAACTGATCAAAAGTAAGAGTAGAGACATATAGGGAGGGTCTAAGAAGCGTCTGATTGAGCTCTAAAGTTCCCTAGGTCGTTAATCAGTATATCGTATGCATGAATTAGGGCACTATATAGGGCACATTTGATAAGGACACTAGGGAGCCTAACTCATGTCACATTGCAGTGATGGTGGCAGACAACACCTTTGGTGTACAACGTTACTACTGGTATTAAAGGGATAGTTCATCCAAAAAAAAAAAAAAAAAAACATTTTCTCAAAAAATTGTATTTTGTAAATGGTATCAAATAATAAACAGTTTTCAACAGTTTTTAACATTGATAAGAAATCTAGCTTGAGCAGCAAAAGGAACATGTGACACTGAACATTGGAGTAATGATGCTGAAAATTCAGCTTTGACATCACAGGAATAAATACAATTGTACAATATAGAAGTCATTTTAAATTGCTCTTTTACTGTAATTTTTACTGTTTATATTTGATTAAAAATAAATCCTGCCTTGGTGAGCATGAGCATAAGAGACTTCTTTCAAAAACATAAAAACGAATCTTAATGGACCCAGACTTTTGATTTAGAGTGTATTTATCAATTATCAATTAATGAATTAATCAGGTATGCAGGGTTTTTTTAGTGCAGCAGGATACCTACCAGGTGTTTGAGGAACGCTCTCTCCGCGATACACCTCAACACAGTGTCCGAGTCATTTAATACTGACACCATTTCCAGGATGTCCCGGTCTCGAGCTCTCACCTCGACTGCCAGAGCGCCCTTCAACGGGATAAGTAAGAGAGGTCTGTAAAGCTCAGTTTAATGGACAAACACTCACCGCTGTGCAGAATATTTGAATGTTACCCACCTGTCCAACTGCATACATGCAGTCCTCAGGCCCGAGTATCTGAAACAAAATTATACAAAATATATCAATATGCAGTATAAGCTAACCAGTGCAATAATCAGTAGTGTTGACCTGAGGGAAGACATTGCAGTGCATTATAGGTTAAAGGAAGATAGCGGCACCTGGCTAATGCGGTTCTCCCAGCCCATTCTCCGAAGACCAGCTGCTGCTAATATGATGGCAGAAAAGTCATCCTTTTCATCCAGCTTCTTCAGACGGGTGTTGAGATTACCTCTCTGAAATATGACTGCTAAGGCATAACCTCAAAAAAAACATCAAGTGCTTGTTAACACTGAATACATAATGTACTTGTTTTCTCAATCTACATTCAATTATTACAGTCAGAAAAAGTAAGAGAGAAAAATAATTTCTGCACTGTATTGAAAGATACAATGTCCTTAAATTCCAGGTGGGGAAACCTTTTCTTCAGCTGTGCAGCACGACGAAGAGAACTGGTACCTATAACACTTAAAATATAAAATGTAAATGCATGTATTATATAAGAAAACATGTATTCTGTAAATATATAATACAAAAAAAACAAAAAAAAACATAAAAATATATACACTACCATTAAACAATTTGGGGTCTGCAAAATGTTTTTTTTTAAATAATATTGTATAAAAAAAAGTAATTTAATATTGTGAAATATTAATAAAATACTAATTACTATTTTAATACATTTAAAAAAATCATTTATTCCCGTGATAGCAAAGCTGAATTTTTAGCATCATTACTTCAGTGACACATGATCCTTCAGAAATCATTCTAATATGATGATTTACTGCTCAAGATTTTTATTATTTTATTGTTATATTATCAATGTTGAAAACAGTGTACTGTTTTATATATTTGTGGAAACCATTATATTTTTTGAGGATTTCATTTTTTTTATATAATGTTCAAAAGAACAATTTTTTCAATATAGAATTTTTAAAATTTAAAATAGAAATCTTTTGCTACATTATAAATTACTTTACTGTCATTTTTTATCAATTTAATGCATCCTTGCTGAATAAATGTATTAATTTCATTCAAGTGTATTCAATTTCATTTTCAATGGCAGTGTAAATCATTTAAAACATATAATTCTGTGTACAGGCCACTGCTTTTACCTCTTGCTGGCTAGAGAGTCGAGACGTTTGCCTTTATGTTTAGGGTGCAAGACAACAGCATCGTGGGGGTTTTCTCGTCTTTGAAGAAAGGGAAATGTCAACTCACAATGTTGGCTTTATCATTAAAAGGATTTGCAACAAGCAATACACTGTACATCAGTATTTCCATACATTTGAAAAATTATTTATGAACAATTATGTTGATGTTTGTGGGTAACATGTCAGCTACTTTTAAGATAAAAGACTCTTTAGATGTGGAGGAACATATAAGCACTTCAGAACATAGAGCCACTATTGTGATTTCCTTACTTCAACACGGCTCCAATAGTGAAGCCCACAGGAAGAACAGTAGGCAAGTCTTTCAAAGAGTGCACGACCAGGTCTACTCTATAGAGACACAAATATTACAACAGCATTATTCATACTGAAACATCTGTAGCAATACGAACTTCTGAACATCAGATGCACCAAAAGACCAAAGAACAAATCTGTATGGACACAGCAAAGTACATATGAGCAGGGCTCGACATTAAGCATGTTCATTCACTTGTCCGAGTAAAAAATTAGCTCGTCCGGAAAAGAGTTTAAATTTTTTTTTTGTGTATTGTTGTTAATATAACTTATTCTGAAGCAATATTCTCTCACCAGTGTTCAATCAGCTTTAACATATTTAACCTTTAATAAAGGGCATTTTCCCCTAATCTTATTAAATATAGGGTATGCTTCAGGTTTCATTTAAATTTGATCCATACAAAAAATTAAAATAAGACACAATAGGGCTGATACCAATCAAATTAAATAATTTACATTGACAAATTACAACTGCATTAAATGATGTTAAGAGACTTGTATTTTTAGTATGTTTAAACATGAAACTAAACCACCAGTAGATGACAGCAGTTGAGTCTTAATGAGCGAGTCATTAAGTCATTCATACAAACACTGAATCATTCAGTAACACACACTGTTGCTGTTAGATGCGTTATGGTTCTGCTGTGATCTATTCACAAAAACAGTCAATATTACATCTAAAATGTAAGTGACTAAATGTTAAAGGAACACTCCAACGTTTTTAGAAATAGGGCTTATTCAACTTCTTTCCTACATTTAGATATGAGGGCAAATGCAATTTTTGTTTCAGTGCATGCATTGTCTTAGTTTGGCAGGGTCGCCGCTAGCTTAGCTTAGCATAATGAATGGAATTTTATGTTTCCAGCTAGCATGTCCCGAGTAAAGTGATCAAAAAAAAATAAAACCCACCTAATTACTTCTTGTGGCCTGCGTATTTACGAGTACAAATACCGATGCAGATTAAGACTAGGCGATTTTCTAGGCAGATATGGATTTGGGACTATATCATGGGAAAGCACAGACGAAGCACTGCCATTTGGGCGCAGAGATATCATGCAACACATTGCGATCGCTCAACAGCCAGAGGACATGAGGATGACAGCCGTGATATTTCTGTGCCAAGTAGCAGTGCTTCATCTGTGCTTCCCCATAATATAGTTCCAATTAAATATCTGCCATGGAAATTGCCAAGTCTTAATCTGCATCACTATTTGTACTCGTTGTGAATACGCAAGCCACAACGAGTAATTAGGTGGAGGGTTTTTTGGATCACTTTTACTCGGGACATTACACATTTTACGGGGTATTCAGGAAAACAGCACACTTGGTTGGGTCATGTTGTTTAACTGAATCATATGTTATAAATATAAAAACTCCACATTTTGAATGTTTACTGCAGTTTCTGCTCCTATTTTTGTGATTTCTCCTTGAGATGCACGAACATCAACAGCGCCACCATCAGTTCATTTTATATTATATTATTTTCCACTATCGATCACAACTTATACTAAATTAATGCAGAATCATTCTTGCATTTTGATGATTAACTAGTTATTTTTTTGTTATTGCCGTTTAATCCGCTTGTCCGTCGGGCAAGTAAAATTCTCTTTCACTTGCCCCTTCAAGAAATCCCCTTGTCCCGGACAAGCGTTAATGTCGAACCCTGGATGAGTGACATGAAGAAGTAAAGACTGATGGACTCACTCATTTTTTTCCAAAGCACTCTCCAATTCCTTTGTGAAGAGACTCTTTTCGCCGATCTTTAACACAGAAGTTTAACAATACTTAATTTCTACAAAAACTTTATATACATTAACATTTACAAAACAAAATAATTATGACAGCAATATTACTCAATCAAAAAAAATTTTTTGTTGGAATTTAGATTTTGTTTGAATTTAGAACTTACTTTGGATAAAGCAGTGTCAAGTATTTTATCTCCTGTTGTTGACATCGCCACTGAAACAAAATAAAAGATTGTATGAAGTGGAAATCTGTTTAAACAGTGTAAATATTAACTTAAGCCTTACGTATAAAAACTCAATTACAACTGTTTTGCATATTAGACAATAATCTCTTACCAATTTCAAAATGAACATCAGGGTGTAACTCCTTGAGTTTCTCAACAACACTGTCAGTCTGAATCCGAGCCAGCTGAAAAAAATACAAGTAACAAAAAGGTTCAACAATATTCAATTTTCCCGAAAATATGAGGGTCCTTTAATGATCATCTTCTGGTTGAGGGCTGTAACCAGTTTCTTTAAAAAAAACTATGCAATCTCATACCCAGCGTGGCAAAGACAAAACGTTTATCAAAACCCATCACCACCACACCCAAACAGACTTACAAACTTAACACTTTTCTTACTAAGTGATGATGAGGCAAACTATATATAGTTCTAATATGGAAAGTAAAATTAAAACTTTTACATTGGTACTTTAAAATAAATTAATTTATTTTCCAGTGACAAGCAATAGTAAAAGTTGTGAAACATGTAAATATTTAAACATATTAACATTTATTAAATGGTTAGAAATTCTAACAATATTTTAGATTATCTAATTTGTATGTGTATACTACTTTTCAAAAGTTTGGGATCAGTATGATCATTTTTTAAAACATTAATTTAATTCCTCAAGGATGTATTAAATTGATCAGAACCGCCAAGATAAAGATATTTATAATGTTGCAAAAGTTTTCTATTTCAAATAAATGCTGTTCTTTTAAACTTTCTATTTAATCAAAGAATCTTGATACAAATGTATTACTGTTTCCACAAAAAATATTAAGCAACACCGCTGTTTTCAACATTGATAATAATAAGAAATGTTTCTTGAGGAGCAAATCAGCATATGATTTCTGAAGAATCATGTGACACAGAAGACTGGAGTAACGATGCTGAAAATTCAGCTTTGCCATCACAGGAATGAATTACATTAAATAATGTAATAAATTAAAATAAAATATAGTCTATGTACAATAAACATACATATATTAAAATACCTGGCTTTTTCTGGTGCCAACACGTATCACCCTGCTGACTTTGCCATCACCGTCCTGTAAAATAATATTCCACGCAAAGGTTAGTACTAACAAAAACAGCAAATAGTTCCATTAATTTGCCGGTATTCATGATCTGACCCTAATGTATTTATAAAGTCCATCTGCCATAGTTGTAGTAAGATGAGCTCTTCAGATACTTTGAGTATGAGAAAGCAATGTATAGTGAACATGAAGCTGGATAGTCTTGATGTAGGAGGAGGCACTACGCCTCAGTGCCCTGGCTTCAGTAGATAAGACAATAATGTCTATTCATTGTGTCCGTTAAACACAAGGGAGGGGTAAAAGACTGAGATGTAATTTTTTACAATATTACTAAAACATTTTGGGTTAAGATGGTTCAAGTAATTTCCTATAAACCAATAAATCTAAACCAGAATAACCTTAGCCATTATGCCAAATGAACCATGGTTTCACTAATAAAAAATTAAAAAGTTTTTTTTTTTTTTTTTTACCTTGGCTATTGTAACGTTAGTTAAACCAGTTCCGCTATGGTAACGAGGTAACGTTAGTAGTACAACTGTGGTTTAAACAAATGGTATTCAATCCGCCAAAAACAAACCCAAAACAAAACAACTTATTTTTGTCTACAGTTTTACTATAATAAAATCATGGTTAATTTGGTGTAATGTGTTGGTGAAATTAATTACTAATACTTAATTAATAAATAAATAAATACGGTTAAAGGAATTAGTTAGTGAATGAATGATTCTGAAAACATAACTTACCTGGAGATGTGTCTTTTCCGACATTTTCTAAGATAATCTAAGTGAATTTGATCCAAGTGAAGTTAGTGCTGATCTCGTTGAAACTGCAGTACTTTCTCATTCATGATTGTAAAAGAGAAAATATTTAACGTTAGGTGGGACAAATGTCATTCACAACTGTTACACAGGTTGAATATGACTTCCGCAAAGTGCTGCATTTTGAATTTCAAATTAAAAGTCATCGCATCGACCTGTCACTTTTATTTTGAAGATGTAGTCCTTTCTAGAAACGGAAGTTAACATGAATACAGTAAACGCGGTATTGTTTGTGTTGTCACATCATTCAGTTACTTTAAATATCAAAAATTGCAATTATATTGCAATTTTTGTATGTGAACAATGGTGGAAAATGAATTATTTCGCAAACAAACAGTGTCTATAATGACACTGTTGTCAGAAGCAGCTCGAGACGAAATTCAGAAAGTTTTTGACTGTGATTGTTGCTCATCCCACACTGAAATTGGTTTTGACAGAGATACGATATTGGAAATTAATGAGAAACGATGCAGGCTGGTACGTTTATTTTTTGTTCTGTAAATATTCTGCATGCCATTAGATTTTTATCAAGGGATTTTGTCAGTTAGATCCATCAGATAGTCTGTTCCTGTCCACTGTAGTCTTTTATTTCAAGGTTAAGATATTTCATATGATTAATCAAGTCTTTTTCTGTGTTTAACACTATAATAAGTAACCATATTTCATTCTTCCAAGAAATGTTCAGATCCATCTTGCTAGTTCAAAAACTGAACATTAAGGCAGGGGAAGAAGTCCAGGAAAACAAACCATAGTTAATATCTGTTGCAGGCAAAGCTCACAGCTGTAATGGAGACCTTTACCAACGTGGCTGTTCAAAAAATATGCAAAGTCTTCAGTTACTGCTTTGCTCTTAAACCAACTCAGCTGAAGGGTTCTAAAAGTTACCATGATGGTGTAGTAAAGGAGAAAGAGATGGTGATGGAGCATCTGAAGAAACCAGAAAGAAAACACAATCAAACTGCCAGAAATGTGCCTGGTAAGATGACCTGTATTTTAATTTTATGACATGTTAACAAAATTTAATCCACTAAAATTTTAACTAGTAATTTCTTGCCCTCTTCTCAGATTCTGCAGCTGTTGCTCCATCAGTGTCTCTGGAGAGACCGAATCTGCTCACTGCCTTAACTGAAGATAATGTACAACCACAAGATTCTGTGAAAGGCCAGTTGGTCAGTTCACTCTTAAAATGATGTAACTGTATTGTTTGCCAAAATGCTTGCAACAACGATTGTATTGATTTTCTTTTAGTGTGCAGAGGAGGGTAACATTTCTGAGTTTTGTCCTGAGTCGTCAAATGGTGGAAAAGAGAAGCCAGTGCAAACATTTTTTATAGAAGGTATGTGCTACACACTTTGATATTTATTTGAACTAAGCTAAGATTTTTTTTAAACACTTAAATATATTTGGCATTATTAAATAAAATACTAGAGTAAAAACCTAGAGCTTCTTTAGGCAGCAGACTACGTCAACATTATTGGAACATTGACAAAATATAGCTTCAAAAAGTTTTTATTTTATTTTATTAAACTGATATAATACATTTTTTTGAGTCCACATTGTGTTTAAACCTAGCCTAGAAATCTAGACGCACCCTAGCAGCAGCAAATTTAATCTGCCCGCAAGGGTCGTCTAGCAACTCTCAATACCCTTCTGAGCTGTATTCGCCTAACTCTTGCCGGGCCAATCACATCGTGTATAGAGTCGGTGGGCGGGGCCATAATGACGATGGCCGAGTTGCGTTTGCGTGCTTCAAGTAAACACAGAAACGGGCGAATGGCGGTCTTTCGAATCAACTTTGACCGCGACTCTGGAAGACTTGGAGTTAAGCTTTTCTCTGAGAAAAAAACAAAGAACGGCACTGAAGTCATTCTTAAAAAGGGAAGATGTGTTCAGAGTTTTGCCGACCGGATACGGCGAATGTTTAATTTATCAACAAGCTCTGTTTCACCTTCGTTGCTCTGGTTGGTGGTAGCGCTATCCTATCCCGTGCCGAGGGAGTTTGAAAGACAACCGTTTATCCCGCCCCTCGGATTGAGCCCTGTCAATGGTGAATTTCCAGACCAAACATCTTGATGTGGGTCTGGCTTGTCAGGCTAGTTTAAACCAGTTTCAGTTGTTTATTTTTTTTATCCATTTTTAATACTGTTTTTATGACAGGAGGTATGAATTTTGAGAATATAGAAATTGCTGAAGAAAAGTTCAATTATTTCAACAGCTCTAAAACTACTGATATTTATCAAATGTGTTTATATGAAATGTTTTTCAAACCTGAAATGATGCCATAGTATTTAGCTTTTAAGTTTTTATTATTAAGACACCATTTTAAAAAGTTTTCTGCCACACCAGACATTTTGGGGGTTTAAGATAATAAAACATACAATTATATGTATTGTTTAAAGAACTGTATGTAAGAAATGTATTTCAATTAATCATAAAATTATCCTGATATCTCACTAGACAATAAGAAATCATGTTCATTTCAAATACTTATATCACTGACAACAGTAGTCCGGCCAGGATATTGTCATTTAAAAGTTGTTGTTGCAGTTGAGGGCTGCAACAACAACTTTTAAATGACAATATCCTGGCCGGACTACTGATGTTGATGTTGACATGTTGTGTTTTGGCCTGAAGCTCCCCCCTCTACCTATCTACCAATCACTAAGTCAGTAGTGTTTCTGCATCCGGGCTGCAGCTACAAACGTTCCCGCTGGATCCTGCAGCCTATCTGGCAACCTCAATACACCTGCAGTACCAGTTTTGGCCTCAATCTTACATACACTTCCTTTAAATGTACTAAAAATGTATTCTAGTCTGCCTAACACCTCAAGTACCTCTACTTGGAGTACCTCTAAATACCTATTTATTTTAGATTTAGATTTTTTTTAACTTGAATCTTGAAATAGCCTCACTTTTTTCGCAGTCCATAGCTTTTTTCTTATTTGACTGAAATGTACCAGACAGTTAGTTAGTTACATTTAATCATTTAGCAGACGCTTGTATCCAAAGCGACTTACAAAGAAGGCAGAGCAATAAAAGAAACAAAACAAACAAGGGCAACAAGCTGCAAGTGGTGTTAGAAGTCTCAGTTAATCGAGCACAGTACAAACACACACAAATTTGTGAGCTATTATTACAGTGTATAATTTGAATATATTTTAAAATGTAATCCATTCTTGTAAATTAAATTTTTAGTGTCCTCATGATCCTATTGAAATCTTTGGAATATGCTGATTTGGTAGTCCAGAAATATTTCTTATTATCATCAATGTTGATAGACAAACATACACAATACTTGTAGTAGTAACTGAAAACCTGTTCATGTTTTGCAGTTGAATACATTGCCTCTGTTGAAGACCAGCATCCTAAAGTAAACTCGCAGGCAAAGGAAATCACTACAAAGAAAACCACGAAGACATTATCATTTGACTGTAATGAGTGTGGAAAGAAATGTCTCTGCAGGCACTCACTAAATCAGCACAAATGTGGACATCTAAAAGGGCCTCACAATTGTGAGCAGTGCGGGAAGAAGTTTAAATTCTTAAAAGGATTAGAAAAACATCTACTGCATCACAATTCAGCCGAGAAGAAAGGACTCTGTAAGACGTGCGGGAAAACCTTTGCCAATGTTAAGATGCATGAACGTGTCCACATGGAGGTGAAGCCGTTTCTATGTTCCATATGTGGGCACGGCTTCACCGTAAAGGGGAGTTTACTGGCTCACCAGAGGATCCACACAGGTGAAAAACCATACAGCTGTGAGACATGCGGGAAGCACTTTTCACACTCTGGCAACCTCACCAACCATTTGACTATTCATTTAAATGAGAAACCGTGGAAATGCAGCCTCTGTGAAAAGACATTTAAAACAGAAAAACAAATGAATTTGCACCAGGTTGTGCATACAGGAGAGAAACCCCATATATGTCATGTATGCGGGCAGAAGTTTGGCCATATTACAAACCTTAGAAGGCATCTCCTTGTGCACAGTGGTGTGAAACGGCACGTGTGTGAAATCTGTTCCAAGCAGTTTTATCAGAGCAAATCTCTGAAGAGGCACATGGCAATACACGGAGCTCTGAAGACATTCATGTGTGAAATATGTGGGAAGGGTTTTGTTTTTAACTATGCTTTACAGAAACACTTACTCACACATAGTGAGAAAGCAAATCTGGATGGCAAATCTGGAGATGGGAAGAACTCTTTCCCGTGTGATGTATGTGGAAAATGCTACAGTTCTTCCGCTTTGCTCAGAATGCATGAGAGACTCCACTCAGAAACGGATCCGTACATGTGTAAAATCTGCGGTAAAAGTTACAGCAGCATGTATTCGCTGAAGGAACATGAGAAACTTCATTCAGGGGTGACGCCGTTCAAGTGTGGTGTGTGCGATAAAATTTTTACTCAGAAAATTGGATTGAAAACACATGAGGTTGTTCATACCAAAGCTAAACCGTACAAATGTTCTGTTTGTGGGAGTAAATTTGGACTTCCTTATAGTCTTAGACTGCATATGCGCATTCACTCCGGTGAAAAGCCACACAAGTGCGAAACGTGCGGAATGTGCTTTCGCTTATCTGGAAACTTGAGCCGACACAAGCGGGTACACACTGGCGAGAGGCCGTTCAGCTGTGAGGTCTGCGGGAAAAAGTTTGTACAACTTAGCCATGTAAAGGCACACATGCAAATCCATACAGGTGTGAAACCCTACACATGCCAGAAATGTGGGAAGAAATACGCATACCGTAGAAATTACAATGATCACAAATGTATGCCTGTGTGAAAAATGTTGCTTTTGTTTTGAGCTGAATTTCAGTGACATTCTTTGTTATAATCACATTATATTGGAAATGCACTGACGTTTCAGAATCTGTTAAAGAAAAAAATATGTCAAATAGCAAAGTGTATTTGTTTTACCTTGATTTGTGTTTTTTTAGAAGAAATGCTGGATAAGTGTCAATCAAATTTTCACTAATTAGAGAGATAAATTAATGAGTTGGGTCTGAATTCAAATCATTTTTAGCCATTTATTAATATGCAAAATCAATAGTTGTAGGCCTACAGTATGAATTCGTCATTACATTGTACTCTATGGTATTTTTTTTTTTTTTTTTTTTGGTAGGAAAAACAACTATTGCTGTGGTTAATAGTAATCTTTACTATGAATAAAGCAGATAAATTATAGTTAATAGGTGAATTCTCTAGAGTTTGTTATTACGTTTGACTTTTCCAATGCAAACTACCTTTTTAAATGTCACGTTAAATGACTTTTATTTTGAAATGTTTTCGGGAGTACAGGAACTGACCAATTCATGGACGGTCATGTCAATTTTCCTTGAAACAGGTTCTCAACATTTGCATTTCAAAGCTGATTTTGCATTACACAAAACAGTAAACAAACATATTTATTAAATTAATCAGAAAGGACTCTGAATTTTATAAATAATGTTGTGTATAATAGGTCGAATTTAATTAGTTGACCTGTTAAATTTTTTAAATATAAGTAAAAAAATAAGGTCAATGGCGCATGCATACTTTTAATTTGAAATGTTCATGCATAAATAAGAAAGGGTTTAGCGCAGAGTGCAACTTTTCCAGGGAGTTTGAATTCCAGAAGTATAGTTACGAATGGTTTGGCTTTAACCTGAGAACACTTGTTATGCAAGATCTATTATGATTATGGCGATAATTTATTGCATGTATTCAAACTGCCTTTACAGATTGGACTGCCAAAGCAGTCTAAGTCTTACAGAAATATTATTTTGAAACGGCGTTCTAACGCAATATTCACTATGTCCAGGTATGAGCTTTTTCAGAGTCAAACTACTCATCAAATATTCATCTTATTAATGCCGGACACACCAAAGACATGCAGCTCTTTTGATCCTCATCTCAACATGAAACATAACAGAATCTCGCATGGTAAGAATTTCTGTTTTTAAAAAAGTAATAGTTAGGGATAGCTTGTATCCCCATCAGTCATTATAGATAAATGTTTTCTCTACTGAGTCAAAAACATCATTATATTTCTTGATACATCGTAGTACGGAAGCTTATTGCATTCACTTGAGAAAAAAATCTACTCTGTTTTTCTGAATTAATGACTTAATTATCTCAGAATTATGAGATAATTTTTCATGAATATTTTTTTTGCTCTGTTTTTCTGAATTAATGACTGAGAATTATTAGAATTTTTTCTTGATTTTTTTCTTCTTTTTTTCTGTTTTTCTGAATTAATGAGATCCCTCAAAATCCTGCCAAGAGCTCTATTTTAGCTGGATTGCATGGAAATAAACATGTCCAGCCTTTCAAGTTTAATCCAGTTTTATTTTACTTTGGGTTTGAAACATTGCTGCTGTCTTTATGTAATATAAATGGTATTGTTTTTAGTGCGTCAGTTTTGTGCAGACACCTCAAGAATTTGCCTGTTTCTCCATATCAGATATGGTATGCTTTACGAGCCTGATCTCATGAAAATGCGTATAAATAGTACAAGTGTGCAATCTTGTGGAATGTATACGCCAAAATGAGTTTTGGTGTGTATATGGTACATATGAATAGACAATGTCTCAAACCTAAAGTAAAATAAATCCAGATTAAATTTAAAAAGGCGGGACATGTTTACTTCCATGCAATCCAGCTAAAATAGAGCTCTTGGCAGGACTTTGAGGGATCTCATTAATTCATAAAAACAGAAAAAAGAAAACAAATTCAAGAAAAAATGATCTCGTAATTCTGAGATAATTAAGTCATTAATTCGGAAAAACAGAGTAGATTTTTTTTTTCTCATGTGAATGCAATAAGCTTCCGTATTATAGTGATCACACAGTATTAAACATTTCCATGTAACGTGCACAGGAGAGTAATGAAAGCAGATGTCTTTTGGTGGACAGAGCAGAGGACATTCAAACTGTAGTCATCATCAGTGATGGTAAGGTACAGTTCTCATACTCACATTATTATGTAATTATATATATATATATATATATATATATATATATATATATATATATATATATATATATATATATATATAATTACATACTAACATATATATATATACACACAATATATATGTTATTTTATAAACACTTAAGTACCGCTCATGTTGGTAGTGTATAGTAAAGGTATTTCTGTGTAATGACTGCAATTGTTGCTTTTATTGTGCTGTTTTTTTAAACCACATTTTTTAACCAATATTTTAGCTATTAGGTCATCTATATGCTAGTGTTTTCCTCAAAGTTAACAAACTTCACACACTTAAAATCAACAGTCTTAAAATATTAAATTTATCTTAAAGAAATGGATGACTCGTTCTGCACTTACTCATTTTGTCACTTGTCAGACTCTCTATCCATGCATTATTTTTTAGAAAAATCATGTTAACATTTGAGTATGAAATATGATACAACAGGCATCTATTTGTGCATTTATTTGTGCATCTCAATCATCTCTCTTATCTCTCATTATTGCACTGGATTATATGTTGTGCACCCCCCTCATAATGAAAACTACAGAGCTTTGATCACAAAACTAAGCATTTAAATATCTTACTAAGAACATATAGCGTGACAACTGATATTTATATGCATTTTATAAAAGTAGTCTGCTATACTGTCTGTTTATATAGACCTTATTGATTTGGCTGTTAAAATGTTGATCTTACTTTTTGTCCATATAAATATCAAACTGAGGTGATTTTTTTTTTTCCCCTCCTCATTTATGGACCATATTCTCGCTATATCATACTGTATGAGCATTTTGGTTAAAGGTTGTGACGCCTTTACAGGTCAATATATCATCTCATAGATATACTCCTACTATCTGTTCATCAAAACATTAGCCTGGATGCCAGCCAAACTTAGCCCCGCCCACAACATTTTTGGGTCGGGTGGTTCGTATTCTGACTAGAATTGAGTATGATCACATCAGGCAAACAAAACATTTGAAAACAAGCAGCTTTGTCCATTACAGCAGAAATACTGGAAATAGACCTATATCGTGGAGCCTTTGAATTATGTGCTGACAACAGGGAGCCTTTAAGTCAGAAAGTTTGAGAACCACTGATATAGATGTAGGATATTGCTTTTTTAAATGCCCATTGAAATGTCCCTAACTTCTTTTCCTCCCCCAATTTTTTCATTATCAAATGAAATAAAATGCTTGTCATGAGAAATCATAATACCATATATGTTCAGCACAAATTTGTATTATTGTGTTATTTTTTTCATCAGCTAATGACATGGGCTGTTCTAAAGATCAGGAAGGTGTGTTGCAGATGTCAACCGAGCAACCTGAAAAGCCACAAGGCAAAGAGTCATTTGCATGTGAGCAGTGCGGAAAGGCATTTTCAAAGATGTTTTCTCTTCTGCGGCACAAACGTGTGCATTCAGTCCTAAAGCAGCACTGTTGTGAAAAATGCGGGAAGAAGTTTTCACAATTAAGAGCGCTAGACACTCATCTCCTCAAACACACAGAGAAGTTTGAGAAGAAGAAATTCCCCTGCAGTACGTGCGGGAAGAGCTTCAAGGATCTCGCAGCGCACGCACTGGTCCATGCAGAAGTCAAACCATTTACCTGTGAAATATGCGGACAGGGATTCACAGTCAAAGGAAGTTTATACATGCACCAGAGGGTGCACACAGGCGAAAAACCATATACGTGTGATACCTGTGGGAAGAGTTTCTCTCTGATAGGCACCCTAAACTGTCACAAGAAAATTCATTCAGAGGATAGGCCAATAAAATGCAGCTATTGCAACAAGAGCTTCAAGTGCAAGAGTCATTTGAGGCGACACCTTCCTGTGCACACCGGTGAGAGACGATATACATGTAAAATCTGTGGTAAAACATTTGCGCATCATGAAGCTATGACACGCCACATCCTCATTCACACTGAAGAAAAGCCGTACATCTGTGAGGTGTGTGGTAAAAGATTTCGCCAGAGAAGCAATCTGAAAGTTCATATGCGGGTGCACGAAGAGATGCAATTTAAGTGTGAAATGTGTGGGATTCTATTCCAGCATGAGTTTTTGCTACAGAACCATATGTCAACACACAATCAGACTGAAGATTCAGGAGATAAGAGCAATGGCCAGTTTCCGAAGTCCAGCTCTGCCATTAAAATGCAGCCACATTCAGACAACAGCAAACTGTTTACATGCAAAATGTGTGAGAAGAGCTACAGTAACATTTATAATCTCCGCATACACGAGAAGCTTCACTCGGGGGAGACCCCATTCATGTGTGAGATCTGCGGTAAGGCCTATGCACTTAGGAAGTCCTTAAAAACGCACATGTTGTGCCATTCAGGAGAAAGACCTTACAAATGCATAGTGTGCGGGAAAGCGTTCAAGTGGTCTGGCTCTCTGAAAATGCATATGAAGACTCATACTGATGAAAAAACGTACAAATGTGAGACTTGTGGAAAGACCTTTCGCTTGTATGGAAATTTAAAGCGCCATAAGCATGTCCATACTGGGGAAAAGACATTGCGAGATCCCGACCATGTTAAAGCACATATGCAAATCCAAAGAGTGAAACCTTACAAATGCCAGAAGTGTGGGAAGAATTATGTATATCTTAGACATTACAATGATCACAGATGCAAACCTGTGTAAAAAAGATGTTGTAGGAATATTGTAATATTTCCTAGGCAAATGTTTCCATTATGAAAATGTTAAAATTAAACATTGTGCTGTGTTTTTAATCATTCAGACTTATATCAAGTGATTTGATGCATATTATCAGGATACTTTCATAGAGTGATTGTTATGTACATTTTGCCATGGTTATGGAAAACTTTTTATTTCAAATTTTATATTGTGGAAATTGTTTTCCAGGTCTGAGAAAGTCATTGAAAATAATTAGATCTTTAACTTTATAAACATTTTTTAAAGTGACTCTAAATGTTAGATAAGTATTGTTCTGATATAAATTATTTAATCACTTGTCTTGTGAAGATGCTTGCGAATAGATGTTGTTTTATGCTTTTTAAAGAATATTCAAAAAGATTATGATTCCTTAATCTAAATGATTCCTCAAAGAATTTATCTGATGAAAGTATTTTAAAAAACCTTATCCAGTCATCACAAAATACAGAAAAGGCAATGGTCAAAAAATGTTCATTGCTCCTTGTTATTAAAAATGATATCTGAATTAATAAAATTTAATAAAAACTTGTTAGTAAACCATTGAAATTAAACATGAAAATCAAAAGTAAAATGTAAATATAGCTGCAAGCAGCCATTATCGGGGCCAAGCGCAAAGAAGAAGACAAGACATGCCAGCATGGCTGGAAGTCTCAAGCCAACTGCAACAATGAGCCATTAAGGACCTATTAAGTTGATTTTAGGCAAAATAGCAGTCAAATTTTAAATACAGTCAATAATAATGGTTTAATGGTTTATCACTTTCGACCAATAGGTGTCACTGTTACGAAACTGATGTGGTTTAGTCAGATTGAGATGACAATGACACATGCAAAGTTTGGTGTCAATATGTCAAAGCATTGCAGAGATACAGCCTCAAGAGTAATTTTTGCATCATGGCTCAACTCTGTTGCAGTGGTATATGAAAACTGTTTTGTCTATCAATCCGAAATCCATAACTATTTGTCAGCAGGGTCTGAAGACGATACGGATCAATTTTGGTGAAAATCGGACAAACGGTCTAGGATGAGTTTGAAAAAGTAGATTTTTAACAAATAACAAGATGGAGCACAGATATGTTTGCAAAATATGGCAAAATTGGTATCTATCTTCTCGGCATGAGCCAATGAATGTATTATGACCAGTCTCATTACAATAGGCTAATTTAATCAAAAGTTATTAGCATTTTTGTACATTTTATTACAACTTTTGACCACAAGGTGGCGCTGCCCCGAAACTTTTTGAATATGTTCGGGACATAGAGCGGAAGACACATACCGAGTTTTGTAATGATACACTAGTGCATTCTTAAATTATAGCATTAGCATTTTAAACCGTAATACTGCATTGAAGTCAATGGGAATTTCATGTTTTGTTTTATTATAGCGCCACCAAGAGGCACAATCCCACCAATTTTTTTATGTGTCCTCGTAGTGAGCCCATACATATGTGTGTCAAGTTTGGTGAAAATATTTCATTTTGTTTTGGAGTTATAGACATTTATATGAAAAAACACGTAAAAAATGACTGACACCTGACTTTGATTGGATTTTACTACCCCTTACTATCAATATTTTGAGATTTGGGCATTAGCGTATAGCTATCGACCTATGTTTCCGAACTTCTGAGGCTGGTTTCGTCTCGATCGGACTAGCGGTTTCGAAGATATCAGCAAATGTTTTTTAAGCACTAAATTACAACTCTGCGCAAATCATATGCCGAAACCTGGCAAGTCTGGTATCGTTGGAGTCGGCAAGGATTCAGGAGACCAAAAAACACACTCCCATCAAAATATGTCAACCACACCCAAAGTTATAAGCGTTTGAAAAAAAAAATTCTCCACTAGGTGGCGCTGTTTCGAAACTTCTCAGGCTACTTCAGGGCATCGTGGTGATGACCCATACCAAGTTTCATAACAATCTGTTCATGCGTTCATAAAATACAGCATTTTTGCACATAATTCAAAATGGCCGACATCCAAAATGGCCGACATGGTAAAATTGGATATCAGTCGACTCGGCATGACGCCCTGAATCTAATGAGACCAATTTTATGATTTTTGGATAAACGGTTCAGAAGTTATAAGCCAAAATAGGCATTTTTCGTATCTCCGGACAGGTAGGTGGCGCTGCGCCGAAACGCTGCATGTTGCTTCAAGTCATGCTTGTGATGACATGTACCAAGGTTGGTTTGAATACGATAAAGCGTTGCGGAGATATAGCCTTTAGTGTGTTTTTGCAACCTCCACGTAAAATTTGTTTGTGCGTTTATTGAAAACGATTGGACGAATCAACTTGAATTCCATAACTTTTTGTCAACATGCTCTGAAGATGATCTGTTTCAATTTTCGTGAAAATCGGAGCAACGGCCTAGGAGGAGTTCGAAAAAGTAGGTTTTTCAGAAAATTCAAAATGGCGGGAAAATTTGCATACCGGAAAATGACATCATAGGGTGAAATCGAATCGGCTTGAGCCAAGGAATCCGATGAAAAAAGAATTTTGTTTCTAGCCCTTAGGGGTCAAAAGTTATAAGCATAAATATGAGTGAAACTTTGGACAGGTGGTGGCGCTAGAGGGATTGAGTTAGAGGCACCAAATTTGCTATAGTGACAGCTCAGACTGGCCTCTATGAGTGTGCCAAATTTCACAACTTTTTACCATACGGTTCTATGGGCTGCCAGAGACTCCTATGGCGGAAGAAGAAGAAGAAGAAGAAGAAGAAGAAGAAGAAGAAGCAGAAATATAGCTGCAAGCAGCCATTATCGGGGCCAAGCGCAAAGAAGAAGACAAGACATGCCAGCATGGCTGGAAGTCTCAAGCCAACTGCAACAATGAGCCATTAAGGACCTATTAAGTTGATTTTAGGCAAAATAGCAGTCAAATTTTAAATACAGTCAATAATAATGGTTTAATGGTTTATCACTTTCGACCAATAGGTGTCACTGTTACGAAACTGATGTGGTTTAGTCAGATTGAGATGACAATGACACATGCAAAGTTTGGTGTCAATATGTCAAAGCATTGCAGAGATACAGCCTCAAGAGTAATTTTTGCATCATGGCTCAACTCTGTTGCAGTGGTATATGAAAACTGTTTTGTCTATCAATCCGAAATCCATAACTATTTGTCAGCATGGTCTGAAGACGATACGGATCAATTTTGGTGAAAATCGGACAAACGGTCTAGGATGAGTTTGAAAAAGTAGATTTTTAACAAATAACAAGATGGAGCACAGATATGTTTGCAAAATATGGCAAAATTGGTATCTATCTTCTCGGCATGAGCCAATGAATGTATTATGACCAGTCTCATTACAATAGGCTAATTTAATCAAAAGTTATTAGCATTTTTGTACATTTTATTACAACTTTTGACCACAAGGTGGCGCTGCCCCGAAACTTTTTGAATATGTTCGGGACATAGAGCGGAAGACACATACCGAGTTTTGTAATGATACACTAGTGCATTCTTAAATTATAGCATTAGCATTTTAAACCGTAATACTGCATTGAAGTCAATGGGAATTTCATGTTTTGTTTTATTATAGCGCCACCAAGAGGCACAATCCCACCAATTTTTTTATGTGTCCTCGTAGTGAGCCCATACATATGTGTGTCAAGTTTGGTGAAAATATTTCATTTTGTTTTGGAGTTATAGACATTTATATGAAAAAACACGTAAAAAATGACTGACACCTGACTTTGATTGGATTTTACTACCCCTTACTATCAATATTTTGAGATTTGGGCATTAGCGTATAGCTATCGACCTATGTTTCCGAACTTCTGAGGCTGGTTTCGTCTCGATCGGACTAGCGGTTTCGAAGATATCAGCAAATGTTTTTTAAGCACTAAATTACAACTCTGCGCAAATCATATGCCGAAACCTGGCAAGTCTGGTATCGTTGGAGTCGGCAAGGATTCAGGAGACCAAAAAACACACTCCCATCAAAATATGTCAACCACACCCAAAGTTATAAGCGTTTGAAAAAAAAAATTCTCCACTAGGTGGCGCTGTTTCGAAACTTCTCAGGCTACTTCAGGGCATCGTGGTGATGACCCATACCAAGTTTCATAACAATCTGTTCATGCGTTCATAAAATACAGCATTTTTGCACATAATTCAAAATGGCCGACATCCAAAATGGCCGACATGGTAAAATTGGATATCAGTCGACTCGGCATGACGCCCTGAATCTAATGAGACCAATTTTATGATTTTTGGATAAACGGTTCAGAAGTTATAAGCCAAAATAGGCATTTTTCGTATCTCCGGACAGGTAGGTGGCGCTGCGCCGAAACGCTGCATGTTGCTTCAAGTCATGCTTGTGATGACATGTACCAAGGTTGGTTTGAATACGATAAAGCGTTGCGGAGATATAGCCTTTAGTGTGTTTTTGCAACCTCCACGTAAAATTTGTTTGTGCGTTTATTGAAAACGATTGGACGAATCAACTTGAATTCCATAACTTTTTGTCAACATGCTCTGAAGATGATCTGTTTCAATTTTCGTGAAAATCGGAGCAACGGCCTAGGAGGAGTTCGAAAAAGTAGGTTTTTCAGAAAATTCAAAATGGCGGGAAAATTTGCATACCGGAAAATGACATCATAGGGTGAAATCGAATCGGCTTGAGCCAAGGAATCCGATGAAAAAAGAATTTTGTTTCTAGCCCTTAGGGGTCAAAAGTTATAAGCATAAATATGAGTGAAACTTTGGACAGGTGGTGGCGCTAGAGGGATTGAGTTAGAGGCACCAAATTTGCTATAGTGACAGCTCAGACTGGCCTCTATGAGTGTGCCAAATTTCACAACTTTTTACCATACGGTTCTATGGGCTGCCAGAGACTCCTATGGCGGAAGAAAAAGAAAAAGAAGAAGAAGAAGAAGCAGAATAATAAATATAGCTGCAAGCAGCCATTATCGGGGCCAAGCGCAAAGAAGAAGACAAGACATGCCAGCATGGCTGGAAGTCTCAAGCCAACTGCAACAATGAGCCATTAAGGACCTATTAAGTTGATTTTAGGCAAAATAGCAGTCAAATTTTAAATACAGTCAATAATAATGGTTTAATGGTTTATCACTTTCGACCAATAGGTGTCACTGTTACGAAACTGATGTGGTTTAGTCAGATTGAGATGACAATGACACATGCAAAGTTTGGTGTCAATATGTCAAAGCATTGCAGAGATACAGCCTCAAGAGTAATTTTTGCATCATGGCTCAACTCTGTTGCAGTGGTATATGAAAACTGTTTTGTCTATCAATCCGAAATCCATAAGTATTTGTCAGCATGGTCTGAAGACGATACGGATCAATTTTGGTGAAAATCGGACAAACGGTCTAGGATGAGTTTGAAAAAGTAGATTTTTAACAAATAACAAGATGGAGCACAGATATGTTTGCAAAATATGGCAAAATTGGTATCTATCTTCTCGGCATGAGCCAATGAATGTATTATGACCAGTCTCATTACAATAGGCTAATTTAATCAAAAGTTATTAGCATTTTTGTACATTTTATTACAACTTTTGACCACAAGGTGGCGCTGCCCCGAAACTTTTTGAATATCTTCGGGACATAGAGCGGAAGACACATACCGAGTTTTGTAACGATACACTAGTGCATTCTTAAATTATAGCATTAGCATTTTAAACCGTAATACTGCATTGAAGTCAATGGGAATTTCATGTTTTGTTTTATTATAGCGCCACCAAGAGGCACAATCCCACCAATTTTTTTATGTGTCCTCGTAGTGAGCCCATACATATGTGTGTCAAGTTTGGTGAAAATATTTCATTTTGTTTTGGAGTTATAGACATTTATATGAAAAAACACGTAAAAAATGACTGACACCTGACTTTGATTGGATTTTACTACCCCTTACTATCAATATTTTGAGATTTGGGCATTAGCGTATAGCTATCGACCTATGTTTCCGAACTTCTGAGGCTGGTTTCGTCTCGATCGGACTAGCGGTTTCGAAGATATCAGCAAATGTTTTTTAAGCACTAAATTACAACTCTGCGCAAACCATATGCCGAAACCTGGCAAGTCTGGTATCGTTGGAGTCGGCAAGGATTCAGGAGACCAAAAAACACACTCCCATCAAAATATGTCAACCACACCCAAAGTTATAAGCGTTTGAAAAAAATAATTATCCACTAGGTGGCGCTGTTTCGAAACTTCTCAGGCTACTTCAGGGCATCGTGGTGATGACCCATACCAAGTTTCATAACAATCTGTTCATGCGTTCATAAAATACAGCATTTTTGCACATAATTCAAAATGGCCGACATCCAAAATGGCCGACATGGTAAAATTGGATATCAGTCGACTCGGCATGACGCCCTGAATCTAATGAGACCAATTTTATGATTTTTGGATAAACGGTTCAGAAGTTATAAGCCAAAATAGGCATTTTTCGTATCTCCGGACAGGTAGGTGGCGCTGCGCCGAAACGCTGCATGTTGCTTCAAGTCATGCTTGTGATGACATGTACCAAGGTTGGTTTGAATACGATAAAGCGTTGCGGAGATATAGCCTTTAGTGTGTTTTTGCAACCTCCACGTAAAATTTGTTTGTGCGTTTATTGAAAACGATTGGACGAATCAACTTGAATTCCATAACTTTTTGTCAACATGCTCTGAAGATGATCTGTTTCAATTTTCGTGAAAATCGGAGCAACGGCCTAGGAGGAGTTCGAAAAAGTAGGTTTTTCAGAAAATTCAAAATGGCGGGAAAATTTGCATACCGGAAAATGACATCATAGGGTGAAATCGAATCGGCTTGAGCCAAGGAATCCGATGAAAAAAGAATTTTGTTTCTAGCCCTTAGGGGTCAAAAGTTATAAGCATAAATATGAGTGAAACTTTGGACAGGTGGTGGCGCTAGAGGGATTGAGTTAGAGGCACCAAATTTGCTATAGTGACAGCTCAGACTGGCCTCTATGAGTGTGCCAAATTTCACAACTTTTTACCATACGGTTCTATGGGCTGCCAGAGACTCCTATGGCGGAAGAAAAAGAAAAAGAAGAAGAAGAAGAAGCAGAAATATAGCTGCAAGCAGCCATTATCGGGGCCAAGCGCAAAGAAGAAGACAAGACATGCCAGCATGGCTGGAAGTCTCAAGCCAACTGCAACAATGAGCCATTAAGGACCTATTAAGTTGATTTTAGGCAAAATAGCAGTCAAATTTTAAATACAGTCAATAATAATGGTTTAATGGTTTATCACTTTCGACCAATAGGTGTCACTGTTACGAAACTGATGTGGTTTAGTCAGATTGAGATGACAATGACACATGCAAAGTTTGGTGTCAATATGTCAAAGCATTGCAGAGATACAGCCTCAAGAGTAATTTTTGCATCATGGCTCAACTCTGTTGCAGTGGTATATGAAAACTGTTTTGTCTATCAATCCGAAATCCATAAGTATTTGTCAGCATGGTCTGAAGACGATACGGATCAATTTTGGTGAAAATCGGACAAACGGTCTAGGATGAGTTTGAAAAAGTAGATTTTTAACAAATAACAAGATGGAGCACAGATATGTTTGCAAAATATGGCAAAATTGGTATCTATGTTCTCGGCATGAGCCAATGAATGTATTATGACCAGTCTCATTACAATAGGCTAATTTAATCAAAAGTTATTAGCATTTTTGTACATTTTATTACAACTTTTGACCACAAGGTGGCGCTGCCCCGAAACTTTTTGAATATCTTCGGGACATAGAGCGGAAGACACATACCGAGTTTTGTAATGATACACTAGTGCATTCTTAAATTATAGCATTAGCATTTTAAACCGTAATACTGCATTGAAGTCAATGGGAATTTCATGTTTTGTTTTATTATAGCGCCACCAAGAGGCACAATCCCACCAATTTTTTTATGTGTCCTCGTAGTGAGCCCATACATATGTGTGTCAAGTTTGGTGAAAATATTTCATTTTGTTTTGGAGTTATAGACATTTATATGAAAAAACACGTAAAAAATGACTGACACCTGACTTTGATTGGATTTTACTACCCCTTACTATCAATATTTTGAGATTTGGGCATTAGCGTATAGCTATCGACCTATGTTTCCGAACTTCTGAGGCTGGTTTCGTCTCGATCGGACTAGCGGTTTCGAAGATATCAGCAAATGTTTTTTAAGCACTAAATTACAACTCTGCGCAAACCATATGCCAAAACCTGGCAAGTCTGGTATCGTTGGAGTCGGCAAGGATTCAGGAGACCAAAAAACACACTCCCATCAAAATATGTCAACCACACCCAAAGTTATAAGCGTTTGAAAAAAAAAATTCTCCACTAGGTGGCGCTGTTTCGAAACTTCTCAGGCTACTTCAGGGCATCGTGGTGATGACCCATACCAAGTTTCATAACAATCTGTTCATGCGTTCATAAAATACAGCATTTTTGCACATAATTCAAAATGGCCGACATCCAAAATGGCCGACATGGTAAAATTGGATATCAGTCGACTCGGCATGACGCCCTGAATCTAATGAGACCAATTTTATGATTTTTGGATAAACGGTTCAGAAGTTATAAGCCAAAATAGGCATTTTTCGTATCTCCGGACAGGTAGGTGGCGCTGCGCCGAAACGCTGCATGTTGCTTCAAGTCATGCTTGTGATGACATGTACCAAGGTTGGTTTGAATACGATAAAGCGTTGCGGAGATATAGCCTTTAGTGTGTTTTTGCAACCTCCACGTAAAATTTGTTTGTGCGTTTATTGAAAACGATTGGACGAATCAACTTGAATTCCATAACTTTTTGTCAACATGCTCTGAAGATGATCTGTTTCAATTTTCGTGAAAATCGGAGCAACGGCCTAGGAGGAGTTCGAAAAAGTAGGTTTTTCAGAAAATTCAAAATGGCGGGAAAATTTGCATACCGGAAAATGACATCATAGGGTGAAATCGAATCGGCTTGAGCCAAGGAATCCGATGAAAAAAGAATTTTGTTTCTAGCCCTTAGGGGTCAAAAGTTATAAGCATAAATATGAGTGAAACTTTGGACAGGTGGTGGCGCTAGAGGGATTGAGTTAGAGGCACCAAATTTGCTATAGTGACAGCTCAGACTGGCCTCTATGAGTGTGCCAAATTTCACAACTTTTTACCATACGGTTCTATGGGCTGCCAGAGACTCCTATGGCGGAAGAAGAAGAAGAAGAAGAAGAAGAAGAAGAAGAAGCAGAATAATAAATATAGCTGCAAGCAGCCATTATCGGGGCCAAGCGCAAAGAAGAAGACAAGACATGCCAGCATGGCTGGAAGTCTCAAGCCAACTGCAACAATGAGCCATTAAGGACCTATTAAGTTGATTTTAGGCAAAATAGCAGTCAAATTTTAAATACAGTCAATAATAATGGTTTAATGGTTTATCACTTTCGACCAATAGGTGTCACTGTTACGAAACTGATGTGGTTTAGTCAGATTGAGATGACAATGACACATGCAAAGTTTGGTGTCAATATGTCAAAGCATTGCAGAGATACAGCCTCAAGAGTAATTTTTGCATCATGGCTCAACTCTGTTGCAGTGGTATATGAAAACTGTTTTGTCTATCAATCCGAAATCCATAACTATTTGTCAGCATGGTCTGAAGACGATACGGATCAATTTTGGTGAAAATCGGACAAACGGTCTAGGATGAGTTTGAAAAAGTAGGTTTTTAACAAATAACAAGACGGAGGACAGATAGGTTTGCAAAATATGGCACAATTGGTATCCATGTTCTCGGCATGAGCCATTGACTGTATTATGACCAGTTTCATTACAATGGGTTAATTTAATCAAAAGTTATTCGCATTTCTGTACATTTTATTACAACTTTTGACCACAAGGTGGCGCTACCCCGAAACTTTTTGAGTATCTTCAGGACATGGAGCGGAAGACACATACCGAGTTTTGTAACGATACGCTAATGCATTCTTAAATTATAGCATTAGCATTTTAAACCATAATACTGCATTGAAGTCAATGGGAATTTCATGTTTTGTTTTATTATAGCGCCACCAAGAGGCACAATCCCACCAATTTTTTTATGTGTCCTCATAGTGAGCCCATACATATGTGTGTCAAGTTTGGTGAAAATATCTCATTTTGTTTTGGAGTTATAGACATTTATATGAAAAAACACGTAAAAAAGGACTGACACCTGACTTTGATTGGATTTTACTACCCCTTACTATCAATATTTTGAGATTTGGGCATTAGCGTATAGCTATCGACCTATGTTTCCGAACTTCTGAGGCTGGTTTCGTCTCGATCGGACTAGCGGTTTCGAAGATATCAGCAAATGTTTTTTAAGCACTAAATTACAACTCTGCGCAAACCATATGCCGAAACCTGGCAAGTCTGGTATCGTTGGAGTCGGCAAGGATTCAGGAGACCAAAAAACACACTCCCATCAAAATATGTCAACCACACCCAAAGTTATAAGCGTTTGAAAAAAAAAATTCTCCACTAGGTGGCGCTGTTTCGAAACTTCTCAGGCTACTTCAGGGCATCGTGGTGATGACCCATACCAAGTTTCATAACAATCTGTTCATGCGTTCATAAAATACAGCATTTTTGCACATAATTCAAAATGGCCGACATCCAAAATGGCCGACATGGTAAAATTGGATATCAGTCGACTCGGCATGACGCCCTGAATCTAATGAGACCAATTTTATGATTTTTGGATAAACGGTTCAGAAGTTATAAGCCAAAATAGGCATTTTTCGTATCTCCGGACAGGTAGGTGGCGCTGCGCCGAAACGCTGCATGTTGCTTCAAGTCATGCTTGTGATGACATGTACCAAGGTTGGTTTGAATACGATAAAGCGTTGCGGAGATATAGCCTTTAGTGTGTTTTTGCAACCTCCACGTAAAATTTGTTTGTGCGTTTATTGAAAACGATTGGACGAATCAACTTGAATTCCATAACTTTTTGTCAACATGCTCTGAAGATGATCTGTTTCAATTTTCGTGAAAATCGGAGCAACGGCCTAGGAGGAGTTTGAAAAAGTAGGTTTTTCAGAAAATTCAAAATGGCGGGAAAATTTGCATACCGGAAAATGACATCATAGGGTGAAATCGAATCGGCTTGAGCCAAGGAATCCGATGAAAAAAGAATTTTGTTTCTAGCCCTTAGGGGTCAAAAGTTATAAGCATAAATATGAGTGAAACTTTGGACAGGTGGTGGCGCTAGAGGGATTGAGTTAGAGGCACCAAATTTGCTATAGTGACAGCTCAGACTGGCCTCTATGAGTGTGCCAAATTTCACAACTTTTTACCATACGGTTCTATGGGCTGCCAGAGACTCCTATGGCGGAAGAAGAAGAAGCAGAATAATAATAATAGGAACACTAACGATTTCAATAGGTGCCTCCGCACCTTCGGTGCTTGGCCCCTAATAATAATAATAAATATAGCTGCAAGCAGCCATTATCGGGGCCAAGCGCAAAGAAGAAGACAAGACATGCCAGCATGGCTGGAAGTCTCAAGCCAACTGCAACAATGAGCCATTAAGGACCTATTAAGTTGATTTTAGGCAAAATAGCAGTCAAATTTTAAATACAGTCAATAATAATGGTTTAATGGTTTATCACTTTCGACCAATAGGTGTCACTGTTACGAAACTGATGTGGTTTAGTCAGATTGAGATGACAATGACACATGCAAAGTTTGGTGTCAATATGTCAAAGCATTGCAGAGATACAGCCTCAAGAGTAATTTTTGCATCATGGCTCAACTCTGTTGCAGTGGTATATGAAAACTGTTTTGTCTATCAATCCGAAATCCATAACTATTTGTCAGCATGGTCTGAAGACGATACGGATCAATTTTGGTGAAAATCGGACAAACGGTCTAGGATGAGTTTGAAAAAGTAGGTTTTTAACAAATAACAAGACGGAGGACAGATAGGTTTGCAAAATATGGCACAATTGGTATCCATGTTCTCGGCATGAGCCATTGACTGTATTATGACCAGTTTCATTACAATGGGTTAATTTAATCAAAAGATATTCGCATTTCTGTACATTTTATTACAACTTTTGACCACAAGGTGGCGCTACCCCGAAACTTTTTGAGTATCTTCAGGACATGGAGCGGAAGACACATACCGAGTTTTGTAACGATACGCTAATGCATTCTTAAATTATAGCATTAGCATTTTAAACCATAATACTGCATTGAAGTCAATGGGAATTTCATGTTTTGTTTTATTATAGCGCCACCAAGAGGCACAATCCCACCAATTTTTTTATGTGTCCTCATAGTGAGCCCATACATATGTGTGTCAAGTTTGGTGAAAATATCTCATTTTGTTTTGGAGTTATAGACATTTATATGAAAAAACACGTAAAAAAGGACTGACACCTGACTTTGATTGGATTTTACTACCCCTTACTATCAATATTTTGAGATTTGGGCATTAGCGTATAGCTATCGACCTATGTTTCCGAACTTCTGAGGCTGGTTTCGTCTCGATCGGACTAGCGGTTTCGAAGATATCAGCAAATGTTTTTTAAGCACTAAATTACAACTCTGCGCAAACCATATGCCGAAACCTGGCAAGTCTGGTATCGTTGGAGTCGGCAAGGATTCAGGAGACCAAAAAACACACTCCCATCAAAATATGTCAACCACACCCAAAGTTATAAGCGTTTGAAAAAAAAAATTCTCCACTAGGTGGCGCTGTTTCGAAACTTCTCAGGCTACTTCAGGGCATCGTGGTGATGACCCATACCAAGTTTCATAACAATCTGTTCATGCGTTCATAAAATACAGCATTTTTGCACATAATTCAAAATGGCCGACATCCAAAATGGCCGACATGGTAAAATTGGATATCAGTCGACTCGGCATGACGCCCTGAATCTAATGAGACCAATTTTATGATTTTTGGATAAACGGTTCAGAAGTTATAAGCCAAAATAGGCATTTTTCGTATCTCCGGACAGGTAGGTGGCGCTGCGCCGAAACGCTGCATGTTGCTTCAAGTCATGCTTGTGATGACATGTACCAAGGTTGGTTTGAATACGATAAAGCGTTGCGGAGATATAGCCTTTAGTGTGTTTTTGCAACCTCCACGTAAAATTTGTTTGTGCGTTTATTGAAAACGATTGGACGAATCAACTTGAATTCCATAACTTTTTGTCAACATGCTCTGAAGATGATCTGTTTCAATTTTCGTGAAAATCGGAGCAACGGCCTAGGAGGAGTTCGGAAAAGTAGGTTTTTCAGAAAATTCAAAATGGCGGGGAAATTTGCATACCGGAAAATGACATCATAGGGTGAAATCGAATCGGCTTGAGCCAAGGAATCCGATGAAAAAAGAATTTTGTTTCTAGCCCTTAGGGGTCAAAAGTTATAAGCATAAATATGAGTGAAACTTTGGACAGGTGGTGGCGCTAGAGGGATTGAGTTAGAGGCACCAAATTTGCTATAGTGACAGCTCAGACTGGCCTCTATGAGTGTGCCAAATTTCACAACTTTTTACCATACGGTTCTATGGGCTGCCAGAGACTCCTATGGCGGAAGAAGAAGAAGAAGAAGAAGAAGAAGAAGAAGCAGAATAATAACAAGCAGCCATTATCGGGGCCAAGCGCAAAGAAGAAGACAAGACATGCCAGCATGGCTGGAAGTCTCAAGCCAACTGCAACAATGAGCCATTAAGGACCTATTAAGTTGATTTTAGGCAAAATAGCAGTCAAATTTTAAATACAGTCAATAATAATGGTTTAATGGTTTATCACTTTCGACCAATAGGTGTCACTGTTACGAAACTGATGTGGTTTAGTCAGATTGAGATGACAATGACACATGCAAAGTTTGGTGTCAATATGTCAAAGCATTGCAGAGATACAGCCTCAAGAGTCATTTTTGCATCATGGCTCAACTCTGTTGCAGTGGTATATGAAAACTGTTTTGTCTATCAATCCGAAATCCATAAGTATTTGTCAGCATGGTCTGAAGACGATACGGATCAATTTTGGTGAAAATCGGACAAACGGTCTAGGATGAGTTTGAAAAAGTAGATTTTTAACAAATAACAAGATGGAGCACAGATATGTTTGCAAAATATGGCAAAATTGGTATCTATCTTCTCGGCATGAGCCAATGAATGTATTATGACCAGTCTCATTACAATAGGCTAATTTAATCAAAAGTTATTAGCATTTTTGTACATTTTATTACAACTTTTGACCACAAGGTGGCGCTGCCCCGGAACTTTTTGAATATGTTCGGGACATAGAGCGGAAGACACATACCGAGTTTTGTAATGATACACTAGTGCATTCTTAAATTATAGCATTAGCATTTTAAACCGTAATACTGCATTGAAGTCAATGGGAATTTCATGTTTTGTTTTATTATAGCGCCACCAAGAGGCACAATCCCACCAATTTTTTTATGTGTCCTCGTAGTGAGCCCATACATATGTGTGTCAAGTTTGGTGAAAATATTTCATTTTGTTTTGGAGTTATAGACATTTATATGAAAAAACACGTAAAAAATGACTGACACCTGACTTTGATTGGATTTTACTACCCCTTACTATCAATATTTTGAGATTTGGGCATTAGTGTATAGCTATCGACCTATGTTTCCGAACTTCTGAGGCTGGTTTCGTCTCGATCGGACTAGCGGTTTCGAAGATATCAGCAAATGTTTTTTAAGCACTAAATTACAACTCTGCGCAAACCATATGCCGAAACCTGGCAAGTCTGGTATCGTTGGAGTCGGCAAGGATTCAGGAGACCAAAAAACACACTCCCATCAAAATATGTCAACCACACCCAAAGTTATAAGCGTTTGAAAAAAAAAATTCTCCACTAGGTGGCGCTGTTTCGAAACTTCTCAGGCTACTTCAGGGCATCGTGGTGATGACCCATACCAAGTTTCATAACAATCTGTTCATGCGTTCATAAAATACAGCATTTTTGCACATAATTCAAAATGGCCGACATCCAAAATGGCCGACATGGTAAAATTGGATATCAGTCGACTCGGCATGACGCCCTGAATCTAATGAGACCAATTTTATGATTTTTGGATAAACGGTTCAGAAGTTATAAGCCAAAATAGGCATTTTTCGTATCTCCGGACAGGTAGGTGGCGCTGCGCCGAAACGCTGCATGTTGCTTCAAGTCATGCTTGTGATGACATGTACCAAGGTTGGTTTGAATACGATAAAGCGTTGCGGAGATATAGCCTTTAGTGTGTTTTTGCAACCTCCACGTAAAATTTGTTTGTGCGTTTATTGAAAACGATTGGACGAATCAACTTGAATTCCATAACTTTTTGTCAACATGCTCTGAAGATGATCTGTTTCAATTTTCGTGAAAATCGGAGCAACGGCCTAGGAGGAGTTCGAAAAAGTAGGTTTTTCAGAAAATTCAAAATGGCGGGAAAATTTGCATACCGGAAAATGACATCATAGGGTGAAATCGAATCGGCTTGAGCCAAGGAATCCGATGAAAAAAGAATTTTGTTTCTAGCCCTTAGGGGTCAAAAGTTATAAGCATAAATATGAGTGAAACTTTGGACAGGTGGTGGCGCTAGAGGGATTGAGTTAGAGGCACCAAATTTGCTATAGTGACAGCTCAGACTGGCCTCTATGAGTGTGCCAAATTTCACAACTTTTTACCATACGGTTCTATGGGCTGCCAGAGACTCCTATGGCGGAAGAAGAAGAAGAAGAAGAAGAAGAAGAAGAAGAAGAAGCAGAATAATAATAATAGGAACACTAACGATTTCAATAGGTGCCTCCGCACCTTCGGTGCTTGGCCCCTAATAATAGGAACGGCTACGATTACAATAGGTGCCTCCGCACCTTCGGTGCTTGGCCCCTAATAATAGGAACACTAACGATTTCAATAGGTGCCTCCGCACCTTCGGTGCTTGGCCCCTAATAATAGGAACACTAACGATTTCAATAGGTGCCTCCGCACCTTCGGTGCTTGGCCCCTAATAATAGGAACACTAACGATTTCAATAGGTGCCTCCGCACCTTCGGTGCTTGGCCCCTAATAATAATAATAACAAGCAGCCATTATCGGGGCCAAGCGCAAAGAAGAAGACAAGACATGCCAGCATGGCTGGAAGTCTCAAGCCAACTGCAACAATGAGCCATTAAGGACCTATTAAGTTGATTTTAGGCAAAATAGCAGTCAAATTTTAAATACAGTCAATAATAATGGTTTAATGGTTTATCACTTTCGACCAATAGGTGTCACTGTTACGAAACTGATGTGGTTTAGTCAGATTGAGATGACAATGACACATGCAAAGTTTGGTGTCAATATGTCAAAGCATTGCAGAGATACAGCCTCAAGAGTAATTTTTGCATCATGGCTCAACTCTGTTGCAGTGGTATATGAAAACTGTTTTGTCTATCAATCCGAAATCCATAAGTATTTGTCAGCATGGTCTGAAGACGATACGGATCAATTTTGGTGAAAATCGGACAAACGGTCTAGGATGAGTTTGAAAAAGTAGGTTTTTAACAAATAACAAGACGGAGGACAGATAGGTTTGCAAAATATGGCACAATTGGTATCCATGTTCTCGGCATGAGCCATTGACTGTATTATGACCAGTTTCATTACAATGGGTTAATTTAATCAAAAGTTATTCGCATTTCTGTACATTTTATTACAACTTTTGACCACAAGGTGGCGCTACCCCGAAACTTTTTGAGTATCTTCAGGACATGGAGCGGAAGACACATACCGAGTTTTGTAACGATACGCTAATGCATTCGTAAATTATAGCATTAGCATTTTAAACCATAATACTGCATTGAAGTCAATGGGAATTTCATGTTTTGTTTTATTATAGCGCCACCAAGAGGCACAATCCCACCAATTTTTTTATGTGTCCTCATAGTGAGCCCATACATATGTGTGTCAAGTTTGGTGAAAATATCTCATTTTGTTTTGGAGTTATAGACATTTATATGAAAAAACACGTAAAAAAGGACTGACACCTGACTTTGATTGGATTTTACTACCCCTTACTATCAATATTTTGAGATTTGGGCATTAGCGTATAGCTATCGACCTATGTTTCCGAACTTCTGAGGCTGGTTTCGTCTCGATCGGACTAGCGGTTTCGAAGATATCAGCAAATGTTTTTTAAGCACTAAATTACAACTCTGCGCAAACCATATGCCGAAACCTGGCAAGTCTGGTATCGTTGGAGTCGGCAAGGATTCAGGAGACCAAAAAACACACTCCCATCAAAATATGTCAACCACACCCAAAGTTATAAGCGTTTGAAAAAAAAAATTCTCCACTAGGTGGCGCTGTTTCGAAACTTCTCAGGCTACTTCAGGGCATCGTGGTGATGACCCATACCAAGTTTCATAACAATCTGTTCATGCGTTCATAAAATACAGCATTTTTGCACATAATTCAAAATGGCCGACATCCAAAATGGCCGACATGGTAAAATTGGATATCAGTCGACTCGGCATGACGCCCTGAATCTAATGAGACCAATTTTATGATTTTTGGATAAACGGTTCAGAAGTTATAAGCCAAAATAGGCATTTTTCGTATCTCCGGACAGGTAGGTGGCGCTGCGCCGAAACGCTGCATGTTGCTTCAAGTCATGCTTGTGATGACATGTACCAAGGTTGGTTTGAATACGATAAAGCGTTGCGGAGATATAGCCTTTAGTGTGTTTTTGCAACCTCCACGTAAAATTTGTTTGTGCGTTTATTGAAAACGATTGGACGAATCAACTTGAATTCCATAACTTTTTGTCAACATGCTCTGAAGATGATCTGTTTCAATTTTCGTGAAAATCGGAGCAACGGCCTAGGAGGAGTTCGAAAAAGTAGGTTTTTCAGAAAATTCAAAATGGCGGGAAAATTTGCATACCGGAAAATGACATCATAGGGTGAAATCGAATCGGCTTGAGCCAAGGAATCCGATGAAAAAAGAATTTTGTTTCTAGCCCTTAGGGGTCAAAAGTTATAAGCATAAATATGAGTGAAACTTTGGACAGGTGGTGGCGCTAGAGGGATTGAGTTAAAGGCACCAAATTTGCTATAGTGACAGCTCAGACTGGCCTCTATGAGTGTGCCAAATTTCACAACTTTTTACCATACGGTTCTATGGGCTGCCAGAGACTCCTATGGCGGAAGAAGAAGAAGAAGAAGCAGAATAATAATAGGAACACTAACGATTTCAATAGGTGCCTCCGCACCTTCGGTGCTTGGCCCCTAATAATAGGAACACTAACAATTTCAATAGGTGCCTCCGCACCTTCGGTGCTTGGCCCCTAATAATAGGAACACTAACAATTTCAATAGGTGCCTCCGCACCTTCGGTGCTTGGCCCCTAATAATAATAATAGGAACACTAACGATTTCAATAGGTGCCTCCGCACCTTCGGTGCTTGGCCCCTAATGAGTAACTTTATTATTATTTATCATTATTTTGTAATTAGTTAAGCTGGCGCATGTATCGTTTAAGACTTTTATTTTGAAAATGTTTCTTCTCTTTCTGAAGTGTTCCGTCACTGAGGTTATAATGGGTAATATTTTTAGGATGAATTTTATTCAAAGCAGCCAAATGCCCTCAACAGATTAGCTCACACAAAATCATACATCTTAAGTTTTGTTTCTTTTGTGGTATATAATTCAGGTACTTTTATTTTAAAATATAATAAACAAAGAGGAAGTAGTTTCTCCCCAGTGCAACTTTTGAGTTCAACGTTGTGTATTTTCTTTTGATTCTGGCGAGCTGTCAAACAAACTGAGTTGGGTTTGCTGCACGTCTTTTAACTGTGGTCACTATGGCCCGGTATGAGCTTTTTCAGAGTCAAACCACTCTGATCATGTCATTACTGACGGACACTGCTAAGCAGGAGATACGAAAGGCTTTTACTAGCAGCTACGGTGAATCTCATCTCACCAACAAATCAAACGAGACTCAGATGCATATGGTAAGAAAGTCTGTTATTGGAATTTTAACGTGCGTGGTTGTAATTATTAGGTTATTAAAAGAGTGAAAGATAATCCTCCTTTTGTTTACACTACAGCCTGGTAATTATGGTACTATAATTTTCTTTTTTATATTGTATTTTAAACATGAAATTGATCATGTTATTTGATTTACGACCGACTCATATAATCTTTTCACGCCACCTATAAACTCATAAACCTAAATTAAGTTATATATTTAATTTTTTTATTAATTATTTTTTCTAAGTCAATACAATATTTAGATATTTGCTGTGTCTATTAAATTTTTTTTTAGTTTTAATTATAATAATTATCATAATGTTTTTTTATAATCATAATGTTTTTATCATAATGTTTTTTAAAAAATCATAGTATTTTTCCTGTATCAATGCAGCTTAATTCCCTAATGGAAAGATTTGCCAAAGAAGCAGTGCAGAAGATTTGCAGTCTCTTCAGATACTGTTCATCAGTTGCACCAGTTCCAGCACAAATGTGTTTAAATGTGCGAGATGACATAAGGAAGACTTCATCTCAGATGGGACGTGTCTTGCTCAGTGGAGCTGCATGTATCCAAAACCAAGAACTTCAGGGTAAGTTACTTCATTTCAATATCAGGCCACACTAGAGACCTGCAGATGTAACACTCTCTACTTTAGTTTTTGTGGTCATTTTTGTTTTGTTCCTCTCTCACAGGAGATGCTATATCTCTCTCTGTGAGTCCTCTGAATGAGTTTACAGCAATGTCTCACCAGCAACCTTCAAGCACTGAGGTGAATATTTATTTTAAGCATATAACTTACTGGGTGTTAAATGTTGATTGAAACATTTACATGTAATGTGAATTATAGCATATACAGGAAAATGATGCAAGTCGGTATCTTATGGTGGAGGACAAAGCAGAAGAAGCCATTCAGACAGGATTCATCAGTGACGGTAAGAGTCCCAGCTTTCAATATGAAATTACTTGGCCTACTATTTGCAATCATTCATTGTCTTGAAAACATCTAAATCATTATTGCTGCTGCTGTACAGTACCAACACTTTCATGCATAATTAGTATATAAATGTCAGTGTTGTTATTGTTAAAGGATAGGTAGGCAAACACTTTTTGTTATACTCACATACTGATTGCAATCAATAATAGAAGTGGCCGAAATATTAAAACATGTACCTAACTTCTGTGGAAGTATCGGACTAAAAAATGTTTGTCCAATCATTAAGTTCGGTCCGAATGCAATCATAGGTTGTCCTACCTGTCTGTCAAAAACTGTCCATACCTCCGCACACCCTGCTCTCGCAGACATCACACGACATCAGCATATTCCACTAGGCTATGCAGAGTTATAGAAAGTCACAGAGCGCAACACAAACATCAGCCACCATTTACTGTTTCTCCTAAACCAAAACAACGAGCTTATGTTGCATTCACGCCATGTCATAACCATAATTACAAGATGGCAGCACGTGATGTTCTACCTGGAGCTGTTCACATCCTCAGACAGGGATCTCATGCTTTCAAAGCTATAGCTTTCTATAGATAGTCTCTCTGAACCTTTAACTATTAAAAATGATTTTTGTTAATTAAAATAAAGCTGAAAAATATAAGCTGAAATCAAGATTGAAATATTCGATAAAAAACTTTAACAAAATAAGTTGAAATACTAAAACTGAATAGAAATAGAAATAGAATAAAAAACCCAAAACCCCTTCAAAATTCAATAAAAAATATTAGAAAGAACTGTATTAATTTCTGAAAGTCAACCTGAAATAAAAAGTGACCTTATTGAAGCCTTTTAGCACATTCTTTGTCTTGATGTTTACCTTTTTAATAATAATAATAATAATAATAATAATAATAATAATTAGTTACATTTAAATAGCACTTTTCTGAGTACTCAAATTGATTTACATATAGAAGGGGGGGGGGGGTCTCCTCAACCACCACCAATGCGCAGAATCCACCTGGATGATGTGACAGCATCCATATAGTGCCAGATGGTCATCCACACACCAGCTGATTGGTGGAAAGGAGACAGCCAATCAGTATATGGGGATTATTAGGAGGCCATGGGCAAATTTGACCAGGCTCAGTGCTTCTTTAGCTTCTTAGCTTTAGTTTTGCTAAACTGTGAATATATGAATAGACTATGATTGATGTGGATGTAATGTTTTTCATTTTACCAGCTGCTGATGACATGGGATGGTCTGAAGATCAGGAAGGTGTGTTGCAGACATCAGCCAAGCAACCTGAAAAGCCACAAGGCAAAGAGTCTTTTGAATGTGAGCAGTGCGGAAAGGCCTTTTCAAAGATGTTTTCTCTTGTGCAGCACAAACGTGTGCACTCAATCGTGAGGCCACACAATTGTGAAAAGTGTGGTAAGAAATTCACACTGTTGAGAGCGCTGGAGACTCACCTTCGCAAACACTTGCAGAAGTTCGAGAAGAAGAAATTCCCCTGTAGTACATGCGGGAAGAGCTTCAGGGATCTTGCTGCCCATGAGCTGGTCCACGCAGAAGTCAAACCATTTACCTGTGAAATATGTGGACAGGGATTCACAATCAAAAGAAGTTTATACATGCACCAGAGGGTGCACACAGGTGAAAAACCCTACAGATGCGACACCTGTGGGAAGTGTTTCTCCCTGATTGGCACGTTAAACTACCACAAGAGAATTCATTCAAACGACAGGCCGATAAAGTGCAGCCACTGCAATAAGACCTTCAAGTATCATAAACTTTTGAAACACCACCTCCGAGTACACACGGGCGAGAGGCCGCACACCTGCGACGTCTGTGGGAAAAGTTTTGCGCTTTCCGGGACTCTGAAACGCCACATCCTCATTCACACCGGAGACAAGCCGTACGTCTGCGAGGTGTGCGGCAGAAGATTCAATCAGAGAAGCACTCTCAAAGGCCACATGCGAGTGCACGGAGAGAAGCGGTTTATGTGTGAAATGTGCGGGAAAACCTTCCAGTATAATTATGTCCTGAGGAACCACATTCTAACACACAATCAAATTGGAAATCCGGGAGATAAGAGCAACGCTCATCGCTGCGACGTGTGCGGAAAGTTCCTGAGCTCCGCCTACGCACTGAAATCTCACCTGCAGCTGCATTCGGACAATAGCAAACCCTTTACGTGCACGTTATGTGACAGGAAGTACAGCAGCGTACATTCCCTCCGGATGCACGAGCAGCTTCACACAGGGGAGAAACCTTTCAAGTGCGAGATCTGCGGTAAGGATTTTTCTCTGAGGGCTTCGTATAAAACCCATATGTTTCTGCATTCAGGAGAAAGACCACACAAATGCGTATTTTGCGGGAAAAAATTCAAGCTTTCAAGCTCGCTGAAGATGCATACACGCACTCATACCGGTGAAAAGCCTCATAAGTGTGAAACATGTGGGAAGGCGTTTCATTTATCGGCCAATCTGAAAAGACACAGGCTCGTGCACACCGGGGAAAAGCCGTTTACCTGTGAAATTTGTTTGAAGAGTTTCACACAGCCCAACAATTTGAAGGCACACATGCACATTCACACTGGCAACAAGCCGTACACATGCACTAAGTGTTGGAAAAGTTTTGCGTATCAGAGAAATTACAAAGATCACAAATGCGCTCCACTTTAAAAGATTTCAGCCTTCTGAACTGAAATACCTTAACTGAGTAATGTTTACCTATGTAGGATTGTAAATAATTTTCTGAAAATTTGAACGAAATGCTTGACTGTATTTATTTATTTATCCAAAAATAAAAAAAGTTTTCCCTTGTAATTTTAGGTGTTTTATCATCTATAAATTCTGACGTAGTGGAATATTACAATTGAATGTTGTTGGGTTTTTTATGTGGGTTTTTAGGGTACTAAAAGCCATTGTGTTAAATCAACCTGTTAAATCATTAAATCAAATGTGTTATAACAATATAATCAGCTCCACTTAAGGATATGTTAATCTACTAGATTTTTTTTTTTTCTAGTCCCAAAATATAATGATCCAACTGAGAAAATTCTAAATAAAGAACAATATAATTGTGTGCAAAATATCTTTAGCCCCAACAACATGGGACTTTTACTGATCAATTAAAGTATTCAAATAATTTGTAAATAATCAATATCCTGACTTTGTAACCGTCAGCAAAACCATAAACATTTTGTCAACCCAAAAATATGTAGCATATGTATATAAAATTGTGTGTGTGTGTGCGCATGTGTGTGTGCCCGCGCGCGCTGGTAATCCCTACGTTATGGGGACACAAAGATGGAAATATCTGAAATCCTTGTCCTTGTGGTGAGATTTTTTTGGTCCTCATGAGGAAAACATCTTATAAATCATACAGAAGGAATTTTCTTTCTTTTTTTTTGAGAAAGTAAAAATGCAGAATGTTTCCTGTGATCGGTAGGTTTAGGGGCAGGGGCAGTTTAGGGGGATAGAAAATACAGTGTATGGTATAAAAACCATTACACCTATGGAAAGACCCCATAAAACATGGAAACTGTGTGTGTGTGTGTCTGTGTCTGTGTCTGTGTCTGTGTCTGTGTTTGTGTTTGTCTGTGTAAAATGTCCTCTAGTTGGGTGTCATAATATTTCAGTACAAAAGTGAGGACACTTGGCCTCACAAGTATAGTCAACCCTGTAAGCAAACACACACAAAGCATTGTTGTTGTTGGCAACTGGAATTGGAAATATTTTTTCCCTCATAATGTATCATAGACTGTAAAAGTAATACTAGTGCTGCAAATAAACTCCAGTCCAGTGAGGGGCAGCAGCTGAGCAAAACCGCGACGCTGTTCAATACAAAGAAGAGAGCAGGTAACGGAAGATTGTAATGGCTCCCTTGAAATTATAAACTGTCTACAAAAGCAGCAGGATAATAATGGCGTTGTTGGAGTCTGAGGTTGTTTCTGTTTTGGAGACGCTTGTGAAGGCAACGGTAAAAGAAATGACTAAATTCATCGACTTAACGTTACCTCCACTGACAGAAACTACAGCATACGAGACTACCAACCTGGACTTCACAGTAAGTGAACAAAAAGTTTACTAAATTACAGAATGTTTTGCTTGCCATGTTTGTTTTTAAGCCATACATCATAACCTGCATCGTTTAATTATATGGCAATAAATCAGATGTGTTCAGCTGAATATGAGCATCAGGTCCGCGCAATCAAATAAAAGTGTCACAGATAAAATGATAAAATCCTTGCTATTTTGGCACCCTCATAACATAATTTAGAATAAATAATCTCTAGTGTTAACTGACTAGTTTATAATTTACTTGTTCTTATATTTTAGACCCATCTGACCTGTGTGTTAAAAAGTAATGCAAAGGAAGCTGTGGAGAAAATATGCCAGCTTTTCTCTGCACTTCAGCATTTCGAAACCAGTCAGAGTGCACAGGATGGCTTGAAAACAAGACTAAAGCAAGTTGAGAAACGGCAGAAGACTCTAAAGGGAGAGACTAATCTAACCGCAAATGCTCCCCACGGAAGTCAGTCCAGTGACCAGCTTACTCTAGGTGAGATTCATTACTCATGCTTTATTCACATCAATATGCTTCCCAGAGCAAATCTTTAAGATTCATTATCTGTTGTAACATTGCAGTCTCGGAAGAGAAAATCATTGTGAGCTGGGAGGAGGAGGAGATCATAGACATTGAGCACGAGAAAACCGTAAGTTATTCAGACATAATAGAGCACTGCAATAAGGTTTTGAAAGTAAAAATGATCTCTTAGATTGTACAGAAATTGATTTTGATCAATACCTATCCATTCCATAGAGATCTACCATAAGCTTAGAGGTTATATGTTTCTGTTACAGCCACAGTGTGATTTTTAACTCCTTTTTTAAAAAAAATCCTGGTGAAGAACTGAACTAATCATAATTCTAAAGAGCAATTTGACAAGTTGTGTGTAAGAGTTGAAAGTAATTTTTAAAACAATATTTTAAAATAGTTATGCTTATTATCTATGACTATAAGACAGTAGTTTTGTATTATAACATAATTTATAATTTTTTGATAACATTTACAATACTACATCAGTTACAATCAAAGTTTATAATGTGAAAGTAATTAATCTCAACGTTGGTTTGGTTTCAAGTCAACTTTTTATCAAATTATTATATTATTATTATTAAATCCTTGGAGAAGATAAATGAGAAATATACTTAAGGATTTAGGGCCGCTGAAAAAGTAGTTCCTATTGTACTTTACACAAGAGGAATTTACCAGTGTTCATAACCTATTGCTCAGTTGTAATTGTACACTACCGTTAAATGTTTGAGGTCTCAGGACTTTTAACTTCTTTAATAGCTTGGCAAACTTTTAAAGAAGTTAATACTTTAAATCAGCAAGGACACATTAAATTTATCAAAAGTGTTACTGAAGAGATTTCCATTTCAAATAAATGCTGTTTTTTTTTTTTTTTTACTTTCTATTCATCAGCGAATCCTGAAAAATTCAGTTTTCCACTGTTTTTTTTTTCTTTTTTCAAATCAATAAAAATTAGAATGATTTCTGGAGTATCATGTGACACTGAAGACTGGAGAAATGGCATCACAGGAATACATGACATTTTAAAATATATTCATAAAATAGAAAATCTTTACTACAAAATCTTACGAAACTAAGCAAAATAAATGATCTCACCGACCCCAAACTTTTGAACGGTTGTGTATACCGCAATAGTACATTTCTATACATTTCATGTTGACTTAAATTGTTCTCTCTTTCTGTTTTGAAAAGCCCATTAAAACACAGAAGACAGTTATCCTTAAGGATGAACAATCAGCTGATTGTTCAGAAAACAGCAACCATTCCCAGTTGGTGGTGTTGCTGGACAGTGATAGTTTGGATGATGATAATGATGAGGAAGAATCTAGAGCTTTGAGCATTTTAAAAAGCACACATGCTCGGATAATGGCTCGGAAGAAAAGCAAAGTGTTCAGCTGTAAACACTGTAGAAAGAAATTTGACTCGCTTGTTCTGTTGAGAGCTCATCGTGTCATTCATGCGGCGGAAGAGAAAACCTTCAGCTGCTCGCAGTGTGGTCGCCGTTTTGGCAGTAAAGGCAATTTGGATGTGCACTACCAGCTTCATACTGACAAAAGCCCTTATGCTTGCAATCATTGTGGCAAGACCTTCACCGAACACAAACAGCTGATGTATCACCAGAGGATTCATAACGAAGGCAAGACTTTTATGTGTACAGTTTGTGGGAAGTCTTTTAATCAAGCTTACTGTCTCAAGAAGCATCTGGTTGTCCATTCGGGAGAGAAGCTGCATAAATGTGACGTATGTGGGAAGAACTTCCACTTTCGAAACAATCTACTTCGGCACAAGAGAATCCATACGGGCGAGAAGCCGTTCACCTGCCAGACGTGCGGGCGAAGTTTCAACCAGCTCGATTCACTAAAGGCGCACAAACTAACTCACACCCGCGAGAAACCGCACAAATGCAAATTGTGTGGTCAGGGCTTTGTCCAGAAGTGGATGCTTCGGCTGCATGAGGGACAGGAAACGGGACATGGCTGCATTGTATGCGGGGTGGTTTTCGGTTGCACAAACGCCTTAAAAACGCATCTCCCTATTCATGCCGAACAGTTTCCGGTCGCCTGTACGCTGTGTGGAGAGACCCTCAGCTCCATTAACACCTTGAAATCTCACCATCACAACAAACACGCCGTTGCTACCAAATACAGCTGCTGTGTGTGCGGAAAGTCGTTTCAGAGTGTTACTGGTGTAAGAACTCATGAGAGGATTCATACGGGAGAGAAGCCCTATATCTGCTCTGTGTGCGGCAAGACATTTCGGCAGCAGAATTGCCTTAAAGCTCACCAAACCTTGCATACCGGCGAAAGACCTTTTAAATGCGACGTGTGCGGAAAAGGTTTTTGCACATTGGGAAATCTCCGTCGACATCAGCGCATACACACCGGAGAAAAGCCGTTCAGATGTGACTCATGCGGGCGGGAATTTAACCAGTCAAATTCGCTCAAAGCTCACATGCACATTCACACTGGGGAGAAGGAATACATGTGTGACAAGTGTGGGAAGAGTTTTGCTTATCTAAGAAATCTGAGGTGCCATAAATGTGTATAGATTTAAAGGTATCGTTTTTCATTGTTTACTCTTGTCTTGATACAGCTTTTCTTGTTTTTTAAACACCCACCTTTGGACATTTACAAAAAAATAATAATCTCAAAATAACTTTTGTCTTCCACAGAAAAAAAAAAAGAATCATACAAGTTTGGAAACACATGAGGTTGAATAATACCTTACCTACCTCTTTAAATTACATGGTTAAACTGTTCCAGACAGGATTGTTTGGGACAAGGATTATGTGTGCTTTGTTAAATTGCAGATGATTTCTTCAGTTTGATGTAAATATTTCTGTAGTTCCTTTAAAAAATCTGTTTAAAGTCTGTAAAAAAAAACCCCTGTAAAACTCTTTATGACGAATAAATCAAATTCATCAGATTATCTAGTAATCTAGTCTTTAAATGCTCATGTTTTTTTTGTTTTTTTTGTACTTTTTTTTTAAAATGCATTATTTAATCTTTTGTTACCTTGTAGGACTTTATTTTAAAATAGGGAAAATAATTTTGCTTTACTGCTCTATAACTTGCAAAGACCATCATGAAAAATAATTGTGGTAAGATTGTGAAATTCTCCTGATCATATCAACAAGTTTAAAGATGTGAGCAACATGAATACATTTCAATATTTTAATTAAATGGGTCATATGATTTATTTACATGATGTAATATCCTAGTGCTAGTGCTAATTGCTTCTACAGTGTTTGAAAATCTTCCACACTGAGAACCTTAAAAAAACAAAAAAACTTTTAAAATGTAATTTAAATATAGATGTGCCTTATCTTCCACCTTTCCTGAATAGACTTGACATATTCCATAATAGCTAGCCTCTACCTAAGTTACTACATGTTACTTTACATTATCTGTTTCTTAAAAACTACAGTGATTTTATTATGAAACGGGGAACAATATGCACAGAAGTTATATTTTAGTCTAATGAATCTATGAATAGTAATAATGTTATAGTTGTCAGTTTCTTGTCATCCTTTGAACATTTTTATGACAAGCTTGGGCCAACAAAATGAAGATGTACAGAAAATATCTATGGAAAAAAAACATGAAGACAAATTTGATCCAACCTAGTTTTGCACACACAAAAAAAAACAACCACAGATTACAGCCGGTCGTACATATTTGCTTTGAGTTCTTAGAAACACCCAGACGAGTGAATGCATAAGAATCTGATTCTTTGTGTTCTGAAATGAGTAAAAGGAAATCCCCTCTTGCAGCATTAGAATGTGGGCTCTAAAGGCTTTGTCTTGTCACACGCTCCCTGAGAATAGGCTGCAAGTATTCAGCAAAGCAGTTTATTTTATGGAATAATAATGTAAAACATTACATTTTAGATATATTTAGAATATAGTCATGTTCTCTGATGAACATTTGCATTTCAGATATGAAAAAGGCATAAATCCTTTGCACACAAGCAGTGGTGGTTTCTTTTCTCAACAATTTAACCACACAAATGGCAGTTTAATATAGCACAGCAATTTCATAAGAAAAGAGAACCAAGAAAGAAAACGATGAGAACCACTAGTTTCTCCACATTTAAAGAGAATCCGGCTGAGCTTGTGCAATGCTGTGATAATGATGATGGGAAAAGAGCTGGGTAGGACAGATTTTGACCAGAGGAGCACATGGGTGTAGAATTTACCAACTGAGTATTATTGTTAAACCACTGACTTAGATACAGAATTAACACACAAGAGCAATCCCATGGATTCCCATCAAGATGGACAAGTGTTCGGTTTCCTAAAGGCATCAGAGTCCCATTTTCCACTGAGTGCAGTGGATTAAATTTAATATCGAGTTCGCGTAATTTCACTAAGCCTTGCAGCTGTGCTGGATGAATATGCTGGAGATGGTTTCTGTCCAAATGGAGCTCTTCCAACTTGGCTAAAGCAGAAAACACTTTGGTGGGCAAGTGCGTCAGCTGGTTGTTTTGCAGGTGGAGCATTGTGAGACTTCTCAAAGTTGTGAAGATGTCATCTGGAAGCTTATTGAGACTATTAAAGCTCAGATCTAGCTCTTTCAATTTGAACAGATCTTTGAAGATATCAGAGGAGATGGAATGCAATTTATTGTTGGACAAATCTAGAACCCTAAGGTCCATGAGACCTGTGAAAAATCCAGTTGGGATGGTTTCAATCTGGTTGTTGTTCAGCCATAACTCCCGTAAACTTCTAAGGCTAGTCAGTAGCTCTGTAAATAGTATTGCCAGGTGGTTTTTGCTGAGTTTCAGATGCCGTAATCTGACTAAACCTTTAAAGGAGAATTTTGGAATGGAGCGGATATGATTGTTCTCCAGATTGAGATCCCTCAGATTATGTGTCCTTCTGAAAAGGTTCTTGGGAATCTTCACAAGATCGTTGTTGCTAAGCTCGAGATGTTTAAGCTTCCTCAGCTTCATAAATGTGTGTGAGTGGAGCTCCAAAATGTGATTGTTGTCCAATTGTAGATCATGCAATGCTGAAAGTGGGTGAAAGAGGTCCAGTGGAATGACAGAAATATTATTGTTGTCCAGCAGGAGCTCAGTTACCCTACTTAAGTTGTTAAACACGATGTTTGGAAGCGACTTCAGATTGTTGTGATACAAATTAAGGTTCTCGAGCTTCCCCAAGTCTTGAAATACATGTGGTGTAAGTGACTCCAATTGATTGTGACTCAAATCCAATGCGCCCAACTGTGAAAGACCTCTGAGGGAACCATCAGACATGGAAACAAGAGCATTATGACTCATATCCAAATGGCTCAGTGTGGGAATCTTAGAGAAAATGTCCTCAGGAATTGAAGTAATGGAATTTTTTAGAAGATAGAGGCTCGTGAGGCTTGGAGTATCCTGAAGGATACCGGTAGGAATGGCATCTAGTCCATTTCGACTAAGATCCAGGTGATCTAGCCTTATGGCACCCTTAAAACTCCCATTGCCTACAGTTGTTAGGTTGTTTATTGACAGATAGAGTTTAGATAGATGAGTGCAGTTCTCAAATACATCCACCTCAATTATCTCAATCCTGTTATTTCTCAGTTGGAGGTCCATAAGGGCAGGAGCTCCCTCCAGAACCCCATAAGATAAACTAAATATCCGGTTCATATTCAAATTGAGGATTTGAAGCTTGGTCAGACCATATAGAAACATCTGAGGAAGAGTTGTAATGTAATTGTCACTGAGATCCAACACTTGGAGGTTCAGCAGTCCATGAAATTGTCTTGGTCCTAATGTAGACAGTCCATTTCCATTGAGAAATAGCTTTGAAAGTCTGTTCATGTTCTGCCAGTTGGTATTCAGTGACATATTGAAGACATTATTGGTGAGGTCGAGAACCAACAGTTCTTCCAAACCTTCATTTGGGAGAGCTTGAATCATGTTATGTGTAGCATATAATTGTCTGGTACCCTGAGGCAGATGAGGAAGCTCCCGAAGTTTCTGGTTTGAACATATTATGATGTCAATATCTTCATCACATTTACATGGTATCGGGCAGGCATCACCCACTGTGATAAGAGCCAGAATCACTGACAAGGGCCACATTTTTAATGATGTGATTTGTAAGACCTAAAGAAACCCACAAGTAACATTTTGACACAATGTGAAACTGGATATATATAAATATTAAAATGTTCACTTTCATTTTAAACAGCTGAGAGTGAGCTATGAGACAGAATGACAGTGTTTTTTTAAATATTTTTTTGTATTAGATGCAACATTTCAATAAAATAAAATAAAATACCTATTCTCAGCTATCAACTGGGAAATTTGTATTAGTTTTAGAAATTATCAGTTATGTATACAAAATAGATTTATACAAATATTGAATGGTAACACATTTAAATGTCACTAATCTATTTAATTCTTATGCCTCTATGTTTATATACACACAATTTATATATCAGCAACTTTGATATTTCTTTAAAGTTTTCCTTAATGCATGTAGACACACTTACCTGCAGAAAGAAACGACCTGCAAAACAGAATGGTTGTGAAAGTGTAAATGCCCCGTATCGCAAGAGCATAGGGTAAAAAAAATGACCTGTCAGCAGAACATCTGAGCTTAAAAGATCCTATCTATGATGTCACATGCGATACATACTTGAAAAAAAAATCATCTTAACCACATGGACGCAACTACAATCTCACCACAGCTTGAGGAAACTCAACAAACAGAAAAAAAAACAATTCAAAACCATACGAACAGGGAAATTTTACAGTTTTTAATGAAATACTTGATTGTGCCTATATATATATATATATATATGTGTGTGTGTGTGTGTGTGTGTGTGTGTGTGTGTGTGTATATATATATATATATATATATATATATATATATATATATATATATATATATATATATATGTATATAGTGAGGAAAATAAGAATTTGAACCCTGCTATTTTGCAAGTTATCCCTCTTGGAAATCATGGAGGGAGTCATCATAAGTGCATGTCCACTGTGAGAGACATAATGTACATTTTTTAAAAATCCAGAAATCACAATGTATGATTTTTTTTAAACTATTTATTTGTATGATACAGCTGCAAATAAGTATTTGAACACCTTCGAAAATCAATGTTAATATTTGGTACAGTAGCCTTTGTTTGCAATTACAGATGTCAAACGTTTCCTGTAGCTTTTTGTAGGTCTGTAGCGGCAGAGAAGAAAGGAGCCGAACGGTGAGTAGCCTAAGTAGGTCAAGTGCAGATCAATAACACTGAATTAATATCTAAATATCTGAAAAATATTATAAAATCCTATGTGGAGGACGCAAGAAAATGTAATATTTATAACATTACTGAATGGTGAACCTAACTCATATTTAAACAACTTTTGCTTTGTGTTGTTGGTCAGATAAAATGACAGAGAAAAGAAAACGGATATTCATTTTTCAGTGCACCAAAACGCCAATATGCTACAAAACGTTCTTTGCGGTACAAGTAGCCTACGATTTTAGCTGTATTGTTCGTGTCCCCTTCAACAACTGATCTTAAGAAATGTGTTTATTGTGTCTCACTCCCCCCAACTGAATTTACTCCCCTGAGGTGAAGTGAAAAACACTCAGTTGATTATGCCATTTTTTGCGACAAGGCTTATTGATGTGGTCTGATCAAACAGTCGAGCTGTAGCTCAAATTGCTGAAGAAGTTAATACTGGTTATGATAGAAAGGTGTCAGAATACGCAGTGCATTTCAGTTTGTTGCGTTGCTATGGGGCTGCAATAACCGCAGACCAGTTAAGGTGCCCATGTTAAATGGCCACATCGGGCATTCAGATCTGGAACACGGTGCAATGGAAGAAGGTGGCCTGGTCTGATGAATAATGTTTTCTTTGACTTCAAGTGGAAATTAATTAATCAAAACAAGTCCAAATTAATCTTGTATCGAAATCGAACCACAAGCTTATGAATCGAATCATGAAATTTGTGTCAATACCATGCACCCCCTCCAGGGGATGTTTCTCAAACGGAGGCTTGCATCCACCGACAATGCGTCCTTCCCGGTCCTTCCTAGTCCAGTCCTTCAGAGGTTTGTAGTAGGCTAAAAATAACCCAGCGTATAGTGTAAGTTTCTTAGTTTTCACAAACATGTTAAAGCTCTTTTTCCATTGCCTGACAACGAATTAATTAATTAATTAATAATAATAATTACAATAGATTTTATTTATAATGTACTTTTCATTCCGAAAAATCTCAAAGTGCAACAAAGGAAAAAAGAAAAGAAAAAAAAAAATAGAATCATTCAAAACAATCAACCAACACATAACAGTTAACAGCTTTTCTAATTCACTGTAGCCTACGCTACTGCCCACTATTAAGCAATAGATGGCGCAATTGAGATTAACAATGCTCATTCAGAGGCTTCTGGGATATTTTCAAAACAGTAGGCTACAAATATTTTGGGAGATTTATTATTATTATTCAAATAATGTCCAGCGTAGTACAACAACTCTGCTTGTAAACAAAAATATTGATTTGTACTGAATATTATTGTGAAGACATTATGGGTTTCTGGTTCTTCCAGAACAAAAACAAATAATTGGTAAATAAATATTCTCATGAATAAATATTCTTAATTATTTTGAGCTTATAACACATTTACTGGTAATAGACACTTTATGAATATGGAGAATAAGCCTTGATGCATGTTGGTTGACTTTTAAAAATCAAGAAATTTTATCAGCAATTTGACATGTATAGGCTACTTTACATTAGTCAGTCTGTCACCATGTTTTGTTAAGCATTACCTTGATTAAGCATAAACTCGATGACACAACAATAGCCATAGCCTATATCAAAAAATTACTTGTTGAATTTACTTCTAAAAAGCAGCATCAAGTGGTACCACGCAACTATATTGAGGAAATATTTTTTATTAATATTCTTTTTTTAATAGCCTAGAAATCTAGACGCACCCTAGCGGCAGCAAATTTAATCTGCCCGCAAGTGTCGTCTAGCAACTCTCAATACCCTTCTGAGCTAGCCTGACAAGCCAGACCCACATCAAGATGTTTGGTCTGGAAACTCACCATTGACAGGGCTCAATCCGAGGGGCGGGATAAACGGTTGTCTTTCAAACTCCCTCTGCACGCGATAGGATAGCGCTACACCAACCAGAGCAACGAAGGTGAAACAGAGCTTGTTGACAGATTAAATATTCGCTGTATCCGGTCGGCTAAACTCCGAACACATCTTCCCTTCTTAAGAATGACTTCAGTGCCATTCTTTGTTCTTTTCTCAGAGAAAAGCTTAACTCCAAGTCTTCCAGAGTCGCGGTCAAAGCTGATTCAAAAGACCGCCGACGTTCGCCAGTTTCCTGGAAGCACGCAAACGCAACTCGGCCGTCCTCATTATGGCCCCGCCCGCCGACTCTATACACGACGTGATTGGCCCGTCCAGATTGTGAGGAATACAGCTCAGAAGGGTATTGAGAGTTCCTAGACGACACTAGCAGCAGATTAAATTTGCTGCCGCTAGGGTGCGTCTAGATTTCTAGGCTACTTCTGAGCTGTATTCCCCTAACTCTTGCCGGGCCAATCACATCGTGTATAGAGTTGGTGGGCGGGGCCATAATGACGACGACCGAGTTGCTTGAGGCTTGCGTGCTTCCAGTAAACACAGAAGCTGGCGAACGGCGGTCTTTCGAATCAGCTTTGACCGCGACTCTGGAAGGCTTGGAGTTAAGCTTTTCTCTGAGAAAAGAACAAAGAACGGCACTGAAGTCATTCTTAAAAAGGGAAGATGTGTTCTGAGTTTTGCCGACCGGATACAGTGAATGTTTAATCTGTCAACAAGCTCTGTTTCACCTTCGTTGCTCTGGTTGGTGTACCGCAATCCTATCGCGTGCAGAGGGAGTTTGAAAGACAACCGTTTATCCCGCCCCTCGGATTGAGCCCTGTCTATGGTGAGTTTCCAGACCAAACATCTTGATGTGGGTCTGGCTTGTCAGGCTACTTTTTTTATTGATTTTTTATTTTTTTTATTTTTTAGATATAACCATTTAGGTATATGAACAAACGAAATTTAAAGTAAACCTGAACAATTTTCTTTGAGCAAATACAAACCATTTGAATTTGTTCTCAAAGTTCAATTACATTTTTTAGAGGGCTGGAGGAATTCCATTATCATATTGCCCACAGCCTAAACAAAGGCAGCATTCTTCTTCATAATGGTAACCACAAAATTAGAGAAACTTCTCCAAATGTCCAACATAGTTAAAAATAAAAAAACAAGCATGAACTACCAACATTTTTCCCTTTACTGAAAAACATAAAATAACACTTTAATTCCGACATTACTCTCCTAATGCAGTCCCTTGTAAAGCATGCTGAGAACCACAGATTCACTGCCCAGTTTGTTCGTTTCACTCAGCAATGTTAAGTTGACTGAACAAATACTTAAAGGAATTTAAAAATAATTTTTAAGTTTATCTTTATCGTTATATCTTTGTGAGTACAATATAGAGAAGAAAAAAAAAACGGATTGGTCCTTGCAACACAAGTTGTTAAAGTTAATGCCCAGAGCCGTAAAGGGTGTCTTTGTGCCTCTTAACAGACACAAAATCTAATTAAAATGTCTGTCCAACATGAACCGGTCCCTTACATCACAACGAGATGCGTTTAGCCACTTAGCCATTGTTTAAATTCACCTGTTTTAGACGGCTAGCTGTAGTCTCGCGCTGAAGTCCCGTGGGAACTCCCAACTGGACTATTTGCCTTTTTTTCCGGCTACAACTGAGTTCCCACGGCACTTCAGCGCGAGACTACAGCTAGCCGTCTAAAACACAATTTTTTTTTTTTTACAATGGCTAAGTGGCTAAATGCATCTTGTTGTCATGTAAGGGACCTGTTCATGTTGCACAGACATTTTAATTGCATTTTGTGTCTGTTAAGAGGCAAAAAGACACCCTTTATGTTTATGCCCCCATAATGTTATGGGGGCATCTGGGCAGTTGAGTGGTGGCTCTGGGCATTAACTGTAATAGCTCTGTGTTGCAAGCACCGATCCGTTTTCTTTTTCTTTTTCCTATAGACTGTACTCAGGTATAACGATCAAGATAAAATTGTTAATCATTTTTTTGGAAACCGATACATTGGCCTAATGAAATATGATATTTTGTCAATGGCGTTAATACATTTTTTAATATTGTTCAAATGTTAATAATTTTTTTTTTAACATTGCAGAAGATCTATCAAAATGCTACATATTTAAAGCAAATTATTATTATATTATGCAGATGCATTTTGGATCAAGTTTCTAAAACCAGATTGTACTAGCGTACAGTGACCAGCTGGAGGAGTGGTGCACATTTATTTGGCTACTCTGTTTGTCTGTCGATGGGTCTGCTACATGAATGAATGAACAGGCAGTGTGTTTAGGACCATGGGGGAAGGGTGTGTGTGAGCGTCCGCCGCAGCCCTGCCCAGCCTATTCTTTCTCCTGACGTCCTTCCTTGATGCCAGTGTCACACGCTGCTGGGGATGAACATTTTACAGCGACTGTACAGTTTTTATGTTTGGGAACATTGACATTCCCTGCATCTTCGAAAAGGATATTGCTCAGTGGTCTTTGTTGGGACGAGTGTGCTCGAGATACGCGTAGCCTAATATATTGTATTTCATATTGTAGGCTATCCGCTGTTGTTTATTTATTAATATATTGTTTTCCTGGAAATGTACACAGATGACTATTTGAAGGGGACGCTGCGTCCGTGGGAGTGGTTTATTTTCTCTGGACAAGCCAGACTCATTGAAAAAAATGGGGCTGTTTTTCCCTGTTTGATGCTACGGTAGCTCATTTTTTCTTTTCCTATTCTGTCCTGCTTTTGTTTTCTTACTGTCTATATCGTGGTCTAAAATCGTTGACGGCGTATCCTTGAGGATTCAACATACATTTCCGAAAAACAGACACTGTATATGGACAGTTGGATGGAACATTTTTGTTTAGCTAAGTACAAAATGATCTATTGTTCCGGCTAGCAAACCAACACAGACATGAGCATCATATAGCTTTTTGTTATATGTTATAAGTCTTTGTTCACATCCCATCAGCATTGAGTGTAAAATCAAGTAAACTTGACCAAAAATGAGGATTGTTTAAGGAAAACGCCGTATTGGTGATCGGAGAGGGCGGCGATAGCCTTGCGATACTGGCTCGGCTGCGGACTGCTTCTCCTGTCTGTGCTGATTCAATTATCAACTAACTGTACACGGACCCCTGAAATAAACCCAGTATTGCTGTAGGCTGAAGCTCCAGGGACGATGTCCTCACGCGCAGCGCTGCAGCCTGGGAACGAAAGGAATGCAGACCACGTAAGTTAAAAGCTTTCTTACGTCACTTGGTTAGAACGTTTGTCGTCAAATGTACTGATGGGAAGTGAGACTCAGTTATGCGAATCGGTTCTTTCGAAACATTTCGCTTCAGAGAAATGGTTCAAAATATTACGCGACTCCTTTACCTCATCACGTAATTATGACATTCTGGCATACATTTTTTGACAACAATGGTGTTTATTGTAAATTGTGTGTCCAGTTTGAGTTTGTTGCAGCCAAGTTTTAGCTCATAAAGAGTCACTGAAAACGAAATAGGCCTATCATTTGTACTGACTTTAAACAATTCCTTTGGATGGAAAAAAAAAACATGTTACAAAAAACAAATGTTATTTAAAAATACTTGCAAATTTGTACTTGTGTGGATAAAACAGCCATATACAGTCATACTTTAATTGTGACAAAGTAGAACACTTAATGTGCGCATTGGTGATATTTACTTTATCGTTTAAAGTATTGTTATTGCCTCTTTTGTCAATTCATTTGTTCATTCCAAATGCTCTTATCTGATAAGTGGTTCAAGTCGGACACCGAAAATTGAGTATGCTAGGCTAATCGATTTTTCAAGAAAACAAGTCGGACCGATTTTCCGAACCAGTTTAGCGATTATTGTAAAGATTCGAGTCTACATAAAGATTCATTAATAAAAGATAGTCAAGATGATTGAGAAGTGATCTTTATGGATAGTTGTCAGTAGTGTTTGTGGATGTTATAAAATGGTCTCAATTAATTCATAAACTAAAGAGTTACATTGACAAAAAAAAGATGAATTTTAAAATTAACAACGTCCTCTGCCGCTCCCTGGAAACTGTCACATATGACACACGCCACGATTGAGGGGGCATATAGCCTATATCTACAACGTTGTCCTTTAGATCATGGAGAAAAGGACACTTTTACAGCTCTTCTAATAGCGTTTAATTTGTGGCTGATTCATGTGTGATCTGTTTTTCGTGTGTTGGTGTAAAATGTTCTTGGTAAATCTTAGGCACACTGTGTGATGCGAAGTAGGCCTAAACCCACTTCTTTGCATGGTCAGTGTGAATACAGCTTTTAGAGGCCAAGTTCTACCCATAAACAGGGTCATATAGACCTAACCACATACATTGCCCTCCCCAGTCTGGAATTTTTGCCAAAACGGAATAACATTTATTGCCTTTTTACTTTTATTTTTATTGTGTGGTGTAATAATGCTTCCTTTTGTTTTTATTTTAATTGAAAGCAAGCTTTAAAAAAGTTGTCTTTGGTTTATGATAATATGCACATGTAAACAGTTCTCTAAACAACACAGGGCATATTAAAACAACCCAAACACTTGTTTGCATGGTAGCAAAGCTAGGTCAGTATCTTATTTTTGCAAACACAGTTTATACGTGTGGCTTTTGTCTGCTTGCAAACTTAAATATAATTGTGTCTTATTAAAAATTAGTCTAATTGGCTTGTGTATTATATGAAAAGGCTGAAATTTAAATTATGGACTGCATTTATATAGTGCTTTTATCCAAAGCGCTTTACATTTTTGCCTCACATTCACCCATCCATACACCGACGGCGATGTCAGCCATGTAAGGCGCCATCCAGCTCGTCGGGAGCAGCTGGGGTTAGGTGTCTTGCTCATGGACACTTCGGCACTTGGTCAGGTGGAACCAGGGATTGAACCACCAACCTTCTGGTTTGTAGACAACCTACATGAACCACTGAGCCACTGCTGCCCCAATTAAAAGGCATACAGCTTAGGAAGTGAGTCAGGGATGGCAGCATTTTCTCCCTTTTTTAAATTTGGTTTCATAAAATATGTGGCTGGAAATGTTTGCATAATGTGGCAAGATCGTGGCAAACAGCAACAAGTTTATCTGTGGCCAATCATGTAGACTGTTGCAAATATGGCTTTCACACATTTTGTAAGAACTGCTGTCATTATTTCCTCCTCAAACTGTCACATAACTTTTTTTTTGTACTTATTGTTATCAAAGCTCTTTATACACGTATGTCAGGTGTGTCAGGATGTCAGGTGTCCGTTTACCTGGCTTGGGTCTTAAATAGTTCTTTAGGAAACATAAAAGACATCTGCTGTGCACATTGTTACATCTATAGTTGGATTAAATGTTATGCGAAAACTATTGACACACAAAGGAATCCCTAAACAGTGACTTAATGGAGATGGTCATAGACTGAAAGATAAAGAAACATACATGGGTCAATGACGAATAAGGTTTTTAAAAATGTAAAAAAATATAATGGAGATCTAATTAATCTTAAAATCATTTTTTTGTTTAACTAAGTGTTAACAATGAAATTATGTGGTTTTTACAATCAATTAACACTGCTTTTGACATTTTTTACAAGATGTAAAAAATCTGACACTAAAAAAGTCATTCGGTTTAACCATGAATATATTTTAAATAATTCATTAGCAGATAATTATTCATGAACAAACCTGATTTGACATTGATGTTGAGATAGTATATAGTGTGTAATACAGAAGAAATATAAAATAACATTATCACTGGTCTCATAAATATACTTTTTTATTCAACCACTCTAAACCCACCAACCTATTCAAGTAAAACATTGCACAGGGAAAGGAGAAAAGGGCAAATGTAGGGGAAAAAGCCTAATCTGCTTTATATTTGTATTATTGTAGTTCCTTTTAGTTATTAAAAACAAAATTATTCAATTTAAATATTTACTTTATTGGTTTTACCGAATGACCAAGGCTGGTTATACCGAATGACTATGTCTGCTACCCTTGATATTATGACTAAATAAGACAATACACAGACACAAATATCAACAAAAGAACATTTTATTGGTAACATTTAATTGTTATTGGAACAAACATATTTAAGAAAAACTCATATTGTAATGATATTAGTAATTAAAACACTTAAATGTTTAATTGTACACAGAACAAGTGTTTAAATTGTTAAACGATGAGCTGCTATACATTGATGAAAGTCATCCAGTCTCTGGAACAATCTTGAGGACCGTGAATTTAGAGGTTCTGGCTCACAAATTTTTGCATGCACATTTTTAAAGTAAAATATCTTGTCTGGTTTGGCTGGCCAGATAAGATATTTCTCTCCCCTGACTGCTGCATGCAGTTGATTTCAATCTCATCTTCAGTCACCTCGAGGACCTGGCCTACAAAATGATGGGCAAAACTGGCTAGGATGTTCTGAGTGGTTGCTAGGGAGTTGTTAGGGTGTTCTAGGTGGTTGCTATGATGTTGCTAGGAGGTTGGTAGTTATCACTGATAGTTACTATGGAGTTTTTATAGAGTTCTTAACATGATTTTGCACTTAGCTAATCACTATTAGCATGTCGTTATTAATTTGTTAGCATGTGTAGCATGATGGAGCTCCTGTTTGCTAGCATGAGTCAAAAGGACCAAAGCCTATGTCTATACAATGTTAGAATCAGAGATATAGGTCTTGCTAAATGGTTGCTAGGGTACTCTGTTTGGTTGCTAGGGAGTGGCTTGGCAGCTGTCAATGATGATAGGCTGCTTGTCAGTATGAATGATATAGAGCAACCACAATGCTTCTATGACATTCAGATTCAAAGATATTCCTTGTTGGGTTTGGGTTGCTAGGGCGTGGCTAGGAACTGTTGAAGTTGATTGATGATTAGCTGTTTGCTCCCCCAAGTTAAACGAGCCAACCCTCATGTTTTTATGACACTTCTATCCAAAGATGTCCCTTTTGATCTCTTTGATCAGTCTATGGGATCAGTTGCTAGGGTGCTCTAAATGGTTGCTATGGTATAATATAATAGTAATAATAATATAAATAATAAAAACTAATTATACCTCTCTCTTCTTTTGGAGAGTAGCTCTTCTTTTTTAACAGGATCAGCATTGATCCTTTCCCAATAGCGAGCCGCTTTTACCTTATTTGATAAAGGCACCTGCAAAGGTAAAATTCAGTAAAAAATTATGTAAAAATATCCTCTAGACATTTCCTATTAATAAAATGTTGTATTTATTAATTCCAGATATGTACAAATATGATCAACATGCATTGCAGTCATTCGGTACAACCAGTAGGTCATTCGGTATAACCAGAATTTTGGTATTACCGAATGACAATTTTGGTTATACCGAATGACGAAATATACAAACAGTGCTAACAGGCTGATATCTCTCTAGCTAGCTAAACATCATGCTATCTAGCTAGCAAAAGGACAATCAAACATTTTATATTCAGTACAAGTTTTTAAAATATTACAACATTTTATATGTTTTATAGTGGTTGTACCGAATGACCTGATATTTCGGGACATGCGTATGAGCAAGTGGAAACATGATTTTTTCAAATAGTTAAGGGAGAGTTACTTACTTTGCTTCACAACTGTGTGGTCCTTTGCAGGTGTCTGAATGATGTCAGATCCTGTCACATGATATTGACAGCATGACTTGATCCAAAATGGTGCCTTTATACTGGTTACTCCGAATGACATCAATGAAATTCATTTTTCCGGACATTCTTTCTCATAACAAAGCGATGACTTCTCCACATAATTTCAATACCATTTTGCACTATGTTGATATATGATGATATAAAATCATGCCAGAATAAAAAATATATAATTTTATTACATTTTAAGATATTTTAATCACAAATGAAATGGCTGTATTGGCCTTTGGACGGTTAAACCGAATGACATTTTGACACTTCAAAGTCGTTAAAATACCGTTATATGTAGGAAGATATAATTAAAACATTTTGGATTCAATAAAAGAGATCAAGTTGTACTATCTTACATACTTTGGCTGTCATATCTTTATTTTTTATTATTATTAAGGCCTTTGGACAAAAAAATGACACGTCACGTCATTGACCCACATAAAGAAAAAGGAGTGGTTGGATACGTGAATGATTGAAGATAATGACAAATCTGCATATTTTGTGCTTCAGTAAGTTATCCTCTGCCTCTGCCAGCACAGACACAACAGTGTGGCATGTCACACAGATGCAAGGCAAGACTTTCTAGAACGATGAGAGCTGATGGGAAGGGATGAGATAGCGAGCAAGAACACAAAGAAAACACAATAGGAAATGTGTCTACCAATCTGGGAGGTTATTAAAACTTTCAGTCTGGCCATGGAACAAGAGTGGAATGATGATGTCAAAACAAAGAGCCTGCAAGTGAATCCACAGATTCCATGTAAGGCAGAGAAACATTATGTCTGTCAAATACAAGTGGTCTAAATACTAGTCTAGGACTTGGTCAACTAGAGAAGGAAGCCCAGAATGTTCAGAACATCTCAGGGCATAGGCCTATATGAAAATGAATTCATGTTCATTTGGGAGGTTAAACTTGTTCTATAACTGCAGCCATCTTGATAACCATCACATTGTAAGAGCTTACCCAAAGAAAATGGTACGGGTGGAAAATGAGATTGCACCATCCTGTTTGACTTGACCTAGACTCAGTAAATTTGTTCAAATGTTGATGTTGATTGTTTAATTATGTTGAAGCTTGCAATTTTCACAGAGGATCAGACACTTAAAATGATGCCTAAATCAGCTCAAAATCTGGTGTGAAATGATAATTTTTCATGTGTTAGCTACTGTGGACATTTCATTAATGCTGAAGTGTCGAAACATCAAAAGAGGAAACTGATTGGTAAAGTAAGTGCATAATTGTCCACACGTTCGACTTCCTCATTGCTGATCTGTTACATAATTTTCACTCCTACACATTATTTTTTTATCAACAACATATATTCAGTGTTTAGGGATTTGCCCTTTCCCAGTCACAGTGAGGTAATAGGGAAATTAATAGTATTATTCTTAAATACAAAAGAGCTTATGATAATAGCTTGTGATTCCTAAAGTTCTGGATGATTCTGATAAGCTGATAAATGGAACGGAATTCTACTGCACTGTACTATTTTTTTCTTTAAAAAAAAATCACTAAAATTGTCTGATAACTGAAAATCTGCATCCTGAGTAAGGGTGCAGTCACAGATATACAAACACACAGTAATCTGCTTGGTTTGAAAGTTATTTACGTGTGAGTGGTGCTTCATGTATCGCTACTACTGACGATGAATGGACAATGGACTTTTTGGCCATGAAATTTCGCTAATGTGACAGCACCGTTGATTAACTTAGTCTGCAAAACCACATGCTGTTAGCTGTATAGCACCTACCGCTCTGCGTATCATTCTGAAGGATCCCAGCTGAAGTTTATTTTCAACCAGATCGGTCTTCATTTAATGTGACTGTTTTATGAATCTGTGACAATTTAATGAAGACTTTGCAAACAGATTTTTATTGAACTATGGAGTAATGCACCCAACAATTAATAGAATTCTTATAGGAACCACAGCAACAAACAGCTTGATCTAAAGGCCAAAGAATGGGTGGAAATAGTTGTAAATTCTTTCAAAAACAGTAACACAACAGTAAAACAAAAAACAGTAACACTATCACACCCTTTAAAGGATAGTTGTAACTGGACATTATACCTGGACTTTCAGCCAAAAGAAATTTACTAAGAGGATTGGTTTTTCTTTGTTCCTCAGTAAGGCAGGAAAGCTGATCCAATGTGGAGGTCAGATAGGCAGGGGAACCACAAGCCTGGTGGCTTGTTTCTGAGGAACTATATGAAACCTAGGCCTAGACACCCATGGTTTGAATAAAGAGGTTATTGTGTCTGCTGTTGAAGAAGCAAAGAAACAAAATTGAATTTCCATCTTTTATAAAGAGCATTTGCTTCTTGGTCGAAAAATAACAAAAACTACAACTTTATTCAGCATTGTCTTCTCTTCCGCGTTTGTTTTCAAACCTCAAATAAAGATTAAAACGGTCATGAATCAGCGTATTGATTCATGATCCAAACTGCTGAAATCACGTGACATTTGCGATCCGAATCATGAATCAATACGCTGATTCATGACCTTTTTAATCTTTATTTGAGGTTTGAAAACAAAGCGGAAGGGAAGACAATGCTGAATTAAGTCGTAGTTTTTGTTATTTTTTGACCAAAATGTATTTACGATGCTTCAAGAGATTGATATCATATGGACTACTTTGATGATGTTTTTATTACCTTTCTGGACATTGACAGTAAAGTGTGCATACACTTGGATACGCTCTCGGACTAAATATAAAATATCTTAAACTGTGTTCCGACGAGGAACGTCTTACAGGTGTGAAACGACATTAGGGTGAGTCATTAATGACAAATTTCATTTTTGGGTGAAGTAACCCTTTAAGTCTATGGAAAGTCTTGTTCATAGCGCTACTAGTTTGTTGTGGTGATGTTTCCTGTGGTAAATATCCAGTCTAGTTAGTATATCAGTGATGTCATATTCGAGTCAGCCTAAATGAATACATTTTGTTGTCCACCACAAGGGAGTTATCTTTCTTTTTGGCAAGCTACTACAAGTAAACATGTTTATCTAGTTGAACCGTTAACTCTGAGTCTGAGTATGTTTTTGAATCAAGAGTGTGTGTTTAGACCATGAGCAACAATCACACAATCAGCATGTTTTTGTGCTAGTCATTGTGGAAGTATTGCGGCAACCCCTGTTCCGTTGCCACGCCAATAGTTGCTCTTGACAACTGATATTGATGTTGTCTCCTTGTGTATTTGGCTAATGTGTGTGCGCCCGCATGAGGGGGTTATGTTACATGTTGGTGGGGAGGGGGTTTGCGGAGTGCGGTTAGCAGATGGGCCTCAGCTGGGGCTTTTTGTTTGGCTCTCTCATCTGATGCCAAGGTGAGACTTTTGCTCTAGTCATGAGGATTGCTGCCTGTCTGTGACTGCTGCACCATTAGTTATTCAGATGTTTCACTCATGACAGAGACACTTACTAAAGGGTAACAAGTAGCAGAAGGGCTAATGGCATTTTAGTCACAAGGCAAGAGTTAGTATTGCTGAATAGATCACATTTTGATTAAATATATGAATCTCACAATAACCATGGGAATCATCCATTTTAAAATGAACCTGTCAAAGTAGGACAGTAATTTATTTTATTTATTTATTTATTTAAACATATTATGTGATTAAATAATATTCTGATGTGTTGAATAATTAATCACAGTAAATTGCTAGGTTGGGATATTATTGATACAGATTTCCAGATTCAATTTCCAATTTACCACTTGATTTGATTAACTCAGTAAAATATCCATGTTAAAATTAATCATTTAAGGTAGGAATGGAGTTCAAGCTGGAGCACTTTAAAAAATGTATCGGATTAATTGCATGATATGCTGAATAATTAATAACAATGAATTGTCAGTAATGGATGTTGATACAGATTTGCATATTCAGTTTGATTCTGATTCACAAGCTCTTGATTCAGTCAACTCAAGCATGTGAATTATCCTTCTTAAAATGAATCTGTTAAAGTAGGACAGTCATTCAGCTAAAATGGTATCATATTTATTGCATGATATGCTGGATAATTAATTACAATAGTTACTACATGGCTGGGTACTGATACAGATTTCCAGAATCATTTTGATTCTGATTCACAAGCTCTTTATTTGATTTTCATTTTTCAGATATATTTAATTTCCATTTTGCTTACATATAAAATAAATAATTTTTTTGCTGATTGAACTAGTTTTTTGACTATTTGTTAAAAGAACCAGCTCACAAGAGTAATTTGTTTCGGGAATTGGGCTACACTGGTTATGTTGTATGTTTGTTTTGCATGCAGCCTGTTAATTTTGTGGCAGATGAGCAAATCTTTGAGGTAGACGTTACAAAAAGTGTTTTTCGAAGTTAATATATTGTTTGTTTTATTTCCATATCCATATAGTGAATATAAGCTTATAAAGAGGAAACAAATCAATAATTCCTTTTACACTGAACATGTTTAAGAAGCCTGAAGCTTTGTTGCAAGTACTTATTTTAGAAGCCACAACAAGGGGATAGCACAACATCTATTCATGACAGGAAACTATGCAAGCTTGAGTTTTGGCAGGGTTGTTCACACCTGGCTCAGGCGTACACCTGTTTCCCCACACGTTTTTATCTCACATCAACAATATTGCATAGTGATGTTGTGAACGACTCATTGTTGTGCATTAATTTCAAGGAAACACTGTGAAAGAAATCAGCACAGAGGAAACAGGTTTGCAGCAATGCCAAATTTAAAGCTTCACAGGACAGGACAGGGCAGGAAAGGACATACACCCATGTAAATGGATTTTGAGAGTAAGACATAAGATGCAATAGCAGTATGTGTGTTTGGATGGACTGACCCTGACCCATCTCAACCCCTTTCTCATTTGCTCCTAATCTATATCACGAGCAAGAGGCTGGCTAGATACTCTGTAAAAAAAAATCAGGTCTCCAATTGAAAAATTTCTACACTGTAATTTTTTTTGTTGGTTTAACTTAAAAAGTAAGTAACCTGGTTGCCTTACAATTTTGAGTTTGTTGAAATAAAAAAATTGAGTTGATACAATGAAAGAAATTTGTTTAATAAATAGAAACTTAAAATATTATTGTAATTGAACCACATAAAAAAATTGATTAATCATGCATCAAATTTCTGCATCATCAGAAATAAAACACACACAATTACCCAATATGCTTACAAAATCTTTTAATAATATTTTAATAAAGGTTGTTGTATCTCAAAAAAAAAATTCATTGTATTAACTCAAAATTTGAATTTTAATGAACTCAAAATTTTAAGGCAACCAGGTAACTTTTTTTCTAAATAATTTTTACAGTGTATTGACTGATCACATCTACATTTTTTAGTTGGCCAAATTGAATTTCTATGAATTAAATTGCATCAATTCACAGAAATTCAATTTGGCCAACTGAAAAATGTAGATGTGATCAGTCACCAGAACATTTTCAATTGGAGACCTGAATTTTTTTTACAGTGTGGGCGCTCTATAGTCTCATGCCGTGTCACAATTTTGCATATTATCCGTAGTATTCGAAAATAGAATTAGTATGTCCCAAATCGTAGTATGCTGAAAAAACTATTCCAAAGATACCCAGATGGACCCGAATTCGAAGTACAGAGTACGGATTGACACACACTGTAATGGCTGATATTGCCCAGAATGCCCACACTCCATTGCGAGTTGGACGAGGATTCGATTAGAACTACAAACGCGGATAAAGAATGTTTTAAAAAAACTACAAACATGACAGATGTGCTAGTCCGACAGTTAAGTAGAGAAGTTTAGATTAAGGAGTGATCAATTATCAGTATTTAACCTGACGAAAATATATTTATTCAGTGTTATCCACATTATATTTCACCTGCACATCAAGATGTTTGGTCTGGAAACTCACCATAGACAGGGCTCAATCCGAGGGGCGGGATAAACAGTTGTCTTTCAAACTCCCTCTGCACGCAATAGGATAGCGCTACAACCAACCAGAGCAACGAAGGTGAAGCAGAGCTAGTTGAGAGATTAAACTTTCGCCGTATCCGGTCGGCAAAACTCAGAACACATCTTCCCTTCTTAAGAATGACTTTAGTGCCGTTCTTTGTTCTTTTCTCAGAGAAAAGCTCCAAGTCTTCCAGAGTCGCGGTCAAAGCTGATTTGAAAGACCGCCGTTCGCCAGTTTCTGTGCTTACTAGCAGCACGCAAGCGCAACTCTGCCGTCATTATGTTAAGCCCCGCCCACCGACTATATACACGATGTGATTGGCCTGACCAGTTTGGCTTTTACAGCTCAGAAGTGTATTGAGAGTTGCTAGACGACACTCGGGGCAGATTAGATTTGCTGCCACTAGGGTGCGTCTAGATTTCTAGGCTAGCAAGGGACTGCACTAGGAGAGAAAATTTTACATTAAAGTGTTATTTTATGTGTTTTTCAGTTAAAGGAAATATGTTATTAGTTTATGTTAGTGTTTAATGTTAAGTTATGTTGGACATTGAGGAGTTTCTGTAATGTTGTTGTTACCATTATGCAGAAGAGTGGTGCCTATGTCTAGGCTGTGGGCACTTATATACAAATTCATTGGATGGAATTCCTGCCCTCAATTAAATATTTTTAGTTTGTCCAATGAGTTATTTTTACATTTTATTTTTAAAAATATGCTTGTTGTTATTTAAAAGTTTTAAAGGCAAATTAAATTGATAACAGTGTTCACCTTACACAATAAACTTTTATAAATTTAACATAACATCATTAAAGGAATACTTTAGGAATATTAAACTATGTTATTCCTTTAACTAAAACGAGTTGATACATACCTCTCTCGTCTCAGCGCGTGCACTTAATCTCTCTGTCGTGCGGTGATGATCTGATAGCATTTAGCTTAGTCCACTAAGCCCAGTTCATTCACTATGGTACCAAACAGAGATCAAGTTAGAAGCAACCAAATACCTCCACGTTTTCCCTATTTAAATACAATTACACGAATAGTTGAATGATCAAGTATGATAACATAAAATAAACGTGAAATAAACGTCTGACGTGGCGCTTTTCTTAGCGGGTTAAAAAGGAGAACTAAAATGTATAGCAGAATAGCATTTCTGAGAGTACTTCGACTCGGCGCAGTAAAAAGTCACGCCAGAAAAATCCTCCGTAGTATAGCATGATTGAACTGGGCTTAGTGGGCTAAGCTAAATGCTATCAGATCGTCACCGCACATCAGAAAGATTAAGTGCAGGCACCTGAGACAAGAGCGGTATGTATCAACTTGTTTTAGTTAAGGGAATAACAGTTTAATATGAAAAAGCGGTGAAGTATCCCTTTAATGGACGGCACATATAAATATTTTGTAACAGTGACAAATTCAAATCGTTTGTATTACTCAAAGAAATTGTGCCAGCTTTACTTGATTTTTTTTTTGTTCATATAACTAAATTGTTATTTGTAAAAATTGCTCAATATAGTTATGTGCAACCACTTGCCACACATTTTTTTTTAAAGTAAATTTAACAAGTCATTTTTTTGAGTGTTCAGACTTCATCTCTAAAGATACATGATGCATGCATAATCAAATATTTGAAGAATTAAAGAAAAGTCACCTCTGTTTTTCAGAATTTCACATTTCAAAATGTTGTATCTACTGGTTGGTTATGTAAATTCACACACATCTGCTTGTTTTGAAAGTGACTTATGTGTGTGTGGTGTTCTGTGTAGCACTATTGACAGTGGACAATAGATATTTTTCTATTAAAACACAACTACAAAAACACAAATTTAAGTGAGATTTTGCAAAAATCAGACTGGTATAAATTTGGATGCAACAAAGCGTTTGCCTAACTTTACAATAAAATAATAATTATTATTGCTTTAGTCAGACTTAAATCAAACTTTTAAAGTGCATGTAAACACTCAGTGGGAGGAAAATGAATATCTAAATGTATCATCATTTATTGTTCTCTACAGAAATGTGCTTTCTTCCATCTAAATCATTTATTTGAGTGGCATATTGCTTTCACTGAGCTTTCTCTTCATCTACACCATGGTCTACACCCCTGCCCCCACTTTCTCATAAATTGCAAGGGCAATCAGACAGAGAGCAGCAGTGGAACAATCAATGTGTGTGGCTTGGACAGGGTGGGGCAGTGGGCGGTGGTGGTGGTGGAGGATGGGTGGGTGGGTGACAGGCGATGAGGTCTATGTCAGGATAAAATGGGTGAAACTGTTAGGAATAGGGGGTGTGGGAATGTAGAATCACTAAAAGGGCCTTATTAGTGGGAAAATATATATGTATTCCCATCACTAAAATTTGAGATCATGAAACTATAGAAAAGATATCTCCTCATAAAGATGCTATATGTAATATATCCTTATACTGTTGATATAGAATGTACAAGAAATAAATCAAGATGTATAAGATGTATTGTTTTTTGATTATGTACCCACATAGAATGTAGAGTCAGCGTCTGGCTAAGACTGCCACATGCGTCACATCACATCAAGGTGCAAGTGCAGTTTAGTGTCGCAATGCATTCCTGGATAGATTAGATTTAAGACTTAAGATCTTGGAACACCCAGACATGAAACATCAGCGATGTATAGTAAAGCAGAGTTTAGCTTTTCTTGAAGAAACCACAAAAACGTCCTACAAGATCTTGAGATGTGAAGCTGTTATATTTTAGTGATATTTGTATATTTATTTAGCTTTTTTCAATTTTCAGTTTAAGTTTTAGTCATTTTGTTTTGCGCTTTTGTCATTTGTGTTATTTTTATTTCAAAATGTTCTGTTTAGTTTTACTAGTACTTTCTAAATATATTTTATTTTATTTAAAACATATTTATTTAGGTTTAAGTTTTTCGTCTAATATTATATTTTATTTAATTTCAGCTTTTTTTTTAAATCAAGTTTTAGCTAACTTCTTCTGTGGAACACACACACTAAAGATATTTTGAAAAATCAATGTCTCAATGTGTTTTTTGTTGTTGTTTTTTCAAACAATGAAAATCAATGAGGTCCAATGTTTTAAATCCTATTGACTTTTCTTGTATAGACCACAACTTCAAAATCTTCAAAATAGCTTTTCATGTTTCACAAAAGAAAATAAGTCATAAAGGTTTGAAACTAACGACATGCGGAAAGGATGACATTTTTGAGTGAACTTCTTCAATATGAATTAAATTACATTTAAATCACATGCTGAATATTCTGCACTAAAATAACATTGCCTTTTATGTATCTTGGGCTTTAGTAATATTTTCTCTTTAACCCCCAGCATGCCTCTCTCTCAGCCAGTCGTTCAGAGAAGGGCTCGGGATGGTCGAGCCGCTCACTCGGAGCCCGTTGCCGGAATTCCATCGCCTCCTGCTCAGACGAACTGCCTCACATCGGCAACTACCGGCTGCTCAAGACCATCGGCAAGGGCAATTTCGCCAAAGTGAAGTTGGCACGCCATATTTTGACCGGCAGGGAGGTAAGATGTCTATAAATGACTACAGGTCCTTCTCAAAAAATTTCCATATTGTGATAAAGTTCATTATTTTCCATAATGTAATGATAAAAATTAAACTTTCATGAAACGGCTCATGAAAACCCAAAATGAAAACCCAAAATTCTTATCTCAAAAAATTTGCATATTTCATCCGACCAATAAAAGAAAAGTGTTTTTAATACAATAAAAGTCAACCTTCAAATAATTATGTTCAGTTATGCACTCAATACTTGGGCAGGAATCCTTTTGCAGAAATGACTGCTTCAATGCGGCGTGGCATGGAGGCGATCAGCCTGTGGCACTGCTGAGGTGTTATGGAGGCCCAGGATGCTTCGATAGCGGCCTTAAGCTCATTCAGAGTGTTGGGTCTTGCGTCTCTCAACTTTCTCTTCACAATATCCCACATATTCTCTATGGGCTTCAGGTCAGGAGAGATGACAGGCCAATTGAGCACAGTAATACCATGGTCAGTAAACCATTTACCAGTGGTTTTGGCACTGTGAGCAGGTGCCAGGTCGTGCTGAAAAACGAAATCTTCATCTCCATAAAGCTTTTCAGCAGATGGAAGCACGATGTGCTCCAAAATCTCCTGATAGCTAGCTGCACTGACCCTGCCCTTGATAAAACACAGTGGACCAACACCAGCAGCTGACATGGCACCCCAGAACATCACTGACTGTGGGTACTTGACACTGGACTTCAGGCATTTTGGCATTTCCTTCTCCCCAGTCTTCTTCCAGACTCTGGCACCTTGATTTCCGAATGACATGCAAAATTTCGGTCCTTCTCCACAATCTTCCTCAGGGTCCGGTCACCTCTTCTCGTTGTGCAGCGTTTTTTGCCACACTTTTTCCTTCCCACAGATTTCCCACTGAGGCGCATTGATACAGCTATTTGTTCAGAAATTTCTTTCTGTGTCTTACCCTCTCGCTTGAGGGTGTCAATGATGGCCTTCTGGACAGGGTCAGGTCGGCAGTCTTACCCATGATTGCGGTTTTGAGTAATGAACCAGGCTGGGAGTTTTTAAAAGCCTCAGGAATCTTTTGCAGGTGTTTAGAGTTAATTAGTTGATTCAGATGATTAGGATAATAGCTCGTTTAGAGAACCTTTTCATGATATGCCAATTTTTTGAGATTTTTTATTTTTTTTGAGCTGTATGCCAAAATCATCAGTATTAAAACAATAAAAGACCTGAAATATTTAAATTGGTCTGCAATGAATCTAAAATATATGAAAGTTTAATTTGTATAATTACATTATGGAAAATAATGAACTTTATCACAATATGCTAATTTTTTAGAAGGACCTGTATATTAATGTGGGGAATTAGATGAATAAAGATTTGCAAGATTGACTATTAGGTTTAGCTTCTTGGTTAAATCGTTCTACTTTGTGACCAAACTGGCCTCTGGTGTACTTTTTGAGCTAGATGACATATGAGAAATATATATAAAAAATGTGTACATTTGCTCATCCAGTTTTTTCACACTTTGACCAAAAGCAATTATGTTATCAACCTTCTGAGGTGTGCGCAGTTAGCATAATTTTCCAGGTGATTGCTCCTTTTATATGCAAGTTAGTATTCAAGTCAATGTGTCAGCTGCATTCTGATGATTTTTTAACCTTGTGTTTTCTCAGGTTGCAATAAAAATAATTGACAAAACCCAACTCAACCCTACAAGCCTACAGAAGGTAGGAACTAGGTCATAACCGCTGCACTCTTGTAAGCTTGTGATCCTAATTATGTCTTTGCGTGCTAATGTTTATCTGCACTCAGTGACCGAGTGCATAAGGTCATATCGAGGAGCTTGTTTTGGTCAAAATGTATTTCATTAGACACTGTTTAGCAGTGGTCAGTCAAAAATGTGAACTTTGACCCCATGGCTTTGATTTGCCACCATTGTTCTTTGAGGTGGACTGTGGTCTAATGCTGTTGTAATATTTCTGGAGCTGTCTGAGCACTTTATCTGTGTGAAATCTGAAAAATACAAACAGTGAGCTGTTTTTGTCCTTGGTTTCGTTTGCAGCTAAGTATATCAACTCACTGGAAAGTGGCAGGAAAGATAAGATAAGCAATTCAAATAAGAGAGTGCTGTTGAATTTGATGGAGCTATGAAGATGTTGTTTCTTTATCATTTTTTTGCATTTCTTGTTTTTTCCTGATTTGTCTTTGTGGAGATAATGTAATCGCTACATGTAAATATTACATCGGTTTATCTATTTGAAGTTTGTGTACTTAATAACACAGTAAAATCTTCATCTTTAGTATTTTTTTAATGTTGTCTGAGGTACATCACATGAATTGAATCATGATTAGGATTAGAAGTAACAATATATTGTGTCACAAATATATCGAAATACAAAAATGCAACTATAAATGTAAATGAAAATGTATCGTGGTGACAATCTGTGTTGTTTCCAAAGTTTCCAGAGTTTTAGTGTCAGTAGTACATTGAATTACTATATACAATGTTGAATATAATGTATAATAATGCAATGAGGGAAAATTTGCGGGTCCTGATAATGCCAAATGTCTTATGTTACCAGTGGCCTGCATTATTTTAAATATATGTAGTAATGACATATTACTAGCCAAGCATATTCATCTAAAACAATTTTGTATTTTCAGCACAATACAATTTTGTATTGAGATGTTAATCTCTTCTTCCAGGGAGACCTGGTCAAGACGGCAGCTCATAGAGTTTCATACATAACCACAAAAACCATAATCATACAAAACAATTGGACCCACTTTATATTAGGTGGCCTTTACTATTATGTACTAACATTTTAATTAATAATTTGATACAATGCACTTATTGTGTACTTACATGTTTTTACATTGTACTTACATTTAAAAAATACCTGCATGTAATTAGGTCTGTAATTAATTTCTGTAGTTACATTTGTAATTACACAGTTGGCACTTCCCTTACACCTAACCCTGTCCTTAAACTTACCCACAAACCACACCTGTCCCTAACTCTACCCATATCCCACCTCAATATCAGCAAAGGTGTTTTGCAATACAATTTGAACACAGTAATTACATTGTACTTATTTTTTGATGTAAGTACATAGTACTTAAGGCCACCTAATATTAAGTGGGACCAAACAATGAATACAGTCAAGTCAAGCCGCTTACAGGACTCGTTAAAAGCACTTAGTGAAAGACATTTTAAAGTACTTAGAGGCAGCAGTATCTCTAATTTATACAAAGTAATACCTTTGGAACTTTACATCGAATGTATGATAGGGATCTAGTACAGTAACTATTTGTATAAAACGTTAGAAGTTTTGAAATCTAAGAGGGCAGTTTACCTAGGAGTGCTTTAGCAATGAACATGTACATATGCAGTTTCCTCCTATGGTGTAAAGATGTCCACACTAATGATTAAGCAGTGAGCAGTGATGAGTACGAAAATTCTGCACCACTAATAAAGCGTTATGCTGGATAATAAACCGAATCCAGTTTCTTTAGTAAAGATGAAGCCACATGCATATAAACAAGGTCACCATAAGATATTTTTTTCTAGTCATCATTGTCCTGTGCATTGGGTTACCAACACCAAGTCCAAGCCTATTAATTTCAACCCCCAATGTAATACTAAATAATCACTTTAACCAACAGTATATTTTCTTTTAACCTTTTGCCATATGTCTTGGAGTATCACAATAATATTGTATCGATACACTACTTATGACTGTCAAAAAGATAAATATGTAACTGCAAGTTTTAGTTAGATGATGTGATACTTATTAAGAGTTATATTTGTTGGTAACAGTTTATCTGTGATGTCTCTCTGAGTGATGTCATGTGGTTGAATCCAAATGCAAATGATGGTTCAGAGGCTTGTGTACATGTTGTGCTAGGTGGGGCTGAAGGTGTTTGTGGTCTCTGCATGGGTGTATTGGACACTGCAGCAGAAATGCAGGCCTCTCTGTCTACAATCAGCATTATTGTAGCACACTAGTTGACACTTCTGATTTGAATATTTCTGTAACTCTTCTTCCTTTCTGTCTTTGTTCTCTTACTTACTCACATGGTGATATTCTTAAACTTTGTTATACTGTCCACTGTATTCTTAATCTGGCCTACAAATTCCTATGATTGACAATGACTGATATGGATGAAGTTCTCTCAAATTACATATATATATGCACATACACACACACACACACGCATGCACACATACGGTTTACGACATGTACACATATATTTCATGTATTGTTTAAGTCTATGCTTGCCAAGGCTGATAAAAAAATTAAAATGACAGTTTCCTATTTTTATATATTTAAAAATAGAATATTGCTGCGGTCAAAGCTGAATTTTATGAATTATTTCTTTAGTCATCAGAAATTCTTCAGAACTCTTTCTAATATGATGGTTTTGCTGTGGAAACTGATTCATTTCAGTTCACATTCATTTTTGATGAATGGATAGTTTATTTAAATTTATTTTACATTTAAATATTTTATAACATCATCAATGTATTTTCTGTTACTGTAATGCATCCTTGCTAAAGTATTATTGTCTTTTTTTCTTATATATCTTACTGATTTAAACACCACACACACACACACACACACGCACACACACTCACACTCACACTACACAATACACTATATTGCCAAACGTTTTGGGACACCTGCCTTTACATGCACATAAACTTTAAAAGGTTAGTTCACCCAAACATGAAAATTAATCCATGATTTACTCACCCTAATCCTAGGCGTATATGACATTCTTTCAGACGAGTTAAAAGTCCTGGTTAATCCAAGCTTTGTAATGGCAGGGAATTGTTGGTAATGAAGTCCATAAAAGTGCATCTATCATATAACTTCTCCACACGGCTCCGGAGGGTTAGTAAAGGCCTTCTGAAGCAAAGTGGCATGTTTGTGTAAGAAAAATAAAATAACTAAAATAACTAACTTCCGGCAGAAAGCCGTATGCATCAATTTATGGCAAACGAGAAACCCTTGACAATTGAACCCCTGATGTATGCATACTGACGAATGCAGAAGCGCAAAGGACACAAAACACCAGTCATGAATTTGAGTCTAAAACGAGAATTTTTAAAGAGAAATGACGGAAGATTTCGATATAAGGGAAGAGGGGCTTGAGTTTGTTGACCAGCCCTATCTGTGAGAGGCATTAAAGCTTGCGATGCTTCTATACATTGCGTCAGGGGTTACTCTTTTGCTGTGAGTCAAATTATGTACGGATTTCCGCCGGAAGTTAGTTCACTTAAACTGACACATTGTGATGATGGACAAGTTCCTAGATGTAATCGAATACTCAAAATTGTGGACCAAATCTAGAAATTGTGTGTCCCTCTTGATGTCTTTGGTGTTTTTTTCCCTGCTCCTAATTTGTAGTGTCATGTTTAGCGTAGATCAAGAGGTTTTCTTAGTCTGATGTGGCCATAGCACTGGAGATCTGCCAGCAGGCTCTTTCACTTCTTCTTCTCCGATCTCCTCTATGTTTAATCCTGTTCAGAGACGGAGGGGGGCAGAGCACAATCAGCTGACCATGAACTTTCCCAGCAGCTGGATTTCAGAAGGGCCGGGAAAATTTGCAAATTAAATTTGCCTTTAACTGTGTGTGTGTGTGTGTGTGTGTGTGTGTGTGTGAGGGTTGGAGGCGTGTTCATGGAGGCTTGGTTGGTTCCCCATCATAAGAGCACGTTGTTACTTAAATAATAAAAAAGAAAACTTTCAGGGAAGGCAACGGAGTTGGACCGTGGGTGAAGAAGGGTAGAGGGGGTTGGGTGTCCCTCATTCAAGTCTCTTGCAGCCAGGAGCGCTGTTCCAGACATAAGAACAATGGGGGCAACTGAACCCGGAGGGGGTGGGGGACTCTAGAGGGGCCGTTGCACAGGAGCAGAGATCCTGAGAAAGCAAGCTTGCATACAAGAGAAGTGAGGAGTGTCTATAGCATGATATCAGAAAGGGAAAAAGGCCTGATTTTACATGGTTTAGTTAGAAACTTTGAACGTGTTGTTCTATAGTACTGATATATGACTATTATTGTATTAAATAATGAATTATTAATTAAATCACAAAAACAACAACAACAAAAATTCTGTTTTTCTAAAGATATCTTCCATCTATCTATCTTTGTGCTGCACAGAAGAAAATAAGTCAGGTTTGGATAAGCATGAGAGAGAGTGAATGATGTCAGAATTTAAATTTTGGGATGAAATGTCTCTTTAGGGCAAGTCCGTTTACATCTTTCTGGATTATTGTGACTCCTCAGTCCCACAAGAATAATTGGTAACTTGAATTTCGCAAAGCCTTTCGTTTTTTAGGCCCCATCCACACAAAGACTCATTTAGCTGTATACGTATACATTTTGTACCGTATCAGCTTTTCATCCACACAGATCCTGCGTTTTGGAAGCATGAATCTAATATTTTCTGAAACTGGGTCCCAGAGTGGATAAATCTGAAAACGACATTCTTGTGATCTCGTGTGTACGCAGATATTTCTTGAAACGAGGGGGAAAAAAGATCGGATTGGGAAAACTCTGGCTTCATGTGGATGGGGGCTTAGTTTAGTGTAAATTAACAATGTGTGCACTGCAGTCATTATAACTGTTAAATCACCAATAACAGCAGTTGCTGGAAGAGCAGGCAGAGCCGATATACTCCAAAGAGAAAAGAAGATGAAGTAAACTTGACATTTATGAGTCACACTGCAGATGCATCACCGCCTAACACTTTAAGATTATTTCTGATCAACTCCAAATACCGATTACATATGTAAGCTCCATCAATTAAAAGATTATCACTATTTCTGTCACTGTAGGGCATTGTGTGTTGTATGTATCTAGGACAGTTGTTCCCAACCCTGGTCCTTGAGTACTGCCAGTACTGCACAGTTTATATGTCTCTGATCAAACCCACCTGATTCAACTCATCAGCTCATTAGAAAAGCCTCCAAGGCTGAATCCGATATTGCACCCATACCCTCAAATAGGATATTATTTGAGGGGATAGCCATTTGCAGTGTCTGAAACCATGGACATAATCGAGTGCACACATTCTATCCTACATTGGACCGCAATAACTTGTGTATAGCCGATGTACACTCAACGGCTGTCCGAATTCGCTTACTCGTTTTCATTCACTCACTTTCATTCATTCAAGTTAACTGTATCAGTGGACTAATGTAGGGAATTGTGATTGAGAGTTTAGGGGGCGATTTTGGATTCAACCCGAGACCTCATATCATATAAGAGAGACATTGGCTGTGTCTGAAAGCTTAAATGTACTTGTACATTTACACACAAACTGTTCACCAACTGCAACTTTCAGACACCATCTTTATTTATTTTTTAGCTCAACAGAATGTAAAGCACAGGATTGTGGGATATCAAAGGCAGCAAAAAATGCATCTATGCTACCTTTAAAAATCGATCAGGTGAAGGTTTCAAAAGGCCGGGACATACCAAACCAATGATCGGTTGTCGAGCAATGTCGGGTCGTGTTTTTGAGCGTCGGTCGGCATAGTTTTTCCTGTGTGTTCTGCACCGTTGTCTCTAGTCAAATGCCTTCGTAGGGCCGATTCAGCATGTTGAATCAGTGCTGGGCCGTTGGTGAGCAAGAGAATTCTGGCTTATTCAGCTGTGTAAGTGCAAAAGAATAAAAGCAAAAATTATGAAAGCAAGCAAATAATTCAAGGTGGTGCATGCAGACTGTTATAATTTTACATTATCTTACCTGAGCATTTGGCACAAATATTTTCACAATAGTATGAGCCAACTAGAATGGAGAAATTGCTCAGCATGACTGACATTCAAAATGATAAGCAATCGCTGCATTTTTTATGGTCTGCATATCGGCAGTCCTAGTTTCAGTTTCCCCTTTGAATTATGAAAATAGACTGTTGATACCTGCTGATATAGACGGATATTTACTTACATGCAGGCGAAGAACACACATAGTAGTTGACTGTTACTTTTAGTCCTTTTGGTATGTTCAAGTGCAGCTTTTAGGCCTAGATGTAGCCGGCAAGAGCTACAGCTTTTGTCGCCGCTAGTTCTTTGACGTCGGCTTGGTGTGTTCCTGGCTTTAGGAAACAGGAAGTGAAGATGACATTGGATTCAGACATGCCTTGATGCTTTCCTGCTTTGGCAGTATGTTTCAGGTTTCGCAGCCATCAGTGTGCAGTGTTGTACAATTGTATATGCTATATGTAAGTGTATAACATGATATAATATTGAACAAAAGAATCCGGGTTCAGATACCAACTTATATACCATTCAAATGTTTGGGGTCAGGGTTTTTTTGTAAAGAAATTAATACACTAAGAGGTCAGAGGAGAATGGGCCCATTGGTTCAAGCTGATAGCCTGAAGAGCAACTTTGACTGAAATAACCACTCAGCAAAGCACAAATACAGCAAAGCATTTGTGAAGCCACAACACACACAACCTTGAGGCGGATGGGCTACAACAGCAGAAGATCCCAACGGGGTACCACTGATCTCCACTACAAATAGGAAAAAGAGGCTACAATTTGCATGAACTCACCAAAATTGGACAGTTGAAGACTGGAAAATGTTGCCTGGTCTGATGAGTCTCGATTTCTGTTGAGACATTCAGATGGTAGAGTCAGAATTTTGGTGTAAACAGAATTAGAACATGGATCCATCATGCCTTGTTACCACTGTGCAGACTGGTGGTGGTGGTGGTGGTGTAATGGTGTGGGGGATGTTTCAACTTACTTTAATGCCAATTGGGCATTGTTTTCACATCCTAACTGAGCATTGTTTCTGACCATGTCCATCCCTTTATGACCACCATGACCCATCCTCTAATGGCTACTTCCAGCAGGATAATGTACCATGTCACAAAGCTTGAATCATTTCAAATTGATTTCTTGACATGACAATGATTGCACTGTACTAAAATGGCCCCCACAGTCACCAGATCTCAACCCAATAGGGCATCTTTGAGATGTGATGGAACAGGAGATTCATGCCCTGGATGTGCATCCCACAAATCTCCATCAACAACATTTCTAAAGAAGGCTATCAGCAGCACCTTGTTGAATCAATGCCATGTTTTTATTTCTCCTAAAGAATTCAGACCAAGATTATACATAAATAAAACAAGTAAACATATTAAACAGATCTCCAATAAATCCCCAGAGCTTTGAAAGAGCACTGAGCAATAAAATATTCCTTTGGGACATGCCCCCTTACCATGAGGCTTCTGGGTAAGCCAAAGTTTTTCCCTCTGGCACTTCCTGTCCTGATGTTCGGCCCCCCCAGAGGCAGCTTTGACCTGAGCTGTTGGTGTGCCCTGATGAGACCATCTGCTTTGCTCTCTGTGGTGATCCAGCTCTCTTTCTCTCTCTGTCACTCACCGGGCTCCAGATCAATGCTAGGGTAATGGCGTGGGCATGTGCACTAATGCCTGGGAGCCATAGAAGTACTTTGAAATCCTGAAGGGTTTTCTTTGGTAGAATCGCTTGTATATGTGAATGATTCACTTTAATTTGTCAACTAACATTGTTTTCTCATCTAAATGGTACATTTTTCCAGGACTTGGCTGTGTGTGTGCTTGTGTGTGTGTGTTTGTTGGATTGACTGAACGTCAGATTTCTTTAGGTGAGAATGAGATGGTATACAGAGAAAAACAGACAGCCAGCTGCGGTCATATGAGGATGCCATTAGCTTACTGACAATCACCCTGAAAAAACCTTCCCTTTGGGAACAGAACGAGCCAAAGATGTAGAAGCAGGGATTACCAATATGACGTATAACCACTGCTGGGAAATTATTGTAGCAGTCGTCTGTCAGACTGACGTGATTCCTCTAAGTCTTGCAGATTTTTGTAGAATATGCAGCGATGCAGAACTTCTTACCCTTTTAAGAGGCTCTTACAATGCCTTCAGATAGACTTAGATATAATGTGGCACCCATGTAAGCTTCTTGTCAACGCCTCCCACCACAACGTGATCCAGTTTAAAGATTCTGAACAGTCTGGAAAATTCAATAAGCCATAGTGTTCCATCTCTGCATAATATTTAGTTCACCAAGTAATGACAATTGTCATCATTTACTCACCCTTGGGTCATTCCAAAGCCAATGTTATTTGAGATAAATGAGAAATATTGCTTTGCCAAAATAAAATATATATTTTTAATATTATATAATAACTTTGTTTGGACCCCAATGTTTCAAGTTTCTTTTTAATGTTCCACAGAAGAAATAGTCATACATGTTTGAATGATGTGAGCATGAGAAAATTATGACAGAATTTGCATTTTTGAGTAGGTTATTCCTTTAATTGTGGAATTACGCAACGGTTATAAGAGGCAAAGGATAATTCACATGCTAATATTCATTGTTATTGCTATTTTTTGATGTCAGAAGTGTTACGTGGGCGTTTTTGTTCTCTTGCTCAGACATGCAAAAATTTCAAGCCTCTGATTTGCATATTTCACCCCCTCTCCATGGAGCAGTTGGATATGGTGTGGAAAGAGGCCTGGACAGGAGCAGACGCAGATGAAAAATAATTCCCTGTGGGATGTGGATGGCTGTGATGTGCTGATGTCTGACTGATGAGCTTGATAAGGGCATGCTTGAGGTTATTAGACATTTTCAGTGACCTGATGAATGAAGAAATACGCCTAATACTGAAGAATTGCCTCAGTGTAAAGTGTCACACCTTGTCTTAACACCAGATGTGATAGGATTAAAGATATCTCTTTCATGTAAATCCATGTTTACGTACATGATAAGCAACGGGCGCCTTGACATTATATCGTTTGCTTGGTTTCTTCTACTGAAGTGTCGCTCAATAAATCCAATTCCAAAATTCTGCTCCACATCAGATCTGCCTCCATTCTGATGTCAAGGGATAAAAGCTCATCCTGGCCTGTTTTTTATTCTTGTTTGATAACCATTTTACTCAACAACAAAAAATTCACAATGAAGGTGTTGCAACAATTTTTGGCTGTGTAAACATAATTTAATTGCATATGTTTTTATCATTATATTTTTATATCTCACAAAGTTAAATGTTGTTGTTCTTAACTAAAACTCTTAAAGTTGTTTTTGTTCATTAAAATAAACCTGAAATAAAATATAAAAATATGATGGAAAAAAATTAACTTCAGAAACTTAGAGTAAAATTATTCCAACTAAATGTAAAATATAAACAAAGTATGTAACTAAATTGTGAAAATAAAAATTCTAAATATGAATAATACTATGATTAGTTTTAAAAAGAATACGAAAATAGCACTTTAAATCCCGCAGTTGTGGCTTTACACCCCTGCCGGTTTATAATTCACAATGTGAATTTATTTCTATAAACTAACAATCTTACTGTTTTTATATTTTTACTGTAATGCATAAAGAGGTGTCTCGACATGTTTGGGCCTGATCTCTTGCTATGTGTTTTCAGCTGTAAACCCTCCCATGTATATTTAGATTATTTTTGCCTGTGCATTTCTTTATAAGATAACTGTACAGTTAAGGCCCATTCACACCATATAACGATAACTATAACAATACTTGTGTCCACACCAGTGGTTGATATCGTTCTGTTTATACTAAACGTGTGCTTTTCTGTCACTTTAAAGTGTTGATGAATTGAGAAATCAACTTTCTCTTGAGCCTTTGATATATAAAAGTTAATGGTAATATAACAATATCCTGTAAGTTTTACAGCTGAAAACATCCTTGTTAGTAAAAGAAAAGCTTTTATAGACACCAAGCCCAGAAAACAAGGCTCTCTAATCAATGACGTATTAGAAGGGTACAACGCCGCCTCTGTGCGTACACTTCTTCAGTAGCCCCGCCCACCGACTCGTGCAGCTAAAAGAGCAATAAACACGCTGAAGATAGCAAGATAATAATTTTTTTAACAAGACACAGGCCGACACTGGATTTGCAGACCTATTGAGATTAAAACACAATGCTGTGCCTTCTATATTGGATACGACAGGAATGGTGCAACACACTTATGTGAGTAAAACATGTTTTTTATATGCGATAGTATTGCATTGTTATAGATCATATTGATTATGTGTGCGTGTCTAACAGAGCATACCAGCTCGCTGTCACAGGCTGGAGAATCCCTTATTTATTGTTTCATTGTGATTTAGGATCAGAACAGATCAGATCGGACTTTTAATGTTATGGACTAGGGGGCTCGCAAAGCCCAACGTCCCGGGGCTATGTGTTTTCCAGATTAGCTCCCAAAACGTAAGCCCGTTGGCGAGCCGGTGAATCTTAAATAGTGAAATAACATTCCTTTCTTGATCTGCGTTGTTAATGTTCACTCTCTTGACTTGATATTTGAATAGCACACTCCCGCTTGTGTGTGCGGTTCGTGCTTATCCACCGATCAGGTGGGCCAAGTAATACAAAAATTAATAAATTGTGAGTGAGTGGATAAGAGATAAAACATTGTGTTTGTTTGATAAATACGTTTTGAGATCCCTGTCAGAGAATAATTCCGGTTGCCACTTTCAAAACAATCCCTCCCGTGATCTGACAAGGGAGTGGAAGCTCATTAAATATGCAAATCTTCCAATCCTAGTCGTGGCCGTTTAATTCCAAGTCTTAAGTGCGTCACGCCTATCAAAACCCAGCGTTCAGGAAAGAGCCTCAAAACCAGTGTAGAGGATAGCCTATTATGTATTAGTTATGATGTTTTTGAATGTAAAAACCATGCAAACGTCTTAAGTTGACTTGATTTAGAATTTAAAAAAAAAGCCAGTTCATGACACCTTTAAATGCTCAAGCCTGTTACAGCAGGATGGATTCTGATTGGCCGTCAATGTTTTTATCATTCATCAGCTGGATAAAATCATTCTGAAAGTGATTTCAACAATATTGTTTCTCTGTGTGTTATCATCAGTTGTGGTGTGAACTCTGCTGTTCTTTAATATTGAGAGAGCGATTTTTAGAACTGGTACTTTGTTATCTTTATAGTTATCGGTTTGAGCAGGCATTTAGGGTTTTTGCTCTTTGCATCTGTAAATGCTGCTCAATCAGGCTTCCAGCACAAGGCCTGGATTAACTGGTGGGAGGCCTGCAGTGGGGTCAAGGTGAGGTGGTCCTGCTCAAACAACACTCTGGGCTTGACAAATGTTTGCGCCCAGCATCTCCAACATGACCTCATTCACCCACAATGCACCCAGGGGGAAACCGAGAAAGGAAAATCTTTTGAAAGCATATGATTTTCTCTAAAAGAAGAAAAAATTAAGGAGATCAATTCAGGGTTTGATTTACCGCTGTCTGGAAGTCAGCAACATGAAAAATGGAACGTAGAAACTGGAGAAAAGTGTAGAAAAAGAGTAGTAATGTGCGGGCAGAGGCAGGTTTTCCATCAGGTGCTAGGGAGTGTTGCCTGACTTAGGGGGTGAGATAAGTCCCTGCTTTAATACCAGGTCACCATAGCAACCGTGACGTGAGACCAGAGCCTGGGAAATGAACCAGGAAGTCCTGTCTTTGAGGAAAAGCAGGAGAGATACATGAAAAAAGAGAGCGAGGGAGGGACTGGATTATCTGATGGTTATCTTTAGGGCTCAGGTGAACAGCTGATGTGCAATTCAATTAGATACGCTCTCAAGGGGCTGTTCATGTATGTGTGTGCCAGGTGACGTTTGATGTCTCAGGATACCCCTGATGTCATGCGATCATTCAGCTTATATGACTGCTCATAAAAATAGAAATACACTCCCACATTCCAAATTGAAAAGACCAGGTCACCTGTGCACATTGCAAGAAACAAAAAAACAAAAACACTCTTAATGTGTATCTGTCTTTTTTATAGAAAGAAATCTGCAAGAAAAAACCTGCTAAACATCTGTAGAACAGTACAACATATGGTGTGAGGTCATAGGATAATTTTTTTTTATACTTTTATTTAGTAATGATGCATTAAATTGACCAAAAATCACAGTAAAGACTTTTTGTCATGCAACGATGGCTGTAATGAGTGCACAACAATAGAGAAGCAAACAAATTGTTTTTTTAATTTAGATCCACTAGGAAAATCAGGAGATAAACGGAGGAATCACAACCACTAAACACAGACCGGAGATTTGTCTGGAGATCGGACAAATAACTGGATAACACAGGGAGTATAAATAACCAGACTAATGGCTGGTACGCATTGTATGATATTGAGTTGTTCTAGACTAAAATTACCATGTTGTGGCAATTTCTGTGGTAGTGGTTCATAAACGGTCGTCCTACATCATAGAGTGTCAGAAATTTAGCATGATCATCTCTCCGTATGTTTGCTGCTATGACCTACGTCTACTGACTAGCCAGAAAAAAATGCAGCATATGTCGTATTAATCAATGTGGCATAATAGTAAAACTTAAAACTACTTTCCTCAAGCTCTAGTTGCATAATTGGCATGCCTCTTATCTAGCGCCATGACAGCATCCATATTTTCCTCTTTTTTTCAGCGATCATTAAAACCACGATTCCCAAAGTGCGATTCATCTTGCTCTGTTTGTTTATCACTAGCGCATGCTGATGTCGTTTTATTCTTCTATACTAACTATAGCCTACAATTCAATAAGTGTAACAATCGTACAGTCTGCATACATGTCGACTTGTATCCAAGTTCATTAGATTCATGTCATACAGTGTGATTTGTAATGTTCTTATGGGATTGACAAAATCGCAAGGTCTGTAGCAAGCATAATCGAGGGGAATACTGAGTTAATGAATTAACAACAGGTGAACATAATGAAACAGGCACAGACTGGCAAACTAGATCAACTTATGCTGCCTTAAAATGCTATTGGATATTTTCTACTTCCCACTTCTGAAGACGGGATTACTAGCTCATCAAATTTTGACTTGAGAGGGCTTTTATGTCCAATTTTTTACCTTGGAAACTAGGATTTATGATGATAGAAGGAAGGAAGCATTAGAGTGACAGAAACAAACAGAACAATTCTGACACTTTAGCATTATTACAAAATGTATTTTTGAAATAAATGCTTTTTTTAACTTTAATTCATCAAAGAATCATGAAAAAACCTTATATGGTTTTCACAAAAATATTAAGCAGTTTTCAGCATTGATAATAACAATAAATGTTTCAAATCAGCATATAGTGATAATTAAAATGTTCCCTTTTTTATTACCTTACTGGTCTGTACTGTAATGTAATGTACTGTATTGTGGTCGATTCATCAATGCATACAATTGAACAGTTATTTGACCTTGATGTTGATATTTTTATTATAAAACAAAACAACTACATGCAAATTTTACAGTGTTGATCGGCTAGTTAATGGGATATATTGAACTTTTAATGCACTTGTGAAAATATGCACATTGGAGTTGATTGGAGTTTTTAAAAAAACAAAAAAACCTGTGCATACTAGTGATGTAACGGCTCTGTTTTGTTTCAGCACTCAGTCTCTTTAATAGGTATGAGAAAGTAGATTCGATTTCCTTTCTGTGTACAGTGATTGTACTGCTGGCTCAGAGTCTTTCGCATTAGAGGGGTCATTATGTAACCTGTCTGCCTCGATCAGTTCAATTCGCATTTGAGAGCATCTGTGTTTGTGTGTGCCAGCCGTACATGCGTAAAACAAACAGATTAGTGACCTCAAACAGATGCCTACTGTTGGTGTGTCCCACCAGAACCGTGTTAGCTATAGTACCTCAAATTTTGCTTTTGAAGTGTATACCTTCTGAAAATGTAAAAATCTAATTTTTATGTATTTCTGTTTCATCACTTCTGTCAGAACACATACAGGAAACCTCAGTTATCATAATCAGTCCAATTCATGTTGTCAACCCTTAAAATATATTTTTAGTTCTAATATCTAAAAACTAGTCCTACTTGCCTTTGACACCATGCCAAGATCTTTTGTGATTTTGCCGATGGTGTCTCATGTTTCTCAAAAGGCCTCATGTTTCTCAAAATACATGCAATGGCATTTCGATCATAATCTTATTGAACCAGGTTAGTGTGTCTGATGTATAAAGGGCAAACCTGCTTCTGTATCGGTGTTGTTAAAGCGAATTATGCCCAAAGGTAGAGCGTATGAGCATCGAGAAGCAAAACAAAACTCCTCGGGGGGCTGTCAGCATGCAGACAGTATAAATCTAGAGAGAACTTCACTGGAATTCCTTTCTGTTCTTTAAAGCAGCCAAATATAAAGCCGTTTGAGGTCGTTTGTCTTGAAAAGACCTTTCAGGAGAGACAGGAATACGAACCCTTAGGAAATTAAGTCAGCAAAAAAGGCCTTCATCATTCTCAAGCTCTAATTAAGGAATTTAGATAATCATTTGCTCTTTTCCAAAAACTACTAAGCATCCTATCCTTCATGGGACCTTATGACTGATTTGGAATGATCTACAATACATACACAACAACTCAAACTGCATGGTACACAAATAACTGCATATGAGATGTGAATCACAACTGATTTTAATGGTGCATTTTAGGTTAGCATGTTGCTAAGCTAACAACATGATACTGTGTAAGATTGGCTGAACTGTTTTAACTGATAGTTCTGAGTACTGCATACAAGTTTTTAACAGCTAATGTAAGGGTGTATTAACATTTTTAAAGTTAGCTCAGACTAAAACCAAAAATATAATAAATATAATGAACGGTACATACGGTATATAAATATAATCATAAAAATGGTGCAATCTGGAATTGTCTTCTCAGAATATGTAGAATTCTGTCCAAAACTAAGTATAAGAGCATAAGTAAGTTGCCTTTTTTTTTAAGGGCATGTGATTCCTTAAAATGCTTCCTCTGTAGGCAGCACACTGGGATTTGGAACAGAGCTATTGTGTTAGTAATCATTGTGTCTATACTGCATTAAAAAAGAAAACTTGGCCCTGATTCCATGTCAGTTTGTTGAGCTTTGTGTTGTGATGCTTTTTGTCAACCTATGATTTTGGCCCAGGGGTGGGAAAGTGAAGCTGTACAGACTCCTGAATTGAAAGCGAATGGTAAATGGAAACTAACCGATGGGACACACAGAGGGCAGTGAGTGAGGACAAAAACAAGACAAATGAAAACATGGCCTCTCTCTCTCTCTCTCTCTCTCTCTCTCTCTCGCTCTCGCTCTCGCTCTCTCGCTCTGTTTCATTTGGACTTTCTCCCAGGGTGACTGAGTGTGTTTGGGAAGAATTAGCTCTAACAGTATCGTGTCTGTCAGCCATTGACACATTCCACTTATTATGTGTTTGCACTCTCTCTCCTTTACCTTCCATTTCTGTTTCTCAGATTCAGATGTACACTGGTTGGCTTCGTGACTGTTTGTCCTTTAGTCACGCTTTTTCTTGGTCTGTCACTTCTCTCTTTGACTCTGTCTCTCCGCCCCTCTCCTTTTGTCATACAAGGTCCTTGCAGCAATCAAGTTCTGCTTTCAAACAGCAGACGGACGCTTCTCACACACCTTGTTTGTCGTTTCATTGTGGTCATTAGGTTGGACATCTTAAACTTAATGGGATAGTTCCCACAAAAATTTAAATACTGTCATTATTTGCCCTCATTCAAATTTAAAACAAGGATATGTTACAAAATTGAGAAGGATTCTTTGTGTGTAACAGCGATTCAAGCTTATACTTCAAGACCATGATTCTCAGCAGCAGACATGTTGACTGCAGACTGCCCTCTGTGTGTCCCATCGGTTAGCTCTGATGTTCTAGACAACAGAAAGAAAGATTGGTCACAATACGGGTCTTTTTTTGGCTTGATCTCTTTTCCGTTCAATTTAACCGTCGTTAAAAAGGACAGGCTGGTCTGCGAGCTGCATCACAGAGTGTGGGCCGTGTTTTGTATTTATCATGGACTTTGCTGTATGAATACCTTTCTTTGCATAGTTATTGTAGCTTCTGATGTTTTATTAAAACTATCAATGAAACCATGTCTGACAACCACTAAACATGACTGGAAAAGGCTTGAGTCCACTTGTGAAAATGTTTTTATTTTGTATTTATTTCTAGGTTAATACATATTACATGATCAGCATAACAATTTGGGTGAAAAGTAATGTAAAATAAACAATAATTTTTAATTTAATTTTTAATGTATTTTTAAATTATATATTATTAATTGTTATACTCTCTATGTACACTTAAAATGTATAGCTGATTTTACTAATTACTTTATTATTTTATCTCTCCACAGCTCTTTCGAGAGGTACGGATCATGAAGGGTCTCAACCACCCAAACATAGGTGAGTATTTTAGATGTTTCTAAAGAGAAATATCAGCCTTCTTCATTTCATCCTTAACATGATAAAATATTGACATCTGAGGCCTCTTTTTTTATTATCTGCATCTGTAGCAGATATATACTATTCTGAACTATTCATTAATATTTTGAATGTACTTTAATTTTAATATTTTCAGTTTTCATTTTAAATTTAGTTGACGTTTTATTAATTTAATGTTTTTTTCTAATATATCTATTTAGCTTGCATTTGTTTTTATTTCAATTTTATAAATGTTTGTACTTATTTAAGTTATTGTCTTTTTTGTATATTTTAACTTCAAATAAAGACAAAAGGACATATCAAATCTAGTGGGTCATATTTGAATATTTGCTTGCGCAAATGAGATTTGAGGGCTATATCGCAGAGAACATTTTCAGTAAATATTTATTTACTGATATTGTTCTCTTTGATGTAGCTCTCAAATTGCAATGTTTTACATAATTTACATTTTTAGGTTTTCCTTGAACCAATCATACAACAACTTGCGCTTATCCTCTGTTGCTCAATGCTCTTACCATTACCATTATGTTTTAGCACTTTACATACATAATATTATGATTTTTGAAATTCATCTACAGTTCAGCTCTTTGAAGTGATTGAGACGGAGAAGACACTCTACCTTGTGATGGAATACGCCAGTGGAGGTATGGTTCCTCCTCGCTTCAACATAACTCTGATGCACATTATTGGAAAACATTGCTTAAAAGAATCAAATTAAATAATCCTGTAAAAAGTAATTTATATTTTTACTTTCTCTCTCTCTTTCTTTTTTTGCTGTATGTACCATCAAGCTTTGATACATTTTTACATAAATACTCACACGTGTCTCCAGTTTGCAAATTGCATGTGTGTGACAGTTGCATCAATCAGACTCTGAGCTGAACGCAGCTGCACAGGCTCTTCTATAGGTTTCATGTGTATTCACTGAAGCCAGGCCCACACAGCTCAGCCATTAGAGGAGCTAGTAAAGATGCTCATAGTTAAATCAGGCTTATTTTAACTTTAGCCCATCCTATTCGTGGCTCTTGAATCAGCTGCTCTCTTAATAAATCACACGTTTCCACCACTCCTAATCTATCTGATGAGGCTGATGCACGTGCGAGCGCATGGACACTCATATACAGCGGTAGCTTATACTACACATTGGCAGTCTGCCCTTTCTGTTTCCTCCCCCTGCTTTACATCTCACTGGAAGCTTATTCATTATCCAGCCCTTCCTCTAATGAATCTCATTCTGTCGTCAGTGAATGTGAAGCGGAATGAAACATTGTGTTTGTTCATTGGGTGTTAAGTAGCTAACTTTATTAATCAGGAAATTCCCAATTGATTGTTAATAACTTGTGTAAATGTGTTATATCAGTGACCTCCATTACCCATCCAATGTGTGTCTACTTTAATATTTACCTTTACTTCTATGTAGTTTCATGTAGGAATGTGCAATATATCTGTACCAAATAGATTATCATCTAATATTAGAGATTGTTTTATTAATGTAAGACTCACTTAAATTTGTTTTAATAATATCAATAATAACCATTAAATTCAATCTTTAAAAAAACCTACCGTACACTATAATGTTGTGATGCCTACATTCACTTGTAGCATTTAAAATGTATTTAAATACATTTTTATTTAATTTAATGAATAATTAATTTTGGACTACAGTGCATCCATGAAGTATTCACAGTGCTTTACTTTTTCTAAATGTTCTTATCCAAGATGAATTAAATTATTGGTTTTTTTCCTCAATTCTTCAAACATTACCTTAAAATGACAACATGAAAGAAGTTTGTTTTAAAGGTGTGATGAATTGAGAAATCAACTTTACCTTAAGCTTTTGATATATAAAAGGTCATGGTAATATAAGAGCTGAAAACTTCCTTTTTAGTCAGTTTAGGCCTGGTGTCTAAAAGCTTTTATAGACATCAGGCCCAGAAAACGATTGTGGGCTTCGTTCTTACATCATCGCGCTACGAAACACCGCCTCTACAGCACGTCTAATTCAGTAGTCCTGCCCACCATCTCATGGAGCTGTTCGGTCGATCACTAGCCAGCAGCAATTAATATGTGGAAGAAGATAGCAAGATATTGTAGTCGCTGCATGGGCTTCCTTCGGATCATAATTTTAGGAATGTGTGATACTTCATTTATTTTTTATGAAGTCCCATCTCACGTGGGGAAGAACAGTTGTGTGTTCGCTTCATTTCACCGTGAAATCATTTGTAAACAAGTCTCAAGTCCTGGATTTGCAGACACAATGTTGTGCTTCTATATTGGATTTGACAGGATTGGTGCAACAAACTTATGCAAGTAAAACGTCTTTTTTATATGTAGGCCTAATAGTATTCCTGGGGCTGTGTGGTTTCTAGACGGGCTACCAAAACGTAAGCCCATTGGCAGAAATTCTTTCTTGATCTGGGCGTGCACGTGTGTGTGTTCGTGTGTGTGTTCAATCAAAAACCCCATCAAAACCCAGTGTTCAGTAGACAGACTCAAAATCAGTGTAGAAAATAGCCTATTACTTATTAGTTATGATGTTTTTTAATGTAAAAAACACACAAACGTCATTAGTTGACCTCAGATACAGTATAAAAAAAGAAAAAAAGCCAGTTCATGACACCTTTAAATCTTTGCACATTTATGAAAATAATATAAAAAAAACATACATAAGTATTCATATCCCTTGCTCAATACTTTGTTGAAGCACTTTTGGCACCAATTACAGTCTCACGTCTTTTTGAGTATGAGGCTACAAGGCACACCTATTTTTGGGCAGTTTCTCTCATTCTTTGCAGGAGCCCTCAAGCTCCATCAGTTTGGATAGGGAGCGTCGGTGCACAGCCATTTTCAGATCTCTCCAGAGATGTTCAATCAGGGTCAAGTCTGGGTTCTAAGCTGGGCCACTCAAATACATTCACAGAGTTGTGCCGTAGTCATTCCTTTGTTATCTTGGCTGTGTGCTTAGGGCTGTTGTCCTACTGGAAGATGAACCTTCGCCCCAGTCTGTGGTCCAGAGCACTTTGGAACAGGTTTTCATCAAGGATGTCTCTGTACATTGCTGCATTCATCTTTTCCTCGATCCTGACTAGTCGCCCAGTTCCTGCCGCTGAACAACCTCCCCACAGCATGATGCTGCCACCACCATGCTTAACTGTATGGATGGTATTGGCCAGGTGATGAGCGGTGCCTAGTTTACTCCAGACATGACACTTGCCATTCAGGCCAAAAAGTTCAATCTTTGTTTCATCAGTCAAGAGAATTTAGTTTCTCATGGTCTGAGAATCCTTCAGGTGCCTTTTGGTAAACTCCAGGCTGTCTGTCATGTGCCTTTTACTGAGAAGTGGCCTCCATAAGGCCACTCTAACAAACAGGCCTGATTAGTGGAGTGCTGCAGAGATGGTTGTTCTTCTGAAAGGTTCTCCTCTGTCCACAGAGAAACACTGGAGCTCTGTCAGAGTGACCATCAGGTTCTTTGTCACCTCCCATAGGGCCCTTCTTCCCCGATCACTCAGTTTGGCTGGGTGACCAGCTCTAGGAAGAGTCCTGGGTCAAAATGTCTTCCATTTACAAATGATGTGCTCTGTGCTCATCATTGGGAGCTTCAATGCTGCAGAAATGTTTCTGTACTCTTCCCCAGGTCTGTGCTTCGATACAATCCTGTCTCGGAGGTCTATAGACAACTCATTGGACTTCATGGCTTGGTTTGTGCTCTGACATGTACTGTTAACTCTGGGACCTTATATAGACATGTGTGTGCCTTTCCAAATCACATCCAATCAACTGAATTTACCACAGGTGGACTCCAATTAAGTCGTGGAAACATCTCATGGATGATCAGTGGAAACAGAATGCACATGATTTTTTTTTGTATATACATTTGCAAATATTTCAAACAAACTACTTTCATGTTGTAATTATAGGGTATTGTTTGTATAATTGAGAGGGGAAAATATGAATTTAATTAATTTTGGAATAGGGCTGTAACATAAAATATGGTAAAGGTGAAGCTCTGTTAATACTTTCCGGATGCCCTGTATATAGAGTAGAAATGTATTATTGGCTGTTTACCAGTTATCAAGTGAAATACATTTAAATAGATAATTTAGCAGCTTAGTTTTACGTCGTTTGAGGAAGAGTTAATTGAATTTTTTTGATTTTGTAAATTATCTTATTTTTTTCTTCTGTGATAGGTGAAGTATTTGACTACCTCGTATCCCATGGGAGAATGAAGGAAAAGGAGGCACGTGCTAAATTCCGACAGGTAAGAACTATCATAAATTCTATAAATCTCTAACAGGACCAGAGCATGCACATCACAAACAGAAAAAAATGGTACACCAAGGCTCCAAAAAAAGCAAAAAAAAAAGTTTTATAATTGTCAGACGATAGATTTTTATATATCTATAGCTATAAATCTTTAAACTTTTTCACCTTTGATAAAAAACAAATCTGAGAGGAGCAAAACCAAGCTGTGTTTTCTGTTTCTAATTTGTTAAAGATGCTATAAAAGTTTGTGCTTGTAAAAATGGATCAGTTTTGTTTAACTGTTTGTTCAAATATGTCGATGTGATTGTTTTTCCTTTCAGATTGTGTCTGCAGTTCATTACTGTCATCAGAAGAATATTGTTCACAGGGACTTGAAGGTTATTGTTCTTTCTCATGACTTGTACATCGTTTTATTACCTCTCAAACTTTCATAAGAGAGTAAAGGCTACACACTTTGCTCCCTTTTAAAATACCCCCAAAGCATAAAACTATTACATTTCTGCTCATGGTCATATACTGCATCCTATCTTATACCTCAATCAGGCGGAAAACCTACTGCTTGATGCAGACTCCAACATCAAGATTGCTGACTTTGGCTTTAGTAATGAATTTACAATGGGCAGTAAACTGGACACGTTCTGCGGCAGCCCCCCCTACGCCGCCCCTGAGCTCTTTCAGGGAAAGAAGTATGACGGGCCAGAGGTGGATATTTGGAGTCTGGGGGTTATTCTCTATACGCTGGTCAGCGGATCACTGCCATTTGATGGACAGAACCTCAAGGTAAATTACAAAGTATATTATACAAAAAGTAAGAAAGTCAAGCAATGTAAAAAATGTCATGCAACAACCCTGCACTTAGATTTTGTTTTAATATTTTAAACTGTGATAGGTAGGAATGCCTTAATATTATTTGTTGCTAATATACATAGATAAGCCAATAATTATTTTTATATAATCAATAAATACCACTTTTAAAATTATGAACTATTCTGTGTAAAAAAAAAAATAAAGCACTCAAAGCTCAAATCATTTTAAATGCTACAAGTGAATTTCAGCATCAGAGCATAATAATGTACAGTATAAAATGGATAATCAATTTGATATTAACATTTAACATTAACAGATAACATTACGATATCGGATTAATCGGATCTTAATATAACATTAAGATAACGGATTAGTGAGCATTAGGTGATTATAAAAACAATTATGCAAATAAATGCACACAATTAAATATCCAGTATCATCCAAAATATATTCAATATGAACCATTATGATAAATCTGTAATGTCCTGTTATTATGCATTATTTTAGATTACATTTTCATTGATTGTAAAATAGTTTTGGTCAATAAAAGTATTTATTTGTTTGTTAAATATCTCTTTCATGGCTGCATGTATTTTCTATATTTCAGTAGAAAACGTTATTGGTAGAGACTATGATAATTATTCAGGATAAAATACATTTTGACCACAATTAAATGTGCCACTTTAATTTTTAATACTTTTTTTTTACTTTTGTAATAAACTTTTAATAATATGTAGTCACCGCTAATATTCTGCTAATGTTCAATTTCCAAACAGTCATTTTGAGACATTTTCTAAGGCACATCACATGCAGCAAGTGCTCTTATGAAATGCTTTTCTCTCAAATAATGTAGGTCAAGTGAGCTGTGATTGTTTCAATGTGCCGTGGGGGCGATTCAGTGGCTGACGGGTTCAGAATAAGATTAGGTGTTGAACAGAAGTCTGTGTTGTCCCCTCAGGAACTGCGTGAGCGTGTGTTGAGGGGGAAATACCGGGTGCCATTCTACATGTCTACCGACTGTGAGAGCATCCTGCGCCGGTTTCTCGTGCTCAACCCCACCAAACGCTGCACCCTGGAGGTTAGGAGGAGCAACTGCGATCCACAATCGACCATCACAGCTGATAACACATCTTATTGAGTTTACATAGATCTTGTAGCCTTCGGCTCACTTATCTGACTTTCTGTTCTTCCCTTTCAGCAAATCATGAAGGATAAGTGGATGAATGTCGGGTATGAAAGCGATGAGCTGAAACCTCATATAGAGCCAGTGGAAGATTATAGTGACACCAACCGTATAGGTAAGAAATGTAGCCACATCTTTCTCATTTGTCACTTTTACATGAACATTGACACATTTGGGAAATAATCAGTATTTCTGTCTTGTTTTTTGTTATATAAACATCTTTTAAAACAAGAACTTGTAAATTCTTGTTTTCAAACAGTATACCTTGATTTAAGTAATACATCAAGTTATATTGTTTTCTTTTATCCCATAGCAAAATGTTCTTCTTTGATATATGATTGAATCAGTTTGCAAATGATTTATGAAAAATAAACAATTTAATATAGTACTGTTTAAATCTTTGGAGTTGGTACAATTTTTTAAAGTTTTTGAAAGAAGTCTCTTTTGCTCACCAAGGCTGAACAAAAGGCTGCATTTATTTGATCAAAAATACTGTTAAATGGTAATACTGTGAAAAATACTGTGACTTTTTGTATTTTAATGTTTTAAAAAAAAAGATTTTGTTCCTGTGATAGCAAAGCTGAATTTTAGCAGCCATTCTTCTGTCACATGATCCATAAGAAATTATTCAAATAAATATTTTGGAACAATTTAATGTATCTTTGTTGTGTATATTCTGTTAAAGTATTGCCATTTTTAAATACTTTTTTTTTTTTTTGCATTGTTATTGCCAGAACATAAATTTAAACCCTTCTAGCAAGACCCAAAGTGTGACTAAAACCATCAGCTAAATTTATTAACTTGATTATTTTTTGTCTCTCTCTGCTCATACAGATGTAATGATAGGAATGGGTTATTCCCGTGATGAAATCAAAGATGCCCTGACCACACAGAAGTACAATGAGATATTTGCCACATATCTGCTGCTAAGTCGCAAGAATGAGGTGAGATAGGGATTGCCACTGACATGAGAGCAGCCTGTGTGCTATAAGTGTGTAATAAGTGTGTAATATACCATATGTTTCCCGTATTAGGATGGCATGGAGTCCCGGTCGAGCAGTAGTCTGTCTCTAGCACGGGTGAGGCCCAGTACCATCACAAACGGCACCAGCAAACACTCCTCCACCTCCTCCTCCAGCTCCACCCCTGCCTCCAGTCACGCTAAACCCCAGCGCAGTGCCTCCACATACCACCGCCAGAGAAGGCACAGCGACTTCTGTGAGTCCCTACACTCCTCAAGGATAATTTCATATTTATAAATGGCCTAGATCAGAGGTTTTCAAAGGTGATCCATTTTAGTATTGATGGGGGTGTCTACCAGTTATAGTTTATAATTATATATAGCTTAACTATAGTTATGTTATAGCTTAATTGCATATTTTTGTGAAAATAAAAATTTGCATGAATAATAGTATAACACTTCTAACAATTAATAGTATTATTAATCAATAAAATCTATATTATTATGGAGGGTGGAGCTTCAGGCCAAAACACAACATGTCAACATCAACATCAGTTGAGGGCTGCAACAACAACTTTTAAATGACAATATCCTAGTCGGACTACTGCTGTCAGTGATATAAGTACCGTATTTGAAATTAACATGATTTCTTAATGTCTAGTGACATATTAGGGCCATTTTATGATTAATTGAAATATATTTCTTACATATAGTTCCTTTAAACGTTCATATTATTTTATTATTTATATACATTTATAACAATAAACATAATAATTATTATGGTTATTTTTGTTATTTTTATTATTGGCCTTTTATTAATGATCAAATCATTGAAACACTCACTCACTCACTCACACACACACACACACACACACACACACACACACACACATATATATATATATATATATAGTTTAAAGGAACTATATATACGTAAATTACCAAAAATAATTATTATTATTAATATTAATACTGCCTATTGAAATTATTATTATTTTATTATTATTGCCATTTATTAATGATAAAATATGAATCATATTAATAGTATTAACAGTATAATAGTAATTATATTGCATTATTATTCTATTATTGGTAACAATTTAATTAGTCATTGATCATTTTGTATTAATAATATTATAATATTAATATATTATAATATAATACTATTATTAGTAGTAGTAGCAGTAATAAGATTCATAGTAATACAAATATATAATTATTTAATATGAACTGTTTTCACAATTGTATTTATATATTTGTTAGGTGGGCCATCAGTGCCAGTAACCCACCCCAAGCGCAGCCCCACCAGTACAGGAGAGGGGGATCTAAAAGAGGAACGTCTCCCTTCAAGAAAGGCCAGCTGCAGTGTGGTGGGCAGTCGTAGCATCCCCCCATCGAGCCCTATGGTCAGCACAGCCAACAACCCCAACAAGGCCGAGATCCCTGACCGCCGCAAGGACATCAATGCAACAACGGTAATCAAGCACAGGAAATCTCATGCATATAGTTACAGGAAATATTCATTGTTCCTCATCTTAGGACTTGTGCACTATATTCCAAGTCTTTTGAAGCCATATGATAGATTTATATGGGGAACGGACTGAAATTTAAGCCATTAACCTTGCTTACAGCCATGGTCACCATTCACTTTCCTTCTATGGAAAAGGGAAGCTGGATGTTCTGCTATAAATAACTCCTTTTGTGTTCCATGGAAGAAAGAAATTCATGCTGTTTTGAAAGGCATGATGAATGATGATGAAATTTTAATTTTTGGATGCACATTTCCTTTAAAAGGTATAATAAATATAAATCATCCAGATGACAATTCAAGCACCGCAAATTAAAATGTTGCATAACTTCTCAAATACACCAAATACATCAATACCAACGTATCCCCTGGGTGTTAATGGCACATGTTCAGATTCGTTATTGGCTTTCTCTGGTCATGAAGTGTTGTTCTCTTAGTATGCAAACAGCTTGTTCCGAAAATGTTCCATGGGACAAAATGCATGGATTTCTGAGGACAGCTGTGTCAGAAACGCTGGATGTTTTTAGATAACCTTAGTGACACAAAATATGTCTGTGTTGATTTCCATCTTTTTGGTTTTCAATGCCTTCTCTTTCACATTTTAGAACAACATCCCTGCCAGTGCCATGACCCGTAGGAACACTTATGTATGCACGGACCGCACCAGCACAGACAGACACGCCTTACTACAAAATGGGAAAGAGAACAGGTACATGTGTTTCTGTATTTTATGCGTTTGTATGTGTATTGAAGTTTTATAATTGATATACCTACATGCTGAAGCTGAAACTATTTTTTCCTGTGCGCTTGTTTTATTGAGATGGATTTGGTCTGTTATGCTTTAGCAGTGGCAGATGGTGACTGCTTAGCTGTCCTTCTATCTCCCCCCACCCCCCTTTGGGGAGGTCCAAAGACTGGGTGTCATGTGATTTAAAGAGAGTGAGAGGAGGCACGTGGATTGTCTGGGTCACAAGGCTCCTTGACTGGTTGACCTAAAGAATCCTCCCTCCTCCGAACTCGGCCAGTACAGTACACGTGTCTACACACGCAAAATCACAATCACCATAATTGACAAATACACAGTGAAATCATTAGAACACCAGATAAATTATTATTACTTAATACATATGGTGTTATAACAATTTGAAAAAAACTTAATTGATATTTAATATTTGACAATTGATATTAATAAGTCACAATTTACTTGTATTATTTGTTTAGTTACTTTAAAAAATAATTCTTACATATTTATATATTTTAAATCCCAGAACCTAAAATCCTAAAATGTTAAATCCCAGACTAGTCTTAAATGTTATGGACCCTATTTACACACTATATGTATGTGTACTGCACACACCCAGTCATGTTGTTTCAGGTGCTAATTTTATGCCCAGCACTGCTATTAATGACTGCAGTGTGGCCAACCAAGGGAAGCTAATATGTGAAACCCTGTTATAGGAAATCCTGCGTGTGATTGTGTGTGTGTAAGGTCCATCAGCTCAGGGTTATTTAGAGCGTTAAGTGAAGTGGCCCCAGGCCAGTGGGCAGACTGAGGCAGCATGTGAGATCTTTTAGATCTAGGCCAAAATTGAGCAAGATGGAGGGGACAGAGACAGTCCGATGCCAAGAGATGCACATCAGCGAAGTGAACCCATCTGAACGGAGAGATTATTAGTGCTGTTTGCTATGGAAAGCATCACTATTCCTATTGCTAATCAAAAGGAGAGGTGTACTACTGTGATCAGACAACATCAGGTTCCAAGCAATCAAGTAGTCAATGGTAACCGCCTAGCAACTGCATAGCAACATCCTAGTAACCACCTAGGCTATAACATCAAAGCAGTTGTATGGCAACACCATAGTAACCACCTAGAACACTCTTCCATTGTACGGCAACATGTTATCTACTATTAAGAACACCTTATTAATGGCGGTAGAATTATGGGTGTGAGTTTGGAATCATTGTCTTTTCCTCTTGCTCTTTTTTTCTCTCTTGTTGTTTGACTTTCTGTCCTTTGTCCTGAGTTTGGACTAATTTTGATTAACAGAAATTAGAGTGAATTATCTCGCCGTTGAGATGTGCATCGCCATCTCCGGCGTTGAGATATGCAGTAGTGTGCAAGTTTTTTTCCGCTAAACGTTCAGTTTTAATTTGCCTTAAGTGGCTGTTTCTGAGATGGGAATAGGAACACAAGAGAGCTCACTCATGCGTCAGTGACTCAGCAGTATCCTGCCTCACATTTACGCTCAACTAAACCCAACGAGAGCTGCCTCTTCAAGCATCCAGATCTGATATCGGTCTAATCAAATCGCTATAGAGCTGTTACTTTAGTACGTTTTGGACTTTGTCTAATGAAGTTCTGTCACCACAGTAGCCTCCAGTTAGAGCCACGATGACTGCCAATGAGCGGGAATAATGAACGTACAGCACAGCAGTCATATTTGAATCCAGATTTTTGTATTTTCGGGAGAAGTCCTATGCAAAACTTTTTTTGCTGAGATGTTATAAAAACCCTATAGGGATAGGCATTTTGTCCATAGGGGTTGGAGTTTGAACAATAACTTATAAACCGTTAAAGCTCATCTACTGTCAGCTGCAAGGTTATTATGGATGGTATATGCTTTTGTTGAAGCCATCAACCTGTATTATTTCAACTATTTTTAAATAATTGTGTTTAAAGTTGCACTATGTAGTATTTTTGCTGTGAAATATCCAAAAACCACCAGGCCAGTGTTATATATTTTGGTGAGTTGAGTTCTTACAATATCGCAAATGTTTTGAACTATTTGTAAATTTTGAGAAAATTGCTATTTTAACCAAGGAGCCGGGACATCTGAGACAGTCGCCTGTCAATTTGGTCATATTTGCGTTAACTTCTGTTTTATTTGGCAGAAACGTTTTACTCTTAGCAGTGTGCAACAAGTGTCACAGCAGCCGCTGAGCGAACACACAGAATAATGTCATAACATAATTTTGAACACACTTCGATTTATCTATTATGATAAACAGAGCTGCGTTACCGGTACCTCATACTCATGACCGGAAAAGCGGAAATGGCACCGGCGACTGTGTCCCGTCATAATAAAAGTCCCGCTGCTCATGAGCTGTGTGTTTGTGTAACAATCGCTCCAGCGGCCTTCCTCAGCTCCAACACACTCAGTTCTGCATCGCATCTTACTACAGTAATGTAGTAATTGCATCCATGGACATAATTTCTGCCAGAGTCCGAGCCCAATTCTTTTCCACCGGCTGTGAGGGGAAGACCACATGTCCCGAGATTCTGTGCTCAAATTTGGCATCATCAAACTACACCTTTGTTTTGAATTGGCGACCTTTAGCGGATTGAGAAATTACATAGTGTATCTTTAACACTGAAATTCCTGGTGAAAAACTACATTACCCATGATTCTGAAAAGACATAACCACGTCTCCTTGCGCTCACAAACAACTTAAATATTTGCATGACTGATTTGCAAAAAAAAAAAAAAAAACTGCATAAAACAAATTATTTCCCTCATTAAAACGACACAGAACAGATGTCATTTTATCAGTTTTTTTTAACACTTTTTTTTCTTCAAATTAAAGTTTGTAATGTGCCTTACCTTGCAGTTTGTTGGTTTGGTTTATAACTTATAACTCTGTAACAAAAAGGTTTTTCATAACCCCTATGGTAAAAATACAGCTGAAAAAGTTGGTGGGAACAGTTTCACTTTATTACTATGCCATTGATAAAGTGATTGTTAATTTTATTCTAGGCCATTCCGCCATTGCTATGCTGTTGCTTATGCGGTTTGGGTTGTTGTTAGCATGTTGCTACAATTGTTCTTGGTGGATATCATTCTTATCCAGAGCAAAAGCGAGACGAGCTATGTACCAAACTTTGTCATCAATATTTTTTGTTTTCCATCTGTGTTTTCTTGTCTCTTTCCTCAGCTCCTTGTCACATCGATTACCTCCAGCCTCCCCGTCCACCCACAGCATCTCCGGGGCCGGGGCCTCCGGCTCCACATCTTCAGAACGTTCTAGGCTGTCGAGGGGATCCACCATCCGCAGCACCTTCCACGGAGGCCAGCTAAGGGACCACCGGCCTCCTACCCACGCACCCCCCACCTCACCCACCCTCTCCCACGAAGCCAGCCCTCTGCCACACTCCCGTAGCCGTGCCACCACAAACCTGTTCTCTAAGCTGACCTCAAAACTTACCCGCAGGTAAGAGGAGAGCGACGGTTGCATCTTGTAAACCAGAATGATTCTGTGAGAGTAAACATTAGAAGATTATAGATAAAAATAAATCCAAATAAATTCAAGTTCCACATCATCAGTTTACTCTTCCCAAATCTTCTACTTTTTAGTAAAGCATTGTGCTACCTGAAGAAGTTTAAAGGCCCGTTCACACGAAGAACAATAACTATATTAGCATTCACACCAAGAACACAAACTATAAACATGACTAAATTGATAACTATATTAGTATTCATACCAACAGACCAACTATATACCAACTATAAACATAACAATAGCATGAGCAGTAACTTTAAAGAACAGTGTCGACACAAACTAACAAAAATTGTAAATGTCACAATAGCAATATTATTTTCACCCCAAGAACAATAACTATAAACATATCTATAAAGAGAACTGTAATAGTACCAGACTACAACTATACATTACCAGACAATAACTATAAAGATAACTTTAAAGATAACTATAACGATAATAACAATGTATATTATTTAGTGTCCACGATAATAATGGACTATAACTACAGCGATAAGTATATTAGCTTTCACACCAGGTACGATATAAATAAAAATAACTTCTTAAGCAGCCACACCAACCAACAATTATTATATATGACGATAACTATCTTAGTGTCCACACCGATAGCTATAAAAACAACAATAATGACAACTATATTAGAATCCACACCAGTGCACGATAATGTTCCGTTCAAGCGTGCTGCAGTTATGTCGTCTGCCTTTTTAAACCTTTTTAAATGCTCAAGCTTTTTAATGTCAGGGTGAATTCTGTTTGAATGTCAATGTTTTTATTTAAAAATATTCTGAAAGCGAATACAACAATATTTTTATAATGCAATGATTTTGTGTTGGTATTATTATATGTGGTGTGGACTTTATAGTCATAGTTATAATTTTATCAACCTTGATGTGAATTGCTCTTTAGCCGCATAAGATCAAAATGACACCGGCTCCACCACTAGAGCCAATCAGTTTACAAAGTCATCTTACATTTGGTTTAGTGCCCATTGTCCTGTGGAATCTTAGGATGTAATGTAGTTATATATGGGAGTGTTTGGAGTCCGTAATGTGATTGAGATGTTCAGTAGAAAGTAGGAATGCTGATGGGGTGCTTTGCTCTTAAGCATCCTTTAGTGAAATTGTTTGTGCCTGTCTGGGCCAAACGCCAGAAAGAACGACTTTTGCAGAGATGCGCAACTAGAAGCTTTTTATTAGATTAGAGCAACACTTCCATCTCTTAAAACAAACTTCACGAATAGATTAAGCACCTATCTAGGATGACATCCAATGGATAAAATCCTTTTTCCGCATAAGTTTGCATATGTACTCTCTGCATTAACTCTTCCTCAAGCCTCCTCTCTTATTAACCGACAGCTTCAGGCGCCTGCTCCCCCTTGTGTCCCTCTATCTCTTGGTCTTGGCTGTTGTTTGGTGCTCTGTGTTTCTGTTTTGTTTATTTGTTTCTTTGCTTTTTTTCCCTTGCTCCAATCTTATTTCTCTCTCAATCTTCCTGTTCCCCTCCTTCTCTCTGTCTATCACACTGTCTTTTTCTCTTTTTCCTTCCCCTCATCAACTCTTAGGGTCAATCTTGACCCCTCTAAGCGCCAGAGCTCAAACAAGTCAGTCTCGGGCTGCACTCTGCCACAGGGATCAAAAACAGTTAGTAAGTTTTCTTACTGTTTGTGGCCTTGTTCCATCTCTCAGTCTGTCAAAATACTCACAGTCTCACCTCTCTCTTTGACACCCGTGTTGGCGCTGGGTGTCAGAGCACCTCTTTGAGCTTTCAAAGATAATTCAACATTTCAATTCTGTCATAGTTTACTCACCCTCGTGTCATTCCAAACCTGTATGGTTTTGTGGGATGTTGAGAGCTGTCAAGCTTCAAAAAGCACCAGAAAAGTTGAATAATCCTTGTTGATAATGATAACTTATAAACCAAACAGACCTAATGAGTTTCAGGCTTGTGAATTGATAGTATATGGTTTTGTTGAAACTATTAAAGGGTTAGTTCACCCAAAAATGAATATTCTGTCATTAATTACTCACCCTCATGTCGTTCCGAACCCGTCATCTTTGGAACACAAATGAAATCCGAGAGCTCTCTGACCCCTCCATAGACAGCTATTTAATGAACACTTTCAAGGCCCAGAAAGGAAGTATAAACATCGTTAAAATGGTCCATGTGACTCCAGTTCAACCTTCATTTTGTGAAACGATGAGTATACTTTTTGTGTGCCAAAAAATTATGACTTTGATTGGTATGATTCATGGCTTCTAACTCTTTAACAAAGAACTGTTAAAAATCTATATTGCAAAGGCACCAGTACACTCTAATGCAAGTCTTCTGAAGTCACATGATAACTTTATTTAACTGAAATCTTCCTTTTTGCTTTGAAATCACATTCATTCCAAAATGGTATGCATGTCAAGCGTGATGTGGCACAATGTATATGAATCAAATTGCATTCAAATTGTATAGGTGTAATTCACGCTAATTTATTTGTCATTTCTACGAGATGACAGCCCATATTTGGGTATTATGCAAAATATTTTGGTTGTCAAGAGAAAAATTATATATGTTTGGAATGACACAAGGGTAAGCAAATTATTATTATTATTTTTAATTTAGGTGAACACGATTTTGATTATTATTGTAAATGCATTTCATACAACTACATTTTTGCATATATGTTTTAATATTTGAGTAAGTGCTTTGTGTTTGATGCTCAAAAGGTCTTTTACACCATAGCGCTATCCATGTATCACCTTTTACATGCACTCGTTCATCCATTTCTCTCACCTTTTACTCATTCACAGGAATGGCATTTAGCTTGGCTCGAAGAATACTGTGCTCTTTTTAGATTTCTAGTGATTCTTAATGCAATGAAAAATGCAGAAGGAGCTTTGTAAACAATTTCATCTGGACCCAGATTAGTTATGTAACTTGTATTTTATCCTCTCATGCCAAATCCGACTCACCATTGGCCAAGCTCATTTGCCTCCCCTGCTTACCACATTATTTTTTTCTGTCCAGATATGGTTTATTAACACCCAACAGAGAGCCCTCATACACTGTTTAAGGAAGAGGGCTATGTACTGTCCCTTTAAGAGGGAATACACTGGCCACCTCATTTGCTACATTATGTGAATGGAAAGTTTCACAAGTGTTCTTAAAAGCAGCATTGAACCATTGCGCCCTCATGTGGACATCACTCAACTAGCACTTTCTTTGTTTAAAGCTGTATTAATAATTACTAACGTCTCATGTAGAATATTAGATTAATAAACTACAAAGCAAATTACCAGACACACAAGAAATTCGTTTTAGATTGTGTTAAGTATATTGTAAATGTTTCTTTAAATTCTGTTACACTGACATGATACAACGTGTGATGGTGTATCAAAAACATAACATTCTCTAAGAAAATACATAATCCTACACTATTAAATCCATCACTGCCATCACTTTCTTTTGTTGTCAGTGGTGATATTTGTGGATTGAAGGTGACGTCAGTGTAACGGTGCATGTCTGTGATTGGTTGTTTGTTGAGGGCGGGAAAAACTGGCCGATTGATTCCTAACATGAACCTTTTTTGTCTTCTTCTTGAGGGTCACAGACGAACCTGAGAGAGTCTGCAGATCTCCGGTCACAAGGTGAGTGTTTCCATATTCTTTTTAATAGATACATTTGACAGAGGAAGTAAGCCATCCATCTTCCAATTCTGGACCATTTTCTTCATTACAGAAAACAAGCAAACAACTCAAACAGAAGAAAGACAGAAAATAGGTAGAGGAGAATGAAAAATTATAGCACAAAGAATATCTAGATAAATTAACAGATAAATGTTATTTGCTCGGTAAAACATGTAAAAACACACTCCTCACATATTATCTTAACTCTGTTACTTCTCCTTAGCTACAGATACAGCCACAAAAAGTCAGGCTAAAAAACACAGGTAACTTCTAGCATGTGCTGCGTGCCATGTCAGATCAGACTGATCCGAATGTGACTGCTTTTTGTTAATTATATAGAACTGTGTACTGTATGTATACTGTGTGCATCAAAACTAGCTTAGATACACTGTATGTAGAGTTTGTTTAGATTCGTACTTGTCCTTCCCTTTACCTTTTTTCATATTCACATTATAATTTTCATTGACAGTGGTTGGCTTTTGCATTTCGAAAGTCACACTTCCATTTTTTTAAACATGGATGTTTGAATGACATTTTTTATTTTCTCTGCTAATAGTGACCAGCTAATCTCAATGTATATTACTGGTAAAAGTTGGATGTATTTGGAATGCGGTTTACATTCGGTTGAGATTTACATTGAGGTATAATGTGTATGAGGCATATGAAGTGCATGTTTGGCTGCACAGGTTGTGCTGAATTCAGCATACACATAGTGCTCTACCTATATACTTTTTTCTATACTTGGCTTGATTTTTATAATTTTTTTTATGTGCCTGAATGTTTTTTTTTACTCTACCATTCAAAGGTTTGGGTTTAGTAAGATTTTTTTGTTGTTGTTCAAAGAAATTAAGACTTTTATTAAGTGGGGATGCTTAAAATTGATGAAAAATAATAGTAAAGACATTAATGATGTTGGAACATTCTATTCATCCTAGAATCTTGAAAAACAAATGTCATGGTTTCTGCAGAAATATAAAGCAGTTCAGCTGTGAAGATGCACCAAATCAGCATATTATATTGATTTCTGAAGGATCATGTGACACTGATTTTTTTTTTACATCATAAAAAACATTTAAAAATATATGTTCAAACAGAGAAAACAATTCTATTATATTTCAAAATATTTCACAATATTGTTGTTTTTACTGTATTTTTGATCAATTAAATGCATCCTTGGTGAGCCAAAAAGACTTTTAAAAAAAATCTCACAGACACCAAACTTTTGAACGGTAGTTTACTTCTAGTCACCTTTAAAAATGAATGCCATTCACATTTTATTCAGACCTTGCTAAATGTTCTACAGCTTTTTGCTGATAGTCGAAATAATGCTTAGATTTTAACTGGTTTTAAAAATGGTTTTATTATCCTGAAGAAGTCCAGTGTCTCCTGAAAGGTAACTGGTTTTAGCTTTTATCTAAACATCTCCTCTCTTTTTGATTGTAGAAGTTTTTCGAACTGTTTTAAGATGTTTCTTTCGATCCATTTAGCATTATTTTATTAGTAACCCTTTACCACAAGGTTCATTTAACATTAGTTAATGCATTTCGTATCATACAATTACAATGTACAATATGTTTAAAGCATTTATTTATCTAGGTTAATGTTCATTTTTTATAATAAGACATTTTTAACATTTCAAGGTGTACTTTAATTTCAGTTTACACTTTTTTGAATTGCATTTTAATGAATGTAATATGAAATAAAATGAATAATCTTGATTGTTAAATGTTAAAAAGTTGTTCCTTGTTAGTTCATGTTAACCCATGCTCTACCTAATGTTAACTAATTGAACCTTGCTGTAAAGTGTTAACTTTCTATTTCCTGATCCTTGAAATTACAGTTATTTAGCTTAGTTAAATATTTCACAGACTACAGTCTACACAGTTTAGTCAGTCTTTAAGAACTGTGTTTTTGCTCTCACAGATTTCTAATATATTTCTCTCTTGTTCCCCCTCCACCCCCATCCACCCACACACGTCACCACCCACCTCCCATTTCTCCCCCATTTCACCTCCTCCTCCTCCTCCCTCTGCAGTCGCTATCTATCTGGGTATCAAAAAGCGACAGAGCCCAGGACCCCCCGATGCGGCTGGGATGTGAGGGTGCGGAGCCCGCGGGACCCGGCCGAGGTGGTTCTGGCTCTGCGGGAGGCGGCGCAGGGCTGCGGTTGCCAGGTCCACCAGGCCGGGCCCTTCCTCCTCTCCTGCACCCACGGAGCCGCTGGCTCCCGCGTTGCCTTCGAAGCGGAGGTTTGCCAGCTGCCCAACGGCCCCGCAGAGACCAGCGGTGTCCGATTTAAGCGCCTGTGGGGGGCACCGCTTGCCTTTCGGGACATCGCCACCAAAGTGTCCAAAGAACTCGAACTCTGAGGGCGACAGGGGGTGGAGGGCAGGGACAAAAGCATGGGACAGAAAGACGGGATGACTGAAAGCCCTGCCCACACCCCCGCCCCCTCTAAGCCTACAAAGACTGGCACACACACTTTGAGAACTGGGCACCTGCTCACACAAAAGCCCTGCTGAAGGAACTCCCCTTTTCCGGGTCTGTTTTACCGTTGATTTTACCTGGTATCTTAGCCATGTTATTTTTAACACAGATTGTTTGTTGCGTGTTCACTCTGTACATTGTCATTCCTTTTAAACTGCTGCTATTTAACTCATTTTTTGATTTCTATTCTCCTGCCGTGCTTGGCAAGAATAGTATGTTTTATTTTATCCTTGTTTCAATGACTATATTCACACAAAAAAACACATGTGAATGCCACACCATTTCGAACCGTAGACAACATGCAGAGCCGCTGACAATGCAAGTGCTGAAAGTGATAGCAATTTCTCCTCATTTTTTTAATGAAATGTCCTTGTTGGTTGTTTTAGCCATCAAACTTGTCAGTGATGCAGGTTGAGTAGGTGATGTCTGCTTTCCTGAGCCTCCTTGTTTTTAGATTCAACATATTACATGGTCACACCGTAGCACTTTAGGGCTGAGTGAGCAACATCACCTGTTTTAAAGCAGTTCTCCCTTCAAATGGTGCAATTTACCCCATTGAGCCAAGTCGAGATACAGTGCTCTTTGTGTTGCTCTTGTATGTGTTACGCTGATGAGAAACCTCTGTTATCTTGCCGGAAGTGCTCTCTGCTAAATGGCCACAAACAGACTGTTGACTTTGTTTATCTCTGATTTGACATAGTAAGTCCTCATTGTCAAGATTGGAATATGTCAGAGCTGTGCAATGTGAGAATGCAAGAATGATTAATACAACATTTGTCTGAAATCCAGTGATTTGTATGTCTGTTTATTTAGTAGCGTGGCAAATATCGCTAAGCATTTTAAAAGCAAATGCATTCTGTGGAGACCGGTTTTAAACATGACAAAGATATTTTTATAATGCAAATTTAAAAATATAGGAATATATAACAAAGGCATTATTTTCTAGAATACTTAAATTAATAACTAATAATTTCAATTTTCAGTCACAAAAAGACTATCAATATTGTACCAGCAATTTATTTATTGCGTTTCATGGAAATATGTTGTGTATGATTTTCCAATATACTGATATGTTATCATCATTTAAGCAAGCATGGATCTGGCTTCATGATAACCAAAAGAAATGATAAATCATGCTTGCTTGAATTCCTGTTGACTGTATTTGACTGAAATTATGAAATATGCGGTGTATAATTACAATTTTCAGTCACAAAAAGACTATCAGTATTGTACCAGCAATTAATTTATTGCGTTTCATGGAAATATGTTGTGTATGATTTTCAAATATACTTACATGTTGTCATTCAAGCAAGCATGGATCTGGCATCATAATAGCCAAATTAAATGACAAACCATGCTTGCTTGAATTATTGTTGACTGTATTTGACTGAAATTACTCATCTTTTTGTGCCTGTTGGGTCAGCTTAGCTGATTGAATTCATAAAACTGTGCTTAAAGTTTCAATTATATATTGACGTCCAGCTTTGAGAATTCTCAATGAATTCCCCACAAGAGTATTATACATTACATACATAAACATTACGTTTATAACTGTGTCTGGAGGTAAAAACCAAGATGTGCAAATAATGTAAAGGCTTAAAACAGGATGATTGTTACATGGGGCCGTTTATTAACTTTGTACAACCAAAAAAAAAAAATGGTGTGAATACAACATAGCTAGGGTTTTCTAGCTATGTGGAGGTTTGATCCCAGGATGTTACAGGAGGAACAGGAAGATAAGGAAAAGTGCAAGAAAAAAAGACAGGAAAGAAGTGAAGGAAAAAAGTAGGAAAAAGGGAGCAGGGTGGAGTGTCTCTTGGAAAAGTCAAGGTGGCATGACTGCATGAAAGAACAAATAAAAAAAGAAAAGCACTTTAGCCATTTTACTTCTGGGCAGGGATCATGCCATCGATGGACTCGCCCTTCTCCAGTTTCTTTTCCATTTCAACCATGAGCTTAACACCATCGACTACCAGCTGCACCTGCTGCACCTCGGAGGAGCCGAGACGGTCAGCGTTGGAGATGTCAAACACACCACCGACGGAGGCAGTGTCCACACCACCTGGATAATAAAGGTACAAAGAGTCACTCAAATGGATGATCACAGTGCAACACTCCACGCCATTTTATATGTTCAATAATTTCAAGCCCACCTGTGCCACGCTTCTGAAGACGCAGTCTGGTCAGGATCTCCTCGAATTTGGCATGTGTGCTGAGTTTAGGCAACTTGACGTGTACGCCACCACGAAGACCAGTACCCAAGTTAGAGGGGCAGGTCAGGATGAAACCAAGATGCTCGTTCCACATGAAACCGTGGTTGTGCTTCTTGAAGATGCTCTCAATCTGCAATATACAACAAAGAGTCAAGCCTTTGGTTGCTTATCTTTGCATTAGATGAAAAAAAGTACAGCGTGATTAGGTGCTAAACAATGGGATTTACCTTCTGCAGGCCAACGCAGAACCTTTTGAAGACCTCCTTCATGTTGCCACCCTGCTGCATGGAAATGACACGGAGGTGATCCTCCTCGTTCACCCACACAAGGAAGGTTTTGTTGTCGTTGTGCCAGATGCCTCTTGCGTCAGGCCAGTCGCGGGCCATGCCGGCAGCCAACAGCAGTGGGGACACGGGCTTGTCAAACAGGAAGTGGTCAGCAATGAGCTGCTCCTGCTCCTTGTCAGTCATGTCCTTCAGAGGGTAGTACTTGCCCTTGAACTCCCCATCCAGGCTGTTCAAAGCTGTGAGACGAACAATGTGAATGTCCGTAAGACCAGGCATGTTGGTTTGTAGATGTCAGTACTTGATGTGACTGAGACTGAGACTCACCCTCAATGGACAGCTTCTCCACAGCTCTACGCTCACCACGGCTGTTGTGGGGAGGCAGGGTGAATCCCTTGATGCTGCGGCCGGTACGCACACGGCTGCTCAGAACGTAGTTGGGGTCAAGGTCATCACCACCCTGCGCACAGGTAAACATCAGCTATGGTACGAGTAAAACAGCCATGATCATGTAAAGAACTTTAGAGTACCTTCAGGTTCTCCCAGTTCAGATCTGTCAAGTGCTTGTCGGTGGGCTTGTAGCCACCGTGACGGTCGGAAATGATGGGGTCGAACAGCTCCTTGAAGACTTCATAGGACTCCTCATCACCAGCCACACAGCCGACAGTCATGATGAAGGGGTGGCCTTGAGTTGGAATCAAAAGGAAGCATTTTATTTATCTTCAAGGACAAATAAAACGTCACATGTGGTATCTTTGAGAGATTGGCTACTATGTAGAAATGTATTCAAACATGTTCGGCTTACCAGGGTTGTCCACGCCAGTCTGGATGCAGTCATCCAAGGTGAATCCACTGGGAGTTGACTTGCCCCTGAGTTTGTTGTAGATGTCCTTATTAAGGACCTTGGCCATGTGGTTGTTGTGCAGGGAGAGGTCAGGGTACTCCTCCTCCAGAGGGAATTTCATCTTGTAATCGTTGTGGCAGTTCTTCGTCATGATTGCACTTTTTTCCGACGATCTGCCACAAGACAAGAATAAGGCAAGTTGACGCCTACAATTTGCTTTTGAGATAAGTTTGCAACTATTAGCGGCACGGCAGAGTCATTGTTCGGGTGGACAGCTAGCATTGTCCCATGCAGGCCTGCTAAGGTCTTCTATGGTGTAGCATACTCATTGTACCCAGGAATGAAGGGGAAACCAACGGCCCTGCTCGCTGACATTAATATTGAGAATTACAACGCTTAATCGCACTAATTTCCAGAATAAAAAGGGCAGCAATTGCAGACACTATTATTGCATGCTATATTTTGTGTCCCATGTAAACGTCAATCTCTTAGTAACAGAATATGTTGCTTTTTCTAACCAGCACCTCATATTTCTACATGAAGTGGTGGTTGCATAGTTTCCATGCTTGTATGAATCAGACAGCAGGTGATATTTTTAGCATGGCTGGCAAACTCACTCCTAACACTCACAGTAGATAACATTCACCTCACTAGTTTCTGATGGGGGTGGAGCGTGTACACTCGCCCCATACGGTATTGTAAAGTTGAATTAAAAATATTATTCGAAATATCGAAAATGCTTACAGTTTAGGATAAATAAATCATCTTAATCTATTTGTCCATGTTCACAGATTTTGCATGTAGTTGCATACAAAAAAAAAAAGAAATGTCTGAGGCATTATGAATAGACTTAAATAAAAGCTATGAACGCCAGATGGCATGACCTTGCACCAAAGTACAACAGATGTCAAGCACATAGATCATTCCTGCCATAGACAACACATCTACTCTAGACTACTCTCTTATTAGCTCTCCAATGCATTACGAGTCTCTAAACCTTATCAGGCAAGGACAAGCTTTTCTGCAAAGCAGCTCCAAAAATATGAAACTGAGAATTTTTAACATTCCACCTATCAAGATAGTAATTCCACAAGAATCCAGAATCCAGTGCATGAGGAACACCAATGTGGTTTGATTAATTTGAATGGGGAAAAATTTGGATCAACCTGACTGAAAGCCGCAATGTATTACATCCTTTTTGTCTGAAGTTTATCATGTTTCATCAAGTACCCCTTATTCCCACCCTTGTAAAATATCTGAACCGTAACTTAGTTTACCTGTATGGGAGAAAATGTAACAGTCCTTGGGATCAGATCCTTTTCACCAAGCCAATGTAGGGGTTGCCCAACTTTGCAAGATGTCAGACCTTGGTTTATATACTTCGATGTTTGTTGCCCATTGGCTGCTCGGCTCATGCATGCTTAAACCTGATTGGACAGCTGCACTCCTTGATAGGGGTTTCAGGTTCTAAAAGGAAAGAAGCTGCATCACAACACCCGAGACGGGCAGACAGCTGTCCTCACCCCCTCACAGTGGCCTGTTCCCCCGTGTTCAGTTATGAAATAAACTCGAAGGCACTGCAGAAGCACAAAGATGGTCTATTTACTCATGTTAATTAATAATAATGCATTTAGTAATTACTTAAATAGTACCGTTGTGTTGAGGCCTAAAACTGTCTTTTTTATGTTTTCTGAAGAAAATTGTGAAAAAGGACTAAACTTCAAATAAAACCCAGTAAAAGTTATAATACCATTCATTGTTATTTTGAATGTACAAGTTAAAATAGATGTATGTGGTATTTGCATTTTTATGCTTAAAATATCGTTTACTTATAATCAACAGAAATAGTCAACATTAATAACAGTTCCCATTAAAATAGTAGTTGGCCCTATATTCATCCATGTCTTGTAATATATACTAAGAGAACGTAAGAGAAGGCATCATGTGTCTCTTAAGGTGAAGACAGTCTGTACTGTACACACTAGTGTTCTCAGTGTCCAGTTAGTGAGCCCTACTGCCTAAAGCCATTGCATGCAAAATACAAAAAAATATAAGTATGGCATCATTTTAAAGATTTATTGACTAGACTCAAGAGATTATGTGTAGGCATATACAACGCTGGTGTGGTTGGCATAATGCTTTCATCTAAATGTTTTTGAAGGCAGCATATGATATAACACAACACATAAAGTTTGGTCTAATGGAGAAATGCAATGAATAATAATTTGTTTATTTTTCACTTTTTTTATTCAATTGCTGCTAAAAGATAAGCATTTGCTTAGTTCTCTTTAAAGCTCACTTGATTTTGTTCTAGATCATTAGACATGATGCTATGGTGCCTTAGAGGTCAATTTGAAACCAGTGTCTTGCAGTCTTGCAGACTCATCTTTTATAAAAAATAAAAAAGTCATCTTTTCTCAAAATTGTTTATATTGCTATTATCGTTCTATGTTTTTATGTATGTAAATGATTTATTGTAAAGTGACTGCAAGACACTATTAAAAAAATGACTTTTTCTTCTTTGCAGTGTAGACAGAAGGCGGCTGCCTACAGACACATCCACAGCCTGATGGTCTTGGAAGTAAACCAGAAAACACTCTGGAGTTTTATGAGTAAGTAACTCCAGTGTGCATCCATTGGTTTATTAGTGTTTTCCATAAATGCTTTAAAGAGGATGTGGGCAGAAGGTTTAACCCTGTGGAGGGGGTAAAAAAAAACTCTATACCATCAGTGAAGCGACAGGTTTGTGAAGGTGTGTGTATAGTACAGAAAGATGGAAGAGGACAAAACTCAACCATCCCCCTACACTATATTAATACCCAGTGTTCAGTTTCACAGTTGCACCCCTGCTATGTGTTCCAATGTGACAAAATGTGTTTAACCATTATCCACTTCTTGCTTATCTGCCAGATATTATTTGTATCTAGATACTGATGTGATCTTAACTTCTTGTTTTTACCTCAGGATTACTTGATATGAAATACAAGCACAATAATAGATAAATTAAAAAAAACTGTCATTTTAATTTAAAGGTCTATTTTGCTGACGACCAAATCTTTACAATTTGGGTTTTGTCTTCTATAGTGAAGGAGAGCCTGGATTTGGAGGAGAAGTGAAGGGTTAAAGGGGAAAAGGAAAAAACTCAAGCTCACTGACTACTCCAAAATTAGCAGCCTTGCTTTGAACAGCATAGCATGCCTTGCAGTGAAAGAGGACAGTCACATAACAGTGTTACCACCAGCCATGAGAGTGTGGGCATAACCGGTGTGTGGGGGTCCCTGTGAACAGAGAAAACCCCTTATCTCATAACAGCATACACAAATGTCTTTTAGGAAATTATAGGGGGGTGGAGGGTCACTGTACAGTCTACATGCAGAGTATCATGTCCGCATGCACTTTAAAACGGTTTCTTGACTGCATACTTCTAGGGAACGTTTATAGAAGGGTATAGAGTAATTTGACATAGAGAAGAATTAAACATTGGGGTTTTCCACAGCTGTTTGAGATGGGTTATAATAGCGCCTTCTTTGCACCCCTTGCACAACTTCTGAAAGTTCTGTGTCGAAAATAGCCACACTTAATAAGCTCCGTTAACTTAATCTTTGAAATGGGTTTGAGAACAATTGTTCTTTTTTTATGTATGACCATAAAAGATAATGAGATAAAAGAAAGATAAAAGAAAATTTACCATGCAAATTTTACTGTAAGTTGTCTGCACATTGTTATATAACTCAGTCAGCTGATTACCTTGAGATAAATTTAGCCGAATGTGTATGATGGTCTTTTGCCATTCGATAGCTGTTGTATTTCAGGATTGTACGATGCACATGCTTTCAAACAAATTGACATGTGACATACATATTCAAATTCTGTTTGGTCTCCACTTCAAGTTTGTAAAGTTTAACCCAGCCAACTCAACATTCGAATTAGCAGACAGCGACAAACTGCTGGGGCCCAGGCTAATGTAACGAGAGACGTAATTGAGCTACAGCCTGGTATTAACAGACAGCAAGTTTATTCCATTTTGATGTTACGTAAGTAGCAGAGGTGGGACGCGTGTCCCATGACCCCATGACCAAGGTGCTGGACTGATGCAAATGTGACCTTTATATATTTCACTTTCTATAAACAGACTAAAAAATGGTGTCCCGTGATTTTATCTTAGCTAACATAAAATTAATGTAGCATGGAAAGTTGACGTCTGTACTGTAAAATGGTCATTTTGGCCGACATTGCTTCTTAGGGCTTGACTGTATCCAACAATTATTAAAATCATTCAATATTGTCATCCTTTTGATATAATTCATTAGCATTATACTCAATTCATGACCTAAAACATAGCTGTTTCCTACTCTGTTAAAACATGATTTCCTCCATTTGGTTCCGTTCTACATGATGGTGGGAAGACAAATATATAATCTTATTGCATTTTGTCCTTTTTTTTTTTGGTGTGGACTACAGAAAATTATCAAACAAATATTTTTTTTAATTGCAGAAAATAAGGCTACATTTGCAACACTTCTAACAATCCACCCCCCCCCACCCCCTGCTTGTCATTGAGTCACATGGTTTAGTGCTCTCTTCTTGCTATTACTGTAGTGTGAAGGTCATAGTTTTATATTTTATAAAAAGCTGAGTTTTGAGAGATTTTTGTGCACCTACATGCACATCCGCTGCAATCTGTTCTCTTGAAATCAGAGTTGGTCAACTGGCTTACAGGCACTATGTTTAGTGCTAGGTTGCAAGGTTGTCTCTTTCCCCACGCCATCTCGCCAGATTGAATTGCACTGACTCAGTTAGTCAGAGTCCCACCATTTGTCCCTCCCTCTGCCTGTCCATTGACCTCTGCCCCCAGAATTTAGAGTGACCATAATCAAAATGTATTTATGTATGTGAAATGAATGTTTGATGTCCCAAATGTGTTATGTTTTTCTAGTGCAGCAGTATGGGTCTGTACATTTTTTGAAAAACAAACATTGCTGGATGACATCGAGTCACATGGTTTAGCGCTAATGTGCCAGATATGTTCTCACTTTGCTTTTACTGTCAGTGAAAAGGTCATTGAGCATTTGATTCATGAACTGACACTGCTGGCTTGGCATAGCATCATCTCCCACATCTATACAATCAATCCATAAACTTGCTCCCATCGTTGATACCCATTGACTCTATATTGAATGCGCTGTTACAGATCTCCTCCTTGAAAGCACAGCTATAATGGTTGAATTAACAGCTGTGCTGTGGGTGTCACCTGAGGTGTGGAGGGGCTTCACACAGAAATGTTCATTGCATTCTTTGTGCTTAGCACTGCTCTCCATAACCTTTCTACTTAGACCAAAGCCTCATTCAACGGTGCTTGTCTAGAACAAATGATTAGCGCTTCATTCTTAGGAAACATCTGCACAATTTGTGACCTCATGACTGACTATTAGTATAATTCAAATAATGTACCATTAGTCGCATTCATTGATATTTTAATGCAATAGAAATTATATTAATTGGTAAATGGTACATTTTTAATGGAATATCAGTCAATTTGTATATGTTTATTTATTATCATTATATTTGAACTGATTACAAAGAATATATATATATAGAATTTTTTCTAAAATAGTTTATTAATTTTCTTTGCATCACTGTTTTAATTCTGTTGCGCTCTGACATTTCTTTAAAAATAACGGTTTCTTCTAGAGCTGTCAAATGAATTGATTGCAATTAATTGCATCCAAAATAAAAGTTTGCATTTACATAATATATGTGTGTGTACTGTGTATAATTATTAAGTATATATAAGTTAACTCATTCATGTATATATTTAAGAATTAAGAAAAAAAAAATATATATATATATTGGTATATATATATATACCAATGTATATATGTATATATGTATATATACATATATATGTATATATATATATATATATATATATATATATATATATATATATATATATATATATATATTTTTTTTTTTATATATACATAAACATATTTTTTTTTTTTATATATATTTTTTTTTTATGCATGAGCATCATAGACTGGAAATGATGTATGTAGTGTCCGTGAAGTTCTGAAGCGTAAAGTAGGGTCGAGCTGGCCATTGCCATTTGCCACTCCCGGATAACTGAAAACTGAAAAGAGGAGGGATGTGGCTGGAGCTGAGGTGACGTGATGACTAATAGACAGAAGACAAATGGCAATCCACCTGTCACTCAAAGTAGTCACGCCCCTTAATTATGCAGAACTTTATATAATCTTAACGAATGAGTTATTAATACATTTAAAAGATCACCCCCTCAAAGTTGTCATGAAGGGCAAAATTAGCCATATAGACCAAAACCACAATTGGTACCAGGCAGTAAACATGTTTTTTTTTTCTGCTGTAAAATTGAGATTCTCAATTTTTCTGCTGCCTTCTGGAGCTTCTCTAGCAGTCAGTCGATGAATTGCAGTTTAAGTCACTGGGAGAAACTGGGGAGGTTGCCGTTTGGTATTTATATATACACATTTCAAATTATACACAGTACACACACATACATTATGTAAACATGAACTTTTATTTTGGATGTGATTAATCACGATTAATCATTAATTTGACAGCACTAGAATTTTCTTCATATTTGTCTCTGTGAGTAGGCTAATTGTTTGTATCACTGGCCTCATCAAGTTGACTATCAACTCTGTTATAGGAAAAGTAGCTGTTTTGCAGTAGGCTACAAAAACTGTAAATTTATTATATATTATTGTATATTATTATAATATATATATTTTTATTATTATTAATATAATACAAATGTCAAATTTTCCCTGTCACATTTTCCCTGCACCTTCCCAAGTATGCTAATCGCCTGCACATTTCCCTCATCACCACACCAATCAAACCCACACACACACCGTTTTTCTTTGGCCTCAACAAGTGATTCAGACTCTCTCTTACCTCAATACCCACCTAGAGAAACTTATCTAAGTTCTGCCTCTTTCATTCCTGTATACCCTAATACTACAATTCATTATTATTATTAATATATAATATTACACATAAATGTTAATATATAATAATATTCTATATTGTATAAAGGCTGTAATTAGTTTTGCAACCATAAAATAGGAATATTGCAGTCCATTACACAATGCTGAAATGTCATAAGTTATTATTTACCCAAGAATGTGCCATTTATGAGCCAGTGGAACAAAATTATATCAGAATTACAAATATAAAATTATATTATGTTTTAATAACAATGCATCCCTACTTCTACTTTGCAAATCTAAAGCCACATATTTATGTTTGAAAAAACAAATTTTAAGAATTGTGATTGTTTGTTTGTGTTGTTGGGGAGTAATAATTGGAAAGACATTGCTGAATTTTGTTATATTTCTTGAATTTGCATTACTGACATTCAGACAGTGTCTAGTGTCTTCATATACAAATTAAATTCAGTCATGCCACATAAAGTGTGGTTGAGCTGACACAACAGAGAGATATCAAAAGGGTTTTTTTAGTAGTTCTATTGACTTTGGCCTCATCACATTTAGAGATATAGATTAGCTCTCTCCCTGTTTGAGAGCATTGCACTGCACTGGCCCAGCCAAACTGCCCTTATTGGGAATATATTTGCCCCCAGCTCCTCTAGCAGCTGAACCATTAATCATTCCAGTCTCATATATCTGCCAGCAGTTGCCCATCGCCATCACAGTCCTTCCACTTTATATCTCTTGACTTGTTTTTCTTCCTAAATCATACGCTGGTTTTACTCTTTCCGTGATGCAGTGTGCCAGCATCAGCTTTTTCCTTTTGTCTGTTGCATTTTGAATGAGTTGACCCCTCCCATTCCTCATTCTCAATTCTGCACAGTCTTATTTAGATAACTTTGTATGTTAAAGCCAAGATGCATCCTGATCTGTATGGTTCCTATCATTAAGTTAAGCAAGTCTGACGGGTCCGAGGCTAATGCTGCTTATTTTACACCCAGACAGCACCCCCACCCTCTTGCCCCAACTCACCCTAAGCGGCTTTATTGAAACTATGCCAATGTGGCGTCACAGAAAGACTCCTCCCTGTGCATGTCCAGTCTGTTTAGACTTATTTGTGACTGTGTGATGTAACAAATAGATTAACACAGACATTTACTTTGTAAGTATTGTTTAATGTTTTTGTTGCTACGAGCAACTCTACCTAGACAGCCTAATCAGTACATAGGCCTCATAGATTCATTATTAGTCGATAGCCTACATAGCCAAGCTACTCCTTATACTTTGCTTAGTTTTTGTATTTTGTTTTTCCACTAGTGGGCTCCGTACTAATGTTGTCATTACTTGCAATGTGAGGCTTTGGAATCATAGCTCATATATTTACATACACTCACTCACTTTTAGTCAGTTTCATTATAGCCCTCACTGTAAAAATATAGCCTAACATTAAATTTACAGTAAAAACAATCTAATAAAAATACTAGCAGCTGTGACTGTCAGAAATGTACAGTATTTCAGCACAATGCAAAAATAAAATAAAAACAAAACTATTTTAATAAAATATGATGAAGCAGCTCAGTCAGACCATATGGAGTCAGACGCAGTTCAGAGAAGTCGCAGATAGGTGGCCTGTGTGGTCGCGCGCAGCCGCCGTACATGGTATGCAATGACGGATCAGGTAAGCGCTGTTAATTCACCCTGTCTGCGACGCCACAACAGGTGAATGAATGACTGCGACGGCTTTAATCATTTATCGCTACTACATCAGGGAAAAAAAGATGTGATGTGGAATATTGTAGTCGGAATTATCTGGCTGTAAAGTCTGGACGCGTCGCGGACACTTGTCCGAGTTACTGCAGGTAAATAAATATCAGCTGTTGACACTCACTGACCGATAGTCTCTTTTAATGAGCTGGGGGGAATAAACAGCTTTACTGTGCGGTTTGATAGACTGTCACCATCTCGTTTCTTGGTCTGTTTGTTTTTCTGAATTATGCCTCGATTCTACTGCTAATCTGATAAAAGTCGGCATGTTTATGAAGTCGACTTTAATTATTACAATAAAATCTCTTTTTAATGGTCTGTCCATCTTATATATATATATATATATATATATATATATATATATATATATATATATATATATATATATATATATATATATATATATATATATATAGCCTGTTTATTATTAGGAGATATTAATTCAGTCCTATACAGTACATATAGTGGGCTACATGTACATCTATATTTAAATGTAAAAAAAACCTCTATGCTTTGTTTACACAACATGTGTCTGGAAATAGACTACCAGAGGTCAGTACTGTAGTATTCAAAAGTCAAATCCAATAGATTTTGTCCTTATTTGCACACCCTCCTGTCATTCCAAACTTGTATGACTTTCTTTCTTTCATTACATTTTAGCCATTCCTTTCACTATACTGAAAGTAAACAATTGTTGGGTTTGTCAACCTCTACAATGACAAAATATGACTCTTGTTCTGTCCTCTAAAGCGATACAATTCCTTTTATAACAAACAGACTGGCATTTAGTTTGTCATTTGCCGATATTCTGAATTAGATGATTTGGAATACAGCACACTTGTCATATGAACCACCTCCTGGTCTGTTCATTATAATTGCATGATAAAGAGTGACCAGCACAATGTTCAAAATTTCTCTTTTGTGTCCCACAGTTTGAAATGACATTAGGGTGAGTAAATAATGACACTTTTTTTGTTTAGCCTTTAGTCCAACTCCACCCATTAAACATGCCAAACTGGTATATAATTCTATTATTTAACATTTTGGTTTTGTTATTTTCTCAATTAATTACCATTAAAACCATGTATCACGTGTGTGATAACCTCATCGGTGTGGCGTAAACATTATCTCAGGCCTTTACCTCCCCAGAGGGATCTTTGTTCCTACATGTAAACTGATTCTTACCTAGCAACCCTTCTGCTTGTTTTCATCTTGTTGGGGTGGCAAAGAAGCTTCACTTTACTTCTGTCTTTTAAAACTATAAGGGGTCTCTGCTCTTATTCTCTTAAAACTAAAATAGTTGTATTCTCTGGTTCTTATTGAAAAACATGCATATTGGCCATCTGAACATATCACACATATGTTACTGTTTTGATAGTGCAGTTACTTTTACATGTTGTTTTCCCATCAGAGAATGCATTTTTATTAAGCTTTTTCTTTCTTTGCTGCCAAAGGATATTGTGCTTTAAGTGTGAATTAAGGTCAGTTTCTGATATTCTATACTGTGTGTGTGTAATGTAATTTTACATGTGATCCTTTTCTGCTTGTTTAGTTGCTTGTAGAGTTTGTCTATACATTTTCAAGACCATTTTCTGGCTGACAAATCATGTCATATTTCTTAGTTAGTGTTTGTTTATTTTGCTGGGCATATTAACATTGATGTCTGTGTAAGTTAAGTTTATGTAGCCAAAGTGTAGCAGTCTTTTTGTGCTGAACTATAAAATATGGTGTGGAAATACACTATAAAAAAATATTTACATTTACATTTAATCATTTAGCAGACGCTTTTATCCAAAGTGACTTACAAAAAAGGGGAGAGCAATAGAAGCAACGAAACAAACAAGGCCAACAACCTGTAAGAGCTGTAAGAAGTCTCAATTAATTAGCACAGTACACAATTGTTTTTTTTAATTGTTTTTTTATTTTTTTATTTTTTATAGCCATGTACAATAGCCACCTACAACAAAAACTCAAGTACGCAAAATACCGAACACTGGATTTTGATAGCCATGATAACAACCCATTAGGACTAAGGCTGTTGCCCCAGCTGTTGTCGTTAATGCAGATTCAGTGGCCCAATGGGTTGGTTTTGTATGGCATTCTAGCTAAACGCGCAGCAATAATCTACAACAAAAACTCACGTACGCAAAATACAGAACACTGGATTTTGATAGCCATGATAACAACCCATTAGGACTATTTATTTTGACCTTCTGACTTGATGAAAGACCTTCTGGCTTTCTAATCAGTAAATCTTGGACTCCATCCAATCTTTACAGTAGATAAACTTAAGGTTCTGATCTATGTAGAATAGTTATTTGCATGTATGCCATTTAGATTTCAAAGTTTTCAGCTTTTTAATATTTTTGAAAGAAGTCTCTCATGCTTAGTGTTATTGTGAAATATTATTGCAATTTAAAATAGTTCTGTAGTTTTTATATATTTTAAAATGTAATTTATTTCTGTGTTGGCAAAACAATAACATGATCCATTTAAAATCATTCTAATATGCTGATTTGGAGTTCAAGAAACAATTCTAATTATGATCAGTGTTAAAAACTGCTTGATATTTTTTTGATGTTTTTCATGATTTTGTTGATTAATAGAAAGTTACTCTTTTGTTTCAGTGTAAAAGGCTTTACTGTCACATTTGAACATTTTAGTGCATTCTTGCTGAATAAAAGTATTAATTTCTTTAAAAAATGAAAGTGTAATGTGACTCTTCTCCTTATGTAAGAACAAAGTTTGAACTACTTGTAAATGTTCCCCCTTAAATAATTTCCGCCATTTTGGTTGGAGAGTTATAAGTTAAACGTCCTTAGAATCATGCTCAATTTGCACATTAAATGCACATTAATACCAAATACAAATATTTTCCTCTCCAGGTGGTCAGACATGTTGTCAGGGGAGGAAATACTATGCAGCACCCAGCAGGTGATCGCAGGGCTGGAGGCTTTGCGTGGAGAGAACCGCACGCTGCTGGACAGCCTGCAGGAAACACTCCAGAGCCAGAAGTCCAGCGAGAGCGGCAGCCTGGAGCAGGAGAAGTCCAGCATCATTTTAGAGTCTCTGGAGAGAATTGAGCTGGGCTTAGGAGAGGCACAAGTGAGGGACGCAGTCATCATCATTCATCAGTCACGTTAAGAGCATTTCCACTCACCCTAGCTGTGTGTTTCCTGCTCATCCAGGTAATGATGGCGCTGTCAGCACACTTGGGCTCCTTGGAGGCCGAGAAGCAGAAGTTGCGTGCTCAGGTGCGGAGGTTGTGCCAGGAGAACCAGTGGCTGAGGGATGAGCTGGCCCGGGCCCAGCAGCAGCTACAGGAGCGGGAACAGGAAGTGGTTACTTTAGAGGAGCAGAACAGGCACCTGCAGTTCATGAGCAGCATCCGCAAATACGACCACGAAGAGCCGCCTCCGGTAGGGGTTCATCTTGGAAACATTCATACAGTTAATATTAGGTTCTTAGGCTAAACATTTTGTTCTACACTAGCTTTGTGGTTCTATTTTTGTATGCTCAATCATGCTTCCTGGTAATAATTAAACAAATATTAATAAAACAATTCCCACCTAAGTGTCATTTACACCACATCTCAAGTTGTTTTTAATAGCATTCTGTGGTGGAAATATTTTTTTTAATAGTACAATGGTAGATTGTAAAATATGCATCTGAAATGCACACAATTAAATCATATTTTTATACTTCAATAATTTGAAGAAATTACTGCTTGATTGGTAATGACAAAAACAATATTCTGCTCACAAGTATAATATATCTTGATTTTTATAATTTTTTTTATTATACTTATTTCATCTCAGGTGTATATTTTTTAAAAGGTTTTTTATATTTTTTATTTTTCCGTGTTTTTTTTTCTAGGCTTGGTTGTGTTTATAGGGTACAGTATAACATGTCTTAATACTTTTTTATTTATTTTTTACGCCATATTTTTCTTATATTTGAACTTTATTCCACACCGCTGTCTCCACTGTCCTTTGAGCGGCTCGTTTGCTTCCTGCTTCTATGAAGCCCATCCCTCTGAAAAACGCAATGGTCTTAGATTGGTTAGATGGCCAAATGTAGTTTCCTGTATTTTTATTGGCTGAAGTGCCAAGCACAGGTTGTCCAGAAACGCCACGTCCCTTTACCATTACGGGCAGAAGTCACATCTGCGGTGACTAGCAAGGGTTTATGATGTCACCAACCCAGGAAGAAGCTCGTTGTAGTCCAAACCGGCCGTTTTTGTAGGCAAAAAAACTGCCGTAACTTTAAAAGACAATATCTCTGTTTGCATTGAACTTTCAGCGCTGTAACTTTGAGATACTGTTTATGCTCAAGCAGCAACATTACACACTAACTAAAGTTAAAAAAGTGAAATTGCATGCAACCACCCCTTTAATATATGCTGTGGAATAAACCGCACATAGCAGTGGGAAAGTGGTATATTTGGATTATCGTAGTTTTAAATGTAATGTATTTCATATGTTCATGGGGGATTTTCATATTATTCATACAAAAATGCATTTGGAAAAATAAATATGGCAAAAATTTGGTTAAAAGTAAGTTTGACCTTTATATAACAAAATAAAAGTAAAAATCAACCTCTATAAATCAAGTTCAAATATTTTTTTATGTATTTCTGCTGCAATTATGACAAAGCTACTAGAACTTCATGATTTTAATATATTAAGAATCATAATTTTCACACTTTAGATTAGGAACTAATTCTGACTATTATCTAACTGTTAAAGGGTTACTTCAGCAATTTAGCATATGGCTTTATATCACTAGAAACCCAGGAGTATATTCGAATGATCTCTTGTTCGGATCACTCACACGTTGTTGAACAGACACGTTCAGTTTTTAATTGTAATGTCTGTTCTCTAACTGAACTGATATTATGAAAATGAATGTGGTGGGAAAGTGATTCAATAATCCAGCGGTGGCTTTGGGAGTTGCTTTGTTGGGCAGCAAAGCAAGTGCATTCTGGGAGTTGTTGTTTTTCATCCCCGTGAGGCAAAAATACATTTTCTGTCTTTTCTCAGTCTAGAAGGCACCAAATCCAAAAATTATTTCACATTTCTACTACATTAATGACCCAGTTTAAATACAAAACGTAATGCTAAATCACTGAAGGAACGCTTTAACTATTACGGCTTTGGCCACAATAAACTCTTGCTTACTAATTATTGCTTATTAATAGTTAGTAAGGTAGTTGTTAAATAAGGTATTGGGTAGGTTTAAGGGATGTAGAATATGGTCATGCAGAATAATGCATTGATATGTTCTTTATAAGTACTAATAAACACCTAATATCCTAGTAATATGCATGTTTATAAGTAACTAGTTCATAGTGAGAATTGGACTCTAAACTTCTTGACCCAAGTTATTGTGTGCTGAAGCCCCCTTGTGAGCCCCAGCACCATGATTGAGAACCACTGGTCTAAAGGCCTTCCAAAATATTAAATGGCACACTCATGACATGTTCATGCTGTTTGTTTCTTCCAGGAGGATAAAGATTCTTCTTCAGGAAAGGAGTCCCTTGATGATCTCTTTCCTACTGAAGAAGAGGAGCAATCACAGAGTAAATCATTTCTCACAGACAACAGCTGTTCCTTTACACATTTGTTTTCAGAGTTTTTGCCATGTCATGTTTTAGGTTAGCCTAAAATAGATTTAGGGTGGTGTTTGGTTTCAAGCACAGTTAGGATTTAGTACAACCTCAACTAGAATTTAAACTCCTGAAAGAGTTTTTTGCCTTTTTTATTGAGATAAGGGTAGAGGACAGGAAATTGAGAAATGTCACAAGATGGGTTTGAACTCATGATCCTTCTATTGGAGCATGTGCACATGCGCTTCAGCGCATCTTTTGTATTTGCAGTGTCTCGGCCACACAGTAGTGCCGCTGCCGCTGCCCAGCAGGGAGGATATGAGATCCCTGCCCGACTCCGAACGCTCCACAACCTGGTGATCCAGTACGCCTCTCAGGGCCGCTATGAGGTGGCCGTGCCGCTCTGCAAGCAAGCTCTGGAGGACCTGGAGAAATCCTCGGGCCACAGTCACCCAGATGTTGCTACCATGCTCAATATTCTGGCTTTAGTGTATAGGTCAGTTTTACAGAACATCAAATAAAAAATTACCTGTTATCATATACAGAATCAATATTTGTATTTAAATTATAACCTTATTAAATAATTATTATAAATGTAATCTTTTAAAGGGATCAGAACAAATACAAGGAAGCTGCCAGTCTCCTGAATGATGCATTGGCCATCCGTGAGAAGACACTAGGCATGGACCATCCAGCAGTATGCACTGTTTGATTTCTTTAGGAAGTAAAACAATTCACATGTCCTTTTCCAGAGTTTGTGTGTTTGTGTTTGTAGGTGGCAGCTACTCTGAATAACCTGGCTGTGTTGTATGGGAAAAGGGGGAAGTACAAAGAGGCAGAGCCATTGTGTAAAAGAGCTTTGGAGATCAGAGAAAAGGTACTGACATAATAGAAGAACGGTAATCCCACCTGTCAGATCATATCCACTTACACTACCGTTCAAACGTTTGAGGACAGTAAGATTTATTTTTGAAAGAATTTAACACTTTTATTCAGCATGGGTGCATTACATTTTTTTTTTTTAAAGTGACAGTAAAGACTTTTAACATTATTACAGAAAAGTTCTACAGTTGTTTAAATGTGAAAACAGTTATTAATGTTGAGCAGCAAATCCACATATTAGAATGATTTCTGAAGGATCATGTGACACTGAAGACTGGAATGATGATGTTGAAAATTCAGCTTTGCCATTACTAGAATGAAATTGTAATACTATTTCACAGCATTACTGTTTTTACTGCATTTGCTGATGCAAAAATGCAGCCTTTGTGACTTCTTTCCATGGAAATATGAGGTTTGATTTCTAGTCATGTAAATTAATAAAATCTTGGTCATTTTTATTATAACGAACAAACATTTTTCTAGCTTTGCTTTATTTTTTCTGGCTGAAATTATGTATTAAAATTAAAATAAAATAAAAATCCATATCATTAATCTTTATCCAATAAATCAAGAACAACTGGGAAAGTCATGAGGCCTTTAAATATTGTGGACATCAGGAGGCTGGAGTCAAAAAGGTTAAGAACCACTGGTCTTGTCTAATATCTTGTCTATCTTTAACTGGTGACAGGTGCTTGGGATGGATCACCCCGATGTAGCCAAGCAGCTGAATAACTTGGCCCTTCTATGCCAGAACCAGGGCAAATACCAGGAGGTGGAGCAGTACTATGAGCGCGCCCTGCACATTTATCAGAGCCAGCTGGGACCTGACGATGCCAACGTGGCCAAGACAAAGAACAACCTTGTGAGGATAGGAAATGAGATACTTAATAATCATAGCAGTATTATATTATGTGTTATATAACATACCGTTCATGTGCTCCTCAGGCCTCCTGCTACCTCAAGCAGGGTAAATACAGGCAAGCTGAGGCTCTTTATAAAGAGATTCTGACTCGTGCTCATGAGAAAGAGTTCGGCTCAGTGGAGGGTAAAATTCATTTTATATCTGCCTTCAAAGAATTATCTACACACCATATTTTGGCCTATTAAACATACCTGTCCAATAGCAAATTAATATTTTCACATCTATAAAGGAGACGGACGGCCAGTTTGGATACATACAGAGGAGGGAAGCTCCAGACAGGTATGTTTTCAGTCCAAATATATATGTTTTATAAGGAGAAATAGCTTTTTATCTTTATTTTCCTCTGTGTGTGTGTACTGTAGGATGGTCTGGGAAGTCTAAAGCGCAGCGGATCATTTACCAAGCTCAGAGAATCCATAAGACGTAGCAGCGAAAAGCTTGTTCGGAAGCTGAAAGGAGTTGGATCACAAGAAACGGCCCCTCGAGCTGCTGGGTAATGATATTGTGCTTTTTGTTCAGCTCATCACTTTTATATAGAATAGAGCAGAATTTTTACCTACTACTTTATTTTTTTTAAAGGATGAAGAGAGCCAATTCTCTCAATGTGCTTAATGTGAGTCTTAAAGAGAATCAAGAGGCTGCTATGGTAAGTTGAGTCTTTTCTCTTCAAAATTTCACTATGATCCTCATAGTTTTATTATTCTTTGGGTTTAGGATTTGAACAGACCCTAAACCATAAATATTAAACTTGTTTCCTACCGGTTGTGTTTGGACATGTATGATACCTCAAATCTTGTTTAGGAGAGGTGCGTTAGTAAAATTAAAAGTTTTTAGTGTTTTTGAAAGAAGTATATTGCTCACCCTGGCTGCATTTATTTGATCAGAAATACAGTCAAAACAGTTATATTGTGAAATAGTATTACAATTTAAAATAACTGTTTTGTCTTTTAATATATCTTTACATGTAATTTATTATTATGAAGCAAAGTTGAATTTTCATCATCATTACTCCAGTCTTCAGTGATACATGATTCTTTAGAAATCATTCTAACATGCTGATTTGGAGCTCAAAAATATTTCTTATTATTCTACTCTCTATTATTCTACTCTCACTTTTGATCAATTTAATGTGTCCTTGCTGAATGAAAGTATTTAAAAAGTTTTCAACAACAAAAAATGAGTGACCCTAACATTTTGAAGGGTATGATTTCAGAATAATCAGGAATTAAATCAAGATTAATTAGCGGATTATTAACGCCTAGTTTTGTCTTTTCAGATGCCCAAGAGGCTGACAGACACACGGGGTCTGAGTTCCAGCACACAGAGTTTAGCCCGTCGCGCGTCTCTGGGCGGAGACGGCTAACTTTCAGCCACACCAAAATCTGAATGGTCTGTAATATCGTAATAAGATCGCCTTTGACAATAATATGAGAAATAGTATGAGACAATGAATGCAGGCCTCCCTGAGGTACACGTCAAAGCATTCTGTCAAAATGCTTCTGGGAAAGAGAAGCACACTTTGGAATATATATATCATTTTTTTTACATGAAAAAACTGAAATCAGTTTTATCAGGTTTTTTAAAGCCAGTTGCAATATAAAAAAGAAACTGAGAATCTTAACTTATTGCATTCCAAAGCTAAGACCAGAATGCAGTTTTGCAAATAGTACTATCCAATTTTAATAAATAGTAATTCTAACAATTACTATACTTTGCTTGGCAAAAACTTTCAGGAGAAATAGTAATTTCAATAGGAATCCACACAAACTGGCAAGGGCAAAAAAATTCCCCATGGTAATTTGGCTCAAGTTGAATTCACAATTCTGTCGCATTGACCACATTTCTGCCTGGTTTGAAAGTGACTTATATGTGTGAGCTATGCTTTATGGATCGCTACACTATAGACAATTAACCTTTTTTTTGCCCACAAACATTTTTCAAAAAAAATTGTTAATGTGACTCCACCTTAACACAGTTTATCTAGAATATTGTAGCATTATGTGAAATACATTCCATGTTCTCACGCCATCATGCAGTAAAATTAACGTATTGGAATTGAACAATTTCAGTTGCACATAAATCTTAAAATCTGATCTAAATGCACTTAAAATTCTTAATTAAGCTACATTTTACATTCCAAGATCAATTTAACTTTCTACGGTAATATCAAACAGTTGTGGTACTTGTGCCTATAAAATAAGGGGCTTTATTTTTCAAGCACATATTGTGTATACAGTTGATATGCTGTACTGTTGTTTTAGTTTTAGCACTTCTATCACAGTAAGAAGGATTGTATAGCTAAACTTGAGGGTACAAGAGTAATATACAGTATATAACTTGAATCTAGTGGAAGTAGTCATTGAGAGGTAAAAGCATTTGCACATACAAATCAATGAGTTGTTACATAATCTAAACAGTGGTACATCCTGTGTGGTTGAATGTTACAGATGCGCAAATGAGCTCAGAGTATATATATATATATATATATATATATATATATATATATATATATATATATATATATATATATATATATATATATACATATACATATACATAATGTTGCTGATGAACCAAATAAAATTGTTCTACCTCTGTCTTAATCAAAATGTGTACTGTCTGGTAAGTAGGTGAATTAAAGCTGATATGCCGTTCTTGCAAATAAGGTTTAAGAGGCAGTTTTTCAGTTTTCAGTTTTTCAGAAATCAAAATAAGACTTTATTGAACAAACCAACAAAGCCGAGATGCCTGTAAGACATCAGAATTTGTCTCTGTCTAGAATACTAATTTTATACAGTTTTAAGCAATAATCTCATTTGCAGGTGCTCCCCTCTCTTTTCTCTTCCTGGAATCTTCCCAACACTTTCACCAGTTACTTCATTAATATGTCAGCCTGTTCTCTTTGTAAGGGAGGCTGACTGCCAGTGCCAACCAGTCAGAAACATATTTTGATTATCCCAGGAAGTAATTATTCTGTGCTTTTTGTCAAGTGACCAAATTCTTTTCTATAGCATAAATAAAATAAAATACATGTCCACATGTATGATTCAGTGAACAAACGTACTCATAAAAAGTGTTCGCCTTTCTTTCAGATGCAAAATCTATGAATCTTAAATTTCTTGAAATTGGGCGTAGCTGATGGTTTCATATCTCAGCCTTGTAAACACCCCAAAAATAGAATGTCATTGGTACTCTTTTATATGTTAGTCAACATCCAAAAATCCTTTACTTGAGAATGGCAGGTAGCAAAAATGTTTAGTACTCCAACTCTTTGCCCTAAGGAAAAGAGCGTATGTCTGCCAAGACCCTGACATGGCACTAAAGCACTTTTCCACATAAAATACTGTTTTTATAAATATGAATGTTGCTGTGGTTTTTAGCATACACTCTTAAGTTCAAATCTATGTATACGCATGTTTTATAAATGGCCCCTGGTGTCTTCCAGTAGTCTGCCCTAACTGTGGTGACCTACAGTTTTGATTTAGTGTGCTTGTGTGCCCTCTACAGCTGCTTCTGAGATAGCAAGTTTCACTTCAAACAGTACAGAATGACACTGGTTAAAAAAAGCATTTATTAATGCTACTGGTATGGTTGTAGAAAACACCATATTGAAGCATCATAAAAAAAATACATATATATACAAAGGCTGAGTTTTGTTCCTTTCTACTGTAAGAGACCTCAGGCTTGATGCGCAATTTGAGCAATTTTCTTGAGCATGTCCTCAGACTGCAATTGTTCCAGTGTCAGCAGAGACAAACCCAACTGATCCTCCTGCCACACAAAATTCAACATAAATGAGAATATGCCCCTCACAAACTCATACCTGCTAATGCTTCGTTACACCCTCACTTTTTGCTTACATAAAATTTCAACTGTTTCTAAAGTTGGCAAGAATATAAGTACTAACTTACTGAATGACTTACTAAGCATGACAGGTTTAGATCATTGAACGGATGATTGTGGTCACCCATGATTTGACCTTACCCGTCTGAAGGGCTGAGCCATCTGTCGCAGAAAGTGTTTAGATAACTGCACCGTCTCGTCAATGGTCAGATTTAGGCTTCCATCTGTGAGGTGTTCCTGAATCCAGCGGGGCAGCTTTCCTCGCTTGTCTGCTCGTGCATAACGCTGAGGGAAAAATAACAATTAAACGACAAAGAAAGGTTTGCGTGCAACTTTCCCACCCGTTTACTTACTTTATCTGCAAAGATCATCAGGCCATAGTCTGTTTTGCCTCGGATGGCCCTACCCACACACTGAGCCGCATGCCGCATCGCATCAAAAGTCAGGAAGTCATTTTCCCGTATTTGAAACTGGTCTCTGAGATATTCCAACCGTGCCTGATTCAAGAAAACAGGTCAGGGTTTATCAGTTACAGAATGTATTAGAAAGAAATCCTGATCTGTGAGCTTTGCAAACCTTGAGGATTCGGCTCTGGGTGTAAACATACGGCACTCCAAACATGATAACGGCACGACCAAAATGGTGAACTGGGGGTTAAAAAGAAAAACTGATCAACAAGAGGTTACTTTAAAAAAAAAAAAATTAAGACAGCACTAAATTGATCAAGGGACTAGTATCCACCAAAGTCAATCCCTTCTGACACTTTCCCTCTTGCCACTGAGAGCAGGATTGCTCCTCTGCCGTTCTCACAGGCCTGAAAGTGAAAGATAACAAAAGTGATTACATGAATACAGGAAATTTAAAAGAAAGTCAACATTACACAACACGATTAAGGGAAATGGGATTAGAGAGCATTAAAAACCCAATGTTTATTGACCTCCTGATACTTCTCCAGGGCCATGCTAGTCTCGGCTGCGTCCTGGGTCTCTATGAAAATGAGCTTGTTCCTTTGGATGTTCTCAAGAATTCCCTACAAATCCAGCAAGTGAATTAGTCAAGATTATAATAACAGCAGTTTAAATGATCTGAGAAGGAATCAAGTTGCTTCTTCATACCTGTTCATACCAGGAGGCCACGATGTTCTCCATGTAAATGTAACTTGTAAAGAATGCCACAATTCCATCAGGGACAATGCCAGACATTTCCAGCAGCAAGTTTCCATAGTTCCGGATCACAGCTATGGGATGTAGTAAACAAAAACTATGGTTATCTTTTAAAAGCACTCCAAAGCCAATTTCACAAACAAAATTCACAAAACAACTTACCAAAATCTTCTCTAGTCTCAAACTTGGAGGTCATCGCTACCTGATCATTCCCTCGGCCAACAATCTGAAAAAAATTGAAAAAAGAAATTGTCTAGCAAAAACTCTTAATACTGCTTAATGCAGTGGTTCTCAACCAGAGAATGACTTAAAAGTATTTAAGTAAATAATTATTATTAATATAGTAGAACAAGTAAACTATAATCTAAATTAAATGGTAAAATATACAAATACAAGAAGTAAACTACTGTTGTGGAATCAAGAAATTAATTGTGGTTAATTTAATATATTGTCATAATTACAGAAGAAATACTGAAAGTAACTGGTCTATTTGGGGGGTCCTTTGAAAATGGTGTATGTTTGTTTTTAAATACACCCGTCTCGTCATTTAAAACTTTCAATTAAATATGCAAATATTTGCATAATTGCTTTCTTCAAATGGTAAACTACACTTAAAATAGTTTGGTGACTGCCACAGTCATAACTCACAAGAGGGCACAGGCAGGTTCGTGCCAATGTCATGGTGAAGGATGCCACAGTGACTGGGCGGAAATCAAGGATGCGTGGGTAGATGTCCAGTGGAGAGAGTGTCTATTTGGAGAGAGATTTTTAAAATGATCTTGTATCCAAAATTTGCTAACCCAGAATAATGGAAGATTCTAAAATAAATAACTTCAGAAGTAGTAGAATAACCGTTTATGTAAGAGTGTAGACTACTGATATTTGATGAAAGGTGCCCTTTAAACCAATTAACAATTCCATTTCAAATGCGGCCTGCACATTTTAAAGTGAAAGTGAAGAGTCTTGCACAGATGGTATGAGTGTTACAGTGGGATTATAATGAAGAGATTAGTGGGCAGGGCATGTGTAATCTAATATTCATGCAAAGATAGCGGCATATGGATTAAGGAGCACAGCTTACCCCAGACGTAATGATAACTGACTGAAAGCGCCCAAACACTGGCTTTATGGCGATAGAGGGGTCCATACAGCTGCAGAGAAAGGGCAAGTTAGTGATAATGCTAATAAACTGAAATTAATATACATTTAATCAAAATGATTGTATTACAGCAGAATCAATGCACCTGAAATGAAGAACAGGATTCGCTATTGTTGGTGTTTTATCTTCAAAGGGCTCAATGATGATGGTGAAGCCTAAAAGAGAGCTCATAATAACTCACTTTTGAAGAAAAATCATTAGCAGAACACTGTTGTGTTTCCTCATGCCTAACTTGAACACGCTATGAAATCCAATTGGATTCCAATTGAAATGACTGGATTTCCATGTAAATTCATAGAACAAGGGTAAATATGACTGCACCATTATGGTGGCAGGAGAGCAGGATGAGGTTCTTACCTTTGCTGTAGGTGCTGACAAGTGTGGCAAAGTGTGAGATCAGGGTAATTGCTGAGAAGTCAGCGATGTCTGCAATCTCCAGTGTCCTCAGCAGCGAGCGCAGCCTCTCAGCACAAAATCTGGAAGTGGATTACATATACATTTAGGCTGGGGTGAATATGTGGCTTCATTACTTAATAATGACCATCAGTATTTCCAGTATGGGATGACAGAAGAAACGGACTGTTTCTTTCTCTCACCTCAGGGGCTTGCGGTCAATGCAGACTTTCTCGAATATGTCTTTGAGGAACTGAGGAGCACTCTCCTGCACCACATGATGGATCCGCAAACGTGCCTTCAGGTACTCGAGGAAGCGCTTCATAAAGCCAACAAAGTGCTCAGCAGTGCGGATGCTTCCAGGAACAGCCTCTGTAGTGGGAGTCGAACATATCTGGTCACTCACACGTAAAAATGCATGAATGTCTTTACTTTATAAACCGAAATATAGCAATGTAAAGCAAAACATTTCACTAAAGAAGTCATATAACAGAATAGATATCATTTTTATTGTTCGAAATCAAGACAATAAAGCTTAAATAAAAATATGGGAACAGATAGTTGAAAGTCATAACTTAAAATGCCTCAAAAGTTAGTTTGGAGAGATGCAGGGAATGCAGAGAAATTTGTTTGCAGATGCAGCTTAGTTTGATATATTGTATTTAATTTAATCACAGCCATCTTTTTAAGTGTGGCTTAAATGTCCAAATACTTTGTGGGTCGTCGTAGAAAATAAAAACGGACCTTGGAGGATTTCATCTGGCAAAACTGGATTGGACAGATAGACGTCAGTTTCTCGGGCGACATTTGCTTCTTTAAGACCCTCAACTAATCTCCTGTATTCTTCTCGAAGTTTGGCAGCATCGGTTTCCTTAATTCTTTAAAAGACCACAAGCAGGAACGAAGGAAATTAAAGATACATACTTATAAATAAGATACTCAAGTCACTTTCTGACTATATTGTCATACCTGCTAATGGTGTTTTGCAGGGTTTCCACATTAGTCTGGCAGCGATCCAACGTCCTCCTGGTAATGTTGACGCTCATGGAATCAATGCACACATTATCTAGAGGGAACAATATAATCTTAAATATCCATGACCTGTCCACATGATATGGATAACATTGACAAGCACTGCAATTTGCTACTCACCGATGTTGTGAGCCTCGTCGAACACGACTACAGATTTCTTTGCAAGCTCTTTTGAGACCAAGTCTGCAATTTTTGGATCTAGTAAGTAATGGTAGCTGTACACTACTATGTTTGCGTGAAGAATCTGAATGAAGAAACAATAAAAGCACCAACAATCAATTGCATGTGCAAAAAACATCATACTAAATCTAGCGAAGTACTCACTGCGTAACGCGCCAGGAAGTACGGACACCAGCCCTTTCTACGCCCAAAGTCCTTCAGATCATCCAAGTTATATATACCAGGGGGAATGGGCACTTGTCTTCCAACTGCATCAAATTCCTGCACACAGGAAAATCTATTTTAATACTGTTATTTTATTAGTGTTATTTAAATATTTAACTCATTTAATTTAAATATACAAGTAGTTCAAGACTATACAGTTCAAATTACAATTTGAAAAAATATACATATATATTTTAAATAATAATAATAAAAAAATTATAATATTTTGTAATTCCCTGCATACAGGAAATCAGACCCAAAAGTGTTCGACTAATGACCAAATTACACCAATTGTGCCAGGATTGTCAAGTAAAACAATAAAATAAAGACCAAATATGCTACCGCATATACTTGAGAAATGCATCATACCTCATAGAACTGGCAGACAGGTTGACTCGGGTTACTGTGATGCTGCGCTCGAATATATGATGCTGTCAGACTGTGACACTTTCCGTCTACTTCTTTTCCAAAACGCAGAGAGCTCACCTGTAATCGCACATTCACTTCCACTTGAGCTCACCTGTACACAAATTTCACTGTAATCACACACATAAAGCTGCTCATGTAGCAGCTTATACCTCAGGATGAATGCACAGGTTTTTCCGTGAAGAAAGTGCCAGTGCGAGAAAGTCATTTTTTACTCCTGTTTGCTTTGTATAATAGTCCATTAGTTTCCTTAGCTCTTCCACAACCTGACAGGAGAAGAGAGTATGCAGAAAAAACATACTTGATTAACTGATAAAAAGCAATTAAAATAGGATAATATTTTTTATATAATAGGTCGTAAACATGTATATAATGTGAGTTATTGAATACCTTTTCTATCTCGGGCACAGTGCGAGAGCAGTAGACCAGCTTGGTGACTTCTAAAGGGTAAGCCTGCAAGAGGTCAAAATATAAATTAAGATATGTGCACCGTTATCATACTGTCATTACAGTGAAGCTTCCGATTGTAAAACAGACCTTCTGGTAAGCAACGATGAGGGAAAGAAGAGAAATTGTTTTTCCTGTTCCTGAGGGCATCTCGAGAACTCCATGACCCTTTGTACACATAATAGAATAAACAATTAAACAGACAGACAGACAAATAAACATGTTATATATTTAGTTTTTTTAATTACTTTTAACTTTCACTAGGTCATTTAAACACCCCTGTTGTGAGACAAATGTAAAAGTACAAATATCGCATGTGGTCTCTCAGTATCAGTTAACATAAGATTACAAAAATTGCATGCATGATAATTCTGAAAGAAATAATTCTGTGTAAAGTAATAGAAAAAGCACTTAATTGTTTTTAGTATTTTATTTCTTTTATTTATTAAGTAGTGCATGTAACATGCATGAAATTTAATGACAATAACCCATAATGTTAGTGTGTGTGTGTGTGTGTGTGTGTGTGTGTGTGTGTGTGTGTGTGTGTGTGTGTGTGTGTGTGTGTGTGTGTGTGTGTGTGTTGTTTGTGTGTGTGTGTGTGTGTGTGTGTGTGTGTGTGTGTGTGTGTGTGTGTGTGTGTGTGTGTGTGTCGGTGTGTGTGTATATGGATGAATGAATGGATTATAATATACCTTTGCATCCAGCGTCCTCTTCAGCTCAAGCATGTACGAGTATTGCTCGGGATAAATGTAGTCATAAGGAAAGTAGACTAATAACCCGTCGATATTTAGCCTAAATTGATGCAAGGGGAATTAAGAGCAGAAAACTTCTGGTAAATTAACTTTGCAGCAATGCTACTAATCCATATATTAAAATGTGACGGTTTTACTCACTTCATGTTAGCTGGTAGATTTGCAGCACTGTAAAACTTCTAGTGGTCAGTTTTCTATCATTTTAAACAATACCATATCTGTCTATATAACTGTCATGCGTATATTCCACAAAAGACTATTATCGAGTTATACGGATGTTCTTAGTAGCACGAAAAGATGTCGCAATTAAAACACGTAAGGTATAGTTCTTATGTGATTGGTTGTTTATTTGACAACCCGCCCCAGGCTCTCATTTCATTGGATGATACGCATGTCAATTCAATTTTTTGGCGGAAGTACATTTAGAACCACGGGGTTAGACCTAAATAATCAAAAAGAAGTCTGGAATGAATTGCACTAGAAAAAATATAAAATTATATTTTAGTTATACTTTACTAGCATTCATTATTTCAAAGTAAGAGTTTAGTGTAAATGTTTAAGAAAGAAAGAAAGAAAGAAAGAAAGAAAGAAAGAAAGAAAGAAAGAAAGAAAGAAAGAAAGAAAGAAAGAAAGAAAGAAAGAAAGAAAGAAAGAAAGAAAGAAAGAAAGAAAGAAAGAGAAAGAAAGAAAGAAAGATTTTTTTAAAACACCAGAGGCATATATTTACATAATATTTTATTTACATGAACATTTGTATTTAATACATTACAATGCAATAAAATATACTTTATACATTATACCCCAACAAAAATAAACCATTACAAAGTGATTTCCTTTGTATTCATAGGCAGGGAAAAAAAGTATCTTCAGTCACAGGCTAGACAGAATACAATATTTACATATCTGCATTCACAGATTTACTCATATGGGCCATCACTTGATAATATGCTCCTAAATAACTAAAAATTATACCTTCCTCAAAACGTTATTCAACTTTTTGTTGTTGTTGTTGTTGTTGACATTTTCAAGAAATGTTAACTATATAGCCAAAATTCAATTTTCCCCCCTGAAAAACATAGCTTAATGAGTAACCGCATATAAAAAAAATGAACAGATTGTAAGTGCTTGAATTTTTAACATCTCCAGTTAAGTCAGAATGACCAAAACCCAGGTAAACACTGCTATTGTAATGTTATCTATATTAGCACTATTGTGTTATGACATGATCCACTTATGGAATTGATCCATTGATCATTGTATTTTTTTTAAAATAAAAATACAGCATCACAGAGTTGAACCTGCAACAATTATTGCCTATTTGTGATAATTATGTGGTTAAAAATCTGCCACAACTCTGAAGCATCTGTGGCACAACCAGCTATTGCTCTTTAATTCCAATTCTTTAATTGTCCTATGAAACAGGCTTAATACGATGGCATGGATAAGCGGACACCTATATCATAGTATCTGAAGTGAATCCCCTTATATCTCATGTCTCTCCTCCACAGTCTTATAACGGTCCATGATGCTAAGGACATCATCCAAAATGGATGGTCCTAGATCCAGGTCCAAACCCATTAGGGACTCTGAGCGTGACATGCTGGGTGAAATAGCTGGAGACTCACAGTGTTCGCTCCGCAGGTCCTCATTACTGAGCCCTGCATCAGAATCCAGACTCAAGCCTCGTTTTGGATCCAACGGACCACAGCCTTCCGACATGGAGTCATCCGAGGAAACCTCGGATAAGGAGCCTGTGGAAGGCACCAAGTGTGGCAGGACTGGGATCGAGGCAGAGAGATTGAGGTCATCCCTGCACTTCCCAATTTCATCATCACACACAGACATGGATCGCTGCTGCTGTGGACTGTGATGGCGATTCTGCTGCTGATGAACAGGGGACGACTGCTCGTCTAAATGCAAACGGGGCGGTTTAGGAGGAGGTTGCACTGGTGCGATAAACACTGGCATGGAGATTGTGGTTTTGAGGAGAGAATTGTGATGAGAATTATGACTGCGATGGAAAGTGTGGCTCTTGCAGTTCACATCAAAGATCTCATCCATTCTTCTGTCCATGCTGTGAGAACGAGTGCTGGGCGGTTGATTGAGGGCAGGAAGCATGTCAAGTTTGCCTTGCAAGAATCCCACATCCCCAAACATGTCCCCCTCTCCCTCAGGCCCAACATGGGCACTGTGACGAACATCACCCAGTGGCGGACTTATCATGTCGCCTGATAGAACGTCCCGTATTTTCAACTTCTTGCCTCGCTTTGGTGTAGATGTCTTTAAGTATATGGGTGTCTTCGCTGGCATTCTGTTTCCCAGTATTCGGTGTGAAACGTCTGCGCTATGATGATATTTGCAGCAGAAATGACGAGGAACCTAGTCCTCAGTCTGATATTAGCTCTTTCATACGTTTTGATTGGTCGGTCACCTTTATTTCACTTTTAAGTCCCCAAATGGAAGCTGGAAGCAATGTCCTTTATGTCTGTGTAAACTCTTCAGCAGCTCCTGGAATGTATCATCACAACAGCAAATCTGAGGAACAAAAAAGGAGAAGAAAGATTTACAACCTGTGAAAGTCAAGAGTGTGTTGTAGAATTCAACACACACACAATCACATGTTTATTGTGCAATATATTTAAGAAAGAAAGCAACTCTGTTTTTCTTCTCCCCTGAGCTGTGATTTATATATTTTTTTCTCTCTTGTCTCTGCAGCTACTTACCTATAAATTACAAACCCTCAGACATTTCACTTATTCCAAAACATGTTTCAGGATTTTTTGTATTTTTTTATGAGATATAATAGCAAATATGTTGTTTGCATGTAAGCTTTTATGAGTATATTTTGACTGCCCCAGAACATTATTGGCAGTAGAAAGCCAGTTTCCCCAGTTTTTTTCTCCTTTGAACTCCAGGCCATTAAATTACATCCACACTGACGAATACTGTATTCAACATTTAAATAGTGTGAAGACCGCACAACCTTTCTTTCCATCACTGAATACAACAGACTAACAGGGTATTATATAGTAAGATGGTTCAGTCTGAGGGTAAGCTTCGACCAGTTCTTGTTTATGTGACTGCAAATGTATCCAGATCATAGGGAAAATACCTCAGAGTGGTTATTTTTGCTTCACCCAGCAGCCTTAAGTTAATTATGCCATTGCTTTCACTGCACGCATTAAAACGAGCACTTTTCTGTTACTGTTTCTCTATGAGACCCATATGTTCTTACCATTTATGTTCATGGTCGTTTCACAATGTGACGCAACTGTGAAAACATGTTTGTTAAAAGAAAGGGGGAAAAAATATTGAATGTTTTTAAAAGCTGTGTTTATTCTGTCAATGGTGAGCAAAAGCATCACCTAATGTATTTCTCTTATATTACATCCGTCCCCGTAACCTTCAGAAAATCACTTTACAGGACCAGTTACACTGACATGCACACTCCTATTATGTAATGGTTAAACTGCTAGTCTTTGAGATCAGCCAATTCTCGGATTTCCCTAGTGAACCGCATGGTGTCATCGCTTTAACATAGCTGAGACTTCAGTCCACACCCACCATGATGTTTAGACTTTAGAGAATGGTGATTAGTTATTTTATTAGTTTATATATTTATTTTTAAATCAGTTTAATTAAAAATACTTATTTTTAAAGACGTGGATGAGACCTTGTTTAAGTATAGATAATAATGGGTTTTTACAGTCACCAAGGTCCTGATTTGTGCAATGAAAAAGCCATTTTTCCACTTGTTTTCATCACTATGTAATAATGTGCGCTTACAATAGCCTATAATGTCAGTCATGTCTACTTGATTTATGAGTTTTGAGAGTTTTCACTTCAGTTTTCGTTTTCGTAATCGTAAATCCAACGTTTCTTTAAATAAGCAAACTGTTCAGTGTTTTTATAGTGCAAATAAAAGGCAATGTATCAGATTCAACCAAGTAGGCTAATCATAAGTTCATAACTGACATCTTGACAGTAAATCTCAGGACTGGCGTAAGTTAAGTTTAACAAGTTGATATTTCTAAATTACATTGCTCAAAACTTCATGTGAAAGTATCTGTACTTGCCTTTGATATTTGCGTTAAAACCCTCGTTTGTTCTGGTATGTTATTCCGGGGTGTTAGTGGATAAGCTGTTCTCTGTGCGCGTTCTCGGTAGGGTTGCTATAAACCTCTTAAGTGCGCTGAAGCTGAGAGTGACGAGCTGCAGAAGGGCAGGGACGGGGGCGTGCGGCAGCGCTTGATGATGCTCGTGAATGATGACATTTTTTGGCAGTAGAAGGAAGCCTAAAGGAGGGTTTGCTCCACTGTAGGGTGACTATCTTTTTCTAAGATGTATTGAAACGTGTACTAATATAGGCAGAGACACATAATATTTTGAGCTCGTTTTCTCCGTGAGTTATTTTTTTATTTTTTATTTTGTAATTAAAGGGACAGTTCACTCGTAAAAGTTTCAAACGATTTTAACACAATTTTCTCAATTCTATGTCTTTCGAAACTCTTGTGAGTTTTTCTTATCTGTAAAACACAAAATACATTATTTATAGTAGGCTATAATGCACACGCTGCTCTTTTACAATGAACATAAATGGTGACCCGGGATGTCAAACCAGCTACTTAAATTTCAATCTGTTCCTCACTGAAAGCTATCATATAACTTAAGTGTTTCAACACCATTTGTATGGTGTTTTGTTTTATTGGTGTCCTATTTAAGCTTGACATCCCCAATCCCTATCCACTTTCATTATAGCTCTAACATTATGGTTGGCTAATGTGTCCCGTGGATAATTTATCTCTTGCTTTCCAAGGAAGAACTAAAGTCAGATGGGTTTGGAATGACATGACAATGAATAAATGATGACAGAAGTTTGATTTAGTAGTGAACTTTTGCTCAACCTTCAGACTGCTGAGCAAGGCAAATGCATAGCAATGTTTTTCCCCAGTTTAGTTCTTGCAGTCTCTAACGAGCTGATGTGTTGAATCAGGTGTGATAAAAGAGGGAGACACACAAACTGTGCAGGCCCGGGGTGCCTCCCGGACAGGTTTGAAAACCACTGAGATAGACAAGCCCTACCCTGTAGGTATCACCCAAAAACAAAGCAAGACAGGTTGCATAAGTAGAAACAATGTTGTAATATCCATTTCCTGGTAACACTCTAAACTCTAACCTTTTTTAAATAATTTTTGAACAAATTAATATAGGCCTACATAGAATAATCACAAAACTGTTTATATATTTTAATTGACAAGCATTTCAAGTTTAAAATGAACGTTCATTCACATATAAAAATGCTTTGCAAAAACACTGCCTTAACTGGTTTTGTGCATTTGTAAGTTAAATAGGCCTACTGTATACAATCCATTATACCGGTTAGCTAAAGTAACTTTTAGAATCGGGTGTCATAAAACGTATAGGCTATCCATTCTGAATATCATTTTGGACGTTTTTTTTTATTTTTATTTTATGGTATAATTGTGTAACACCTTTCCAAAGAAACCAGATGAATCAATCTTTTTAGCTTGAAACAGTGATGAATATCTGTTTGACTGACTAGCAGATCATCAGATCATCATTTGAAGACAAAAATGCAAACGTGAGCACTTTAAAATATGTTGAAAAAAGCAAAGAGAACCTACTTTTATTAAGTTAATTTTCTACAAATTAGAAACATTTGTTTGACACAGTCCACGTAGTTTTACTATGGGCCAAGTTGATCTCAGACTACAAATATGCATACAAAGCCCTTTCAAACCATCCTTTAAAACAGGTCTCTGTTTTATGGCTCTGTGGGTTTAAGCTCCAGTTAATGTTAAAATCAACGACTACCTCTGGAATTATTATCAGACTTCCAACATTCACAGAACTGACATTTATAACTTTAACACACTTTTAACACACCGCATTCAAACCGTTTTTTTTCCACATTATAATGTTTTCAGTATTCAGTGTGTTGGGAAAAAGTCTTCAGAGCTTTTCCTGTAAATTTCAACATCATTTCACCTTATGTGTCATAGTGTTGACCCACTTGTCTGAATAGTATTCCATAGTGTCTCATTATCTGTGTGAAAGTTCCTTAGACTATTATTCAGTGACCTAGAAATTCCCTGTTCTCCTCTGACAGACATAACTGTAGTGGCATAAATACTTCTGTGATTTTTTTTGTTAAACTGGAGTCTTCATTAAGGTCACATATATTCATTACAACACCCAATTCACAGATTACTGCAGAAACCATCTGAGGATTAAGACCGTCCTCCTCCACATATTCCTTGGAAGGTCTAATGTCTGTTCTGGTTGACTTAATGAGTGGTTTAGCACTTGAGGGTTCAGTTACTGGTCAGCTCTGACGCAGAGGGCCAGGATGAACCCACGGGTCAACCAGCACCCCCTTCAGCGGGGCCCTTGCAAATCGTCAATCCATCAAAGATGTTACTGTGTATACTGTATGAATGGGCAGTAAATGGGGAATGCTGAACGAGAGACCCATTTTGCAGGACAGTTGACTAGCTAAGTGACCTTAGTAGCGGGAATTCTGGGAATTTTGAGATATGACATGTGGTTTACATTAGTGCTCAGAGTGTTTTCGCAGTGTTCAGCGCACAGGCCTGTCAGAAGGCATACTGGGAGGATGACACACTGAGCTGAGATGGAAAAATAACTGAAATCACACTCAACAGTTGTGTCTTTTATTGATGTCTAGCATATTGATGTCTGTAAATTGTACTTAGATTTTTAAGTATATAATAGTGCTTATTGTTTATTAAGCAGAATTGGCTGATTTGTATTTTGTACTTTTTTGTAGGCCTATATACTCTCTTGTAATTTTGAATTGAGAAATCAACTTTCCCTTGAGCATTTGATATATAAAAGGTCATGGTAATATAAGAACATTATGTAAGTTTCCGAGCTGAAAACTTCCTTGTTAGTAAAAGAAAAGCTTTTATATACACCAGGCCCAGAAAATGAGGCTCTCAAATCAATGACGTATTAGAAGGGGGAAACGCAGCCTCTATGTGTACACTTCTTCAGTAGCCCCGTCCAACGACTCGTGCAGCTACACCATAGGCCGTAAAAAAATATGAACGACTCGACATCATCGATTTACGCTTGCCCGAGTTGAAGCTTTCAGGCGGCCTGCAAGGCGCTGACATCTTGGGACCGAGTCTGCGCAGTAGCGATTTCAGGACCGGAGTTGCGCAGTAAAGAGCAGGAAGTAGAGGAAGTACTGCTGCGATATCAAAAGCCTGCCCACACTCTCGGTGCAGAACAATTAATTATGTTGGTGTGAAATAAACAGTTATGGAAATGTAGAAATTAAAGCTAAAGCTCCAATCTGCTCCCAAAAATCCTGAAAAAAGTCTGTTAGTGCCTCAGTGACAACTTCACTCAGAGAAGCCGTCAGTCTCAGCTGTCAATCATGACGTCACACCCCCCGTTTTTATAGCATCAAATAACTAATTAAAACTAAACTTATTTTAAAAACGAACACTTGAAATGAAATCATTGTGATGATAACTGCCTTCAATGACATGAGGAAGGGGAAGAAATTTTTCTTTGGGGAAGAAATATTTGAAGTGTAATTTTAATGTTTAGTTTGCCTCGCGTCCATTAGAAAACACTGAGGGGCGACTATACTGGGACCGGTCACCGGGGGGTGATCGAGGTGCGAAAGCTTCAGTATCTGAGAGGGATACTGCAGGCCTGAGCTAAACGAGCAATAAACACGCCTAGGATAGCAAGATAATCGTTTGTAAACAAGACACAGGCCGACACTGGATTTGCAGACATATTGAGATTAAAACACAATGCTGTGCCTTCTATATTGGATATGACAGGAATGGTGCAGCACACTTTTGTGAGTAAAACATGTTTTATATGCAATATTTTTGCATTGTTACAGATCGTATTGATTATGTGTACGTGTCTAACAGAGCATACCAGAACGCTGTCACAGGCTGGAGAATCCCTTATTTGTTGGTTCATTGCGATTCGGGTTCAGTCAGACTCCCAGAGCTCGCAAGGTAAATCTTAAATGATGAAAAAACATTCACTTCTTGATCTCCGTTGTGTTTGAAGAGCGTACGCGTGTGTGATTCGCACTTATATCCACCGATCAGGCAGGTCAAGTAATAAAACATAAATAAATCACAGGTGGATGAGAGATAAATCATTGTGTTTGTTTGATAAAGATGTTTTGAGACTGAGCCCTTTCAGAGAATTATCTTATTCATTCTTCTCCAATCCTAGCCGTGGCCGTTTACTTCTAAGTTTTCAGTGCAGCGTGCCCATTAAAACCCAGCATTTTGGAAAGAGCCTCAAAACCAGTGTAGAAAATAGCCTATTACTTATTAGTTAGAAAACGTCATAAGTTGACCTCAGACAACAGTTTAAATAAAATCCAGTTCATGACACTTTTGACTTTTGACTGTTCATAACTTATTATATAATATTATATAATAGTTAATTCATTCTATAAATTAAAATGATCAACTATTAGTGGAAACTAGGCTAGCTTTAACTTGCTAATTCAATAAATGCTACCCTGCATTAGCATAACAAAGCCCCCAGCCCCAAACAATATATAATACTTTGAGCATTTACTCTCCCTTTTGAATATCATGCTGGGAAATATAAATCCCATTCCAGGGTCCGGAATGACATTGTCATGTATATACATTCAATTTTAAATGTCTGTGGGGGAGCTATGATGTCATATGTGGTACCATTTGAAAGCTTAGAGTCTCTACTTTCTGGTACTTTCTTAGATATGCATCACTTTGGCATTTGTTTTAGACAAAGTAATGTATTTACACTAAATTACTCTCGTACCATTTCCGCCTGGATTTGGCCTACCCAAATTGAAAAACTTCCCATACACACATACAGTGGTCCAAGTTCAAAATGTTAGTGTCATTTTACAGGAAACCCTTTGAAGTTACTTAAAACACTGCTACAAGTCATAAACATGTAAGTATATGTTGTCTAATAACCCCCCCAAAAATAAGGCACATTTTTTTTTTTTTTTATAAATTCATTTTTGAAAGTGTGTAACTCAGGCCCTGTGTGCTCTAGCACCCTGCTAACAGTTTAGGATGTTTCCACCATGTATAATTAATGACACTGGAATATTGCATTTATATCACTCATATCACTGTATATGGTGGGGGGAGGGGTGCAGAGGGGGGTAGCAGGGGAGGGGGGAAAGGGGGAAAATGGGGGTCCTCCCTTCAGACCCATTTGAGTAAATCTTTTTGATTTGGGTAGGCCAAATCCAGGCAGAAATCCCAAAAATGGTCCTGGAGTTTAAGCAGTTTGTCTAAATAAAAAGAAACAAATTCATAAAACTCAAAACAACTAAAAAAATCATATTACTTACAGTGCCAGTTTTGTGAATAGAGGAAAGAAAAATAAAGTTGTAAATATTTAAAGTTATTTGATTAAACTCATTTGTTCATTTGAGTTGGCTCTACTCAAACCAATGCATTATTGTGAGCATTAGGGTTTGTGTGTACAGATAAATTAAACTGCAACTGGAGTTCGAAAGCAGGAAGTATGTTTTAAAAGCCTGCATGCCATAAACACAAATGGACAGAATTTAACTAAATTAATTTGTCACAGACACAGTTCATGATCCCATTCCTGTTTAGTCTCTGTTCCTCACAAGGACATATTGCTGCTATAGTGTGGGCAGTGAATGCAATAAAAGATAAGAAAACAATACAAAGAACTTGAATAGAACAAAAAGAGACAAATAAAATATTTACATATTTATCTTTAGGCGAGTCTGAAATAGTTTAGCACTTCAGTTTCATTGACATGTCACAAAAATTGGTGTGATTTACTAAAGCAATTTAAGGAGAGCAGACCTGGGAAAAGGCACAGCTCAGCAGGAAAAGAAATAAACAGACCATATGACCCATTTAGTGCAGAGTTCCCAGAGGGCCGAGGGGCTGCTGTGGGAACTCAGCACAGACTTTGTTTGAATTCACTGTAGTAATTATAATTAAGCAGCTCTTTCACACTCAGACACACATATGTTGAGTTGGAACTGAAAGTTGCTTTCTTGTTATAACCAAATATATGCATCAATTGTTAATGATGGTGCAACTGTCCATATCCATATACGTCATGTGACAAGAAACCACAGTGGACCCCTTTTAGAACCTCATGACTGGGTTGTTTATTAAAGGGTCCCTTATGGTTTTTCAAATATTCCCTTTCATGCAGTGTGTAATATAGTTATTTGTGAATGCAGTTTTGTGTCTTATGTTGTACAAGTTTCTGGCCAACTCACATTATTACTATCTTACTGAAATACTTCTGCTAAGAAGCCATGGGCCACTATTACCTAAAACTGTGTCCATTCATGCAGATCATCTGTCATATTTACTACATTGAGTAATGATAAAGGATGGAGCAAGATTTATTTTACAAACATTTATATTACATCCAGTGCCGCCGCTCCCACCACGTGCAGTTCATGCATATGCATCGCAATAAATTAGAAATATATCGGTTTGTTGGTGGACATGCTCTTGTTAATGCTGATGGTGAGGAATTAGAGCTGCAACATCTCATAATGTACAACAAACTGAGTAGTGTATCACCGAGAAATGTCCTGCAAAGTCATTCTTGTAAGGTTCGGGTTGAACAGTTCTTCCAATGTTTCATCATCGGACTTGTGATGATATGGTAAAATCGTCGTCATTGTTACAGTCTTTACTGTGTGTACAATCGCTAAGCCTCCGGAGCTGAAGTTCAGTTATGGTAATGGGAAGTTTAACTTCTGAGATGCGCTGTAAGCAGTAATCATAACAGCCTAGGTCATCTGGGCAATCAGAGCAGAGCAGGCTCTTGGAAAGGAGGGATTGAGAGAGACTGATTCATCCGGCGAGTTGCTTGAGAATCATTGAAAAATGTGGTGATATGAGAATTGTGTTCACCTTGTATATATTTTCACCTTTAAAATTTAAAATTATAATTGAAAAATGTGGGTATTTATTATATTTTAGCGCATTTTAATTGGTTACAGGGCTTCACATTAAATCAACCAAACCAAAATGTTCTTTTACAGTAATCTTGCTGTGAAGCATGCCTATGCCACATTAAATGGCTTAGTTAAAAAGGTGCAATGACGGTAGTTAAACAGCATTTTTTTTTTTTTTGCCTTTTTTTAAGCAAAAGACTTTGAATATTCCATGCTATTTCTGTCACAACCAGAATATTATTTTACATACCATTCTATTTTAATATGTTATTTCCCCTTTATCCACACCAGTGGAATAGGAAGAAAGTGTTTTGAGTGAAAAAGGAAGGCTCCACTCATTGACTGATTGAATTTCCCCATCTGTTTTTTTTCCAAAGGAAGCCAGTTTTGTTTTTGAGGTCTCTTAAGCTGACATCTCGTTCCTGCTCCAGTCCCGGACTCAGATCTGTCTTCCCAAGAAAAACGAGCGCTGGGTGGAATTCCTCAAAGAGGACCGGAAATAGGGTGGAGGGACCAAAGAAAAGGTTGTAGTGACCACACGGGAATCGCAAACACGATGGCTAGAAATTTGGCATGAAGTTTAGAACGACTTAATCTCCTAAACAGTTCTCGATTGGCAGCAGGGCTTCCAGTCAAAGTAAAACTAAAAATAGGCTCACAGTAAAATGTTTTAATCGGTAGTCTGACAGTAAAAGTGAGGCTTTGTTAGCTGTGAATTAAATGCCAAAGACCTTAACTTTAATTGTACATTTAAAATATAAAAAATGTATACAAGAAATTAAAACTAGGCTACTTGTAAAATTTGTTTTATGGTTAATTTAAGAGACACTATTTACCCAAGCCTATTCTAAATGTAGTTGTTGCCTTAAGAGGATTGGTGATTTAAAAAAAATCTAATTTATCGTTCAACTTTTCTATTTTCATTCAGTGTTGAAGGTACATCCGTGACAAGTAGCTGTAGTTTTGAAAAAAGAAAAAAGAGAAAAGCTTTGCATTCAATTTAAAACAACGGAGCTGGGCTAAAATAAGCTTCTTTATAAGAACATTGTGCAAATTTAGCCTCTGTTTAATCAAGGCCTGTTTCCCCTGCCAAAGAAAATCAACACTCTTGCCACTCTAGTTATAAAAAAAAACAGCAGGGTGTGGTGGTGCCCTCTGCCCTGTATAGAAATGTGTTTATAACGGTCTAAATGTAAAACATAGCCAAAAGGGATCTTTTCTGGGGTTTTTCATTTAGGGAGGTCATTTAACCAAAAACAGAGCAAATTACACTGTTCAAAACAAATGTACACTGTCTTAAGATGACTGAAAATTCTTCTCAGGTGACATTATTGATGAGCTGGTCTTTGAAGTGCCACAAAAATTAACCTACTTGACATTTAAAAGGATAGTACATCCAAAAATGAAAATTCTGTCATTATTTACTTACCCTTGCGTCATTATGGCATTTTCCCTTCTTCTGTGGTACATAAAATATATTTGGAGAATTTTTTCTTGTCTTGTCAATATTGTCAAAACCAATATTATGGCCACCGAAACGGTTTGGTAACCATCGTTGTCTTTTTGTGTTCTGCAGAATATACAGAATACTGTGTATGTGACAAATAAATAAAACTCTCTACTTCTTACAAGTTTGGAACAACATCTCTTTTCTTTTTTTTGCAAACTAACCCATTTGCCATTTCTTTTCAAAAGCATACCCACAGTCAGAGTTAATGTTGAAGACCTGGAATCTAGAGGAAATGAGTCAGATCAAGCTCACACACAGAAGGAGGAAAGAATCAAACAAGATACAACCACCACCGTTGATACAACTATTGTTTGAGGTCCTGCTAGATTTAAATCTGGTATTGCCTTTATTAAATACATCACAATTTCACCTACAATGAATGGTTACAAAATGTTACCTTTAGTCAAATATGGACACTTCAATTTACAAAGCTGTCATTTTGCAGAGAGGCAACCCAAAAACAAAAACCCAGATACTTCAGAGCAGTCAATGAGACATACCACATTTCAGGGAAAGAGTGACAGAGCTGTAAGAACAAAAGAAAGACATGATATATTTTCCATCAACATCAGCTGTTGAGCAATTCAAGTTAATTTACAAACCAAATGTGATTATGCACTATACACATGTATTTTATATATATATATATATATATATATATATATTCATAAAATGGTTCAATTTGACAGCCACATTACAAAGAAGAAAAAAAAATAGCAGACCGCTTAAGTATAAAAAATAAATTAAAATGATCTCACATGTGACAAACACGTACAACAGTAGGTCTTATCTGTGGAGTGGCATCAACAGACTAAACACAAATTTGAAACAATAGGAATATAAGGGGCATCCATACAGACATGAAAAAGGAGCTAACTAGTCTAAGCAGAGGAAATATAGCTAAAATGTATTAAAAGGATCTAAACCACTGGTGGGAAGCAAATGAAAAGTGACGATGAGCAACAGGAACTAGTTCAGTTCCACCACAGGAGGCAGAGGGAGTGGCAGTAAATGAAGTCTCCCTGCTGCCAGGTGGAGTAAGTCAGTCATTAAACTTAAGTAGGATGATGTAGCGGGGTTATTGGGTCATAATCCAACAAACCTGTTTGGTGTAGGCTAAGGAAAATGTTTGTCTCTTACAATGCCAAAATTAATGTAATTCAGTGTCTCTTGATGTACAAACCCATTGAGGTCCTTAAAATGAACATTTATTTAAACGTTTCTTATTTGGTTTTTAAAATAGACATTTAGTTTTCATCTTTCCCTCACAAGTACAGACTTAATCCCTTCCAATCCCAACCGTCCAATAGAAATATATATATGTGAATACTGTTGTGTGTAACCTGGCAGGGGTGAATATCTTTATATATCAGGTATCAGTGAAGCTGCACACCTAAAAGTCCTAAAGCAGCTCACAACTGCACAGTAGTTCACTGGCAAAATGGTGATGCTGTGGGGTCAAAGCCTTTGAAAACGTCCTTTAGAGAGGCATTGTCCTGTTCAGCCGTGTCAGGCTGGGCTGGGCTATTGCCGCCAAACGGGCTGCCGGTGCCGCTTGGTTTGTTGACCTGCTTTACCATGGTGAACAGTGTGGACACAGGGAGATTGTGGACCCCTGCTGGCTGCTCTGCAGAACCAGCAGGACACTGACCAACTGTGGATGGACCACCTGTAGCAGGGGCCCCTGTGGCAGTCCCTGCATTGGGTGAAGGTGAAGGTTTGGGTCGAGGTCGATTGTAGCTGTTGTAGCGATCTGTAGTCTGCTCCGTCGAGCTCTTCTCTGGTTCCGGCTGGTCCAGTGCAGACTTGCGCACAAACAACGGCTCTTTAGATTTGGGCTTGGCTGAGGCTGCTGTACTTTCGCTTGACTTTGGTTCAGGGGGAGGGCTAGTGTTTCTAGTTGCCCCTGAACCCTCTGCCTTGTCTGAGCCCTGAGTCCGAGGATCGTACAAACTGATGCCACTCAGCACGTTGCTGCTGCTGCTGCTGCCACCACTACTACTTCCACTGCCAGATCCCACTCCTCTAACCGACCCCCCTGCCGATAACAGCCGAGGGTCATAGGGTGCGATAGCGGGGCTGGTGGAAGGTGGTGATAAGGAGGCAGCTGGGGGAGATCCTTGAGGAGCAGGTGGCTCCAAAGTGGACTTAAGGGCAGATTTCTGTGGCTGGAGTCGGGGGTCAGCAGGGGCTTTTCGTGCCATGCGAGGGTCAACAGGCTTCTCGGCAGAGATGGACGGAGGTGAAGAGATTCCCGTAGAAGCAACTTGAGTGGGGCTGGATGAAGTGGCGTTGACAGTTTTGAGGATGCGGGAGAGCAGCTCAAAGTCTGGAAGGGAAGAGGAGGACTGATTCGACTGCTCAGCAGGAGGAGCAGTAGGAGGAAGAGAAGCGGAGTGGTGCTGGGGCTGGGTGCGAGACAGACGAGGATCCATGGCAGTAACTGGAGGGATGCCAGGGGGCAGAGGGAGTAAGTCTTGTTTGGGAATGGGAATAGGGATGAGGTCTTCAGGACTCCAAAGCACCGCCTTAGAAAATGAAGGCTTGTTCAGCACTACATCCTTTTTGATGTGGCTGAACTGCTGTAGTTGGGAGCGGGGATCACGCAAAGCCATGCCCATTAAAGGATCGAGAGGGATGGGCACGGGCTTGTCCCTAAGCATCCTCTCACCTTCTTCTTCCTCATTACTGGCTGGGGCGGTCAACGGAGGGGGTTTGTACACAAGCGGGGGCTCAGGTTTAGGGGCATGGGTGACTACATGCCGGGCAAGTCGGGGGTCTGAAGGGGTAGGAGATAGGGAAGATGAAGCACTGGCCTCGGGTGCCTGAGAGTCTGTGTTCCGGGACAAACGTGGGTCTCGTGCCAGCCGGGGGTCTGCTGGTCTGCTGGGTGCCAGTGCGGGCTGAGACTTTTGTAGACGAGGGTCACTGGGCGCTCCATCCTGCTTGGCAGGGCCTTGGGTCTGGGTTTGTTGGCGTAAGGTTTTGAGAATGGAAGTGACACTGCCACCACCATCCTCATCTTCACTGGAATACCAGTTTGCTGAATCTCCTGTAAGAAAAAGGAAGTGCACAGATTTAGAGCTCAATCTCAAGGCTTGAAATTTGATGATTTTGGTGGCAAATGCTCCTAAAATTTAATCTGTGCAACCTCAAAATATTTTACATTTGTGCAAGTACAAATAGTTGTTGAGGTGCTACTTGTTTTAATTTCTCTTGATTTTTTTGCTAATTACTGCACAGTATGTGCCTGCTGTGAGACCATGACCAGTCCACCGTTCTATCACACAACTTTTTTAAGTTGGGAGCACCAATGCTTAAAGTAAATAAGTTTCAAGCCCTGAATCTGATTTTCCTTTGCTGAAAGCCTCATTTGAAAATATCAGCCTCTGTTAGTTTCAGTAGACTTAGTGCAATAAAGCACCATCTAGTGGAGGGACAAGATATTATTGTGGTAAGATTGCACAACTCCAGGCCAGAGGATGTTTACAGTATTATAAAGTCCTGGGCAGGGTCAAGCTCTGCGCAGAGTCCTTGAGATGTTTCGTTCCCAGAAATAGCCTTGGCAACATATACATTTGAAGTCAGCATTTTGAAAACCTCAGCTATTTGTATGACAAAAAACGCTTCCTTGTTTTTACTTGGGAACATTCCTGTATAAAAGTTATGTATGTTGTTTTAACAAAACATATGTTGTATGATATTGTATTGAATATTGCCAGCGCAAGTAATGAAGTTGTGCAGTAGTACCTTCATTCTCCCTCTCAGTTCCTCCTCCTTCAGCCAGTCTCTTGGCTCTCTCCTCATCTTCTTGCTGTTTCTGCTGGAGTCTCATAAACAGCACACGCTGTGCTGGGGGCAGGAAATCTGGCACTGCCATCCCAGGCTGATTAGTTGGGCCTACATTAGATGCACCCTCTATACTTCCAGAGTTCTGGTTCCCAGGTGACTGATCATTGAAATTTCCACCAACTACCCCTTGAAAGCTGTCACCTGTACAGAAGGCAAAGAATGAGGCTGAATACTAATGTTTTAGAAATACAGCAGAGTAAGACAGTAAAGCAGCTCACAGCCGCTCAAGTGGTAGAGCATAGTGCTAGCAACAACAAGGTCATTGGTTCGACTCTCAGGGAATGCATGTACTGATCAAATTTAAAATAATTTGTATAATAAACTTCTAACAAATGCTTAAATGCAACTGCCTTTTGTATATTGCTTTTGCATGCTCCGAATTTCAAAACCAAAGTTACAATACAATATGAATTTACCATCTCTTCCAGCTCCATCTATTGACATGACTTGCTGCTGTTGGTGGTAGAAGTTATCATAGAAGTTGTTACCAGACGATCCACCACCTGGAGGCATCATGCCCGGGTTTGGTGGGCCTTCTCCCTGGCCAAAATTTTGCATCATTGGCGGACCTGATGGAGGGCCTTGATTCATGTTAGATGGGCCCATAGGAGGCATATCATGAGGACCGCCTGGAACCATGTGCCCAGGTGGGGGGGCACCAGGAAAGCGAGGTGGAGGTGCACCCGGGGGCCCTGCTGGAGGGCCTTGAGGTCCTGCAGCACCTGCAGTAGCATTGCCAGGACCTGGTCCTCTGTAAAAGAGTGCATCTGTGTAAGTATATTCTTTATGTGGCTAGTAAGTTAACCAAAATGACTTGATAGAAAAGATAGCTAACCTGACACCCAGTTTTTGTGCTAGCTGTCCCGTGGGCTTCACACAATCTCAAACAAAGAGGGAATCTTTTTCCCGGCATTTCCTCCACAACCAGGTGGTGGACCCATTGGTGACGGAGGAGGACCGTTGGGGTTTAGTGGCCCTTGAAAGGTGCCTCCATCTGGGCAGGGGGGAGGAGGGCCTGGGCAGGGCCCAACTCCAGGACCCGGACCAGGACCTGGGCCAACACCAGGGCCTGGAGCTGGTGGACCACTTGGAGGCATATTACCATGTGGGGCAACAGGCATTCCAAATTCCATAGGCGTGGAAGAATCCCCTGGAGAAGGTCTTGGTGGAGTTGGGAGAAGACCAACACCAGGGGGTGGTTTTGGAAGAGGGTTAATGCCTTGCTTTTTCAGTTCCTCAACCTCTTTCTCATCTTCTGCACCAGCTTCTGCATCCTCTGCCAGCATCTTCATCAGAAAAAAACATGTGATGTTAGTCCGAATGAACAGAAACAACAACGCTACAACTACATTATAATATCTGCGATAACCACCTTATCCAGCAGCTCTTGAGTATCTTCTGTTAGTGACTCATGAGAGAACATGCACTCCTCACCATTCACACAGTTCCCTGTGGTATGGAACAACTTGCAAGGGAAATCACGTACAGTGGAGTCAAGGAGTTATTTTGACACTTGTGGAAACACTTGCTTTTTTTAAAGAGTGCAATTCCTTATATAGATAAGAGTTTATAAGACAATAACCGCAAGCAAAATGACCAAAGGATATCATGCATGTAGGGACAGTTCTCTGCTCGAGCACAGAAGCCAGTGATGTAAAACTTGCAGAGTTCTTTCTTCTTAGGCAGCTCAATGTCATGGCTGAAGTTACAGTGGTCACCCTGATGATAAATTGACAGCATTAGTACATAAATAACTATTGTTTCAACAAGTCATATTTGATTTTACATAATATTAATGAATAGTCAGACATTTATTTAAACTTACAATACTTTATTTTAATACTCAGAAATAACAAGCACATCTAGATTGTTTCAAACTGTTTTATCTGCAACATCTTTCAATTTTGGATTACTGTTCTGCAACATCTTTCAAATTTGGATTACTGTTTACCCAAGTACAGCGGCCCTCAATATAGTATTTACAGATGGCTTTCCCCTTCTTGTCTGGCCCATGTTTCTCCTGCTCATGTCTCCTTGGGCCTCCAGAGCCATCCTTAAGTAGTCAGAGAACAAATAATTCAGATGCTAAATTATATTCCACTGATGAAACATGAACAAAGCGGATAATCTGAAGAACCGTCTTACCCCCATGTCCATTTCTCCATTGTTATCTTCATCAGGACCTTGGTCTCCTCCACGGCCCCTCCCTCGATTTCTCCCTCTGCCCCGGTTCATTCCTCGACCTCCTTTCCCTCTCCCGCGACCTCGTCCACCTTTTCCACCTACGGAAAACAAAAATAAGGTTAGAAATGACAAACACTAAAACTCAACATCTATTAATCAAGCAGAACTCACCCCGCCCTCTGTCCTTTGATTTTCTGTACTGGTTTAGTTCTTTTGAATAGTCATCATAGTCATCGTCTCCCATGTTCTCATAGTCATCATCTCCATACTGTCAAAGAAAACATGTTTTAGGGAAGTAAAATACAAACTGACTGATTTAATGCGTATAGCTTGCATAGTAATAACAGATTTGATCATCCCAGATATGAAATAGATCTGACCAGTCATTTATTTTCCAGTTATTCATGAAAATAATTTTAGATTTACACTTACAAAAATGCAATTTTAGCCCATTAAATACATTATAACTGAGCTATATTTTCTGTAGAATTTTTTTCTTTAGATTGTGTTAATTGTCTTTTTTTTAGGACTGGAAACCACAATATTAACATTCTCTTATATTTACAAGACTAAAAGAACAATGGATATGCTGTATAAGCTGGGTTTGGTGCTAAAAAACTTGAAAGAACTATGACCCACCTCAATTTCATCTCCATACATGCCATCACCATCATCATTCTCTCCTCCCATTTTGCCCCGTCCTCTCCCTCTGCCTCCTCCTCTACCACCACGTCCCCTCATTCCTCCTCTGCCTCGACCTCTCTGGTTCTTCATGCGGTTTTTGCCGCCTGTGTGACAGTAATACGGCTCAGCAGATGTAATCACACAGACAGAGACACACTGGTGTGAATTAACACACTTATTTGAGCCAAAGAAATGAAGTACGCAGACACTGAACATGTGATATTTGTCGTCACATGACATTGCAACTAAACAACAAACTCCACACATCTACCTGCTTATAATTAGAGATAATGTATAGCATTTTGTTTAGAGCTGCAACAACTAGTCAAAAAAAAAAAAAAATCGATAATAATCAACAATGAAAATCAAACTGAGTTCATATTTTTTTGTGCTTTTGTTTTTCATTCATCATTTTAATGTAGGGATTTAAACTGTCCTTTTGTGTACAAATTTTTTTTAGACATCATTTATAACAGATACACACTTATGAAAATAAACCATGGTTCTATTAGATAGTGAAACCATGTTTTTAGACACACTGATTACCATTTGTATAACCACACAAATACCATAGTTAAACTATGGATTGAAACAAAACTATGGCTCATTTATGGTTACCATGGAATAACTAAAATAAACCAGTTTTATTTATTAGTATTATTATTATCATCTTTTGTTTGTTTTATTCATTGTAAACCATGGTTCATTTTTCATGGTTCAAGAACATTTCACTATGTATGTTTTCAAAGAACTCAGCTGACTCGTTTGTTTGAAGTACAGTATTGGGCAGAATGGGGAACAGGGCTGCCAACGAATGCTCTGAATTCGAATATATCTTCAAATAGTTTAATAAAAAATGCTTTTCAAAGGTGAAAATTAATGTTCGAATTTCAAATAAAATTGGGAAAAAAGTGTGTGTGTGTGTGTGTGTGTGTGTGTGTGGGGGGGGGGTACACCCCTACACTGCGGTAGTAGAGGCGTGGCTGTCTGCTTTGCTAGCGTGCCTGAGGGTTTAGGGATAGGTCACTATAATAATACAGTATTGCCAAACATAATATTGCGATATTCACGTGTATCAATATTTTCTTACACCCCTAAACATTTGTTTTTTTAGAGGGAATATTCGAACGTCAATTTTAAGTAATTTTGACAATAATGGGGAATAATGTGTTATGTCAGGAAAAAAAGGGTTCTTTTATCCGATTAACTAGAAAAATGATCGGCCAACTAATTGATTATCAAAATAATCATTAGTTGCAGCCCTACTTCTGTTGATATGCATTCAGCCAAAACCATTCAAGCCAATTTATCTTATTTTTAAACTAACATTCACCTCTGCCACGTGGACCACCTCCAACCTCTTTGGCCTTACGGTACTGGTTTAATTCCTTGGTGAAATCATCATAGTCATCATCACCCATGTCCTCATCCTCTTCACCTTCATATGTTTCCTCCTCATAGTCATCATATCCGCCATAGCCCTGCTTGTCCATCTTCATATAGCCACCTTTCTTTGGCATGGGACCTCCATGACCAGAAGAAGCAGGAGGGTAACCTCCTTGAGACTACAAAATAAAGACTAGGTTAAAACCTAATCTGCTTTGCTGGCTAGTCTTATCTAGTTGTGATAGGAGTTGTGATAAAACTCATAGGAGTGTTACTTTAAAAAAATCAAATATAATGTTTTACTAATATAAATGTTATTTTAAAAGAGAACAAAAAAATATGTTCTACTCACAGTGGGAGGATACTGAGGGCTGTATTCCCTGTACTTCCTCTTTTCACTGGGACTGTAATCGGAGTCATCACTGTAGTCTGAGTGGTCATCGCTGGAGGATGCGTGACGCTGAAATACACACAAATACATTTAAAGAGATGATACAGATGATATAGACAACCGGTTACATGTTATTGGTCAGTAGGATTAAAAACAATATATTCAGCAAGGAAACTTTAAATTGATCAAATGTGACAATAAAAGACATGTATGTATGGCATTACAAATTTAAGAATCTGTTTAAAATCTGGTCCTACAACCTGATATAACATCACATGAAAAACTACTACTGTATACCCAAAGCGCTTTACATTCACAACAGGGGTCTCTCCTCAACCACCACCAGTGTGCAGCATCCACTTGGTATGATGCGACGGCAGCCACAAAACAATGGCCCCAGTGCGCTCACCACACACCAGCGATAGGTGGAGAGGAGAGAGGGTGATAGAGCCAATTCAGTGAATGGGGATTATTAGGAGGCCATAATGGACAGAGGCCAATGTAGGGAATTGGCCAGGACACCAGGGTTACACCCCTAGTCTTTACAAAAAGTGCCATGGAATTTTTAATGACCACAGAGAGTCAGAACCTCGGTTTAACGTCTCATCCGAAGAATGGTGCTTGATACGGTACAGTGTCCCCATCACTATACTGGGGTGTTAGGACCCACACAGACAACCACAGGGTGAGCACCCCCTTCTGGCCTCACTAAGGGTGTACTCACACTAGCCAGTTTGAACCGTGCCCGAGTGCGTTTGACCACCAAAGCGTGGTTTCGTTTGACTAGTGTGAGTGCTCCGAACCGTGCCCGGGCGCGGCTCGATTAGCCGGCCCTAACCCGCTTGGAAGAGGTGGGCCAGAGCACGGTTCAGCTGGACTCGGTTCGCATGCAGTGTGAGTGCTAACCGTGCTGGAGTCCGTAATCAAAGCTGCAAAGTCCTTGCTGCACTTCAGCTGGTACCTTGCAAAGCTCCTCATACGAGCAGCACGATTACGTGAACATTTTCGCGCCACTAAGGCGAAACATCTGTTTAACAACAGGCTGTGAGAGGGCTGTGGACCACCGTGGACCAAATTAACACAAAATTATCCACAAACAAAACAGAGCGATGGACTCCATTGTGTTCAGAGAGCGCCGCGCTTCCTGTTTATTCCGAAACCGTCACACCATAATGACGTAAGCGTGCTCTGGCACGAATGCATGTAAGTGCAGGCCAGAGGGGGAGTGGGGAGGAGGACATTCGTACTCGGGCCCAGTTCATGGCAACCGTGCCTAGTGTGAGTACACCCTAACACCTCTACCAGCAGCTACCTAGCTTTCCCAGTTGGTCTCCCATCCAGGTACTGACCAGGCTCAACCCTGCTTAGCTTCAGTGGGAAACCATTCTAAGGCTACAGGGTGATATGGCTGCTGGTATATTGTCTTTTGATGCTTTTGTTTAGTGGTCACTCCTAAGGCTCTGTGTTTCGTCAACACCTTTAAGGAAAAAGAAGATACAGCCATGTCTCCTGGGCTTCAATTTCCTACAAATGTCACAAAAGATTTATCTGTGAAAAAATGCTGTTCTTTCTTTTGAACTTTTTATTCATTAAGGAATCCTGAAAAAACATTTTACTGTTTCTACCAAAAATATTTAGTACAATATTACTGGTTAAACCTGCTGATGTAAACTAGATTTATTTTGTTTAAAGGGTTAGTTCAACCAAAAATGAAAATTATTTATTGATTAATTCACCCTAAAGTCATCCTAGGTGTATATGACATTCTTCTTTCAGACGAATAAAATTATATAAGAGTTATAAGATAAATGTTCTTGCTCTTCAATTCTTTATAATGGCAGTAACTGTTGGGTCATTTTTGAAGCCCATAAAAGTGCATCTTTCTGTAAATAAAACTGTTCCACTTTGCTCCGGTGGTTAAAAAAGACCTTCTGAAGCAAAGCAATGCGTTTGTGTAAGAAAAATATCCATACTTAAAATTTTATAAAGTAAATTATCTTATTATTGCTTCCGGCGAATTGTCATCTGTATTCAACTTGCAGAAAATGTGTAATCTGACGACAATCGCACACAGTTAGGCTCGTCAGATGTGGCGTAAACATTCTAAACTGCCAGAGGTGTGGGCATCTGAAAGAAGAATGTCATATACACCTAGGATGGCTGGAGGGTGAGTAAATAATGGGCTAATTTTCATTTTTCGGTGAACTACCCCTTTAAGCAGCACAACTATTTTCAGCACTAATAATAATAATAAGAAATGTTTCTTAAGCAATGAATTAGCATTTTTCTCTTAAGGATCATGTGACACTAAATACTGGAGTAATGGCTGCTGATATTTCAGCTTTGCAATCACAGGAATAAATTATATTTTAAAATAAATAAAATAGAAAAGATATTTTAAATTGTAATGCAGTGCTTCTTTTAAGTATCAACAAAAATACTTACCTTGTGCTTAGATTTACGCTTTTTCTTGGCTCTCCTTTTTTCTTTTTCACGCTCTCTCTCCCTCTTCCTCTTTCTCCTGCGCCGATGTGACTTTTCATCATCCGATTCACTGGCATGACGTTCTTTGCTGTGGCGAGGTTTATCTTGGGGATCAGCTCCCTCACCACTGGGCACCTCTGCCTCTCCACCATCGTCCTCCAACTCACCTTCCTCCAGTTCCCCATCTTCTTGTCTGTTTGACATGGAAAACACAGAAAGAATATCACAACTCTGAACAGGACTACACTGGATAATATACATTTTTGACTCACTGTCATTCAAGAACTATGATGGTTAGTTTCACAAAAGCTACTGTTGTCTAAAGCTGTGCAGAACAGAACATCAACTCTATCGATTGCTCTTTAGGTGGACCTTCATTCTTGATTCTGACACGGCGACTTCTGCTGGTCTGGCTATTAACAATTCACACGTCTTTACAGTATTGGTAACTAAACAAATTGAGATGTCTTAACAGCATTTGATCTTCAAACTTTCTGACAGAGAGAGTATAACTGAAGATCTAGAGATCAATATGACTGCCAATCTATACGCAATACTAGGGCTGTGCAATATATGCAATACTGTTACTTATGGGACTTGCTTGATGTTAAAAAGAGTTATTCAGCGCAATAATTAGCAAAAAAACTTGCCGTCTCGCGCTATCTGACACACACCGAAAGTGAATGACACTGCTGGGACACTTTTAGAAGTTGTAGCAATGCTTTCTTTTCCCAGAAAGAATGTGAAACACAAATGGTTTAATTCTCAGTTTTTAAATAATTTTTAAAAATATAATTTAAATAGATTTTACAAACTAATTGCAATATCGTATCGCATATCGCATTAATTAACAAGATATTGCATATCGCATTTTTCTTCAATATCGCACAGCCCTACGCAACTATAATTTAGTTGCTTTAAGCATCACACCAGTGGTGTCAAATGTTCACGTGTGATACCAGACGAACTGCAATGCAAAGCTGTATGTGAGATATGATTCAAAAGGTAAATATTACGACAGAAATTAAACCAGCTACATCTACATAATGCTTATAATGTATCTCAGTCTCTTAAATTAGTACAAAAAAAGACAAATATTATCTATTACCAAGGTTAAACTGCTCATTTGTCACCTGCAGAGAACAACTCAAGAGTAATTTCAGAATTACTGTTATAGATTTAACACACACACACACACACACACACACACACACACACACACACACATATATATATATATATATATATATATAAACATATACACATATATATATATATATATATATATATATATATATATATATATATATATACACACACACACACACAGGACACCTGGTAAACACTTGTTACATTCAGGCAGGACTGCCCTTTAAAACTAAGATAAGGAGTTGCCACATAAAACATAGAAGAATTACTGCACTTTTAAATTGTGCCTTGACAAAACATTATCACCTAACCCCTAAACTTTGGCCTATAAAACCAACAGGTCTTTGCAAATTGCAATGCAAAGCTGTATGTGAGATACGATTCAAAAGATAAATAGTACCACAGAAGGCAAACCAGCCGACACATCTACATAATGCTTATAATATATCTCTCTTAAATTAGTACAAAAAAGCTTCACTTGCAACCGTTGGAGATAGTTTAATACTCACAATTATCTTATGATCAGTATCAAGTTAGTATGACGGTCCTTAATCCACACATTTCTCTAAACTTTATATTAGAAGACAAAACTTATTCTACTGAACTCTAAATCCTCCAAATACGTACATATTTTTCAGGATTTTTCCAAAGCTTTTTGACAATTACAATAAAGATAAAAACTTATCTCAATGGATTGATTGTGTACAAGGTCTTGCATTAAACTATGATAAACCCATGTCATATGCTCCTCTTAACATTTTCCTGAGTGAACCAATTGATGAATTATCACTGCATTTGCCCCCCCTCCTCCCCCGTCTCTATCAAAACTATCTCCAAAAGCATTTGTCATGCCGTGAATAAAAATGGACAAGCTTTTTACAAGAGTCTTGCTACTGAACGTGCTGAAGTGCCAAAACAATATGTTCAAACAAAAAACAGGCCACACGAGTATTATTTACTTGTCTAACATATTGCAAAAACTGGCAAAAGAAAGGGTGCCAATGTAACCATTGCTTAGTCATACATGGTGTTGAAAGGTAATCTTGGCAGATAGACAGCTCGAGAAGTACCTCTAATTTTACTTAAGAAAAGTTACTAACAAACCATGTTAGCTGTATCAAAGTAATACGATACAATATCATGCAAAGAAAAAACAAATGTGACTACAAAATAGTATAATATCCTTCAAATTTCTGGCAATGAACTGAAAATACTTACTGCGTGCAAAATATTAATTTATGCATAAATAATATTGATGGAAGGTGAGAGGTTGCATTTGGGGCATTTGCAGACAATGGTGGTAATGTTTAAGAACCTTTGTGTTTTGCTTAGACCTTGAATGCTTCTGAGACATTGGACAAAGCACTGGTTTATAAGGGAATGCATGTGCACATAAAGCAAATTAGCTTTCAACAAAACTAGAATATATTAAACCAGGGGAACTTGTTGTGGAACATTTAATAGATTATTTACAGTACGTTATATTTTGTTTTCTACTGATCTGACGTGGAAGGCTTAAGGGACAGTATTTAACCCATTAAGGACGCCAAAACAAAAAAAGCCATTAAAAATAAGTAAACAGATTTTTTTTGTTCCAATTAAAATGTCGTACTGTTACCACAATTCCTCATGTTAAATCAAAATTTATAATAGAAGTAAGAATAAAAATAAGTGATAAAATAGCTTTACAAACTAAATGTATTTAATAAAATAATAGAACACGCTAAATTACTATTTGAAAATATAGTGGTATGGATATGATTATATACTGCCTTTTGACGTTTAAATTAATTTTCAAAACATGCAAAACCCTAAAGAAATAAACATCTATTTAAGTTTATCAGTGACGTTTGGATGAAAATATGTGCGTAGCTCGTGACACTTAGCACACCCATGCTAAGTGCTAAACGGTGACAAATTAACATCGCCTATATTAAATAATAATATTACATTACGATAAACTGAATCGTACTGTATTCGATAACTACTTAAACGAATAGAAAGAATAGCTAATCAAGCGGTCACGTTATAATCCATGCTAGTCCGTGGCTATTCATTAGCTTCCGTTAGCCGTGTTTTTGTTACATTTTACTAAGTCCTCGGCTAACTGTTAGCTTTAGCTTTAGCTTTGTCCGGGCCTCCCGATGGTTAAATATACAAATTCCTTAATGCGTTACCGGGGATTATTTTACCACTTATCCGCTACATTACAGTACAATTTGCGCTTATCATCAAGATTTTAACTTTATATTAATAACCAAAATCTGGTTTCCTAGTTTTTTTGTCCGTCCGTTCTTTATCTGTGATGAAAACATTGAGTTACTGGAGCAATGTTTTGGCGTAGTGTGGCCCCTTGGTCTTCGATCACTTAAAAAGCTTCGAAAAGTGAATGAAAATGTAAATTTGATCATATTCTGATTGTTTTCCTGATTCGCTTTTGACCTTCCAGATTGCGCTGTTTAACGTTTCAAGATGGCGTTTCGTTACCTCTGTACGTTTCCCAGAAAAGGCGACTTTAATCCCTTTGAAAGAAAAAAAAGCAAATGCCCGTGCTTTTGTTTTTGGAAAAAAGCAAAGGACAAATCAATAGTTGGATAGAAATATGATGATATTACTCGACCTTTCGTCAGTGAGAAGGCTGTTGTGTTCGTGGTTGGCTGTTGGGGAGTTTGGATGGACAGTCATGCTTTCCACAGCCATTTCCTCTAACGTACTACATTCAGTGCAAAAAATCAACTGTCTTATGCGTTACTTGACTTTGATCTACTTGTTGATTGGCTTTAGGAAGAGATTCAGTTCATAGTAGTCAATTCCCCACTAACAGTTTAAAAGAGAAACAGGTTGAAAACGTTCCTGAGGTTCTCCGTCCTACAGTTGCGATGTGAAATGAAACTCATGCACTTAAAATGGCGACGCTTCTTCTCCGAGGAGAATGGGCGGGCTTATGTGACGTGACGTCGTCTGTCACGGAAATGACCGATCGGGTCGTGAAGACCATAGATGGTGAAGACATTTTTGGTCGTATAAATAGGATTTTTTTATTTTATTTTTTATTCCAGATTATTCAATATCAAATTTAAATAATCCACTTGTTATTGAGAGGGAAAATAATTTATTTCAGTTTCTTGATTTCTGGTTGTGTGTGTTTGTTTAACATGTTAATAAAGGTAAATAAGTTTAATATATTAGTAGTATTATTAATATGAATTATTGTAATAATAACCACCATTGAAATAATTTACATCATTATGGCATGGTTAAGTTTGGTAAATTTGAAGCCCACAGTGCCTATATATGACGCCATCAAATGTTCCTGAAATATAAATTATGTACAGTCTAGGTACAAAAAACTATGCTGAATATTCGGTAACATGAATAGTATTTTAAAACTGATTTAAAAAGAAAACTTCATCAAATTATTATTATTATTTAAATAAAATACTTATTGTAGGCCTATATTAAGCATTCACCAAGGAAATAATCATTTAATGATATAAACAGTGATGTACACGCCAATAAACATATTTGTTACATGTTTTATCTCTCAAGTTTACTACTAGGCCCTCATTACTATTTTGTAGTTGCTTACAAATAAAAACGAAACTTAATTCTTTCAGTTTGAACTAATAATTATTTTAATTTCTTATGAGTGCATGCAAGAAATAGACTTCAAATATCTTAGTGTGATGAATTTCAAAGCTTTAGACAGAGGGAGCGTCTCAATCAGCTCCCTAGTTCAGTTGTCAGGGCACTGCCCATTGACTTATGTCCTGATCAGTGCCCTGACTAGTGAACTAGGGAGCTGATTGAGCCGCAGGGAGAGTGTATCCATCTCCATTGTTGCGCTCTGAATCTGGCGCGTTTGCCCGACTCATACGTCATCAGTAGGCGCCTTACGTGTATCACTAAGCGGCGCTTCTGTCCCATTGAATGGGCATTGGAAAAACAGAGTAGAATAGTCAAACTAACCTCTCAGCAAATTCCTTTCAATTTATTATTAAAAACGGAAATATTTTGAAATGATTGATACCATCGAAAAAGAAGACAATATTATCAGCGAGGAGGAGGCTGCACAATATGATCGTCAGATTCGCCTCTGGGGTCTGGATGCTCAAAAGAGGTTTGTGGACAAGCCGAGAGCGTACAAAAGGAACACATGTATTCATATTATTTTAAGCCATTTATTTCGACTGTTTAAAATGACTGAAATTTCAAATGAATTATTTGTGTATCTTTCACATTCGTGATTTTTTGTCTAAAATAACAACTGTGTAATTAGCACCCAACTAATTAATTTTTGGACTAGTAGTTCATAAGTAATAAACAATATAATATATAATACATAATATGTGACGTGTATATACATTTTGCAATTTCAGACTTAGGGGATCACGTGTACTTCTTGTTGGTCTCCGGGGTCTTGGAGCAGAAGTAGCAAAGAACCTTATTTTGGCTGGAGTCAAAGGACTGACTCTCCTGGACCATGAGCAGGTATTAATTAGACTGACTTAAGGGGATTGTTCACACAATTATATTATAATTTGCTTTTGCTAACCCTCATACTCTTCTAAATGGAGTAAATGAGATTAAAATGTAACATTGTATGTCTGCAAGAAACTTTTTTACCTAAGCAGGATTTAGGAAAACTGAACTTTTTAAATGACAGTTTCTATGGAGCCCGGGAATCCACAGCAGATCTCACTATGGGTATAGTGAGAGGTAGGATATCAGGGGGTGTGGCTATAATATGGCCCAAGAAGCTGGATTCAGTGATAGATGTCATCAGAACTGGAGTTGACTGGTGTATTGCGGTACAATTGAAGTTTAAAAATGGAGAACTTACAATTCACAATGTATATACACTTTTTGAGTGTTTGCAGAATGAAGATTTATATTTAAATAGGCTTGCATTTATAAATTATTTTATTCATGAGAATCAGTGCACAAGTTTTTGTGTTATAGGGGATATAAATGCAGACCTTATAGACAGCCAGTCTTTTTTTGCTAGACATTTAGTGAAGTTTTGTGAGGATAATAACCTCCTATTGTCCAGCCAACTGCTTCTTCCAGCAGATAGCTACTCTTATATAAGTGAAGCCTGGCACACAACATCATTGCTTGACCACTGCATTTCCACTGCTGATGCCCATGCAATTTTGCAGTCTATAGAAATTCTATATGGGACATCCATGTCAGACCATGTGCCGTTTGCTATGAAGTTTGATGTGGAATGTCTTCCTGTGTTGAAACGGGGTAAATGTTGGTTGCAAGACTAAAATTGATTGGGCTAAATTCACAAATGATGAACTATTGACATGCGTATGAAAACTGAGGATCTTCTCAGTAATATTTGTTGACCTAAAAATGCTATTATGTGCCTGGATGTGAATTGTATTGATGTCTCTCACCGTGCAACCCTCTCCTCCATGTATGTATTGTAGGCTAGTAGACCTTACCTTAGACTACCTGTAAAAACAACCAACATTTAGCCAGGCTGGAACAGGTATGTTAAAGCACATCATGCAGAAGCTAGGGTAGCATTTAAGGCATGGGTGGAGGCAGGCAGGCCTAGAAATGGTCAGATCCTGGATTATAAAAAGCTTATCAGCACTAGACTCAAATATGCCATTCGTTACATTGGTAAACATGAACAGGCTGTGAGAGCTAACTCAATGGCTGAGAAGCTTAGGGGTAGGGATGTCAATGGCTGAGAAGCTTAGGGGTAGGGATGTTAATGGCTTTTGGAAGGAGGTGAGAGCTCTGAACAGAACCAACACATTTCTTCCATGTGCCATGGAGGGAGTGTCTGGAGCTGATAATATTGCTGAGCTGTGGAGGAAACACTATTTTGCCTTATTTAACTGTTAAAAGTGAACCCTACAGAGTGACAAATATTGTTAAAAGTAGTTCAGAGTTAATTACCTCCAGTGAAGTTTGCCAGGCAGTAGCACAGCTATCTGGTAAGAAAGCAAGTTGGTTAGACCCATTACAGCAGAGCACCTTAAGTTTGCTAGTCCTAAGGTGGCAGTTTTGCTTGTCATTTGCTTTTCTGGATTTATGACCCATGGTCTGTTAAGCTCTCTTTAACTTTTACATGGATGAGTTATCCAACCAATTATCAAGATGTAAAACAGGTTGTATGATTGGAAACGCCTTGGTTAATCATTTTATGTATGCTGATTATTTGGCTATTTTTTTAACACGCAGTGCTGGTTTTCAGCAGTTACTGAATATCTGCTCTGAATATGGGGTGAAATATGATGTGTTGTACAACGCCCAAAATAGTGCTGTATTGATTTGTAGTACAAAATTGGACAAAGATCTTTGTTTTCCAGACTTTTGTCTGTCTTAACAATTGATGAGTGTCTGTAATAAAATTAAATATCTGTGTCATTACATTACTGATCAGATGTTTGATGATGAGGATATATACAGGCAGCGTCGCATATTATATGCCCAAGATAACTCACTGGGAAGAAAATTCCACATGTGCACCAATGATGTTAAAATTAGCCAGTTTAAAGCATATTGCACTCCTATGTACACTGCTTCTTTATGGACTAAGTTTATAAAGCCAAGTATGCAGAAGCTTAAGGTGGCTTTATAATGATTGTATGAGGATACTGCTTAATAAACCGAGGTGCTCTAGTGCAAGTGATCTGTTCTGTAATGCAGGGGTCAGTAACTTTCAGGCGTTGTTGAGGAGGCTCACATATTTTAAAATCCTCTTTTTTAATGTATGTTTCATGTTATGTCTGTGTCTCTAAATGGACCATGAGTCTGAAAACAAAGTTGATGATGAAAGGCAGAATGACTAGAAAGTGTCACCATACAATAAAATTGAATGAGGCTCATAATAATAAAATGAAAAGGTTGTCATCACTTAGTCAGTCTCAAGTTGTTCCAAACCTGAAGTTTCTTTCTTACGATAAACACAAAATAATTTTTTTGAAGAATGTTGGTAAGCAAACGGCATCCATTGACTTGCATAGTAGGAAAAAATACTATGGAAGTCAGCAGCTACCATCAACTGTCCGGTTACCCATGTTCTTCAAAATATCTTCTTTTGTGTTCAGCAGAAGAAAGAAACTCGTACAGGTTTGGAACAACGTGAGGGTGAACAAATGATGAGACAATTTTTATGTTTGTGTGAACTATCCCTTTAACTTTTCTATGATACTTTCATCAATCAGGTGACAGAAGAGTCCAGACGTGCTCAGTTCTTGATTCCAGTGGATGCAGATGGTCAGAACCAGGCTCAGGCTTCTCTGGAGAGAGCTCAGTTCCTCAACCCAATGGTAGAAGTGAAGGCAGACACTGATCCAGTGGAGAGCAAACCGGATGACTTTTTCTTCCAGTTTGATGCGGTGAGTGCCAGAACAAGCAGTCTATAGATTTGAAAAATCTAAAGCATACAGAAGATAGACAATCTTTTATTGTATTCTGTATGACTATTTGATTATTGGTCATCAAGTTAAAAAAACAAAAAATACATGTTTTAGCGACAAAAGAGTATTGTAAATAAAATAGAATCTTGCAGTTGGACCAACAGCATTGGACCAAATTTGCTATGCAACTTTACTGCACATATTACAATAACAATACATATTCTTTTGTACAAAAATTCCATAAGAAATGTAATAATTCTATGGAAAGTTTGATGGACAGGAACTGTCTTTGACTTCATCAATGATAGATTATTTTACTTTGTGCCTTTCATGTCCACTAGATGTCACTATGCTCGATTGAGAATTTTTTGGTTATAACAAACAAATGTTGCCTTGTTTTTCACTTTACCTCAGCATGAACCCATCTATGAACATCAACATCAGATCTAGACAGACTTTTATCTTAGACTTTGAGTTTGGTCTTTTCCAAGCTTGTCCTCTTTTCCAAGCATAGTATATGTTTCAGGCCATATTTTCTTTAAATCAGGAATCTGTTGATGGCTGTGGAAGAAGCAGTCAGCATACATACCTTGTTCAAAGCACAGACAGTCAGTCTTTCATCTTCTCTCTGTCTGGGAGCTGTCTGAACTCTCCCTCTGGGAGTGCTAGTGAGAGTTCAGGAGGAGGGGGAAGAGATGGTGGGACACAGAAAGAGGAGGGGTTTTTAACATCATCTATTCTCTTTCATCTGCTTCTCTTGATATTTGTCAAAAAGTGCACAGAAAACATTGCGTGTGTATGTCTTTGTCTTTTCCTGTCTATGTGTGGTGTTTTTTTACATGCAATTTCCTAAGAAATCACACGGTTAGTAAAGAGGAAGCCAACAATACACATTCATCATCAGGACCTGTACATGCATGAAACGATCATTTGAGACAACAGGTACTAGAATGTTTTGTGCAACAAGTACAGGTCATTGATAGTGCAGGTGTTAAGGTAAAATAATGTTATTTTTGAATCATAAATAAACAATGTATGTGTATGGAAGCCTATTTCTGCTATATAAGAAAAAATATCATGCTTTGGTAAATCCATATTAATGACAAAAAGTCACAGTGAGGAAATACTAAGTCATAATAATTAGATAAAACTTGAAATTATAATATGTAATAATAATTATGACAGTCAATAACTGTCTACACAGTTATACATCTTTAAATTATTACTTGTTATAATTTTAAATATTTACCTCATAATAATGATTTAGCATGCCATCATTTTGACTTTTTGGCCAGTTTCACAGACAGGGATTGGATTAAGCCAGGATTAGGCATGAATTAAATTAGGACATTGAAGTATCTTCATTTCGATGCATCTCAATTATAGCTTAGTATACCCTATATTCAAAAAAAAAAGATTGACAAAAGCAGAATTTATTTTTTAATGTAGTAGAAAAAAACTTTGATGCATAAAAAGGAAGAAGATAATAATTATGTCATCATTTACTCACTCATATTGTTCCAAATTGACGATATTTGCGTCATCTTTGGAATGTTTGGCCAGAGGCTAAAGACTACAGCCAGCAGAGGGAGCTATTTCCACATGTTTTCAACCCACACATGGGGGATGAGAGATCACACTCACAGCACAGCTCACAGATAGCCTAGAAATCTAGACGCACCCTAGCGGCAGCAAATCTAATTTGCCTGCGAGTGTCATCTAGCAACTCTCAATACCCTTCTGAGCTGTAATCCCCAAACTCTTGCCGGGCCAATCACATCGTGTATAGAGTCGGTGGGCGGGGCCATAATGACTACGGCTGAGTTGTGTTTGCGTGCTTCTAGTAAACACAGAAACTGGCGAACGGCGGCAGTCTTTAGAATCAGCTTTGACCGCGACTCTGGAAGACTTGGAGTTAAGCTTTTCTCTGAGAAAAGAACAAAGAACGGCACTGAAGTCATTCTTAAAAAGGGAAGATGTGTTCGGAGGTTTGCCGACCGGATACGGCAAATGCTCAGAATTACCTCAGCTCTCATCCTGAGAGCTCATTAGCTCATTTATGACGGTAAATGTAATCTGACTCCTAATCTGAGTTAATGCTGTGAGATTCACATGGCAACTCGATCGTTATATTGAACAGACAAGTTCAGTATTTAATTGTAGTGTCTGTTCTCTAACTCAGTCACTGTAATCCAGTAGCGGTGGCTTTGGGAATGCTATCGCAGGGCAGCGAAGCTTTCTGGGAATTGTAGTCTTTCATCTCCATGAGACAAAAATACATTTTCTGTCTTCTCTCAGTCTAGAAGGCACCAAATTCATAAACAATTTTACATTTCTATCACATTAATGACCCAGTTTAAATACAGATTCATCTTTCCAGCGCTGAAGTACCCCTTTAAATGTGCATATAAGGAACAGCTGGAGGACCAATTTGCAACTTATTAGGTCAATTGGCAACATGATTTGGTATAAAAAAAGCCTCTCAGAGTGGCAGTGTCTCTCACAAGTCAAGACGGGCAGATGATCACCAATTCTCCCAATGCTGCAGTGTAAAATAGTGGAGCAATATCAGAAAGGAGTTTCTCAGAGAATAATTGCAAAGAGTTTGAATTTATCATCATCTACAGTTCATAATATCATCCAAAGATTCAGAGAATCTGGAACACTCTCTGTGCGTAAGGATCTGGAACATTCTCTCTGCGTAAGGATCTGGAACACTCTTTGTGTGTAAGGATCAAGGCCGGAAAACCATACTGGATGTCCGTGATCTTCGGGCCCTTAGACGGCACTGCATCACATACAGGAATGCTACTGTAATGGAAATCACAACATGGGCTCAGGAATACTTCCAGAAAACACTTCCGTACTTTTGTCGGTGAACACAATCCACCGTGTCATTTGCTGTTGCCGGCTAGAACTATAGGTCAAAAAATAAGTCATATCTAAACATGATCCAGAAGCGCAGGCGTTTTCTCTTGGCCAAGGCTCATTTAAAATGGACTGTGGCAAAGTGGAAAACTGTTCTCTGGTCAGACGAATCAAAATTTGAAGTTATTTTTGGAAAACTGGGATGTTGTGTCATCCGGACTAAAGAAGACATGGACAAACCAAGTTGTTATCAGTGCTCAGTCAGAAACCTGCATCTCTGATGGTATGTAGTTGCATGAGTGCATGCGGCATGGGCAGCTTACACATCTGGAAAGGCACCATCAGTGCTGAAAGGTATATCCAAGTTCTAGGACAACATGCTCCCATCCAGACGTCTTCTCTTTCAGGGAAGACCTTGCATTTTCCAACATGACAATGCCAGACCACATACTGCATCAATTACACCATTATGGCTGCATAGAAGAAGGATCCGGGTTCTGAAATGGCCAGCCTTCATCAATTTCAGTACCCGGTCCAGATCTTTCACCCATAGAAAACATTTGCCACATCATAAAGAGGAAGATGCGACAAAAAAAAACCTTAAAACAGTTGAGTAACTAGAAGCTTTCAAGATGGGACAATATTTCTAAACTTGAGTACCTTGTCTCCTCAGTCCCCAGACATTTGCAGACTGTTATAAAAAGAAGAGGGGAATCAGGGGATGCCATACAGTGGTAAACATGGCCTTGTCTCAATTTTTTTTTAGATGTGTTGATGCCATGACATTTAAAATCAACTTACTTCCTCTTAAAATTATATATTTTCTCAGTTTAAACATTTGATATGTCATCTATGTTGTATTCTGAATAAAATATTGAAATTTGAAACGTCCACATCATTGCATTCTGTTTTTATTCACAATTTGTACAGTGTCCCAACTTTTTTGGAGTTGGGTTTGTAATGTACTGTTCATTCTTTTCCATAGGCCTAATTACATTTATAGTTTCAGGACCTTTCTAGCTTTAAAAATAATGTAAAATTGCAAGTCCATAAAACTTAATTTCCAGCCAGTTCCTCACATAAAGCTATCATGTTGATTAATAAGAATTATCTTATTAATAAGATTCATAAGAAATATAATCATATAGATTTCAGTTTTATGATACTTTTATGGTGTTTTTGTTGTTTTTGAAAATGGCTAGGCTATGATATGAAGCTTTTCACAGTGGCCTTGCTGGGGTGTAGTTTGAAGGACTGAAGGTAGTGGAGGACTAAAACCAAGAATGTAAACTGAATTAAAGACTTGCCAGCATAGACCTCATGTAATGACAAGTGACATCTATTTAGCAAAAGCATATGCTATATGACATTCCGTTGTGGCATGATTTGTTTCTTCTTTGCATCCTCTAGGGGTCACTGCTTGATAAATATGTGTTCTTTAGACTCGTCTGGCTGCCTGGAGGCACATAATGCTCACAGGAAGAATGTGTCAAAAGACAATGTCTCGCCACATGTTTCATAATGTCCCAGATGAACTTGAACAGTAGTGAAGGTGCTATTCCTAAGGGCAGTGCTGCATTGCAACAGTATTTCTGAGAAGTGTTGTTGATATCCAGGTATGGATTGTGTAACCTTTGAACATCTTTTTAAAAGGCCTCCTTAGATAATCAGTTCATTTCAAGTGTACTTTAAGTTATGAAGTCACAGATGGTGTTCTGACAGGGAAGGTAAACAAACCCAAGTCAGCAGATAAAGTGATGATTCAGCTGTCCTTCAAGATACACCCAGTTAACGCATAATGGCACGCGCCATTGGTGTATCAGATGGGTATTAATATGCCACCCCATTCTTATCTCAAACCCAAAATGGGGGGTGTGAGAGGTATGGGACCTTGGATAAGAGAACTAATTTTCTGGTCAGTTGTCTGTCCTTGCCAAACCTTTGTTCCTCCAGGTTTCTGGTTGCAGATGCCTTTTAAGATGCCTTTTAAGGATCCATCAAGGTCACAGTCACATTAATGTATGTTGTTTTGTTCAGATTTGTCTGACCAGGTGCTCCAAAGATCTCATGGTGCGAGTGGACCAGCTGTGTGCCTCCAGGAACATTAAGGTCTTCTGTGGAGATGTGTTTGGCTACCATGGATACATGTTCTCCGACCTTGGCCAGGAGCATCACTATGTAGAGTAAGTAAGGAAACATGGATGGAAAGAGGTGTTTGTGTTTGATTTTAATGTGAAAAACATATGTTTCTATTCAAACTTGCCAGAGAAAAGCCCAAAGTGGTGAAAGGGTCTAATGAGGCTAATGACGGTCCTGATGCAAAGAAACCAAAAGTTGACCCCAATGTGACTACAATGGTGAAAAAGGTAGGTTTGTTGGTAGATTTGATGTCTGTAAACTTCTATGACCTTCTATGACTTCTATGACCTTTCAAAGTTAAGTTAATGCTTTAACATTTCCCCCTCTTTATGTAGACTGCCAGTTTCTGCTCTCTCAAAGAAGCCCTGGAGGTTGACTGGACTAGTGAGAAAGAAAAAAGCAATCTAAAGCGCGTGCCCGTAGACTACTTCCTTCTGCAAGGTACACCTTTGGATCATTTAAATATAATTCAAATTAAATTAACCTGATTAAAAGATTGGAAAATAGGTGCTTCCTTCCTAAATTGTGCAATTTATTGATTGGTCTTCAGATTTATTGTCCGTACTATATTCCAGACTCAAAACAATGCGTTTTATACTCTGTCGGTTATGTCTGTCTGTTGACAGCTGCTGGATAGAAACAATTTGGAAAAACCCATAAATATATACGTTTCTTATTGATCAAAGGTTTGGGGCCAGTAAGATTTTTTACATTTTTGAAAAAACATTCTCATGCCCACCAAATCCCTATTTGGATGGTAATTGTTTCTCATGTGGATGTCCGTGAAAATAAATTTGCATGCCACCACAGTGATAAAAATCGTGTATTCGGATTGTGATTTATTCCCGGTGGAAGTTTTGTGATGCGCATCTGGGAACACTGCTAGGGTGTAGGCCACCCTAGATCTTTAAAATGCATCCAAATTACAGCGAAGCGAAATGAAACAGTGTTCCGCAGTGGTCAAAAAGGATATAAGCAGTTCATTATGAAGCAATCTCTTCTTGAAAATGCAGAGATGTGGATTCGGATGGCAATTAAATTACCACGCAAAAAACAGTAGGTAATTCGGCCAGGGATTTATACGCGGGTGGTGAGAGAACAACACTGACATTCTGGATTCGGACGCCAATAAAATCACAGACTAGCCCCTGTAAATGATGAAAATATCTCACAACCCCACGATAAACAATTACCGTCCGAATAGTGCTCAAGGATGCAAAATTACAGTAATATTGTGAAATATGCGACCATAGTTATACTCATACAAATATCTATATCTGCAATAAACTTCAGCAAATTATTCCATAGGATTTAGTTTGTCAAAGATTATAATTGATAAACTAATAAAAGTAAGTATAGTTTTACAACCTGTAGTACATATAAAAACACAAACCAATATTTTGTGCAATTTATTAATGGATCTTTAGGTTTATTGTCTGTACTATATTCCAGACTCAAAACAATGAGTTTTATACTTTTGTCTGTTGACAGCTGTTGGATAGAAACAATTTGGAAAAACCCATAAATATATACATTACTTATTGATCAAAGGTTTGGGGCCAGTACGATTTTTTTTTAAGGAAGTTTCTCATACTCGCCAAAACTGCATTTATTAGATCAAAATTACAGTAATATTGTGAAATATTATTATTATTTAAAAACAACTGTTTTATTTGAATAAATTTAACATGTAATTTATTCCTGTGATGGCAAAGCTGAATTTTCAGCAGCCATTAGTTCAGTGTCACATGATCCTTCAGATATCATTCTAATATGCTGATTTGGAGCTATATTATATATTATATTTGGCCGACCACTTTTATCCCCTGAGATGGATACCAGGTGCAAACAGGGACTAAAGTGGTTAATTTTGTTTCAGTTTGCTTAGGCGACTGAACACATTGCAGTTTCTTCCTGCAGTCTGTTGTACATCGTTATCAGTGGGAGGATCTGTTGATCTGTGTAATTATAGTCAACATTTCTCTTTTTATTCTAGTGCTCACCTGGTGTCCTCACCAAGACTGGCTCATTTTCCATCACAGGCTGTCCATGGCCAGTCATGTGCAGTGGCTCTCAAAAACAAAACATGCCACCTCCGCACCTCTCTGTCATTATAACAGACTGCTCCTCTGCCCCTCCCTCAACATCTAGTATTACATTTATGGAAAAAAAACACTTCCTATTTGTGCACTGAAGCAAGTCTTTAAATACATTGCTGTGCTCAAAAATACCACACATCAGTTCAAACAGCTTTTGAGGAAGAGACGTTTCCTCTGTCTTAACTCACTGATTTATTTGAGGTTTTATCACCCCAGTGGTGCGACTATTACATCAATGATTTTTTTCCAAATTCTCAGATGTTGTTTTCACAATCTGGAGAAAATTCTATAAAGAAATTCAGCTATGAAACTTGAAATTGTATCTATGTGCCATATAGAGTGAGATAACATGAATGAGTGGGTGCGTGTTTCTTTGATGTACGTGTGTGCTTCGCTGCCAGGTGGAAATGCAGTGGGCTGAGGTTTTTTGCGTTTTAGTTGGTGGGCAGTCAAAAAGGGGAAGTGATACTTTGGAAAATAGCCTAAAGGGGCTGAATGCCTTTTCACGTGCTGTACAAATCTTCAAACGCATCTTTCCTCCACTCATGTCCTGTTTTAATGTGGAAAACCCACTCTTTCCCCACTCAGTTTCTCTTATTTCCTCCAACAGTGCTTCTGAAGTTTCGCACAGATAAAGGTCGTGATCCTCAACCAGACAGCTTTGGTGAAGACTCTCACCTGCTCTTGCAAATCCGCGATGATGTTCTTGAGACCATGGGCCTGAGCTCGGAGCTGCTCCCTAACACCTTTGTCAGGTACTTACTGACCAAAAAACTTGGTGTTTACATTGATTTTTCTCAACAACTTTTTCTCATACCAAACAAGGATGTGAAAATCTAGTTGGTGAACAGATAGTTGACAAAGATAATTAAGTCTGGTTTTTGGTTCACCAGACCCTGACCAGGTTTTTAAGAAGACAGTGCAACAAAATGGAACTAAATGTAGGTGTTTTTAAAAGACAAATTATTTTTAACTAGTCGCGCCTTCTTAAACAACACAAAATTATTCAAAACAACATTGTGTAAATTGCCACAGAGGCAGGCATTGCATCAAAAAGGAGAGACAATGCTGTGCGTTTGCAACTATAGTTACATTCATGTACAAATATCTGTATCTGCAATAGACTTCAGCAAATGATTTCCATAGGATTTAGTTTATCAAACATTATAATTGATAAACTAATAAAAGTAATTATAGTTACAGCCTGTATTATTGAGTTAATCCATATAAAAACACAAACCAACACATTCTCACCTGTGATAGGTTACCCCATTTTTTGGGAAATTTAAATCCTGGCGGTTTTTACAACCAGAGGCTGTGCAATGCTGATGCATCTTGGAAAACTCATTGGTTTTTACTGTGACAACAGCGTCTGAAATGTTAGCTGCTCCAAGGTGGTGGACATGTCTGGAGCAGTCAAATGTGGCATCTACATATACATATCTGTGTCATTCACCCCATCTCGTAATTACGAGATAATAAGCTGTGATGTTCGAAAGCTGTTCACGTCCTCAGACAGGTGGTGCAGCATGCACAAGGTACAAACACACAAGGTATAAAGTGGGTAACTTTTTTATCAATTATAATTTGTGAAGAGAGAAATAACACAGACACTGGACAAAGATCAAACTTTCTAGTGTGCATGTATCAAGCACCTGTGCTCGCGCACACTATCAAGTGGAGTTTATGCATTCGGCTGTTCGCATATATTAAGCGTATGCAAAAAAACTGAATTGTACTTTACTGTTCTCTACAACTCCCGGCTTTTCTTCTCACAGTTACTGTTTCTCTGAGATGGCCCCAGTGTGCGCTGTAGTTGGAGGTGTTCTTGGACAAGAGATAGTAAAGGTGAGATTTTGATCCATTTACATGTCTATGCAAAATTTGTACCTTTACAGGTACTCCCCCTGCACCATTTGTGAGCCATTGACACCGCTATCCCCTCTTCCTCTCTAAAGACACCTTCTTCCAATTTAGTTAAGGGCTTCTGTGGATTATCAAATGAGCACTTCCCTTCCTCTGTTTTATTGATTTAAACCCGACAATGTCAGCATGATGTAGGCGCTCCTCCACCTCCCTCAATGCTCTGCCAGTTAACCACTTGCAAATCGTTCTAACCTCAATGTCCGCATGACGTCTTTTCTGTATCTCATGATCACAGCCTGCTTTATTTTTGTTACCTTATACTCCTCCACCACTGCTGGCTGTGTTGTACAGGCCTGTGGAGCAGAAACTATTCAGAATGGCTAACCATCTCCTCAAATAGTTCGTCTTCTTTTCCAAAATGAGCAGTGGCCAGAGCAATCTGGGTAGGACCCCCATGCTGGTATCCCCAGTCCTTACACTCACCTAAAGTCTTGATTGTTCCATTTATACATGAAATGCAAAACGTGCTTTCTCACATTGCTTTTTCCTTCACCGTATTACCTTTCAATCTGGTTCTCCACAAAACCATCCGCTTTCACTAGCTGCGAAAGTGACTTTTCTGACGAGTCTCAGTGAGAAGCATATGGCAGCTGCCCTCGCCATCAGAATCTGGGCTAAATCCAAAAGTTTTATCTGTTGACAGTGTAAATGCCAGAAATGACGAGGTAATATTCCGGTCACTGATGAAATCCAGCGGAGAGCGCCTGAAATCTTCTCATATGATTCCATAAACCGAACAAGATTAAATAACCCAAAGCGTAGTGATGTAATCAGCCAGTCTAGAGTGGATAATTACACCTGGATTATGGACAGAAAGAGGATCTCCTGTTGCGTAGGCCACGTAAAAGTACAAAACCATTCCAGTTACATACAACACAATACAGTAAATGCTAAATGTCAATATCTGTCTTAGAGGGTGATGTCATTGCCCAGACTGGGATGCGGTGGGGTCTTTGTAAGGGTGGGGATAAGGACTGTGTGGGGTGATGGAGTGAACGCCATGGTCTCGGAGGCGGTGGCTGGGCAGGCCTTGAACCCACATGGCGGTGGAGTGAAGCCAGGCTGTCTCGCCATCTCCCTGCATGATGAAACAGGCTGCAATTCGCATATGGCTCTCTGTTCCTCGCTGCCCCTCGCCCATCAGTCTCCGTCGCCACAACAGAGAACGTGTCCGACGCATTCGATCAAAGCAGTTCATTACAGAATTCTAGGTCTGTGGCATGTAATGTGTTTGCATGTGTTTGCCAGGCGCTGTCTCAGAGAGATGCTCCGCACAGGAACTTTTTCTTCTTCGACGGCCTGAAGGGCAGTGGGGTGGTCGACTACTTCGGATCCAAATAAGTGCCCTCTGGAGAACACGGAGAGATGTGTGGCGACGCATGTGTGCTCTCCAAACACCATGGATTTCATCCCCTGCCAGTGGCCGCAGGCATCAAAATCTGTCTTTTGGACGGTACCTTTGCGTAGCATTATGCCACACATCGACTGATGCCAAGGGCAACAAGAACACTTTGTCCACACACTCTTAAATATTCATGCACACGTTTTTCAGCAGGGTATTTGATTTCTACATTTTGTATTAAAATAATAAAAGGCCAATGAAAATGAAAACATGGTTTTGATTGTTTTGTGCTTCTCCATTCATCGATTTCAATAATTTCCTCTAATCTGTTGCCTAAGGTTTCCTTTCTATGAATTGCAAAAAAATTAAGCAAACAACTTTAAAAGGAATTTAAAACGAATACAGAAAATGCTCTCTTGAGCAATTTATTTCATAAAATGAAACCACAAAAAAATCATCTTATTCTCACTACGAAATGAGGCCAGGTGAATTTATTTATTAATTTATTTTTTGATGTTGTGACATTTTATTGATAGCCTGAGGCATATTTTGACGTAACTTGTCATGTGTAGGGTTATTTTTTGGTTGGTGTGTGACGTTCGTAGCGGGAAGTTATTTTATTATCTCAGCCCAGGTATGTCATTTACTGGACTGGTACTACAGGGTTTTAAACCCCGAGGCAAGTAGGAACTCATGTTTTGATTTGTATATTTTTGTACAAGGAAATTATCCTGCCAGTCCAGTTAGAGGCAAAGAGGAATGCAAAACAATGTAATGTATCTTTAGGTAGGATTGATAGTTCATCCCATTTGCTTAGGAAACCCACAGCCTTGTGTAATAGAACAAACAGTACTAAATGTGTCATTTGTTTGCCTTCCAGCAGAGGTGTATTATGATGTTGTGACTGTGCCTCCAGACATGCAAAATCAGGACACTAGGCCTTTAACTCTTTTTCCCACAACCAATTTTTATTAAAAAAAGTTGCCAGTCAACGCCAGCATTTTTTTTTCAAGGCCCCCAGAATATATCAATATATCAAAAGAAAGAACAGACCCTCTGTTTATAAACGAAGAACATATTCTAGCCTTGTGCATTTTTTTCAATCAACATTTGAATGTGGGTAAGTTTAATATTTTTTAAAAAAAAAGCATTTTGAGCAAAAATCAAAAACAAAAAAAACTAAATATACTAAACTTACAAAAATGGGAACGATGAGTAGATTGTGTCCATCAATGTTACGGCCTTGGTTTTGTGTTATTTCATACTTCACGAGATTCAAAAGCAATATAAGATGGTCTCACAAACATTTCATATATAAAACATAACAATTTACTTCAAAAGATGTTAAAATCAATGACATCAATGCTTGTTTCTTCTCAGGAGGGCGTAATTGGTGTAACTTGCGGGGGGTGTGGTTTGTAGTACTGCGGGAAGCAGACAGAACCTTCTCGAAAATTCCATCAATGGCGGTGGGGAAAGAGTTAAATGGAGAATAAATGTGTGCTTTAATGACAACAGCATCAGTGAGTCATTCTGAATCAGATGAGGAGACTGGTCAGACGGGTTGAGCAGGTATTAAGTGGGAGTGGCAACAAGTCTAGTAACCGTTGTTCATTTTTTTAAGTTCAGGGAAAGTGTTGACAGTGGAAACATCTTACACTGGGTACCACTAATAGGACAAACTTTAATCATTCTTATCATTGCAGGTTTAAATCAGCATGGAAAAGATTTTTAACTGTACTGTGCTAATAATATCAAAGTTATAGTTCACTGAGAGGCAAAACTACAACAGACAGGATGCCTCTACCAACATGTCGGTTATGTAGGCCTACATGTTTTCAATGTCTGGGTATTCATTCAAATAATATTAGGCAAAACTAGGCAAAACAACGTTATTCCATTTTTTTAATTAAAGTTAGCATGAATTAAAATACTTCATAATACAGAAGTAAAGATCTGTTGCTTCTTTAAAATGACTTTGTAAAGCAACCTGTGTATTCAATACTTTAAGTCCTAATGTAAAGCTGAAGCACATATTAACTTAAACCAATTTCCTTACTTTTAGCTGAAATTGCCATGATTTTAGATTTATATTTGGTGTATTGTTGTTTATTGACAGAACATTGTCCATTTTCCACTTGGATCCAGTTGGTTTTAAATTGCATCACTTTAGGTCAAAGACTATGTTATTTTAATTTTGGCCAATATAACAGTTTCTATTCAAATTAATTTCATTGTTTGTTTTAAACATGTAAACAGTATTCTTTTTTTCTTGGAAATGTCATTGAGATTACAATGGTGAAAGATTAAATGGTACTCAAGTACATTTTCACCAAGATAATGAAATCTATAATGAAGTCCAATTCCTTAAGTATTTCACATCACTGCCAGTGCCAGTATAGTGAGAAATAAAACCCTGACTGATTAAGATCCACTGCTCTTTCTCTAGCTGAGGAGAGACCAGGATTAATACGGACTCTGCGTTAAGCTCCTCATTTTAATTAAGCAACCTTCCTCTTAATGTGAAGAAACCCCCAAAGTGAGACGTTCTTACTTCAGAACAGATGTGTTGCTTCCAGCTATGAAATGCATAACCATGTGACAGGATAAAGAACAGCCTCAAATGATCAACAACTCTTTTAGGAACACTGGTGAAGCCTGAATGGGCCTGCATGGCAAATGTTCTGAGCACACGCAAATCAGAGGATCCCAATCTATCACAACTTGTTCAGATAAGACTCGTGGCTTTCTCAGCATGAGGATAGTCACAGTCCTACACCTTATCAGATGAAACATACATAAGAAAAAGGTTTGCACTGTTCATTTAACGCAGATCCCATCCCTTAATGAAAAAATAGACCAGAAGTGTTATTATAAACTAAGTATTGTGTTTTAGGCCTGGTCTATATGCATATAACAGGCATATAGTATACCATATTAATGTATTTGCATTTAATATATGAACGTATGTATTTGTTTTGATATGATGGTTACACTGCAAAGGCCTTAAAATAATTATTGATGTTCAGCATTGTATACTTGTGAGAGGTGAAATGAAATTTATAGACTGTATACATTACATTTAAAATCTTTTTTGGACTTTAGCTCTTGTTAATATTGTGTTTGTTTATTAAAACTAAAAAATGTTATTTTACAAAAACAATTTTTTTAAGATTGAAAAAAAGGTTATAAGACCACTAATTTAATTTGAGGATTTGAAATTTGTGTATTTAACATATCAAATACTTTCAGGGTGTCTGTAAAGACACATAGACTAATTTCTATGTGATAGACTAATAGATAGGCTACACACACACTTTTGTAATTCTCATATTTATTGAAAATGGTAAAGGAAAAAACAAAACAATACAAAATGATTGTAAAAAAATGTACATCGAAATTTTTAAATGACAAAATTACAAAGCTAGAAAATGAGTCTGACTTGTGTTTAGTGTAAACCTGACAGTACAAATAAGGCTGTTCTGCATCAGAGAACACGTGTGTATCGATAAGTCACAAGGTGGCCACAGGAAGGCGAAGAGCCCACACAATTGTTTTACAGGAAGTCATGAGACAGGAAAGGAATCTCTGAACCACAATATACCACGACGAGAACTCTGTACCGGCATTACAAAGCCAATGCAAATAGAAATTAGTGGTTAGAGGAGTTTTCCCACCAACTGGCCACAGCTTTTCACATGTGGTTTCTCAGGGAAGTCCTTGAAACCCATAACAGTGTTATATAAAAGGCCCTGACAGACCTGCATCTGACACCACGATTCAAAAGCCCTATTAGGACGGTAATTGTTTCTCTAGTGGACGTCTGTAAAAATACATTTGCATGGCACCTCAGTGATAGTATAAAATTCGGGCGATAATTCACGGTGGAGCTGCAGCGAGTTCTGTGATACTTCGAACCCGGGAACGCGCTGCTCACGTGATCAGTCACTTGATTGTCAGCTGTAAATAGTTGAAATGCTTGAAATAAAAGTATATTTAATTTAATAATAGGAAAACAATATAATATGTATTGTTTGAATCTGTTTAAAAATAGGAAAATATACGTGCTATACTAGTTGAAATGGTTTACAGTCTTATCTCAGAATGATGTAGGCTATAATAAAAATGTGGAAATTCGCAGAAATAAGTTAATGCTATGAAAAATCTATTTTTTTCTTTTTCTTTTTTACACAGGGCAAACATAAAGCTTGCTTTATATTTTTTATGTATATAATTGTGTTCTAATTGTGCAATAGTTTATTGCATACCCGTTTGCTTCCATAATAACAGCTGATTTCAAATGCTTATAACTTGGGTGCTTTTTTTCGCCGTCATGGAGCTTAACTGTGAATTTTAAATCTATCCCTTGGTGTTTGTCCCCCCCAAAAAACAGTAGGTATTCGATCTTTTCAAAGTCAGTAGGCCTACATCAGTTGTAAGTTGCAATTTAGCCTAATTTAATACCTAAAATTAAGATTGACTGCTCCTTATGTTAGTGGGGGATACGGGATCTTACACGGTCTCACACATGAGACATCTATAATGTCTACGTTTGTGCAACGTCAATAAAATCACAAACTATGTAAATGCTGAAAATAGATTACATCCCCATGAGAAACATTTATCGTCAGAAGAGGGCTACAGAGAACAAACATGTTCAAGTATGATTGAAGTTTGGCTCAGTTTAGTCTTTTTAGTAGACAAATAAGTCATAGCAGAAAATACAAATGGATTTTTCTCACAACCTTCAGAGATATTTGGTCCATAGAGCACAACACTAACGAATATCTCCATGCTTATTTAATCCATTTTGTCAAAAACAAATCATCAAATTTATCAAAAGTACAAATGATGGACATACAAAATAAATTAGCTTGTGCTTCTCAAATATTTATTTGAGAATTCTCTGCGAAAAGTACATTTTATGGGGATTTTCACTTATTTTTACAGGACTTATTTAAATCTAAACAAATTGCATGTAGAAATCGACTGGATTTTTAGAACAACTGCTTCCAGTGTTGGTCAAAAAAAAAAAAAACGTTTCCAGGAAAAAACTAATCTGAAACCGAAAAAAGGAACTTATTGTTAAGTACTTTCAGGTCATTTCATCAAAATATACAAAACACATAAGAAACAAAACTCCCTGTTTATTCTGTCCTGTCCTTTTTTTCTCACAAAATATGTACATGTTTAATCCATACAAATATTAACACTGCTCTCAAGCCATTTCGATATCTAGTGGTCTGGCTTTTCCACAAGGCTTCCAGCCTCACTCCTGTACCTCCATTGGAGGTGACCAATCTTTGAATTAAGTGGCAAATTTGTGTCCCGAAGTATAGATTCAGGTAAGGGGGCAACAGGGTCGGTTTACCCGCACACCATCTGCTGATTGTCCCTAATGGCTTTAGTAAAGGAAGGGTTCAAAAAGGGTGTTAGCAAGGCACGATCCAACTGTGCTCCATTAATATAGTTTGGAGCATTCCATTATCTCGATAACTATCGCCCGTTTTCCATTAACGGTGTGTGGGTGCGCGCCCTGCGCCACTGGTGGCCGATAGTGCAGCGCAGTTATTGCTCCTTTAAGGCGGCTGAGAGGAAAACCCATGACACATAAAGCACTTTTGGGCCCGAGGCGCTATGCAGATCTAATCCCTGTTTGATTGAGAGCGACTGACTTAATGTGACTTTGCAGGTATTACAGTTAATTGCAAAAGAGAATGCAAACACGCGCGAGCCACACACTCCCACTGACATCTATACCGGGACACACGCTTTAGTCACTATGCTACATTAGAATCCATGAAAAAAAAGATGTACAAAACAAACAAACACAGATTAAGAACCAAACATGACATCTGATCCTGCAGAAAAGTCCCAGAGTCTTTTAGTGGTTGGCAGGAGAGCGCCAGCACTCTTCCTGTGACGTAAACCGTCTGTTTATCTGAACCCGTGCTGGTAGAAAGCATTGATGGTGTCGGCGACGAATGCGACGAGCCCGCGGTACAGGCCTCTCCAGTTCTGCCAGTGCGGGGCAGCATTCTGAAACAAAGATGAGAGGACAATTAGCTCAGCATGTGTTTTATACAATACGAAAATGAAAGGGGACATAAGAATCACAAAGAAACTTGTTTTTATACATTGCAAAGCACTCAGGGACTGTAAAATGAAACAGTCAATCTACTTAGATTTCAGATGTGCTCTAATCACTTGCCTACCTTTGCGAAAAAGAACTACATTTAGCATACTTTTAAGAAGGATACTTATTATGGAAATAATATACTTAAAAAATATCTATACCTAAAAGGGAACATACGGACTGAATGCATTGATCGGACGAACATTTTTGGGTCCTGACACTTCCACAGAAGATATATGCAATTTTTTTTAATATTTAGGCCAATTCTATTGCTATCAGGATGTGAAGAGAGTTTCAACCAGTAACCACTGTTTATGAAAACATTCCCTACGCTATAGCTTTATGTGCATCTTTATATGTAATTTCATAATTATTTCTATAGTCTTTGAAATGTACTGACAAGCATTTATGGTAAACTAAATATACTTCAATGTAATTTCTATTGAAACTTGTTTGTGCAATTTAGTGTTATTAATTGAATAACACACTGCAGTTAAAATTATAATCAAGTACTTTACATGTGGTTCAGTATCTTATTCAACACAAAGATAAGTGTACCTCTTTAAAGGCATGAAGAGAGATTATTCAAACGTTATGATTTTCAATGTAATTTAAAGTAATGAAAGTGCACTCTCTTTTAATACGTTAAGTGGTCTTATTTCAATATTATATTCTGCAAATACAATTTTTTAACATCATACTTGATTCTAAGTACACTACAACGTGCACATTTAATAACTTCTTGAAAAAAATAGATAAAAAACCTATTTTTTTGTCATAAGTGCATGAAGCAAATTTCGATTTGAGGTCTGTGCCTTAGTTCCTTCCCCGTTTGAAAACTGAATTTCGAAACTTTTGCTTTGTGTAATTATTAGCATTTTTCCATTTCTTCTAGCCTGCAGTGAGGTAATTGCTTCAACGTTTTTGACAATGTTTGAGTAGGAGTGTGTGTCAAAGTTTATGTAAGCACAGATGTGTACGTGTGTGTGCAGAGACACAAGGTGGGGTGAGGCAGTCCCAGACAGACAATGTGTGCACGGAGGAGTCAGGAGAGGCAGCACAGTGCTCAACAGCTGCTATGAGTCATCCACTAAAAATAACTCTTCATAGGGGGATCAAGTAAAAGGGGGAAAACGAGAGAGTGACAGTGAAAGAATGAGCTAAACGCAGAAAAAAATGCTAGATGGGAAATATGGACACAATATTCTACATCTTTTAACAGATGAGATTCTGGTTTCCGATTTACAATAAAAAAAATATTTTGTTACCATAGCATAAACGATTATGCTAATTAACATGTTTATTTAAAAGCTTGAATAGGAATTAAATTGAAACAAATTGAATTACAACTACTTGTCAATTAAGCAAACATTGCTTCATGTAACAACACAAGTAAACGGTACTAAAGAACAAAGATATAAATCAAGGAGCAGGGTGTTATCCTTGTCAATATTGTTGCTTAAATTGTTTTAATGACACAATAGAGAAGCGCATGCCTTTTATGCTTCATTTACGCTGCACAGATCCAATATTTTGGAACATGTCTAATCTTTATAAATATAATATTTAATATAATATAATATTTTATTATGTAGATATAATATATATATATATATATATATATATATATAAAATAATTAAATAGTTTAATATATTTCCATAATATAATGAAAATATTATTAAGAAATTATATTTACTATAGAAATTACATTAAACAACATTTCCATGATTTAAATGCGGTTAGGATACCTGGAAGGTATGAAAATGTAAATTTGTCATTCCTTTTAAAATAAGATAATCTTGTTAATGTAAAAATGTTTACCATTTACACAAGCAGAGTGTGAATTCCAGCGCAAACCGTCAGTGTAACATCGAAAGAAACATTTAATACACATCAACTGTTTTACGATAGAAATGTCAAACGGCCGACAGTTACATCAAGTTATACAAATATTTTAAATTGAAACTATGCATTTACGTGATTCATGTAATTCCTTACTGATTGTGACAAGGCATTAAACGTTTTTTAAATATTAGGTATACAAATAAAAATGCATGTGTGAAAATTTTAACGCAAATTTAAATATTATTTGGAAATAGTTCAAAATGATTCTTTCCCAGCTAGAATTAGATCTAAAATTTCCTTTGCCGTTCTGCTTCTTTATGCTTTATAAAAAATTGGTCATAAAAATATATCTCCTTGAGTCTAGGTGAAAGTGTCTGAACATCTGAAGGCTTAAACTACAGGAGGGACCAAAGAGGTTCAAGAGGCTGTGAGGATCTGTGGTCAGCAGGTCTCGCATGTTACAGTGAAAGGCAACGATACTTGTGAGCATGCATGCAGCACAATCACAGAGCTTTTGTTGCACTGCTCCGTTTAGGGAAGTCCCTGTCATTCTTCTGCCGGCCACAGTAAACAGAGCCTTCATCCAGTAAAAAAAACACTGGTATCAGAGTTCAGCGAGGCCACACGACAGGTCGCACACTTTCGTGTGGGCAGCTGCTTCGAATAAGACATCCTTGGTTTTATTGCACTGTGTGTGTCAGCGCAGGTGTTAGCATGTGTGGGAATCTGGGACGGGTGACTCTTACTAAAAACAAAAAAGCAATTGACTCTTACTAAAAAATTAGGCAAGTGGCACACACTTAAAAATAGGTAAATAAAAAAGCGGCGAGGCAATGCAGTGATGTCATGTGTGTTTGTCTGAGGAAAGGAGGGGGAGGTGGGTTCGGTCGGGGGGAGGGGAGATTAGCCACTGTTTACTCCTGTTCGCTTCACAGACTAGCTCCTCACGCGATACAACGGGGATCCAGAGCAGGGAGAGGGAGGGAAGGTTATTAAGTTCAGCCACAACTGGAAACTCGACTCCAGTCACAACACTCACTACAGGGTCGTGAATATCATATTGATCCATTTACTAGAAGACCCACTAGAGGCTACATTCATGCACACCCTGCCACACTCGCTCATATTAACAAACTGACACTGCCCTGTACACGCCTGTTTACTTTATCAAACTTAATCAAGCTTTGGCACAAGCAGAGGCATATTCAAACTGTCGTAACTAGACAAACACAATCCTTACCCCCTGAAGAAAAACAGCATTCATCTCGTCCCCGATGGTCCGTAACTGAATCGCCACCCTTTCGACCATCTGCTCCTCCAGCCTGAGATTGTCCTCACTGGTAGAGCTGTTGGAGTCTTCAGAGGAGCCCTGGTTGGCCACAAGAAGATCAGGCAGGGGAAGTGCTCTCTCTCTGAAGCTGGAGAGTTCCTGTTCTGTACCTAAATAAAAACAATAAGAGAACAAATTATATATTGAGTGTACACGATTACCTGAATAGATGAGTGTTTCAAAAAAGATTTAAAAATGTTTAAAGTAAAAAAAAAATCTTTGCATAAGGTATATACATTTTTAATTTATAAATATTATTACTTTTTTGGGGGAGTTACATACCTTAAATCTTGTCTTTAATAAAAAAAATAAGTTATTTCAAGAGACTTAGTGACATTATTGGCACAGTCATGAAAGTCTGCAGGGGTCCCTCCCATCTGAATGATTATTGTATCACGATCTGCATTTTTCTGTGTGTTGGCACACAGCACCAAATCATTATGATTTGGTAGACAAACAATATATATTTTCCTTTATATCACCCTCAAAATTTAAAGGAAATCCCGCACACTAATGATACTTGCAAAAGATATCAAAAATGTTTCATTGGCAACGTCTCGGTCTCATGACTTTCATCAGGCATATACAAATCAAGTATCTTTTGCAAGAATCGATAGTCTGCAAGAATTTCTTTATCCTCTTTCCTACGCACCCATCTATTACCTACAGGTGTGCGATGGTAATTGTCATATCACCCACAAACCAACACATTTGACTTAATTACTGTCAAATTAGTTCTTAAATTTGCTTAAGTTTACTACTAAAATTGCCAATGGCACAATGTTAACAGTATTCTCATAACAAAACCAAGATATATAGGACTGTTGCAGGGGTTCAGTCGAGGTGACTAATGCTGCGTTTCAGGCAACCCGGAGCCTGTGTTTTTCCAACCTTCTACTCGTGAAAGTGAACTGGAACGGCAGTCAAACACGTGACTTCCCACCCGTGAACTCGCACTAGATCGATCAGATTAGAGCTCTGATGTCACAAAGCCCACGAAACAACAAAGCCCACGAAACACAGATGCGGTGTTTATGGAAGGCATACATTAAAAAACAAATTGTTTATTAAAATACGGTCTTATGCACTCTTTTTTTCTCCTCCGTTTTTCTCAAATAAGCAAGGAGTAAGCACCTTTGGCATATAAATGACTGTAAATGAGCATAAACCCTGTACAGTCACCTATGCTTAGTCTACGTCTAGCTACCACAAATCCTTGCACTCAGGCAGTTTGGCGTGACTTTGCCTTGAACGCTACAAAGTCGTGAGTCGTGGTTTAAAGTTGTAACTTACAGGTTTAAAAACCTGCCTGGAACGCAGCATAATATTTAAACAACCATTTAACAGGCAGACATGCAAAGGAGTAGGTAATCTAACCAAATATAGGTTCAACAGAGATTACAATAGCAGTGATATTTTATATGCACTGGTGAGCCAAATCTCTATTTGTTTAAGTAACTTTTGTAAGCATGTGATGTCATATGTTGAGCCACAATGATTGTTTTATTAGGTCATGTTCTATTTAACATTCACATTCTGTAACGGTAGCATCAATACTAATCTATTAAATGTATGTACACTCATCATTTTATTTTATTAATTGAATGCAAACTTGACAGCTGTAAAGCAATTATGTGTACTAACAAGTATATTTTAATATTATTATACTTATATAATGTGATTGAACTTTCATGTAATGTTGACTAGGACTATATATATATATATATATATATATATATATATATACCACAGCATTATAATCCCAGCATTATAATGTACAGTAAGAAAAATGGATATTCATTTTGAAATTTACTAAAGATTATATTATCATTTGTCTTATTAATTGTCTTATTAACAATTTTTGTTTTTAAAGATGAACTTTTAGTGAGAATAAAAGAAAGCTACTTCTTGTTTTGTCTACTGAGAAAATGCCTCCGTGCAGGAGATTAGGGCTGCAGCCATGAGAATCTGCTGATCCCCGGCGCAGGTGACTTGAGAAAGCGGGAGTGCTGGGTTCTGGCTTGTTGCCAGGGTAACTGCAAGCCGGTGCAGCCTGAGCTAAAATCCAGCCATTGGTGGACAGGAATGAGGGGTGGGCTGGGATAGGGTGGACAGTTGGAGGACAGGCAATCAGCCAGTGAGGAAAGCCTTTAAGGAGGAGTGTCAGCAGAAGTGTCAGATAAGGTTAAATGATAGCTAAAGTTAGTTTAAAAACACGGGGAATAGAGAGCGGAAGGAGTGAGAGACACAGCAACATTGAGATTGAAGATACGCGATTCACTGTGACAGGCCGCCATTGTGGACTGAGCAGCGCTTGACAGGAAGCCAACAGCAAAGAACATGTCTAAACATGTCTAACAGAGCTCTCTGTCTGGGGAGGGGAGGGCACGTCCTGCTGCATTTAACCCTTGGAGTCAAAGCCATTGACTTTGTCTTCTGAATCTCATTTTAATATATTAGGCTAAGGATTTATGCTAATGCACATCACATAAACATCAGTTCAGCCTTACCTGTATTATCCCTGAGTAGACTGTCCTGCTGCTGGACACTGTCTGAGCTGAAGGCATCTTGTGTGGGGATGTGGGGTAGTGAGGAGACAGTGCTGGTCTGTGTGGCAATGGTGCGGTGCCGGTGGAAGGGCTGGATGCTGCTGCCGCTCGGCCAGGCATCCTGACGCAGCACCTCCATCCTGCAGCTGTTTGGTGCTCCGGGGATGCGATCATCCACCCTGCTTTCCATCTCTGGTCGGGCCATACCAGTTACAGCCTTGACATGAGAAGAGCAGACAAACATTATAGAAAACATCTGACCTGTTTAAAAAAAATGCAACTAGACACAAATGACATCATTAGTAACTACATGCAAATTTAATTTTATGGAGAGTGCTGGCAAAGTGATTTAATTATATTGCCCAAAATAAAGATTCAAATAAATTTGCACTCATTTAGGACTTAATGGGATTAATAAAAAAAATCAAATTAACAAATCAAAACATCCTCAGCCCAAAATGACGATGGCAATAAATTTGAACTCATTTAGATTTCACGGAATACATATTATTATTAATAATAACACCTATAATAACATCAACAATATTATAATTATAATTAAAAAAAACTAATATTATGTGTTGTATATTAATTAATTATTATTGGTAATAATAATGAACGTCAATTTAAGAAAAAAAAAAAAAAAAAAAAAAGGTCTCATCTGACCTAGCAACCTATATTTTGGGCGTCCACAAGATGGCAGAAACTGCAGCCTCGTGCTCACGGATATGTTTGTAAACAAATCCGTGCACGCGATGTCATAGACAGCTTCTCGCGCGCTTTAACACAATCTTACTCTATAGTGAGCCTCTATAACACTCGGTGCATTTAAAAAGCTTAATTCCACTGGACTACATATTACACTTTCCTAATTACGACACTGACTATGATTTTATCAATTTTTTTCAATTGGCAACAAGGGCTTAACGTGGAAATTATGAAGCGTCGGAAAAGTGGCACCTACAAACGCACAGCCGGTGACTTGTTGAGTGATGCAAGGTTAAAGATTTGAAGAGGTGGAAGTTTTTGGAAACTGGCAGCTCTTTGATATACAGCATAGTTTAAATCCTTATTCTATTACCATCTTCAAATAACCGGTTGATATATGTACCTCCTAGAACATCAGCTAGATGAACACTAGATAGATGAACTATTGTACAAAAATCACGTCTTCCACTATAAGCAGATATTTCTGTTTTGCATCATGGTAGCTGGTTTTTAGCTGGTCTGAGACGGCCCAAGTTGTTTATTTTTTGCTTGACCAGCTACCAGTTCCAAAAAACAGCTTGACTGACCACCTAGCTGGTCTAGCAGCTTGCACCTGAACGTTTCTTCAGCAGCCCAGAAATCAACCGTTTTCCAAAACACAGAATTCCACCTTAAACAGAATTTTTTTAAGCAGCTGAGGGAAACATCAAACCCCAGTTTTACAAAAACTGTACACAAATGGTAACGCTGTCAGCTAAAATATCTACTAACGTTAGATCTAGAACTTACATGATTTATTAGTGTTACCAAATGCAGTCTGGTTGATTATGTCATTTAAATAATATTTGTGTGCATTATTAACAAGCCGTAATATGCCACATCGGCTCCCAATGTTTTACCGATAGCTGCAAACAACAAAGAGATGCATGTTCAACAAGAGTAAGATTTATGCTTACCTTCAGATATGTGTTGTAAGTCAGTAGATGTTTTTCCAGGGTTGTTATGCTCTGACACCAGATATGTGTCGTGCTTCAAAAACACTTTGTAAAATGTCTGTTCATGTTATTCCACGAACCGTAGGGAAGAAAAAGGCTGTCAATTCATGGGATTCGTAATTAGCCGTGTGCTCGTGAGGTTGTAAACTGTAGGGTTATGATGACAGCAAGTTGCTTTCACTGACTCCCGCGAAGTGCTCGCTTTAGGCCACACCCTCTTCTCTCATAACAAGTCCTGACATGCTCATCATCAGGGGCGTGGCAAGAGTCAGAGTGCAGCGTACACACCGTACACACACACACACACACGCACGCACGCACGCACACACATTGAGTGAGCAGTCAAGACAGTACAGGAACCAGCAGCCCTCACACGCCCACTGTTGTTTGTTTATTGGCAATACGAGGAAGGATACTTTAGCTATGTACTGAGTGTGCTGTGTACTGAGATCTTTTCAATGATTGTCATTCTCTCAGATTAGGCTACAAAGTAGGCTACTTTATTGGAATCGTTATTTTGCATACAATATTGCATACAAGAAAGTGACCTAATAAAGTAAAAACAATCATTTGTGTGACTATTGATTCACACAGTCAAATTTAAAAAAGCAACAAGTTAAATGTCAGTAGGCCTATGCAAATACAGTAGCCTACCCAACGACAGCCTGAAAAATATTTATAAAATATGCATAATTGTCATTTTTCATAACCACTTTTAACCCTCTGATGCTTGATATACACAATTTAAAAGCTATGATTACATCTGACCCTATACTCTTAATTGTCATGGTAGGCCTATATTTTATACGTATTTACCATTATAACAGAAAATTATGCAGAATTACATGCAACTAATCCTCAACCAAATCCTAATCCTACCCTTACCCTACTACTTAAATATATAATTACACTGTAACAATGGCACCTAAAAATAAAGAGTAACCCTTTTAATCATAGATATAGTACATTTGTATACATATCTATACTCATAATTCCTTGTGACTGACATTATGACATGCAGCATAGATTCAACATGGCTGATTTGCCTCTAACTTAGTGTAAGTTAATAGCAAGTCAGCCATGTTAAATGTATGCTTTCATAATGTTATGTGAAAAGAAATACTAAATAGGCTATTAAATATGCATTTTTATTTGTTAATTTAGCCTGCTAGTTCGAAATTTCACATGCAAAAGACAGTAAATTTGTTGCACTTGTTTATTTATTTTGCAACAGTGAGGAAAATGAAGTGAACCCTATGAGAAAACATAAATTAAAACTTTTTAAATATGAGTAATATGATCAATAATATCAGATTTCATGTACTCAAACGTCCAGTTTATGCACACTGAATAGCCTAGTTCCCCCACAGAAAAAATATTGCAGTTTGCTATTTAACAAGCAGACCCCACCACATCCACCAGAATTATCATTAGCCTATTATTATTTATAGAAAAAAGATGTGTATTGTTTCTTCCTTTATTACCTTATGCATAATACGTCTAATGCTAATAATTCTTTATCGTTTAACATTCTCTAATAGTTCTAACATATAATACTAATCATCATCAATAGGCTATAGTGAATTCGTTTGTCTTTTGCTCTTTAACACCGAAATGTAGCTAATCATCGATGTCAATCGCTGCCCTAATAAATGCTAATTGAATACGGAATCCCCCCGTTTCATCCCCTTTGACCTCTGTCCAGCAGCTTCCGACTGCATCCATTGTTTAATGCCGATGTCATGCGCATGACGGAAAGCTTAACTGCAGAGATATGGATGGAGAGCTCACGAGTCCTGCCCACAGCAGATGAAGGAGTGTGTGGAGGGGAATCCCCACGCAGGTACATGTCTGGGCATACAGCCCCACGCAGACTGCTCTAGGATGGCATCAATGAGCGGTGTTGACATCAAATTCATTTTTTCATTAAAAAGCTCATACTATTTATTGTTTTCATAGAAATAAAATTAATATAGATACATATTAAACAAGCAGTATTAAAATATTGAATATACCGTATATATATATATATATATATATATATATATATATATATATATATATATATATATATATATATATATATATATTTACTTTTTATATAAAAAACTACAAGACTGCACAAATACTATTATTAATAATAGTATTTATTAATAATTATGTTATTAATAGGCTATTACTGTAATGTGGCAGTTTCAGAAACAGAGAGTTGGATCAAAATGCAGCAGACACATTTATTTAAACAAACACAACAGAGCAAATCAAGGAAGAAACTGAAATATTCCAGACAGACAAAACCAGAACTGAAACCAACTCGCACACGTAACAACATGGGAAACATAGGGTTAGATGCTTCCTTGTGTAATTTTTACTTTTTTAAAAACCAGGAAACTAGTATTTACGATAATTCCGATAGATTAATATAATCTAACTTAAAAGTTTGTAAATATAGACTAGAGTATGTGTAGCATACACACACACACCGATCAGACATAACATTATGACATATTCAGGTGAAGTGATTATTTTCTCTTCATCACAGCACCTGTCAGTGGGTAGGATAGGCAGCAAGTGAAAGTATCTGAGCGAGTTTGACAAGGGCCAAATTGTGAAGGCTAGAAAGCTGGGTCAGAGCATCTCCAAAACTGCAGCTCTGTGGTGTTCCAGGTCTGCAGTGGTCCGTATCTATCAAAAGTGGTTCAAGGGAGGAACCGTGGTGAACCGGCGGCCTAGAACCGAATGGGTGGCCTAGGCTCTCTGATGCACGCGGGGAGTGAAGACTGGCCCATGTGGTCCGATCAAACAGACGTGTTGCTGTAGCTCAAATTGCTCAAGAAGTTAATGGTTCTGATAGAAAGGTATCAGAATACACAGTGCATCGCAGTTTGTTGCGTATGGGGCTGCATAGCCTCAGACCAGTCAGGGTGCCCATGATGACCCCTGTCCACTGCTGAAAGTGCCAACAGCTGGCACATCAGGGCATCAGATCAGGACCACAGTGCAATGGAAGAATGTGGCCTGGTCTGATGAATCATGTTTTCTTTTACATCGTGGATTTGCTGGGAGCATGTGCCTTGCTTACATGGGGAAAACATGGAACCAGGATGCACTATGGGAAGAAGGCAAGCCAGCAGAGGCAGTGTGATGCTTTGGGCAATGTTCTGCTGGGAAACATTGTATCCTGCCATCCATGTGGATATTACCTTGACACCTACCTAAGCATTGTTGCAGACCATGTACACCCTTTCATGTAAATGGTATTCCCTGGTGGCTCTGGCCTCTTTTAGAAGGATAATTCAGCCTACCACAAAGCAAAAATGGTTCAGGAATGGTTTGAGGAGAAATTTGAGACGTTAACTTGGCCTCCAAATTCCCCAGATCTCGATCTAATCAAGCATCTGTGAAAAAACAAGTCCGATCCATGGACATGCAATTTACAGGACTTAAAGGATCTGCTGCTAACATCTTGGTGCCAGATACCACAGCACACCTTCAGGGGTCAAGTAGAGTCCATGCCTCGACTCTCTTTAATGTAAATAAATAACTTTTCCCTTTGCTCCAGTGTCCACATAACAGCTGAGAACAATAAGTTCATTACCAAGAGTACCAAAGTTCACTACCTGGTAGAGAAGGGATCATGCGCATGTTTCTGTGAGACTGCAACGGCTACATGCGTTACCAAAACACAACATCCACGTGGGTGTGAGCGTGATGACACGAGAGCAAGGCTCAAATTTACTGTCCCAGTGACATCATCCTTTACTTTACCCCCGCCTCCTTCCTTCAAACTCCACCGTATCTGATAAACCTGTCTTGAGCACTGCTCATCCACCTCCCATCCCATAGTTTTTACATATTAGTTTTCATTGTTGTCACCTTAATTGTCTGATAAACAGTCCTTGTTGGTGGCGCAGCTGCCAGGCTTCAAGGTAATGGAAGGGTGGTGAGTGACAGACCCGAGAAAATGATATGCAGGTCTAGAAGGCTAACAAACAACCAGACCGCATGCTTGCATTTAGCTGCCATGTGTAAAGTGTTTATCGGCTGTTTTTTTGTGCGCTAGGTTCCACGATTGTGGCAGAAAGGTCAATTTGCATGTCACTTTATCAAAGGGAAAAAGAAAAGGGAAAATATGCATACTTCCTGATTCTCATTCAGACTGAAAATTACTGTAATATGAATGTCATAAGGATCCAAATCACCTACACTGAAAGCAGCAATCCTTACAAATCAAGCGAAAAAAATATAACATGTTTAGTTTGCATGTTTTTTCATAAATATTCTCAAGAAAGAAACAGAAGTGAGAACATTCAATTGAAACCCAGTTTCAGTCACATTTGTGGGTGTTTACATAAAGGATAGAAAAAAATAAAAGGAACTAACAGAGAACAACATGTTTTACTTGCAACCACATTAAACTGTTGTCATTAGTGCTTCGAGATGCCCCTGATTATAGTGTGTCTACTTCAGAAACCTACAAGATTCATTGTGTAATAGAATTATTTATATATTAATATTACCCTTTAGATCATGTCACATTTAATTGGACTCTTTATATGCTAATTATTACAATATAAAAATACAATTTTAAATATAACACATTCACAAATAGCTCCCTCTCTCTATATATATGCTTATCATCGCTCTTTAAACCATTTCACAGGTCTCACATTCCTCCTTTTCTTCTTGATGAAAGGTAGTGTAAGACAAAAAGCTAATTGTCCAAGTGATGGTCAACTGAACTGGATGGGAACGGCTTATAGTGATGTCAGAGCTGCTGAAGGCATTACCTCATCTCCATCATCAAGGATCATTTCACACATGGCTGCAAGCTGAGGCAGAAGGAGAGCAGTATTAATGGGTCTGGGGGTGGACTGTAGGGGGGCTGTTAAGGCCAGCTGTTACAAACATGACCCCATGTGACACCCAGAGTCCCCAAACAATGGCTTGATGGTGTTGGGTATTTTTAACACAAAGTGAAGGAATGTTATACTCAAATCATGTTTATGCACTGTGGAGTTTCCCAGTCCAGAGTTCCTTTCGGCTGACTAGGCAGGAGTCGTTGCTGCGCTTTTGTTGGCTTATCGATTTCATGGTCATCTGTTTTGTAGAAAGTCGCACATCCCATATTAATGTTGATAAAATTGAGCTTTTATCACATTGACCTTAAAACGTGTTTGAAACCATTATGTTTTTTATTAGGTTAAAGGTTACGTAGTGCACACATTTCTTATTCTAATTTATAGTGTAATAGACAATATGATGACTCACTGTCCCTAGTGACGGTGTGCTGAAAGCCGGGCACCTTCTCCTTATCTCCCATGGGCTCTCTTGTTGCTAATTGTTGGAGTGTCACAACAATTAGGTCATTGCTGAGTCTGTGTTTGCAAAACCCAGAACCTGACACCACTTGATTCACTGGTAGGTCAAGACATCAAACAACGGGTCAGCGCTAGATTGTTTATCTGAGGAACGGGCAGAGGATCACCCTCTTCTTCATCGAGCAAGCTTGTGTTTAAAGTGCAGAAAGTGACGCCACCCCCCTGATATCACCTGCTGTGAGTGATGTAGATCTAGCTGGATCATGTTGCTCACCCTTATCAAATGATACACACTTGTCTTGGTCTGTGGACAGTGTTTACTTGGTTACGCTGAATGTTGTTGTCTGTTCGGGTCAGTAATGGTTTATGTACATATAGTTGGGTGTTTTTGGAAGGGATATTTATAGGTTATAGAATAAGTTTATAGTTTCCAATGTACACTACCATTATATGCTAAAGTTTGGGGTCAGTAAGATTTTCTCACCACCGCTACATTTGTTTGATCAAATATACAGACAAACAGTAATTTGTGAAATATGATTACAATTTATAGCTAATTTCAAATTTAATATTTTTAAGATGTAATTTATTCATGTGATGACAAAGCTGAATTTTCAACATCAGTACTCCAGTCAATTTTCAGTGTTACCAGATCCTTCAGAAATCTTTCAATTTGCAGATTTGCTGTTCAAGACACAACCATGTTTCCCCCCCCTCAGAATTATTTGATGATCAGATGAATAGAAAGCATTTATTTAAAATAAAAAATATTTTGTAACATTATATTTAACTCTATAATTATATAACTATATTTTACTTTATAAAAAAATCGTACTGACCCCAAACTTTTGTTCAATAGTGTAGCTCCAAAATGTAGTTTACTGACTACCAGCAGATTTATACAGACCAGACGTTTAGACATTATTAAAAGCCCAACTCTGAAAAACAATGTACAAAAATGTCCCTTTAAATATCTTGCTGATAAGACATCTCTGACAAATTTGGCATAATCACTATTGCCTCTCTCTCTTTTCACACACACACACGCACGCACGCACGCACGCACACACACACGGTCCTGCTGCCTATATATTTTTAAAACCATTTTGCACTGCTTGATGGTTGCTGCTTCGATATTCAATAATAATAACCTTTAAACCACATGTCTCGATACTGATATCGTGACGAGTTAAATCTTGATTCCCATTTAGAGTGCTATTCATTAAATTAGACATACACTCTAATATGTTTAAAATTTATTTAACACCATTTAATTGCAACCTTGGTTGTTTTAGCAGGCTTTGCTGAAGCGTCTATAAGCAGCTTGCATGTGGCACGGACATACATCATTGAGGGCAGTAACCCGCTGAGATGAGAGAGTGACAGAAGTGCGCTTGTTTTGCTCGTGTAATGTTCCTCTGCCCGGAAACAGTGTTGCCTCGACAGCTGCGAATGGAGAAGCGATTGGTCGCGAGGCGGCAGTTCAAGCATCGCGCGCTGTTCTGGGACTTTCTGTTAGGAGTGCGTGCGTCAGCCAGCATCAACATCAAGCTGCTTTCCTCAACTACATGTTTGCCTCGCAACGCATTAGTGTAATAAAATGAACACATATCGAAAATATAGATGTTTTAGACAACATATTTAACTGTTTTATAATTTAAAGTACAGTAAACATTATGAGTGGACTTATAAACCGACTACTGCATAGCAATGTTAAAAATTTATTCAGGAACATTAGCAGTCTTTGAGATATATCTCTCATATCGCACGGCACACGTGTGTGTGTGTGTGTGTATATATATATATATATATATATATATATATATATATATATATATATATATATATATATATATATATAAACCTTAATCCCAACATCAGACACTCCTAATATTACGGTATATGCAGTAGCCTATTTAGCTTTTCTCTGCTGCCCCCTGCCGATCACACACAGTATTGTCTCAAATTCAATACAAAATCCATAAGTTTTTTATTTTTTATTTCTAATTATATTAAGCTTCTATTTAAGTATATAACGTTCATTTAAATTAAATTTGAATCAGATTAAGAAACTATCAGGTCAGTGCACACTAAATATCAAACAAAACAAAACATAAAAACAGTTATGAAGATGGAGGAAGTAATAAATCAAACAAAGCATTTCCAATTATTCTTCTCCCACTTCTTCATCTGGGCAGCAATAGTATTCCACAAAACAAATCTGACCGTCATCATTCCTCACAAGATACTGTAGAGAGAGAAAGCCTCGACTGTCTGTTCTCACCGAGACCTTACAGGACAGAGCCAAGGCCTTTGTAGAAGGTTTCAACAGGGACATCTTATACCTTTGAGAATGAACATAAGAGAAAAAAATATCTTAGAGACTCAGAAAACGTATTGTTCTTTTACCACTTACATGTAAATTCCTTTGTAAGTTCATTTATAAGCAGCTTCAGATACAGAGCTCTGACTGATGGGAATGCAATCTAAACAGAAGCTGTTCTCCTACCTGTTTGTCTGTAATTTAGTACACTGGAACAGCTCCATCATGTCTGAGTCTTTGGGATAATCATAATGGGCGTTTCCAGAATTCCCGAATGTGGATAATCTAGGGTGAAAAGGGAAATAATAAATATTGTGAATATGTATTGACATTAAATTGTTAAGTTTTACTTGACAATCCTGCAATAAAGGCACTTGACTTGACTAGAGCAAATTAAAGGGTTAGTACACCCCAAAATCCACTCAATTCTTCACCCAAATGTCAATCTAAACCTGTGAGGCCTTCCTTTAATTTCCGAACACAAATGAAGATATTTTTGATGAAATCCGAGAGCTCTCTGACCCCACATAGACTGCAACGTTATTACGACTTTCAAGGCCCAGAAAAGTTTTGAAGACATTGTTAAAATAGTCCATGTGACTACAAAAATTTCATCTTTCCCGGTCTGGCTTTTGATGCTTTTCACCTTGAAAATATAGATGTGCAGCATTTCCAGATTCTACGTCAGAACACCGGCTCATGCATGCGTCATGGCGTTTATGTGAACAGCGTCAAAGAAATTGTTGAAAGTTGTTATTTTTGGCACACAAAAAGTATTTATGTTGCTTCATAACAAAGGTTGAACCACTGTAATCACACATGGACTATTTTAACCATGTCTTCACTAACTTTTCTTTAAAGCTACACTGTGTAACTTTTTTTAGTTTATTCTTAGATAAAAACACTTAGTTCTTTCAAAAATATATGTGCTCATTAATGTCTATTAACTTCTTTCAAGTTATAAAGTAATCTCGTAAGTTTATAATATGCCATTGAAAATACATACGGGTGAGGAGTTCGACTGCCGGTCGCCATGTTGGCCCTCCATCTTGAAAGTACATTAGCCAAAGAGGGACATACCCATAAATTCAAGCTTCGCCTTTCGCGTTTTAACTCTCGAAGGCACCGCGTCGAATGTGAAGAGGGGGATTGCCATGTTAATCTTGGACTAAATCGGCCACCGTAGGAGTTAAAACGAAATCAGAATTGAGAGGAACAGAAACTATTATTCACTGGATGGTCAAATAGCTTTACACCGCTAGATGGGGGAAAATATCACACAGTGTAGCTTTAAATTGGTAATTGTGTTGCTGTCTATGGGGTGGTCAGAAAGCTCTCGGATTTCATCATCAAAAATGTGTAAATCATCTTTATTTGAGTTCCAAAGATGAACAAAGATCTTGCGAGTTTGGAACAACATGAGGGTGAGTAATTAATAACAGAATTTTCATTTTTTGGTGAACTAACCCTTTAATAAATCTCATTATTAGAGCTGACATTATATATTAGAATTATTGACCTTACATTAGTAATTCCTTCATTTAAATATATACAATACTGTTCTTACTTTAGGGGTCTGTATGATTTTCTTCTTAAAGAAAATAATACTTGTAATTCAGTATTAACTTGTTGAATTAATTAAAAGAGACAGTAAAGACATTGACAATTTCACAAAACATTTCTATTTAGAATAATTCCTGTTTTTTTCCATTTTCTAATCATCAAAAAATCCTGGAAATATATCCTGGAAATCAAGGTTTCTACAAGACATGATACTGTTTTAAACACTGATGATAGTAAAAAATGTTTCTTGAGCACCAAATCAGTATATTAGAAAGATTTCTGAAGAACGCATGACTGCTGAAAATTCAACTTTTCTATCACAGAAATACATTACATTTTAAAATATATTTAAATAGACAAGTTATTTGAAATTGTAATGTTATTTCACAATATACTTTTTTTACCGTACTGTAGATAAAAAACCTTGGTGAGCATAAGATACTTCTTTCAATAACATTAAAAAAAACTTTTACTTTTGAAACGTAGTGTAGGCAAACTGATCTGTTGTGCACGGTTACTGTACCTGAAGTAAGGATGGCTTGGTGACATAGTAATCTGCAGAACTTCACTGGTCATGTCAAGCTCAGAGAAAGCCTCTTTAAGACTGTCTGATTGCAGAATCACCTTGTTGGTTACATTTGTGCTGCAAAAGTCAAAGTCTATGGGCTCCTCAGGCTCCTGTGTATTAATCTTGCATACGGTGACCACACCACCTTCCTCCAGGAACAAAGTCAGCGGATATCCATAGCCATTGTAGCACATTCTCAGAGCAGTACACACACCTCAATGGGAAAATAAAAGACAGAAATAAGTTAAATACATTTTACAAAAGAAAGACCGGATCACTATTATGATACACACCTGGGACTGTGCTCCCCCCAAAGATGGTTAGGCAATCCAGAAGGACAGTTAGGTTAACCTGAAACCCAACTGTATCCTCTTTGATAGTGTATTCTTGAAAGATGTCAGCCTGAAGAAACAGACACACAGATAGATACACTGATCAACCCATCTGCAGACAATTGAACCTGTTAGAAACTGCCATTCAACACCAACCTGAATGAATGCATTGGCTTGAAGACATTTGGAGTCCTCTACGGTGACCTTTAACCCATTTTGGGTCGCATTGAAGATGGCATGGTCCTTGAAAGAGATGGCTTTCAGGATGTTGGACAGATTCCTCGCGTTATCCAAACTGGCTATCAGAATGTACTGGTCAATGTCCGCTTGGGACTGAGTTGACAGAGGCATGTTTCTGCGTTGTCAGCATCTGTAATGACATTTAAAACATCTAACTAACTAAATAACTTACCAACCAGCTTCTATTACTGTGTACAAATGATGGTACTACGAAAAGAGAGACATTATAAGGACACTAAATTGTACCTGTTAGTACTAATAGTACAGCTAAATAGATGGTCAAGATGTCAATCTGTGGGGGAAAACGAACATTACACATAAACAGTATATGTTTTGTATACATAATAAACCTACCGAATATAGATATGAAATATAAAGATTTACATCGTTGTTTTAGAGTTTGGCGCCCTTAAGTGATCGCGACGCTGCTCAGTCTTCTTCTGGTATTTTAAGTTTAGTTGATCACCCGATCCCTCGCACGCACCGCAGTGGTCTGATGCGGAACTGCAGGAAGAGTCCATATACGGACGTTTAAGTTATTAGGAGGGGGTGGTGAAAAGTTAGGCACACCTACACTCTTGCTGTAAGCTCTCATAATTACAATTAAACTAATATTTATATGTTTATATCTTTGACATAGACTCGTGCCTTGTTTCATTTTCAGAAACGCACGGTTTCAAACATAACATTTTTAAATGTGTTTGTGCACCCCTCTTACTTATCATGAGGTGGACCGGCCGTCGCCTGGCAGCCGAGACAGCCAGACAGATGCAAGGAGGCGGTCGGTCGGTCAACCCGGCAGGAAAGTGCCACATAATCAAATAAAGGTCAGATACATTTGAGACATTCAGTTGTTTATTTACATTTATGTAAGTGTGGAATTATGTTTAACAATTTGAGCGACTTACGTTAATTTTTAAAAATATCTAACGTTACATGTCCAAGCTAAAGTTCCCAGCTGCTTTGTTTGTTTATCTATCTCAATAGCAACCAGACTTTACTAGCAACAAAGCGAAACTTGTGAGCAGTACGTTAGCGTTTCTTCCTCATCTATGTTTTTAAACAAACTTCACGTGGTTTATGTAATGTAACGGCAGTGGTTGTTACATGTAGGTCCAATTAACCAGCTAACTAGCTAAGCGGTTAGCTAGCTTATTATGGTCTAGTGACATATGCTTTATAACAGGACAAAAAATATTCTATTTGGTTTTCGGCTCTGATAGGTTCACAGCTTGAACGAAATAAAATTATGCTCGTGCCTTTTCTTTTAAAATACTCATTTTTATGTACTTCTGTGTGATTTTCAGCTATTGTCTGTTATCCAGTCACAGGTAACGTTATCCTAGTTCAGGTCCTCTGGCCATGGCTAAAGACCCGTTGGCAGAGGCTGGTCTTCATTTTGATGAACTCAACAAATTGCGAGTACTCGAGCCCGACGTGAGCCAGAAAACCACTGAGCTCAAAGAGGAATGTGAGGACTTTGTTGACAGTGAGTTTTTTTTTATTTATTTAGATTTTTGTATTATATTGTCAAATTATATTGTCAAATAAATTCATTGTTAAAACGGCAACAGTGTTTCAGGTATTATGGAATGGCATTTCGATGCTTGTATATTTTAAAACTTACAATCAGTGCAACACGTCACACTAAAATAATGCAATAAATAACATTAAATATAACAAAACACCCTAATGCACATAACTGATGAAAACAATTAGACAACAAGACTGATTAAAAAAACATTCATGCAGACTTCTAGGCATGTTTCTAGGCATATTTGTTTTGTAGTATTTTATACATTGTAATAATAATTTGGAGAAGTACTTGTTTTTCCAGTTGAGGATTATGATGTAAACTGTATTTATATGGTAATTCATACTTTTCACTTGCAAAACTCTTTACTATATTTTATTGTAAAATGACAAAGCAATGTGAAATCCTTTGTTCCCTGTATATAGTCGGGCAACTAACTTCCCAGACAGCAACATGTCGATTAGTTGTTGCAGCCCTATTTTACTCTTTATCATATTGTGGAGGGAAGTTTATCTCTTGTGTTGACTGAATAGCATTCCTTTGCTTCTTTTTACAGTACAGATCAATAACATATGCTTGGCATTTGTTTTTGAAAACAGAGATCGGACAGTTTCAGAAAATTGTAGGTGGACTTATTGAACTTGTGGATGAACTGGCAAAGGAAGCCGAAACTGAAAAAATGAAGGTACATTCTTGCATTTCCAATAACCTGCCATGCAGATTTGTGTTATGTTCATTTATTTGATCTCAGTGATTATTCTACAGGCCATAGGTGCGAGAAATTTGCTAAAATCGGTTGAAAAGCAACGAGAAGCTCAACAGCAACAGCTTCAGGCTTTGATTGCAGAAAAGAAAATGCAGTTGGAAAGGTAACCAGTCAGGTTGCAAATATTGTCTTCAAGTAGCGATCAATAATATATTTGAGCTCTGTATTTTTCCATTATATGAGAGACTATAATTGTTGTTTGTTTCACAGGTATCGAATAGAATATGAAGCTCTTCAGAAAGTCGAAGCAGAGCAGAATGAATTCATCGATCAGTTTATACTGCAAAAATAAGAGCGCTTTTTCTCTGTTGGACAGGAAAAGTGATGCTGTGCATCTCGACTCACAATGACTTCCTATTAAGTGCTGAGTCCCAAAGTAGGTTAATTCAATCGACCAGTTAATAGGTGACAACAGACGTCTGTTTCAGCCTTACCCTCGTGTCTCTGAGTGCTTTTGTATGGCCAGTTCCAGGGGGCACATACTTGTAATCTTTCCAACTATAATTCATAATCTCAGATGAATACTATTTATATACGAAATAAGTTATTTATACTATTTATATAGAAATTTGTTTGTAAATCAGATGTTTTTTTACAACAGCAAAATACAGTATTAGCATGTTACTGTAAATAATTCCATCATGAGACATATTCAGGTAAACTGTTTATTTTCTGTGATTTTTATTTTAACTGTTGTTTGTCACTTGAACCCATTTTATTTTACCATATTCTCATGCCAATTTTATTGACTGTACATGGGACCACACAAAAACATTTTCCGAAGTAGTTATGGAAAACTTTAATATGAAATTCACTCATTTGTTTACATTACACACCTTATCTAAATGATTAATCTCAATATTTGACAAACTTCATACAGATTTGAAGAACGTTTGAATAAAAATATATTTTGCTTTTACATGTGTTGTCATAAGTAAACAAACTTGTAAAATACTGCATAAAATTATCAAATACTACCAGTAATAGCTAGCAATGACATTATAACCCTGGTGGGTTATAATGAATACATCCATTTATAATATGTAGATTAACTGGCATCTATCGTTGTTTCTTGGACTTTGAGGAAGCGTTTCCTTTCGGAGAGGCTGAGTTATATGTTGAGCTGAAGAGCATGGTGAGCAGTATCATGACAGGAATGATTAGGTATGGAGCATAAATGGACACCAGGGTCAGGCGGTCGTTCAACGTTTGGGGTCCTGGATGTGGGGCCAAAGGAAAGTTATGGAAAAGCACGTGGGTTAAAATGGGGACTAGAGTGGTGGCCACATGAACGGAATAAATGATTGCTGGAGTTCGGATCCATTTGCAGCCACCTATTAAATAGAAAACATTAATTAGCAGGAATAATGTAACCATGGTATCAACTGTCAAGTGATTCACCACTAGATGCCACTGTTGTGTCATTTAAGATGTCTGATTCCACAAATCATTCACTGGCACAAATGATCCGAGACAGCAGGACTGACCCTTCAGGAAGGCGTATGCTGCAACCGGGAAAAAGGGCAGCTGCACGAGAGCTTCGCAGAATACAAACGATTTGAACCACGCAGGAGGGTCCATCATCATCGGATCCTTAAATTCAGCAGCATACCAGTGCAATAACTTTTTCAGCTGTAACACAAATAATATGTATTTATTTAGTGAGAAATAATTACATACAAAACCCCAACTTGGATATGATACAGTTTCATTAGTGACAACAAAAGTGAGTGTGTGCAGCACAAAGTGCAAACTTACCTCAGGTGGATACAGATGTTCAGGAAGCAACGCCTGAAGATCAACCATGAGAGTAATTGGAATGTGAGATGCAAAGTAAATGAAATATATAATTTCTAAAGCGCGAAGTAACATTTTATTTGTCTAGTTTAAGAGTTTTTGACAAGTTCCTCCGTCAGTAGTTCAGCTGCCGTGGACGGCGTCAGTGGTGAAGTGTTCAGTAGCGCGTTACTCCTCCGCTTCTGATTGGTCCTTTAACTCGGTCATTTCTAATCTTTGTCTTTCGATTGGTCCATCGGCTCGGTTGATTCCCGAAGTGGGCGGATTCCTGATTGCACATTGGGTCATGGAGCGTAACCGTAGAACACAATCCTCACAAAAAATGACCATGACAACTAAAGTTTTATGATAAAATAGATTTTATTGTTACTGAAACTATCATAACTACACATTAGTCAACACTGCAATAAAAATAAAACATGTTTATGACAACAAACACTGACTTTGTGTCTGTCAAAAAAACAAGATGTTTTCAAAATTATCTATGGAAACAGCAAAAATACTGTGATTTGTTCATTAGAGTTGTGTAATAATCCACCTGCTTCAAATGCACCGTATGCACTGATCATAGACTGTAAATTAGATCAGCATACATACATAGAAATAAATCCTTAAATACAATAATTGTTACAATCCTTAAAAACATTAGGTGTTACATTAGAACAATGCTAAAATAATTGCTACAGAATTCTTGTAGTATTAAAAAAGGCTATTTGATGCGTATTACAATGCGTTATGTTTTTTCAATTCACTTTTCTCCTGCATTCATGATCCTTTGGTTGTCAACGTCCACATAATCCTGCAACACATCATTAATGTTTTATCACTCATCTCTAGTATAAAGGTAAAGAGTGGAGAGAGGATCAAGGACAAATTCGACTCACCCCATCACTCTCCACAATATTCTCCAGGATCCTGACAATGTCTGTAAATGAAGGTCTTGCTGTGTATGGATCCAACCAGCAGTCTTGCATGATCTGTTCACTACATGGTCAAATAAAAATGAATTACTGAAAACACAAAAGCACCATATTCAAAGTATTGGCATTGTCTCTAGACCATTACTATGGATTTTTTAAAGGCATAGTTCGCCCAAAATTTTAATTCTGCCATTAATTACGCGCCTTCATGTAGTTCTAAACTAATGCAAATTGAGAGTTTAGTCCAAAATTTCTGAAGACACATGTTCACTTTATATGATGAACAGATTGAATTTAGTATTTTTTTATATATAAACATTGATCAGCAACCGAACCTGCTTGACATGAGAGAACAAACCTCTTGCGGAAGCTCAAACGCGCTGCATAAAACATGAGAATGAACCTCAGTGGTTCTTGCATGTCAAGCGAACATGTTTGAGCTTACGTTTACCACAACCGGTGTGCGTTGATTAATGTTTATATGCGAAAGCCTTTTCATACATAACAGTAAGTCAGTAAGTAATTACGATGATCAAAAAAGACAAAAAAGGATGGTCACTCACATTTCTGGACGGCAGGTACTGGGGACAGTGTTTTTATATCCAGAACAGATACTATACACCACTTGCTCAGATGTGTTCAGATTTGGATATGGCAAGGTGCCTATGAAATATAAAAAACAATATTTGTTATTGATTAAAAATATTTGATAAATCAACCAAACATCTCAGATATTTCTCACCAAATGACTGCATTTCCCACAGCACGATCCCAAACGCCCAGACATCTCCCTTAAAGCTGTAGTAGTTGTTCCGGAAATACTCTGGAGGGTACCAACGCAGGGGCACACGTTCCTATGAGATCACATTAATATCAATCAGATGGTCAATGAAGATGTGTGAAGAACAGGTGAGATTAGTTCACCTTGTGTTGTTTTTTCCTGCTGCTGCGTCTGCTCCTCATGCGGGTCAAGTCCCGGGCCAGGCCGAACTCTGCTACCTTCACCTCCCATGGGAATCGGCTCACCAGAATGTTCCTCAAGGCAAGGTCACAGTGCACCACCTGAATGGTATGCAGAAAACATCCAAAGTCATTCGTAGACCCTCATTGTATAGACCTTATCTGCCCCTTTTCAGCACTGTCTTCCGGTTTGTATTTCCACAGCATGATGGTAAGATCTTACGGATTTATGAACCGCTCGTTTTAAAATCTCCCCGGTCAACTGATATTTATTTTGACATCTGCTTCAAACATTAAAATGCTCATGGTAACTTTTGTTATCTCTACAGTAAGTAAATCCACTTCACCAGCGATGCCATAGAAATATACAGAGCTACCACTAAATCGGTTGTGCGCTTGTTTCTCTGGCGCATAAGGTCTATAACAGAACAGCTGTATTATGTTTGTGCCAGCTTGTGATACCATTTTGGAGCGCAAGTGCTCCATGGCCAGGGCGATGTGGTAAGATGCAATGGTGAACTGGCTCTGGAGTTCAGGGTCGGCGATCAGTTCATCTTTATGTTTCTGTACAAAATTGCGCAAGGTTCCATAGCTTATGAACTCCATGATCAGCATGTATGGCGCTGTGAAAACAGACAGAGTTTTGGTCACATGATAGAAACAACTATGGTTACACTTTTTTTTAAGATGCCATTGTTACAGTGTAATTATATATTTAAGTACTGAGTAATATTATGTACTTACTATAGGATTATGATAGGATTAGGATTTGGTTGAGGGTTAGTTGCATGTAATTATGCATAATTTACTGTTATTACTATGGTACGTAAATTGTAACATATGTAACTGACACTGTAAAATAAAGTGTTACCACAACTACATTATTTTAGTAACAGTTTGACAAGTTTTCTTGAATGATAAATGAATAAGAGCAGAAGTGAAGAGGAAACGTTTGTTATATTGCAAGTGGAGGCACTAACAAATATTGCTACAGCAAATGTATATATACCCTTATTCTAAGTATTATACTTCAACATGTGACTCATCCTGCACTGCTTTCTAGTTTTCTAACTGATGACGTTTACAATTTTTCCCTGGTGGACAATGAAACCGAGAAACAAACATTATAGGAAAGGTTTGAAACATATTTTTGGACAAGAATAACATAGACTTAGAGGCAACTACCCAGAACACCCCAACAACCACAAAGCAACACAAAGAAACGCATTAGCAGCGCCCTGTCAAAGCAAGATCTAGTCTATATTTTACTGTTGTATGTCTTACCGTCCACTGTATTCCAGTCTAACAACTGCATCACATTTTTATGATATGCCAGCTTTCTCATAATAGACACCTCATTGTCCATCTGCTTAGGTGTGATCCCTGCAAATGAAGGCAAATCTAATCTAAATATTAGCTGGATAATTTAAGATATTCACACATTTTTGCTACAAACTATAACCTGTATTTAAAATGCATTTAAATATACTGAAATAAGTTGGCATATAGTTTTACCTTCTTTTCCAATTTTGCAAGTGACCAGTGAGTGGCCTCTACAAGTGCCTCTAATTATCCTTCCTTTGTAGAAGACTCCTTCTCTACCCGCCTTTATGAGCTGAATAAGGTTCAGGTCTGCTTTTGTGAACCTGGGAACCTAAAGATCAATTCTTCATGTTACATTGTTTGAGCACTATAAGTCAGTCAATCGCATTTCATCCTTGTGATGCCCAATGATTTATATTACCAGTTCTCCAGAGCAGAGCTCATTGACAAATGTTTAATCAAGATTTTAAAATTTTTTTTTGTTATATATATACACAAACAAAAAATGCAGTGAACCTGTAATGGAGGCTTCCAGGGAAATCTGCAGCTGGATTTAGTTTGTCGTCTCTGTAATGGGTTCTCTGTAGTATGTTCTGGAAGTTCAGGAACATTCAGGACATTGGGAGATGGAGGAAGAGAATCTTGGGAAGGAACTCGGGGGATCACAATCGACCTCCCTTGTCTCAGATCCCGTATGATCAACTTCATCGACCGATACCTGTCAAATCAATTATAATAATCGATTATTCACATCTAACAAAATTTTACAAATATACGTGTCTATGTATGCATACATTATATATACAGCTCTGGGAAAAATTAAGAGACCCCTTAACATTGAGAAATCTTTCTCTCTCTCTATATATATATAGATATACAGTCAAACCAAAATGTATTCAGACACCCTTAACATCCTTACATTATCAGTTTATTCGCTATAGTTTAGAAAATGTTAATACAATATGACAAGAACTCAGAATTAAACTGTCAGAACAAATTCATTTTGATATGTATGTAATGATTACAATCAACCAATGCTTGAAGCTGTTAAATTTATGTAAACAAATTTGATGATAAAAATGTAAGTCAACCAATGACCAAGCAATGCTTCATTTTGTTCAGTCTGTGGTGTAAAAGGTCACATTAGCAATTAAATAAAAAAACACTTAAGCAAAACATAGTCAGGTCAAACTGTGATTAATTTTGGTCCTAAATTTAACTGGTAGTCTACTGTATGAAAATTATTTTGGTTTAATGTGTCAGTTTACTTAATTTTGCTATCCTCACTTATACAAATGAACTATAGTGTCCTGCGACCACTAGTAAAACATTATATCTGGTGTCCGGATAATTTTTGGTTTGACTGTATATATATATACACACATATATTAACTTTTATGTTAGAAACGATCAATTTATTTCACAGCATAATTTAAGAATACTATATTTAAATAAATATGAACAATTATTATTATATAAAGTTTATCATAGGGGGCCATTGATTAAAAAAAACTGTTAAAATATACTTGTTCAGGCAAAGGCATCCAAGTGTAATCATGAAGAAAACGGTAACAGCATAGATGACGATCAGAACAATGTGTCCAACATCAAGACCGTCTTCTAAAGGGAAAAAAATGAAATCAAAAGTGAAATAATTCAGTTTTCATATAGACATGCAGTATAATTTATTTGGGTTTTATTTAAAATTAAAAATTTATAAGCATGTCAACAATATTTTTCACCTCTTTCGATTAAAGTTAAACTGAAAAATATCTAATTTAGTTTACAATTATATATACATACATACACACACATCTTTTTTATTATACAAAAACGTACTCATCTGTTTTCCTAATTCTGATGAATTGCCAGTTTCCATAATGAAATCAAAAGCATCTCGTTTTTTTTTAAAAATCATCTGAGAGATATATTTCAGAACTAAAAGAGAAAAAGATGCAAGACAAACATTATCATTTTATGTTTAACAGCCCTTTAAATTTAAATTTAAACTACTGTTTGATCATATTATACACTATATACCTTTAAAGTTTAACCAGACGAAGTCTCCTCGTTTGTTCAAATGCAAGACCTGCAAAGCAAATGTATAAATGTTTTGTCACCTTGTAAAAAAAAACCCAGAAAGCAGGTCCCCAGGATGAACTCATCATGCTATATGCACACCGTTGTCTAAAGGTGTTCTGCACGAGAACACTAATATAAAAGCATGCATGAAGACCACCGAGTTGAAGGTGGTGTTCAGAACAATACGCCACAATTCTTCAGCACTTGTGGTTTAGAGCAGAGTTCTATAAGTAGCACAGCGTGCATTTCGTCTCACTTCCTGGCGATAGCATGCTCATCTCAAAATATAAAAAAAAGTGAAACCATGTGCGACCCACAAAGTTCTCAAAGGTTTTGAGGTGATTCTCATTTACTTAATTTGTATATTTCATTCAAGGGAAATAATCTAGAGGAAAATATTCTGTCAAGTTGGGTGGAAGGGTCCTATAAAAAGGTTAGTTTAAATGTCAAATGCGGCTTGAATTCAAGGAAGTAGGTCTGACTGATGGCACTGGACGCTATAGAGCCCAAAAGAGGGAGGTGTGTGGTTTCCTCTTTGCTGTTGAAGGAAACACCTCGCATCATTTGCATGTTCAATAAACACAGAAGTGAAAAACTCGCATTTGGCTGCATTTAATTTGTTTCTCGAATAATTGTTACAGATCAACATCATCACTCCATATACAACTACAAGTACATTTGTACAGTTCATTTTCATTGGCGTATTTACAAAACATTTATGTACATTTGTCAGTGCAATGTCAATTTTATTCTTTAAACAACACTTTACAAAATAAAGTTCATTAAATTAATACATCTCTAACAGTTCATCAAAATTAATTTAACAAAATTAGGACTAACGACATAGACAAAGACACACATCAGTAGTTGATTGCACTACTTGAAAAGATATCATTTTGCCATTTTAATAAATTATCCCTGTATCAAAAAAAAAAAAAAAAAAAAAAAAAAGAGCGAATGCTTAAAGCATGTTTGTAGTTACTGTAATTGCAATTCATCAAACAGCCAATTTTCATTTAAGAAGAGTGATATCATTTGATTTTGGATGTTGGATATCTATTTTTCTTTAAAATGACTAAAAACGGTTTACAGTCCATATATTTCTCATTATGACGATTAATCATTACAGTAATACACCTTTTTCTGACAGGGATAAACCTTTCTTTGATAGCTAACATTTAGAATATCCAAGGAAATCTGAAAAGTACAGCAGCAAAATGGGTGCGGGCAAACGATTCCCGATGATTTCCAAAGGTTTAACGTCCCCTCACAGGAGGAGCTCAATCAGTGGATGAGTTGCTGAAAAATAAGAGCCATTCAATATTCCATTCATCATTTCACAGTGGTAATTAAGGTGGGCTGTCTTTTTAAGAGTCATTAAAGAAATGCTACTAATACCCTCCGACACAGACGCCCAGAACGTTCAGCAGTTTAGTGAGAATGCTGTTCTCTAAAAGCAAGGGTTGTGAAATATTCTTTCGTGCTAATACTGTTCACACAACAGACCTTACTTGCTCTTGTCTAACAGTATTCAATGCTTCCCACAAATGAAGTACATGACCAGTAGATCACTTTGGCTTGGACACGTGAGAAAACATTAATCAGATATGTATCTGGTTGCCGTTTTTAGTCTCTGCGGTCGACAGTTTTTTGTAAAGCAAAAGAATACAGTGCTAACAGGAAAGCATGTAAAAAGCAGTGCTATTGTTGAGAGGACAGGATTTAACAGACTGCTAAGAATAGAGCTGTAAGCGAATGTGTTTAGGCAAAGTGAACTACTGCATTTAAAAAAAAGAGAGAAAAAAATATCACATTGATAAAAATAAATGTATACAAAAATTAAAAAGGAAAAAACAAAATAAACATTTTTTTTCTTCTAAAAAGATAACCCGCTTAAGATTCAAAACTTAAATAAAACCAAAACAAAAATAGCATATATATAAATTTGGCAGCAGGGAGTGGGAGGATATTCTATTAAGTGGAAGAACATTTTCTGTAAAATTAACTTTTTTGTAAAGTGAATCTGCCCTCAGATGATATAATACTGTCATTAGTTTTCTATGAACAGCTGGCCAATAAATTGCAAAAGATGTGAGGTAGTGTATGGAATTTACCGTAGGAAAAAAAAATCAACTATGACAAAACTAAGCCAACCAAATTGTTTAGAGAAACCTTTGGGGCTCTATAATTCATACCAACACCATCTTCGCCATCAGCTTCCTAATCAAAAGAATCTGTTTTGTCCGTTAGCATTCAGACATGTAGCACTACAGAAGCATAAGCTCTTGTTAAGTGACTTTTGAATTCACCTTTGTTGGCATGTAAAAGAGCAGTTTTGCCTGTTTGGTAAAGGTGATTATCAAGGGATTGGCTAACAGTTATTTGTTTGCTTGGCAACAATCACATGATCGCTACAGTTCTCTGTGATTCACTCATTCGCCCTCTCCCTCGTGTATCTGAAGTGTCAGGTACCTCTATTCTGAAAGCACAGTCAGCGGCGGTGTTGTGCCTGACGGCTAGCTGATATTTTGTGCTTTCACAAATGATGGTCCTCTGGGGCGGCTCTGCCGTTTCAGTCCTCATTGCACTGGCATACTGACAGACCCCCCTAGTGTCTTTAATGTGGAAGAGCATGGCATCACTGCAGTACACAGTACTTCTTGTAGTCAGATTCAAAGTCTTCGTCCATGCTAGTGGTGTCTGCCATCTTTTTGCCCTCTGTTTTTGGCAGAAACTGCGAGTAGTCCACTCCCTGTTGCTCATAGAACAGGATGTAAGCTGAATCTGTGTCAATCTCATCCGAGTTAACTTCCTGAAGAGACGACGAGAAATAGTTTGTTTTAAGTATTGCACAATATGTTTTCAGTGCTGTCACACTTTCAGTAGCCGACACCAATGCAAGAGGAATTTCAGGAAAGTTAATTTCCATGTTGATACCACATTTTTACATTGAACACTTTTTTATTTTACATTGAAATGTATTTTATTTTTCAGAAGTCAACACCAAAGCAAGAGAAATTTCAGGAATATAAATCCATTTTTGATAAAAAAAAGGACTTGTATTGAACACAATATTTTCATTTATTTAAAGCTACACTGTGTGATATTTTCCCCCATCTAGTGGTGAAAAGGTATTTGACCATCCAGTGAATATTAGTTTCTTTTCCTCTCAATTCTGATTTTGTTTTAACTCCTACGGTGGCCGATTTAGTCCAAGATTAACATGGCAATCCCCCTCTTCACATTCGTCACGGTGCCATCGAGTGTTAAAACACGAAAGGCGAAGCTTGGATTTATGGGTATGTCCCTCTTTGGCTAATATACTGTCAAGATGGAGGGGCAACATGGCGCCCAGCATTCAAACCCCTCACCCGTATGTATTTTCAATGGCATATTATAAACTTACGAGAATACTTTATTACTTGAAAGAAGTAAATATACATTAATGAGCACATATATTTTTGAAATAACTAATTGTGTTTAGCTAAGAATAAACTAAAAAAGTTAAACAGTGTAGCTTTAATTTTTAAATAGCATTACAATAAGATTTATTTAAATTAAATACATTTGATTTAATTCAATTCAAAGCACCTGCCAGATGATACCAAATTCAGCAGGCAATTGCCATGACAGATACTGCAGACTGTAGCGCCCAATTTCTTTATTTTAGTATCAACACTGAAGTACCGGTACTTTTGACATCTATACTTCGTTGAAGAGAATTTTCCAAGAATTTTCCACCCTTGCAGAAACATATACTCTGTGCAGTAAGAGTGTCAAATAATGGAAATATTTGAGATATCAAATAATAAACAGAGTTGAGATCTTACCTTGCAGCTGCTGTCATTGTAACAGTACCACTTTTCATTGAGGTTTTTAGCATAAGTCACATAGTGCCCCCCTCCCATTATTCCTGAATGGCACTTAAAGAAAAACAATAATTAAGGTGTCAGAGAGGCTTTTTACAAAAGGAATCATGACACAATGAAACATGTAGACAAGAATCACTTACTGAGATTGCATATAAATTGTACAGGGGCTCCAGGCCGATGTCATTTCTTTGGTGAGGGGTGTCCAGTTCTGTGCTGATCTCCGAGTGTCCATTACTCTGATTGCTGTCTTGTCCCAGTCCATTCACCGTGATGACATCACAGTCGTTGCTTGAGGCGTCCAGTGACCAGGTGTCTTGCACATTTGCATCAGACTGCATCTGATTTTCTCTGTCCGTCACTGTGCCCTGCTCTGGCTCGGACTCACTCTCCTTGCTGTTGCTAAAGGCATCCAGGTTTTCTTTGCTGTTGCAAAGTCGATGCCTACTGCCCAGCTGGGGGAGACGCAGACGCCCCTGTTTTCGCCCTGTAGTTTTGGGGCTACTGCCAGGGCTGCTGTTTCTGCTCAGTGGGCTGCCCACCCTCCTGATGGAGCACGGGGTGCCTGAAACAACAGTGCAGTGGTTAGTGGATCTTACGTAGTGTTAATTTAAAAGGTCTGCAAATAGAGAAGAGAGACAGACCTCTGCCAGAGGTGGGAGGACTAGCCACAGTAGTAGTGGAGACGGAGGACACAGAGGAGTCTCCTCTCTCCAGCCTCTGGAGCTCCTCTACCAGGCTTTCGCTTTGGAGGCTCTGCAAGCTGCCCATGCTCTGAGTTACCTCCCGTGGGGCCAAGAACGCACTGGGGTCAAAGCTTTCACGTGGAAACTTCACAATCTTCTGAGACTTAATCCACCGACCATTGACAAACTGGAAGCGTTTCAAATGAACAATCTGAAATAGATAATAGAAAAAATATGTTGAAACTACTTATTACAAAGGGTAACTTGCAAAAAGTTTTAATTTATAAAATGTTAAATTTAGCTAAAAATTTTGTATTTATTTATTCTAATATATTCTAATATGTATGTATGTGTGTGTGTGTGTGTGTGTGTGTGTGTGTGTGTGTGTGTGTGTGTGTGTGTGTGTGTGTGTGTGTGTGTGTGTGTGTGTGTATGTATGTATGTATGTATGTATGTATGTATGTATGTATGTATGTATGTATGTATGTATGTATGTATGTATGTATGTATGTATATATATATATATATATATATATATATATATATATATATATATATATAAATACATACATACACACAAACACATACAGCTATCGGGAAGCAGGAGAAATGGGCAAGTGTAAGGATTTGAGTAAGTTTGACAAGGGCCAAATTGTGATGGCTTGACGACTGCGTCAGAGTATCTCCAAAACAGCTCTTTGGTGTTCCCGGTCTGCAGTGGTCCGTATCTATCAAAAGTGGTCCACAGTGGTGAACTGGCGACAGGGTTATGCGCAGCTAAGGCTCATTGATGCACGCGGGGAGTGAAGACTGCCCCGTGTGGTACGATCAAACAGAAAATCTCCTGTAGCTCAAATTACTCAAGAAGTTAATGCTGGTTCTGATAGAAAGGTGTAAGAATACACAGTGCATCACAGTTTGTTGCGTATGGGGCTTCATAGCCTCAGACCAGTCAGGGTGCCCATGCTGACCCCTGTCTACTGCCAAAAGTGCCAACAGTGGTACCGTGAGCATCAGAACTGGATCACAAAGCAATGGAAGAATGTGGCCTGGTCCGATAAATTCAATTTTCTTTTACATCATGTGGATGGCCAGATTTACTTACCTGGGAAACCCATTGCACCAGGATGCACTATGGGAAGAAGGCAAGCCCATGAAGGCAGTGTGATGCTTTGGGCAATGTTCTGCTGGGAAACCTTGGGTCCTGCTATTCATGTGGATGTTACTTTAACAAGTACCACCTACCTAAGCATTGTTGCAGACCATGTATACTCTTTTATGGAAACGGTATTCTCTGGTGCCTGTGGCCTCTTTCAGCAGGATAATGCACCCTGCCACAAAGCAAAAATGGTTCAGGACTATTTTGAGGAGCACAACAATGTGTTTGAGGTGTTGACTTGGTCTCCAAATTCCCCAGATCTCAATCCAATCAAGAATTTGTGGGATGTGCTAAACAAACAAGCCAGATCCATGGAGGCCCCACCTTGCAACCTACAGGACTTAAAAGATCTGCTGCTAACATCTTGGTGCCAGATACCACAGAACACCTTCAGGGGTCTAGTAGAGTCCATGCCATGATGGTCAGGGCTGTTTTGGCAGCAAAAGGGGGACCAACACAATATTTATACATAATAAATTTTGCCTGATCGGTGTATGTATGTGCGTCTGTGTGTATGTGTATACCAGTAAATATATTTTATTGAATAAAAATGGGGAATTGTTTTTTTTATCTGATCAAATGGGCTACAAGGGCACACTTTACAATTTATATATTTCAGAGAAAGAGGAACAGGAATTATTTGGTTTTCTGACCAGTACAGGGGGCAGCCTCCAGAGGTCCAGCTTCTTGGTGGCAAGACGGTGGGTCTTACACTTGGAGCAGTAATAAAGCTCATCCTCCCCTAACTCTTCTTCACTGGTGAAGGCTTTGAGACAGCTGTCCAGACTGATAGGCTCTGCCTGAGCACGCCGACTCTGCTCAACACTGGGGTGCTCTTCCACTATCTGCTCCACATAAACATGAGCAATTAATTCCTTGACAGACACAGTAACCTAATGATATAGCTACTCAAAAGCACTAAGAACTCTGGACTTACTAAAAAAATATATATCCAGAATGTAGTTAAAATTGAATGCATTTATTTTTAATGCACAATTAAAAAAAATTTTCGGACTCACTGCAAGTAAAAAAAAAGTCAGTTCTGGCCTGTAATGCACCATAAAAGTGGTGCAAAAACCATGGGATTTCATTTTGCCATCTAGCTTATGCATTCAGTATCGTATGCATTCAGAAAGTGTCTTTTGCAAGTAGTAAATAATTATAGCAGGTCATGGCTTATCAGGAGCTCTTGCTTGAGGTAAAACAGAGGCAGCAGACTCAGAAAACAATTAATCATACAATATGATTTTAATGAACTTCTCATCTGTGATGTAAAAAGAGCTGTCCTGCAGTGCTGCATCAGTACAGAGACTAGTTGTTACACAGCAACAAATCACTGACCGAAGTACTGAATATGCTGCTTTTATGGCCTTTAAAATATTTTAAAGCACTTACTCTTTCCTGTGAGGTCTGGTAGCGAAGGTGTAGGGCAGTGGGGTCCCAGTCTACAGCAATGTAGGCATTCCCCAAAGATGCCCTATCTTCATTACAGTCCACTGTGCAGCCCCTGCAGAACCTGGCAAAGTCACATCAACCCTTGTCAGTCATGCGAAACCCACACTGCAGTGCTAGATATGTGCAATCACTGAACTCAAATGCCTTACCTGTACCAGGGACACCAGGCACAGGAATTGCCATCTTTCTGCACCACCCGTAGAGTGAAGGGGTACTGGTAGCCCATACTGTCATCACTAAGAGAGCATGACATGTCGCATAACAGATTAAATTAACGCTATTGCAGATGTACACAGGATCCAAAAATATCTGAAAATCTTGGATTTTTATTATATCAAAACAGACATATATAAAATTGTAAGATTTTCAAAAAAATTGTAAAATGTAAAATGAATAAAAAATATTTAACATTCTACACCATTTTCTCGGTCACTAATGGCCAATTGTTAAATTAATCAGTTGTTATGATACAGTCATATACATTAATTTGTATTAGGTTTGAAAATTTTAAAATATAAATGCATTTTACTAGGTCTGACATGAATAAACTTCAAAATTTGGACCAAAAAAAAACAAAACATCCAAACTAATTATCAACATGATCGCTGTGATCGCCACTAACCAGTCTTGAGCATGATTGCTAGCTTCCTGTGGGGGAAGAGGGCTGGCAAGTCGGGACACCTGGATCCACACGGCATCATACAGGTCCTTCTTACTCGTGTGCACAGTGCATGGCACAATAAGTGGCATACCAAAAAGACTGGGCCTGTTCTTCTGAGAGGATAGGAAATACAGTTCCGTCCGCATCTGAAGAGAAAGACCGGACAGTTAGGATGTTTATGACCATCATGTTAAAGGGCTAGTTCATAAAAGTTCGTTTAAGGGCTAGTTCGTTTGGAACGACATGAGGGTTATTAATATTAATTGACAAATTTTTCATTTTTGGGTAAACTAACAGTTTTAGACCAACAGTGAATATGAAGTGAATGCTCACCATCTTTCTGTGCATGGCAATGATGTAGCCAATGAAGGGGCTGTCTTGTACCAGCACAGCATGGCCATTAGGGATACCATTGGCGAGGGGCATCTCGGGTGTACAGGGGACCACTGTGCTGGGCATGCCATTGGGAATCAGGCCAGACTTTCCAATGTGATTGTTTCCTGCTGTCCCGTTGGCTGTAGGAGTTTTTTCTAAAAAATTAAAAAAAATTAAACATGGGTCAATGGCAAAAAAAGGGTGCCCATGATAAAGCAAACCGTCTTTTTTTAAGGACAGAGAGAAAAAAATAAATCAATCCTTGTAACCTGTTTGCACTGGAGAGGTGACTGACGTGGGCGAGCCAGGCACAGGGATTTCAAATGCACAGAGGAAGCAGTTCACAGAGTGCCGCACCTTCTGGTTGTCCTGAGGAAAGTTCTAGATCAGAGAAACATTTATTTAAAAGCCAGCCCACTTGAATTGTAACAACAACAGGGTCTGATATGTTTAACTGACCTTGATGTTGGACGTGTGAACCTCAGCCAGTAGGATCTGCTCAGGTTTCAGGCTGCACAGCTCACTCAGCTGTTTTTTCAGGCCCATGTACTTCTCATCCATGTTGAGACGGAGCCCATACCGCACCGGAGTAGAGCCGTCAAGTTTGATAACTGCAAATGAAAATGGCTTTTATGTGAGACTGGCATATCTGCTGATGGATTTGAAAGTGTTTGTGTTTTCTCTCTGCTTGACCTTACCTGTGATTTCTAAGTGCATGGAGCTGTCCATGGGCAGCGGCAGCGATAGGAAGTTAAAAGGGTCGAAGCGGGCGCTGATGTGGCCACAGGTCTTGCACTTCACCTGGGACCTAAGCTGCCCATGGAAGAGGTCCACCACAATTGAACGATTTCTCCGTAAATGATTTTCCCACGCCTGTGAAAGAGAATTATGCAGATATCCTCATAATTCATCAGTGTTTCCATTTAGGTTCATTTATGAGTGCTGATCTGATGTGTTGTGTCTGGCAGGGACTGAAAACAGGAGTTTTGACACTCACCTCTTTGGCCACTTCATTATCTGGCCGTCCATCACTATCCTTGAGCTCCACATACGGCTTCTCATGCACACGATTCAAGTCTTCGTGAAGCCCATCCAAGAGGAAGGCCAAGAGCTCCTGGGAGTCTTGCTGCTGGAAGCCGTTGAATCTTGGCGCATACTTTGCTATCGTCCACTACAAAAATGTAAAAGGAAAAAAAAGGGCATAAGATTTTTAACATACACATTTTGGGTTTGATGCTTATAATTCCAGATTTGTTAACAACCCACCCTGAGTTTTAGAGGTGCAACGTTCTTCTGGGTGCCGCTCCAGAGTTCCTGTACCAAATCGCCATAGCATTTAGCCATGTGACCACGCATTCCTATCGGATTGGTTCTGTCAAGGCAAGACAGCTCATTGGTCAAAAAGTATGACAATGATTGTGACCCATGCAAAATTTTCCTACATTTCGTTTTTTCCTTTAAGTATAAAAGTGCATCAGCATCACATAGGAATTTTTGGAATTTCGAGGGCAAAAGAGGTCCATTGTTAATGGTGTAGCAATGTTAATGGGGTAGCAATGCACTAAATCACTCCTCACACAGAAGTCACTGTCAAATCAAGTAAATTTCTGTTGGTCAACATGGCGTCACCACCTCTAAAACAAGTAAAATCTCGATGGAAATTTATTTTGCCCTCATGTGGATTCCTGTTGAAATGATTGGATAGTTTTCACACACAAAAGTGCAAGAGTAAATGTAAATGCATTTTATCTAAGTAGGTACAAGTAGTATCTAAGTATCTAACGTGTTTTGGTATTAAAGGGGTTATGAATTGAGAAATCAACTTTTCATTTAGCCTTGATATACAAGATGTATAAGTTCATCGTGATAACAGAATATCCTATACATTTCGGTGCTGAAAACATCCTTGTTAGTCAAAGAAAAGCTTTTATTTACACCAGGCCCATCAAATGCTCAATCTCAGAATATGCAACCTGTGACGTCAGAGTGTGGTGAAACGGTGCCTCAACAGAAGTAGTATACCTGATTCTGTAGTCCCACCTACCTACTCATACAATAAATGTAACATATATAACATAGGCCAACGTGGAGCTAAAGGGATTTCACTACCGGGGATAAACATGCTGAAGATAGCAAGATATTGTGCTGAGCCTGGTTGTGGAAGAACACAGTTGCCGCAAAAGCTTCCTTTGGATTCTAATATTATTAATGAATGGTTGAACTTTATTTTTAATGAAGATCCAGCTCACATGGTTAAGACATTGCGCAATTGTTCCTTCATTTCACCACAGATTAGTTTCTAAACAAAAGACTGGATTTTCAGAACTTTTTTTGTTCAATCAAGCCTGCATTTATTTGATCAAAAGTAATATAGTGATATATTATTACAATTTAAAATATTTGGTTTTCAATTTATTATACTTTAATTTATAATTTATTTCTGTGATTCAAAGCTGAATTTTCAGGATCATTACTCCAGTCTATCACATGATCCTTCAGAAATCATTCTAATATTCTGATTTATTATGAGTGTTGGAAACCGTTCTGCTGCCTAATTATATTTGATGAATAAAAGGTTCAAAAGAACTGCATTTATTCAAAATAAAAATATATTTTCAAATAATATAAATCTCCTTTACTATCAATTTTTATCAATTTAACACATACTTGCTGAACATAATTATTGTTTTATTTCAAAAAAAGAAAGAAAAAATGACTTGACCCCAAATATACTGACCAGTAGTGCATATAGTTGTTACAAAAGATTTAAATTTTTAAAACATTTGCTTCTTTTTTTTGCTTTTTATTATTTTTATTCATCAAAGTATTATAAAAAAAAAGTATCACAGGTTATGAAAAAATATAAAGCAGCAGAACTGTTTCCAAATTTGAAAATTAATCATCATATTAGAATGATTTCTGAAGGATCACGTGACACTGAAGACTGGAGGAATGATACTGAAAAGTCAGCTTTGCATCACAGAAATAAATGATAATTTAAAGTATAATAAATTGAAAACCAATTATTTTAAATTGTAATAAAATATCACAATATTATTTTTTTCTGTATTTTTGATCAAATAAATGCAGGCTTGATGAGCAGAAGAAACTTCTTTCAAAAACATTACAAATAGAAATGTGTCCAAACTTTTGGCCTGTACTGTATGTGTAAAAAATGTTTTTTTTTATTTGGGATAGTATTGCATTGCTACAGATCATTTGATATCTATTGATTATGTGTACGTGTCTAACTGAACATAACTTAGTATGTTGTCACACGCTGAATAATCCTTTATCTGAGGTGTTGTTGGTTCATTGTGCTGCGATTCGGGATCAGATATATGGGTCAGTGCTCGTAAAGCCCAACGTCCCGGGGCTATGTATTTTCCAAACGGCCTACCAAAACATAAGCCTGTCAGCAAGCTGGTGAATCTTCAATAGTGAAATAACATTCCTTTCTTGATGTGCATTGTTCAATCGCTTGACTTAATATTTGAAGGCAAAATACAATCGCAGAAGTTTTGAGTAAGCTTGTGTACTTGTGTTAGTAATGCACGGTTCATGGTAAAAGCCACCGATCGGGCAGGCCAAGTAATAGAAAATAACATTCCATTTAATTGAGGGTGGATGAGAGATAAATCATTGAGTTTGTTTAATAAAGACATTTTGCAAACCATGCGGGTGAATCATCATTTCGGTTGCCGTTTTCCACACGCTTTCAAAACAATTCCTCACGTGTAATCACTGGGGAGCCGGAGCTCATTATAATATGCAAACATTATCCAATCATAGCAGTGGGCATTTACTTCCAAGCCGGCACACCAAAAAAAAAAACAAGCGTTCCATGAGAGAGAGTAAAAAACCAGGGTAGAAAATAGCCTATTACTTAATCATTATGATGTTTTTGAATGTAAAAAACAAGCAAATGTCATAAGTTGACCTCAGACAACAGTGTAAAAAAATGAAAAAAGCCAATTCATGACCCTTTAAAAAAGGCACTGGCCATGTTTTGTTACCTGTTAAGCTCATAAAGGTGTCGTCCTGAGATGAAGTATTCAGTGAGGGGCTTGGTATTGCTTACACACTGAATACTGGAGTTCATAAAGCATGTGTTACCCAGGTTACTTAAACCTGTGGCGCCTTTCTCAGTAGGAACTGCAAGAGAAATAGGACAAAATATAAAAAATGTATTAGATAGACGGAAGGTTTTGACTTCACAGGCACAGCCACTTGAGATCTCCATGAAGTTCAAATACCGGTACTCTGTATTTCATAGAGTTTGACGGCAACAGTTTGTCTTTAAAAGTCAAAGCTGATGTCTGTCTTAATATGGATTTTATCCTGTTTTATGTAATTGCTTCTTGGACTCTTTCTGCTTTTGTTCATGTGTTAATAATCTACTTGTTATGTGCTTTGATACAAGAAACCAGACTAAAGAATTGTACTTTAGTGCCTTCTAGGTAAGGTCAAACTCAAATAAACATTCTGGCATTTGTAGATGGTTTGGGCAGCCTCCAATTTGCATAGATTTTTCCAACACTTTCCAAGAAACTCTGACATTACCTTTGTGTCTGTCGATTTTGCTGCTGTTTGCAATGAAAGACATTTCCTCTGGCCAGCTCATATCTTTGTTTCGAACTGGAGAAAGGGAAAGATATCTTAATCATTTTTCCTTTTCCATCAGTATGGTCATGCATGCTTTGCAATTTAATCCACACTGCTCAGCAAATGTGGAATGAAATACAACTTTAATTAAGACTGATAAATGTCACAGACATACCCTCAATGACTAAGTGCTGTTCGTCTTGAATTTTCAAACTTTCCAAAGTGTGATCTTCATCATCCAGGAGAGTAAGATAATTCTGATAAAAATCAATAAAAAAATCAATGTCAATCAGTTAATAGCTGTGATGCAAATAAAGCCTATTGACATTTTAATGATTTACTTAAACAACCAGTTTCAATAGGAAATATGTGAACACATGACATTGCATTTTGAAGCATTTCCTCACAGTTCACTGCTGTAAGGTGACATCTGTATTTTTATAATGAAGACGGATTTGCATATGAACGTCTTTGATCAGAGTTTGACGTTCTTTTATTTAGTATTTGTTGAGGTCCCTACCTCACTGTTGTAGAGCCAGAGGCGCATGTCCTCTTCTTTGATGCGTAACCTCTGGGACAGGTACTCATGAATGTCTTTAATGGTACCCATCCTGCTGAAACAGCCTGTGTATGCCAGCACTCGCTTTAGAGGGGCGTTCGGAGAAGGAACATTCCCTGTGTTGGGAACGAAGCGGTCTTTAGTATTCCCTTTGACACATGCTAAAAAACATTTACCCATATTAAATACAAACTTTTATAGTATTTCCACCTGCTGTGTTGTAGTATATTCAAAATAAACTTTAAAAGAAATAATGGAGAATGCAAATGTAATATAACTTACTATGCTAACTTAGTAAAGTAATACTTTTATGGTTTCTTTTTAATGATGAAAAATGTGAAGATCCAATCCATTCCATCCATATACCCTAGCATGCATGCTATTAAATCAACCAGTCACAAGGAGCACACAGATCAATAAATAACATACACAGCACCAATACCTGATTGACAGACTGAGGATTAGTTGTAAGGTAGCAGCAAGAAAGGGCAAATGTCATTTTAAAGGGAACATTCATCAAATCATTAGTCTGGGTGATTTGAATAAAATAAAAAAATAAAAATCAATGTTTTTAATTAGTCCAGTCTTATGTGACGAAATAAAATAAATATACATATAAGATTCATAGGGCAATTATTAATTTCATAGAAGACAAAAAAAACTTTTATGATTGCAAAGCAAACAATTACAGGAAATCAGCCAGAGAGCGCTCATGTTTACCCACACCAAACAGTCTTCTGAGCCAGACAGCCATGACTGAATGACGTAGTATATTTCTAGTATCGCAAACTTAAATATCTGGATGTATTTTTCATGCATTCAACATGGTTTTATATCCGTCATGATAGTTTTGTGTAAGCAAAATGTAGCATTTAAAATGATTGTTTTCATTTGTTCTTTATTTTTCTTTTCCTAGTCTAGGCTGAACTCAGAAGATGACTCTGGGTGTTGGCATCAGGATTTGGCTCTTTAGTAATCCAGACAGGTCGTTTTGCTGAGACCGAGCTGGGTGCATTTTTAGGAGATTAGAGAAACTGGTCAAGGCGGAGGGAGCCTCTCTCTTGCTGCAGGCTTACGTTACCTCTGGGCATATGCGGAGGGAACATTCTCAGGCTGCTCATACCCATATTGACCCAGATGTTAGACTGAGGGCTGCGTGTGGCCGGTTGCTGTCGCAGGAACAGAAGGTAGCGGGGGAAGAGCTCTAGCTCTGGTTGATTAGTGACTGTAGACATGATGACCTAAAGGAAGTAGAACAAATACAGCATAAGCACAAGGAATAGAGAAGCATGTAAAATGTTTGAAAAGGCTTGACTCCAGAGGTGCATCTGATAAAGAGAGAAACTAAATTTGAATGAGAAAGAAGTTCACAGGCATGTTCATTCCTCAGTCAAATGTTTAAACCCCTACTGCATAATACATTGACAAAAAAAAGTTTGATTTACTATTCTTGAATTACGATCATATAGATTTTTTTTGCATTCAACTATTCTTGCATTAAATAAAAAATAAAAAAATAAATAAAACATGAATATTTTTTGAGGGGTCCTTTTTAGACATGCTGGCATCATTAAATAGTTGTAATTTTTACTGCTGTCAGTATATAAAAAAAGAAAGAAAAATTAAATTAAAAAGTAACTATATCATTTTGATAGGGCAGTTTATCCTCTACATCAGTGGTTCTCAAACCTGTCCTGGAAGACCACCAGCCCTGCACATTTTGTATGTGTCCCAATATCTGACACACCCATTTCAGGTTTTGCAGTCTCCACTAATGAGCTCATGAGTTGAATCAGGTGTGTTAGATGAGGGAGACATACAAAATGTGCAGGTTTGGGAACCACTGCTCTACATGGTGCATCATGTACAATATTTTTACTTTTTATTTTTTAATTTAATGACATCTCTTCATTATTAACCATTTTAAGGAATCATGTGCTAGCAAAGTAAAGAAAATTAGTCTGATACCCAGAAGCAACATTTTCCGACAGAGGATTAAATTGAAAAAGCCAAGCATAATCTGTATTCAGGAAACAGGTTTAGTAATATCTGAAACAGTTCATGAGACACTTCATGTCACGTGCTCAAAATCACTGTGTGTCAAAGCAAAAAAGCCAAAGCAATTAACATTCAATGAAGCACAAATTGCTTATGGTGGCACCTCTGATGGGACATGGAATACATACCGGTCGGGGGAGGCTGAGGTTGGCCCCATACCAGTGATAAAGTGCCCTCCATACTGGCTCTGGCACAGTCTCAAAGTCCCGGCTAGCCAACAGCTGTTGGGCCTTCTTTAGCCGCCCTCCCTCCATAGTTAGTGTGGGTGCCTGGATAAAACGGAGTCACACACTCAAGGGAAGCTCATATTGACAGCAATTTGCAATGATAAATTGTTGCGACTAGGTGACCTCCAGTGAATAAATCACAGGTCCTTCACCCTGCTCTTCTATCGTTGAATGTGAGAATGAGAGGTTGTGATGAAGGGGCGGACAGGTGCTGCAGTGTGTTATGTTGAGTAAAGAGTTTGATAATATGGGACGTTTTATTATATAACTGCAAATGTGTTTGTGACTAGGCATTACTGAAGCAAAGCAGTTTCATACAAAAGGCTTTTAGCTTCACATAAAAGTATTCATTTTCTAGAACACAAATGTTACACACCATTTAACACAGGATTAATTTGTTCAAGGCCATTTTAATTTCAATGTTTTTTTGAGCTCTCCAAAGCTATAATTAGATGGAATAAAACAAAGACAACTTGATGGTGTCATTTCCCCAGCAGGTCGATTAAATGCATTTTGGCAGTTATTTTGATGGGCAAAAGGATTATCAGTAGCTTCTTGGTTTCAGTGGGTATTCTGAGCACACACACACTCACCTTCATGGGTTCGGTGGTCACCAGAGGCTGATTGTCTATGGCACCAGGCCTCTGTGTAGCCATGCTGTTGGATAAATGGCCATTGGCGCTGGAGAAACACTGGTTGTTGTTGTCAGAGACATTGTGCTGCCGAGCAAAGCAGACGTCTGTGGCAGAAGAACTGATGTGTGGGGTCAAGCCTGAGAAAGTAAAAAAAACATGCTGTAATGGAAGCTGAACACTTCGTTCCAGCCTTTATGCCTTTTATTGGACCAGAGCACTACCCATTAAGCCACTTTTCAGAGAAGTCCAGATTAAGGACACGCAATAGGAATGAGCACACGTTGATGAGTTGATTTCTCCGCATTTTAATATGCCTCTAGTCACAAAGCTTCTGATACAGAATGCCTATTTCATACGAAATCTTTAACATTTTAGTGGAAATTGTGATACAATTTCTCAGAATTACTTGATGAATAGAAAGTTCAAAAGAACAGTATTTATTTAAAATATAAATATTTTGCAACAATGTAAATGCCTTTAAAAAAAAAAAAATTTAATGCATTACTAATAAATAAAAAGTATTAACTTCTGTTTGTGTACTTACCATTACCGGTGCTTTCTGAGGCCTCCGATGAGCTGGAGATGTTATCGGGGAATTTTTCCTCTGGGGAACTGGGAGAACGCAAAACTATACCAATTCTGTTCAGGACAGGCTCTATAGGTGCTGAAGACTGTGAACTTCTCATCCCAATGCCCTGCATTGATGGCTGTTCTACGACAATTGACTTGTTATCCTGTTTAACACAAGGGATTGTATATTAAATTATGCTTCATACTATCAGTATTATAAAAATGAAACTGGCCAAAGCAAAACTAAAACATCAAGCGACTTTTTGGCCATTTAATGTCTGAGAGAAATTAGACATCCTGCCTGATATGTGTACTATAAATGGGTCAGATAAATTTACTCATTTCCCTGTTGTCCAATTATAATAACAAGGCTTGAAAAATGGTCATAATTTATTTTGTTGCACTCAGTGTGTTTAGAATTTTTTGTTTAGATTTATCATGATTTTTATTGTTAAATAGAGACTGCATAGACATAATGCTTACATATCTGACATAGTCTTTCCACTGCTGCCACCACTGCATGGAGATCAGAAACCAGTTCTGACTGGGCTGAAGCCCATGCCTGCTCTCCCGTTCCAGCCAACCCCTGTGCCGTTACACAAGATTAATGTGGATGACAAAAAGTCAATAAAAGAATCATTCATATACAAGCACAAAAATAAACCAACAAAAAAACATTCCTTCTGTCATAAGATTTCAATAATAAACCTAGGCATTATAGCCAAACAATAAGACATGATGTGGTACAGTATTTATAGTGCCTTTTTAAGCTCTGCCAGTTCTGCTAGAAAATCTAATTGAAAATGAAATTGTGTTCTCGATCTCTGTCTGGTCTAAAACACTGTTACAGGCAATGGAGCTACGATGGATCCTTATAAACAGAAAAAGTCTAATCATGATGATCATGGGTGAGTGAAATACAATACAGCCCTCATAAGGCTTGTTTTAAAACATTGAGAAAGTGCTCAGTAGAGACTCTTCTGAAAGGTAGCCGAGTTACAGACAGTAATAGGGTGAGTAAAGAAATGCTGTGTCCTACTCTCACCTAATGATCTGACCTTCCTCTTCAGGGGTAGCAGGACGCAAGCCCAGGACAATATGACACACCTGATGACGAACAGATTAACAAGCCATTTGAGGCCTGATTCTAGACAACAACGTGCATACTTTACTGGATTCACTAAGCATTTAGGCACTTTATATTTTGTTCCTTTGCCAAAAATGACTGTAGTTAGGATCTTACCTGAAACAGTAAGTTGAGGAACTCATTGGCGAGGGCACTTTTCACGCTCCATATCTGATAGTCCTCCAGGGTTAAGTGCCCTTGCTGTGAGTAAAACACAAGATAAATGTTAGAGCACAGAAAAAACAAACAAATGCATGCAAGTCATTTTTATTGAATTGATAAATAAATGTAATTTAAATGCCAATGTTTGATTTAATTTGGTGATATTTTTTAAAAAATGTAACAGTTTAATTAAAAGAGAATTGGTTTCTGCTGGGGAATCAGCAATGGTGAAAATTAATTTGGAATTGATTTTTTTTAGCTTGACAAATCTACATCCAAATAAAATGAAAGTCTAATTACTTTCGTTGTGTCATGCATTTTCAGTATGTCCTCTACAATGTCTGACACGCTGGAATCAAACTCCTGAAACATAGAGAAGCATAAATCAGTAAGTGTCATTATGAAATCTATAGCTGACATGAAAGAACTCAATTAGATGTAAAAAAGCAAATGAAAAAAAAAACACAATGACAGCTCAGGATGCCCAAATCAATATTGAATTGATTTGAGTTTCATTTAAATGTATTATCCCACATTAGTGCATACCTGCAAAAACACAATTGCATCTCATTTGCATAAATCATGTACACAAACATATAATACCAAGGAAGTAACTTGTTTTGCAACAAAAGGTTAACTAAACAGCTTAACTGTATCATGTGCTTATTGCTTTTCGATTAGACAATCAGCTGCTCTGCACTTACGGGGAGGGTATCTGTACGGTTGTCCTTCCACACTTCCAGCAGCGCCACCACCATCTCGTGGATCTCATCCCTGGACAGAACTCCATCCCGATCTACATCGAACACTTTAAAACAAACTGCAGTAGACACGGAAGAAGAGATTTAGATAACATTCATTTAAGATATAATAATATTAATAATAATCTTGATAATATTTAAATAACATTATTATAATTTGTGCAAAAATAATGGAAATATTATTGTATTACATAACTCTGTGTATTTAGAATACATAATAAGTTAGCTAAAATAGCCTTAAAGGAGTTTACAACATTTTTTTTTAAATGTTGTATGAAACACCACAACAACATCCTGCATCTGTTGTGGAATGCGATGAACAACTAAGAGGGTAAAATAGTAAACTAAATGCTCACACTTCTGCCTCTCCGCTATAGGGCCCCGACAGCAAGCTGAGAGCCCGCACGATATCTCCTTAAAGTCAATATGATTGTCCCGATTCTCATCAAAGGCATGAAACAAGCCTGGAAAATGGGAGAAAATGTCAGTGTTTAGATTAGCAAGCAAGAGTAATTGGATTCCTTGGAGATCTTTTATCACAAATGATCCAATAAATTTCAAAAGCAAAGACCTACTCCAGCAAAAATTAAATGAACTGTGACTTTCATGGGTGCTGCAAATGTATTCAAAGCACACAGCTAGCAGGTGGATGTATGTGAGAGTGTTTGTGTCTCAATCCATTTGGGAACCTTTTAAAATTGCTGTAATGAATTCTGTCTTGCCTTCACTTAACGATGCGTGAATAGGGGGCGAGACCAGAGGGACAAAGGTTTCCAAATCAAAGCGGCCTGTCCTTGATTGGGCTTTCAGCAGCCAGTACCGCTTTTCCAAGTCGATAATGTCCGATTCTTCTACTGCAAGAAGGAAAACACAAGAAATCAGACTCTGTGGATTAATCTTTTTTAATGGGCAGTGTCAAACATCAGTTTGCATGTGCTCCTTGTGTAACTGAATATCAATATTTCTGTGTAAAGACTCCATTAAAGAGATGGTTTGCCAAAAAAATCCTTATTTATTCACCCTTGTGTTGTTCACCGTCATGTTAACTAAACCTGAAACTACAAGTTTGGAGTTGAAGTACTAAAATTACTAAAAGTAAAAATAAAGCTAAAAACAAAACTAATACAAATAATAAAAACAATTATTTTTTTAAATAAAAACTGAAAATGTACAAATAAAAGCCATTTAAATTACTAGTAAGTACTATAATAAATATATTCTGAAATAATGTTCCCACAAAAGTAGATTTTTTTGTAAATAACACCACTTGCTCCTTGATTAAAGCTATCATATGGTTTTATGGTTGTAAAGACTTGGCATATAAAATACCACTAGTCTCTAGTCATTTATAGACAATAGTTTTACGGCACTATTTTGCCCCTTTTTGAGTTTGAGCTTGCTATATGGCAAGAACTGTGATGATATTCACTACTTTTAGGGCATACAAGTTTGTTATGACATGAGGGTGAATAAATACTTCCAACCTTAATAAATAATACAAATGATTCTTTAAATAGACATTACGATGGATAATTTCCATACTTAAATTTTTTGCTGTTGCAGACCGTAAATGGGCTCATTTTTTCACGTGGTTAACATCATGTTTACCAATGCAAAAACGCTGTACACTATGCTGTGAAAGTAAATTTGTTGATGAGGCTGTGAAGAATCAGTGGTTAAAATGAATTATTTTTCAACTATAAAAATTCTCAAATGTTCAACACAAGATTAGCATGCTTGCTCTTGACAGATGGTTCAGTACCTTGCTTTTTTGGACCAGAAAGGAGGGATTTAGAGAGACTAAATCATCAAATGGATTGTTTGAGAATAATTGAAAAATGTGGTGATATGCAATGTATATTATGAGACAGTTAAAGTTTTATTTGACCGTTGAAGCATGTAAACCTGTTGTTGAAGACCCCCAAAACAAAAGTAGGACCTTTTAAAAGAGCATAATAGGGTCACTTTAACATTTATGACAAGTGATTACATAATTACTAGGTGAAAGCATGACTCAAGTTACCCCCTCCGAACGCCATATATATAGTCCAGCCTTTTAGTTTGTTAAGAGGACCTAGGTCAACTCCTCTTGCTTTGCAATAATCTCTAGCTTAGGCTAATAGGATTAATCTTGCCCCTCCTACACCGAGCATCACACACAAGGCAAGTGTCAAAACACAGGAATACAAGTCTGATCTTTTGTTTAGCCTGATGTTCATTTCTGACTACTCCCCTCTCTATTATTCGAAACACAATACATTTCTGCACGCCATAAATAAATAAACAAACAAACAATCCAAACAAAAGTATGTCCTAGGGGTTTCTCGGGACAGGAATAAAGGGCATCTTAATTGAGCAGGCTCTGGATAGCCCTGAAACTCCTCTGTTATCTCAGACTGCTGCAGCACAGCTAAACCTCTGTGGTTTGATGGACAATTGAGAGATAAAATGATTGGGTCAATAGTCATTATTTCCCATAGTGCTCTGGGAGAGCAGGTCTACTGTCAGAGGGCCAAAAACTGAAAGACTACAGTGACCAGAAACAGAAAACAGTTTGGGGATCTATAGGGTTACAAACCCACCCACCACGAAACAAGATCAATGACTTGGTATAATTTCAGAGGCGGTTAGGAGTGACACTAGCCCTAAATCTATCTTGACGCTAGTCCTAAAACACTTTACACCCTAGAAGCCTTTAAGCACACAGCCAAACAACATTTAACAACAAATTTCCCTCTGGAATGAAGCTTCATTACGGTGTACCACTTAATGCAGTAATGAAGAATTATCATTATTCAGAGCAACATTATTATTACCTAGAACAATAATTAGTTTAGAATAGCTTTAAAGAACTGAATAACTGAATAAGTGTTATTCATTGTTTGTGCACTGGATAGTGACTACTAATCTATAACACTTATTATGCACTGTACGGATCAGTAAAACAGCCATCGTTCATCCTGAATGTTTACAGTACATCTTAAAATGAGGCACCATGTGTTCATTTCAAGCTTGCTGTGGCCTATGATATCCTCTTGTCCAGCAATGCATTACAGCAGAAGAACAGACATTGCTTTCTTAGGCTAGCACAATGCTGTCGGGCCTCTAAAGCTGTCAAACCCATTTCACCCATTACTTGCGCTACATTTCCATTACTTTCCATGCTGTCCTGTAACAAGGCACAGAGTGCATACAGTCCATGACAAAGCAATTACAGGTCTAGACTGAGACGCAATGTCACACTTTTGTTTTCATTAGCCTCTCTTGGGGATGGATCCATCTTTGATGGCACTTCAAAAATGAAATATTTGAAGTGTTTGTCATTTAAATGCTAGTGGGAATATGAGATTTCATTCTTAGTGAAAAAAATAAAAATAAAAAACTGCCAAAGATAAACCAATCAGCCAGTGCGCAAAAACGCCCACCGTACATCAGCTTATTGTAGGTAAGGAGACAGACTGATGAAGCCAATCAGTTTATATGGGGATAATTAGGAGGCCATGATGATGTACAGAGGCCAATGTGCAAATTTGCTCAGGATGCAGGGGTTAAACCCCCACATTCCCCCAGATGTTTTTTAAAAAAAATTTTAATTTATTTTTTTAAGAAATCAATTTTTGTAATTTGTTGATTTTTTTTAAATTCCAAATAGATGCTCTTTTTAAAACTTTTATTAATTAAATAATCCTGTTTTATTTGTATCAAGGTTTCCACACAAAAAAAAATTAGCAACTGTTGTCAACATTTATAATAATAAGATTTTTTTTTTGTGTGACACTGAAGATGGGAGAAATTGTGCTGAAAATTCAGCTTTAACATCACAGGACTACATTACACTTTAAATAATATATATATATATATATATATATATATATATATATATATATATATATATATATATATATATATATATATATATATTAGGCTTGGGCGGTATCCAAATTTTGATACCGTCAAACCTCCTCCCTATTTTACCTCGGTATACGGTATTACCGTGAATAATTAAAACATTATGATGTAAGGCTCAGACAGCGTCAACAAACTGTTGGCTTGTGCCTAAACCGTTCAGAAACTGAACACCAAACACTAATACTGAAACAATAACAAAATAACATGCACAACAATATTAACAACTGTTATTAGCAACAAATAACAGTTTAAAAAAAGTGCAATACAACAGTCAAACATAATTAAATTAACATAAACATCCAGAACAGGTTTAGCGCAGAGACGTACACACAAATGAATTAAATCAAATCACACTGCCTGGAACAACTTTAAAGAGCAGCTTATAAAAAAAAGTGTAAATAGACCCACAACAGTCAACCAGAGTTGAATTAACATAAAGATCTATATTATAAAAATGATTGCAAAGTAATAGGCCTAAATAAAAGTAAATTCTTTCCAGTCTTCTTAACAATATTGTTTTTGATGAAAACCAAATAAAATAGGCTACCTGAATCAATTGATTAACGAATTAATTAATTAAATAAATAACAATAAATGAAAAAGAAAAAAAGAAAAGAAAAAAGAAACGAATGGCAAGTGGCATCAAATCTAGTCAAGTTTTTTCGCTAGAAAAACCGACTTTGTCCGGCTTTAACAGGGCACGTTGTGGACCGACAACTTTACCTGCGGGGCTGAAAACCGTTGTGCTTGTGGCCCCAAACAGTGAGTTGTCATTTGAGCTCCGACTCGGTCTTCTACGGTGCCGATGCCGCGGGACCTGCCATTGCATCGGCTTGTTTTTTTTGGTTTTTTTGCAGCAAAAAAAAAAACGATGTTTATTTAGGCTTATTCATTCGTTCTTTTAACGAATGAATGAGTTAACTGGCCTAAATAAACAAAATAATTAATGAATAGGCCTAAACGAATGAATGAATAGGCCTGAACGAATGAATGAATAAATAGGCCTAAATAAACGAATGAATGCATAAAAAAATAAGCCCATTAATGTTATTCCATTTGTTCAAATTTGCATTCACATTTTTAAGTAAGTTCCTTATGCGAGTCAAGTCTGCATTTATTTGATAAAAAATACAGAAAAAAAGGTTTTCTATTTTAACATAGCCTACTTTTAAATATAATTTATTTATGTGATGCAAAGTATATGTGTATATATATATATATATATATATATATATATATATATATATATATATATATATATATATATATATATATATATATATATATATATATATATTTACATTTGAGCCCCTGCCCCTGAGGAACTCTCTGCACGTTTTATGCTTACCGTTATGAGACAATTGTCAGACAATTGACATTTGTTTTGTGAGTCCCATGTCCACTTGATTCTTGTGGAGTTCATGCTTATTGCTTACATTGCCAGCTGTGTGATAAAAGGCTTCGGCAATATTACAGCATAGTCCGAGGGTGCGCTCGGTTTTTCATCCACGCAGCAGTGAGTGGATGGTGGTTTCGGATATGCGCCCTTAGGTTCAAGGGATTTCCATCTCTTGCGGTCATCTTTTTGTTGCACAATTTGCAAATTGCCTCGTCTGTATTTACCGCCTCTCCCTTCTCGTTCGTTCAAAACCCAAAATACTTCCAAACTGCAGAAGTTGTGTTCTTTGTGAGACCGAATAACTCAGTGCCCGACTCGCCGTCTTTTCCCCTCTCTCTTTCTCATCCGCTGTCACAATAACGCATACACATATTTAGGCTTTAAACAAATAAATAGTATTTAATATGTAAATAGTTTAATTAGTTCAACTTATTCAATATTTAATAATTATTACGTTGAAATGTTTTTTTTTTGACGGTTTGAAGGTATTGAAACTGATACCGTTGCTATTTTTAGATCCCGCGGTATACCATTTTACCTTATTACCGCCCAAGCCTAATATATATATATATATATATATATATATATATATATATATATATATATATATATATATATATATATATATATTTTAAGTAGAAGTTTATAAGTAGAAAAAAAATAATACTTTAAATAGTAATATTTTACAATATTTATCTTTTACAGTATTTTGGCATCCTGGGTGACACTTCTTTCAAAAACATATAAAAAACAAATCTAATTGACCCAAAATGTTTGAACAATATATATGTATTGGAGGTGTGTATTTGAAAAACAATGTGTCCAACACACACACACACACACACACACACACACACACACACACACACACACACACACACACACACACACACACACACACACACACACACACACACACACACACACAAGGCATCAACATGCCTCCAAATCCCACTACTCACCTAAAGGAGCGACTCTATCAGAGTGGCAACAGAAGAACCATACCATATTCCACTGCACATGTCACGGCTCTGGCTGTTAGATACGGCATGTTCCATAAACTCCACACAAGATGCCATTACGTTGGCAAAATACAGGTACTCTCCAATCTAACTCTCTTTCTTTCTTGCAGATTATTGTCATCCAGTCATCATGTTCGTCTTTCTGATAGGCCTTTTGCCTGTGCGTATTTGGCCAGTTGTGAGGCATTTTCTGGAAGGTGCATGAACCCACAAACTCACATGTGCTCAAACAGATCACACAGATCATGACTACTTCACACCGACAGCACACACACAGCCCTCTCACTGAGCTAAGAGGATAATCTGGAGCGGCCTGCAGATTACCGTGCGTTGCCCAGGTAGCTTCTCTGATTGGCCAGAGATGGAGAGACAAAGCTGTCCTTGATTGACAAATAAAACGTATTCTAATTTTACTGATCATTTGCATAATCACTTGTGTTTTTTTGACTTATCTTGGCTTGGTGACAGTGAGCAGGAAGAAGTCCAACATTGTGCATTCATTCTGTAATGGAGAAATATGCTATAGACAGAATCGATCATGGTCTTACTAATACACAGAAAGGCACATAAATTAACCTTCCAATAATGCCTGCATACAGTCACTTGATTAATGAAAAAGGCAAACAACTGCTGTGCGTGCTGTTTAAAGCAACCTGTAGCAACTGTTTTAAATCACAAACAGAACAGGCATGTCAATACTGGCTTACTCGTGCCCAGTATTAATGGCTGTTCCTAAAGTCTACTGAGCTGCCTACCTAGACAGAGACAGCATCATCAATTCAAACATCTAAACAAACTAAAGCAGTTTTCAGATGTCAAAATCAGATTTTTTCCCCATTTCCAGTAAAAATACCTAAACATTCTAAAAAATAAGATTGTTTGGTTGCAGTGTGGCAGCTGAAAATGCAGTCAGGTTTTTGTTAACACAAAGACACCTCAGGCACTGCAGGTCAATTAATTTTTGAAATATTTTAGTTATGATTCCTTATTAATTGAGACACTATATACAACATTTATACTTTTAGATAAATTTGTCGGTTAAATGCACCTAAACGGTCATTAAAAATAAACTTATTTTTATATAAACTTATATTATCATTAAAAATACTAAATTGTTATCACAGCGTGGCCACTTGTGCATGGGGGTCAATTGAGTCATGGAGTAGAACTGGCTTCCCACATTACCATTTCATGACAGCAAAATCACTGACTGAGCGGGTGGGAGACCTTCAGCACCTAAATAAATCATCGTCTACATAAGAAGAGCCAGGACTGAGATAATCTGTCACTGTGCAGGCCTGGGGTCTCTGAGAGAATGCAGCTATTTCCTTCACTGTGTCAGTCTGGTTTTAATAACTGGGTGGCAGTGACAGCTGCAGCAGGGCTGAGTGTGTGCAAGTGGAGTGTATGTGTTTTCACTGAGTGGGAAGTGTTGCCTGTCACTCGCCATTATCTCACAGATGCCTCTCTCCCAGTGGAGGGCAGGCCGACTGATTTGCTGATGCCTTTGTGTGTCAGGGTGAGAGGAAAGTGGACAAAACGAGACTTGCAACTTGCCTAAACATCTGCAGCATAGACTATCAAAGAGCAGATTATTGTCAGCTTCAGCGACATACAAAGTCAGCAGTGAATTCAAATGATAACCTAAGACTTTAAGTCACTTCTCACTAAAACAGATGCCTCTAAATGGACAAACACTGGCCATAAAAAGGCAGCCCAAAGAGCAAATTCAGTATGGAGGTCAAATGTCAGGCAAGGAGAGGAAAAATACTATAGAATTCTCCATTAAAAAATCGATTTTTTTCAAGACAGACTCATCATGAGCTACAAGACTGAAATTATGTTCTTCTGCTAAAGCCACAAATCAGTGTGATTTTCAACAGTTGGCAAATTCCAAATTAAGAAGTAAACCACCCATAATTTTGAAGAAAGACATTCCTTGATCCACCAATCAGAGAAGTTGTGGTTGCCATGGTAACGAGAACAGATTATTCAGTTCAGTCTCTATATTGTCAAACAACTTATCTATTAATTACATTTTAAATAAATGGAGCAATTTCAAGAGAGTCCTCACGCCTCGGTACTCAGGGCCTAAATATAATAAAGTACTTAAAATTGTAAAAATATTTCACAAAATTACAATTTTTACTGTATTTTTTTGATCAAATAATTACATCATTGGTGAGCATAAGAGATTTACAATTACAAATATTTTGAATGGTAGTGTACATCAGTTCCTTTCAAAAAAGTACTCAAGTATATGATCTTGTGCCCTTCTTTTTTTCCAATTCAAATCAATCCTCAGATATGTTGGTTTAGTTTAATGCATTTTTAATAAATAGTTTCAATCACTATAAAAGAATATGAATGGAGAAAAACTAGTCCAGAAGCAGACAGGGAGAGTATTCAAAGATACAGTTGTGAGAGTGTATTGAGAGGAAGTATTCAGAGAGCACTCTGAGAGAATAGTGACACTTACAGTGTGTGACACCTGCCAGGGTCTGATAGAAGGTGGGTGTGTCGCTGTCGTCGGTCAACGTGACGCACACTCCACCTGACAGCAGCCAGCGGGAGAATGTGAAAGCATCTTTATTCTGTAGGAGCCAGCTCTTAAACTTCTCATAATTCACTTTCTCTCCCTAGACAGAAACGGACAGAAACACTATAAATAATTACCAGATTACGATTCTCTAATGAACCTATGACCAACATAAAGAGCATTGCAAAACACTGCAGAATTGAGAAGTTGGACTGCGTTTTAGTTACTTCCCCTTGTTCAGCGATTAGAAAGGTCTCTCAATATTAATATGAACTGAATTCTGTTGTATGCAAATACATTTGTTTGAGTGGGTTGGGTAAAGAGAAAAGAGAGAGTCTTTGAGCCGCTGCCAAGGATAACCAACAAAAGTGGTGCACTGGATGGCTTTCCCCTAAATCAAGAAGTGATGCTGCAGCAGGAAGAATGAAGGCTGAGAAAACAGTGCAACTAAGGAAGAGCTAAACATTTTTTGGAGGGAATCAATGTCACACGACCTTGTTGGCTGCAACATTTTTACTGTCAACCTTTTAAGCTTATTATAAGAGCGGGTCTATTATACAGAGGAAGCTCTCTCATTAACAAGTTTAAATAGGGAAAACAGTTCAGAAGGTGTTGTATATAAAGAATTTGCCAATCAATTAAATAAATTTCACAGGTCTGAGGTTTAAGCACAGGTTTTTTTATATGCTTTTTGGAAATGTTTATTTTAATTTAAGGGCTGTCAATTTAATGTGATAATTTAATTAATTAGTTATGGAAAAATAACTAATGCTGGGTACACAGCAAATTTTGTTTAATATCTTATAAGATTTTCAAAATGTGATAGACCACAAACATAAGGACAAATAATCCTAGATTTAACCGTTTTGCGCCTATAGTGTGTGGTGTGCCATGATGTGACAAAGACAGCACACCACACACGAACAGATTTTTAACCAGAGTCCCGACCGTTAACACAGGAAATCTCGCAAAATCTCGCAAGACTTCAGGCCGGCGACACACTGCCTGCGTGACGCACGTCTCTCAGACATGGATCGAGCCGCCCTGAAAACGCACAGTGAATGCTAGAAATAGAACAGATGCTTATTTTTCACGCAACATGCAAGAGTGTTGGAAGCGTTCCAGGCAAAATAGAATACACTGCAAAAAATGCTCTTTTTACTTAGTAATTTTGTCTTGTTTCTAGTCTAAATATCTAAAAATACTTAAATCAAGGTGCATTTACCAGATAAGTAAAACGACATAAGATATTTTTTCTTGTTTTGTTGAAAAAATAAATAAATATGAAGTGAGTTTTTGCTTAAAAAAGGCACAATTATCTGCCAGTGGGGTGAGAAAAATTATTTAGTTTCTGACTGAAATCTTGTTTCCGTCCAAAAAAGAAATAAGATTATTTTTCTCACCCCACTGGCAGATCATTTTGCAGTTTTAAGCAAAAACTCCTTTCTTTTTTTTCACCCCAGAAAACAAGCAAAAATATTTTATGTCATTTTACTTATCTAGTAAATGTATCTTGATTTAAGATTTTTTAGATATATTTGGACTAGAACAAGAAAAAAAATACTAAATAGCCTAGAGCATTTTTTGCAATGTAGGAAAATATGTTTAGATGTCATTTTGACAAATACATATTTCTAAATTACATTTTGATGTTTGAAAGTCTTTAGGTTGTGACATAAATGCAAATATAACTGTAATTTAAATAAATAAAAACACTTATCGATTTTTTTAATATTGCACGTCAATACAGAACAAAATATTCTGCAGCTTATTTTGCCATCAATACCATAGATATGTATGGTCAATACTGCCGAGTGCCGACGTTGTATTTGCTGTATCAGTAGGGGTTATATATGTATGTTTAACATGAAGTAAACATGAAGTATAGGCCAATTCCCTGTACGTCAATAGCAGCAGCGCCGCGTCAGACATGTGTAAAGGCAAAACGGCACGCAGTTGACATGCAACAGAAACGCAATGCTTGCAGTGTGTCTCCGGCACGGCGGATGAGGAAGAAATCGCGATGATAGTCTTTGGAATGATTCTCACAGAAAATTCACGCAAAAAAAAAAAAAAAAAGGGTTTGGGTGAAGTCGTGGAGACGGCGGGGACGGCCTGTACATGTTCAAGAGTGAGCTAGTATGGTAAAAAATTAAAATTAAAAAAAAATTTCACACTGCTATTTTTTTTTTTTTTTTAAATAATTGTTGTTCTCGGGTGTCTCTTGAAAAATAGATATTATTCTCTTTGAAATTGCCTTATTAAATAAACTTTAAATAAATGTTTTTATAGTCCATGACTATTTGATGTTATTAGAGAATGTTTGAGGATATGTTAAAATTAAATAGAACTGTTGACATCGTAGCCTGCTTTCTGATTGGATATTATTTCGTTTCACGTGAGTGTGCCTGCGTTTGTCCTCGGGGTTCCCCCCACACATCAGGATTTCTGATCGTAAATATTCAACATGTTGAATATTTACGATTCGCGATCGGGACGGCTCCGACATTCTTCCGAGCAGGTTCGGACACTCTTAACACACTTCACACCACAGGAAAATCTGATAAGATAATCTCTAGAGCCATCAAGATAATCGGGACCGAGCTAGGATTGTCGGGAGTGGGGAAATCGGCGCAAAATTAGCCTGATTATCTTTTGGTGTGTACCCAGCATAAACTAACTAAATGACTTAATACATTTAATGCACCCAGCCAAGACCTACGTAGGTCATTTCACACAGTTGATTGGTGACAAACAAGAAGCAGGGCAACAGCTCACTGCATGACAGCCCTAAAATAAAGATAGAATGCCCCTAAAATTCAAGATATTGGGACAAAAATTACCTTGTATGAGTTTGCCTTATAATTATATCATACATTATAGTTAAGCAATATATAAAACAGTACTGTTTTTATCTTGAATAGTTTATAGCAGTTCAATAAATAAGAAGTTAATACTGTTTAGTTTTAGTTACAATATTATCAGTTTTTGCTCAATTACACCAACAAAAATATTACCTGTAAAGCCAGAGCAGAAGTTTTGTGTCTCTCAAAGCAACACACAAAGGTGTTTTGTTTTCCGAATGAATCTGCGCTTTGAGCGCATCATTCGTGTAAACCAATGATTCAATGGCCCATTTATAAAGAGAGCTATTTACCTCATTCCTAAATGAATCAGCTTGTCTGGCTTTCACCAGACCATGCTCATTTTAAGATTGAACATTGGTCTGGGGAGTTTGCTCTGTATTTCTATTGCACAAGAGGTGTGATCAACTGGCATTATTCAAATACCTCTGTACGCAATTGGATATTCCTTCAACCAACCAGACCACAAGAGGCATGATCAACAGGCAAGGACCCATCGCTTCTCTATCCGTCATCTTGTTAAACCCGCCAATCCATAGTTTTCACGTGTCGTCACACGCTTATAGGAATGCTCACCTGGAGGGCAAAACAAGGCTTTCCTCGATTGCCCGGCAGTCATTTTTCCTAGGTTTGTAGTCAGTATTAATGCAGTAAGACAGTGATATTAAAATACCAAATTTAATATACACCTTATTGATGTGGCACACTTTGTACAGGAAAGCAGATGAACACAGAATATTAGTTTAACACAAGGTTTCTTGTGAAGTGTGTTCACCACTGAAACCCATTATTAAAAAAAACACATTGCGTTCATGTTCTTGGCTCATCTACTCGCTTGTTCACAGTATGGGTCATTAAAAAGCTGTTAACTTAATTTGATATTTTAATATCACTGTTATAGTATAAATGCACTTTAAGGGTGGGTTGCAGATTCTTTAGTCTATGGACGGTTCACACTCCTCCTGCTTGATCAGCTCTATAACGGTTTTACTGTGTAATTAATCGGTGTTTAAAATTAAGTGGCGCAACAGCGCAATTTAAAATAAAACCCATACAAACAAATCCTAGAGTCTTAAACTTGATGCAACTCACCCTGTAGTGTTTTTCACTTTAAACGTTTTAAAAACGTTGAACTGTTTTTAGGGATTGAAATGCTGCAGCAGTTGCTCTATATGGACCATAAGTGCCCAAAATGTGTAACTTGTTCACATATTTTTGTTTTAAGATGGAAAGATAGGCTTGTGCTGCAGTTCAATGGAGTTCTATAGCAGTTTTGCCCTCCAGGGCTCCACGCCAGTCACGTGACTGAAAACTATAGATTGGACTCCAGGTGGATAATCCTGTGATTTGTTCCCACAAAAAGGTAACAGAAGCAGGAGAAATTAATGTACAGGTTTCCAGACTGAGTTGCCGTGCGAAATCGAATCGCCGGCAGATCAGTCTGGGTTTACCCAGTCTATGAATCAGCAGTTTTAACAAAATCCCAGTTTTAGTGTTCTATTTAGAATATTATTTAGAGTATCGCATTAGAGTTTACATTGACCCAAACAAATTATTTTTACATTGACCCAAATTAAATTTATTTGGGTTTATGTTGACCCAAATAAAATACTTGTTTCTAAAGTCACATTTTTTAATGTCTATTTGACTTTAAATTATCTTTTGGGGATAATTTTTGAATAATTAGATTAATTAACTGGTACATCATGCAATTAATTACATTTAAAAAATCCATTGCTTAACAGCTCTATTTTATTTAAATGTTGTAATTTGAGATTACATGGTCAATTTAAGTTTATAGGGCCATTGAAAGTTTTATAATACTATAATGCATATATACAAATTACTTTTTGATGATACTATAAACTTCCTGGTTATAATCTTTGGTTATAAGAAACGTTTACTTTCCTTTCTTTATAATAATGTGAAAATTAGTCATTTTAAATAATAATGAAAAAAAATAATATCTTGAACAATCTATGTGACTGGATGACAAGGTGATTTGTCTGAGAAGTCATTACTGACAAGCAGGTGAGATGGAGGTAAATCACACAGGTGAGTTTTCCTGCACTGACCTCAGTGAAGCACTTCCTAAGGGAGGGAGGGACCTCCCCATCCACTGAACGCAGCATGTTCTCCACATCCTCCCGGACCACATAGGCTCCCGAATCACTAGCAAACAAGCTGAAGATGTCTGTAAGTGTGGACACAGTTGCTGGTTATTATTATAACATTATAACACATGCTGGTTAATTCACACACACACACACACACACACACACACACACACACACACACACACACACACACACACACACACACACACACACACACACACACACACACACACACACACACACACACACACACACACACACACACACACACACACACACAAACCTAGCAGGCAATATGTCTTGCACCCTCAAATCAATCACAGCTGTCAGGGACACAGTGTGACACCATGCTAGACAGGACATCTATGGGGAATATCAGACTGTGAACTGGGGTGTGTATGTGACTACAAGTTTGACTAAAGCAAAGCAAAGCAAAATACATCTGAATAAGATTAAGTGACTGAATATGCTGAGCCTTTGATTGTTAGATTGATGTTTGTAATGGAATTACTCAGGCACCTCATGTGACACACAAAATAAACATCATACTGTATACACACGCACACACACGAGCACACGCACACACACAGTTTGTTTGGCAGAACAAGGCTATTTAGACCTTATGCTTTAAATTCTAAAAATAAAGCAACTAAAAAGAGATAGCAATTACATTATGATTCATAACACAGAAAATATCAAACAAAAGGCAGAAAATGTAATTCCAATACAAAACAAAATATAAAAGGCTGGATTAAGTGGAAAGCATGTGACCATGTGCACACCTACATTTGGCTTTCTCCTCATCACGTCCTCTTGTTAAAAGAACCAGCCCGACGATCAGGTAGTTGAAATGTAGCCCTTTAGTTGTGCCACCAAATGAGGTGTAGATCACCTACAACAGATGAGAAAGGAAGGAATGAAGGATGCACATTAAATGTGGCCCTTTAAAATACACACAATCAACATTTAATTCTGAGTTTACAATAATTGAGTGACAGTAATAATTTGGCTCTGAGCTAAATTTATCACTGAACTCAACTTATGCAATTAAGAAGCGATGGAGAAACAATCAATGAGAGCACAGATTGTTATCCACCACCTGATACAGTTGGGTAATGCAGGTACTAACATTTTCTAGAACCTAAAAGCTCAGACATTTGGCGACTTCCAATGACTTCGATGTTGTCAATGGGAATGGCCCTTTCTACAGAACAGGAAATGACGCATTTTATTGCACATAATGGTTATGTAAAGGTCATACAATGATATATACACAGAATACACACATTACAATAACATTGTATAATGTTATAATAATAAAATAAAAAATAGGTTTTAAAAATAAATCTAAAATATAAATACATTTTTATTAAAATAACATTTACAGGACAAAGTCATGCATCTCACAGCATGCAACTAAAATGAAAGAAAAACTGAATATTTTAATTTTCACTTATACTTACACAACAAAGATCATTACTTCCCATCAGTACACTATTACTAAATCTACTGGTGTTAGATGCTTAAGATGGTGATGACCTTTGATTTCCTCTGAGATTCAGAGAAACGTCAAACTCTTAATGACAATGCTCCCTAGATACACATCTCCCAATAAATCAGCTGACAACATTTAGTTTAAAACAGAGGAATCATAACACGTTCTCTCTCTGCCCATACTGCAGGGCTGCATATAATGTATAAAAAATATCCCTGCAAAATGTGGCACAGCAAGAGGTTTACCAGTAAAATGCTTTTCGTCTTGTTTTTGATCTAGTTCTATTCCACAGAGACATCTCACACACACACAAGTCACTTTTATGCCTGGTGTGACATCATGTCTTACCCATAACACCACATATAACTAACAATTTCACACCACCTGATGCCTACTAAACAGTCTAGCGCCCTGCGGCATTTAAGAGACATTTACTAGAAAAAGCACAAGAAAATTCATGTTTCTGTAATCCAGAGTAAGCAGGTGGTGGTCAAAGCTGGGATTTCCACACAAAGACAGGTAAAACCTTCTCTGTTATATCAATCTCATGTCAAACTGTCCAAGTCTTGACTGAGAAGTTGGAGTACAGCTTCACTGATGAACAAGGTCCAAAATTCACTTTTTACTATACCTATCAAGGAACTTTTAAATAAATAAAATAAAATAAAGTTTAATGATAGGGATCATTTGGTTTTCTAGCTTAATGTATGATATGAAATTTGCTGTCCAAATGACCAGTTATGTTGTTTTGTACTCGCTAATTATATAGGTTATTATTAATTGTTTATATAAACCAGTAAAAGTCAAATAATAAATAAAGGTGAAAAATATATATTTACATGTTTTATAATAAATAAATAACAAATACAACAAACACTAAAAACTTGTCTGGGGCCTTTTGTTTTTCTACCTAAATGTAAAGTAAATTTTCTGGACAACTGGTCAGTAATTCTTGCCCAAATGTAGCCTATATAGCACTGAGCGAATGTTAATTTTAGACCCTGCTGACAAGACTGAATGAAGTTAAGTTCTGGTTAATGAACACTGTGTTGTCATTCATCTCCAACGCTTTGGCATCAATTCTGTGTGGATTGTCTGAGTAAAGCTGGCTGTAGTTTTGTCCAGAGGGCAGAGGGGATGTCAGCACTCAGGCTCAGGCTTGGAGGAGCTGTCAGCACTCGACTGGAATGCACGGTTTACCATTATGAATGATGAAATACAGCTGTGGAATATAGGCCTAATCGTTTTTATGATGCATCACGATTCTGCATCATTGCATAAAAAAATACAATAATAAAAAAAAGATATATAAAATAAAATATTTAAATCTGTAATTAAATAGGCCTACAAATACATATTGATGCACAGTTTTATTGTAAATAAAGTAGCCTACTTTTATTATATATACAGAAAAAGCACTTGAGTCTGAGGTTGTTTTTGTACAAAAAAACATGCATAAATGTGAAAAAGTGCTACTTTATGTTAAAATGAGTCAAGCGTAGGGATGGGTATCGTTAAGGTTTTAACGGTATTACTACTCTTAACGATACTGCTTATCGGTCCGGTACTTTAACGGTATTCTTATCGGTACTTTTTGAGATTTATATATATATATATATATATATATATATATATATATATATATATATATATATATATACATATATATATATATATATATACACACACACACACACAATTAACAAAGATACACATTATATAGGCCTGCACAGTGCTTTAATTTCAGGAAGAATTCTAGTAGGGTAATCAAATGTAAAATAACACTGCATAGTTTATCATAGATAGGATAAATTAATGCTTATTAAAGCTGAAGTTATTCATTCAAGAGCTGCGAGTGATTTTCTCTTTGCATTTGGTTGTTTAATTGGCAATAATTCGTCAGCATGTTTATTTACACCGCTGCCTCTTTAAGACAGACGTGCAGATCTATAGGCGACTGATAATAGGCAGATGCACTACATTTTCTCCCGACTATCCATAATAACTACGTCCATTTTAGACACAAACTGTGTTTAAGAGACTCTCCAAGCCGGTCATTTTGACATAGATGTGTGTGTTCATTTGATCGTTTAGACGCGAGTGTGAAACCGAAAGTGTAATTTGCTCGTCTCGTTGTGGGCTGTTTCGGAGCTCGCGCTGACTTGGGAACAATCTCGCACACATTTTTGTGCTTTTAATCGCTCTTTTTATTATTAAATGCGTCCCACAATTTACCAACAGTAGCTAGACTGTATTTTACAACAATCTCTGATAGTGCTGATTCTGTCATTACGTTTGAGTTATATGGAGAAATGACAGCGTAGGCTACCGCTGCAAAGGGAATTAAATTGCGCTAGACATAAATATCAAAATTATAATCTTTGCCAAAGAAGCCAAAATCTAAAATAAAATCACATTATCACAATCTAGTGTAAAGTGAAACTAGGCTATATTTGAATGTTTAGTTCTGTCCTCCGTGGGCTGTCGTTTTGCGCTCTCTCTCTCTCTCTCTCTCTCTCTCTCTCTCTCTCTCTCTCTCTCTCTCTCTCGTCACGTGCATTTTCAAAAGTACCGACAGCAGAACCGATAACGTCCGAGCTTATCGATACAACGGTCTTTCCCATCGCAATAAGTCATGAAAAAGATCCCCTCACACTGACTGACAGACAGACCACACACAGAAAGCCATCTCTATCAAATAGCATTTTATTTTTCAATTACTGTATTATTTTCAACCTAAATGCTTGTTAAATAGATGTAAAACTAAAAAAATATATACATTTTTTTTAAATATTCTATTTGTCTACTGTTTGAAATTTGCATCTTTGTTCAATTTTTTTATAAAAGATACAATAAAAAAACTGGCGCCTCCAGTCTACCGCACAATGATTCCATTTTAACATATGGCACATTTAATTGATTGTTTTAATTTGTAAAGCTTTATGTCATTTTGCTGGATGGATATTGGCATGTGTCAACCCATTGCTACCTTATGAACGGTTTACACACACACACACACACACACACAAGTCACTGTGACGACCCTGTTGTGTAGTCTGCTCTGACAGCACGTCATATGTTTACTGCATGCAGTTGCTCTTTTTTGACGAACTGTGTAACAAAATATACAAGACTAGTTGACTAAACAATACTGCTGCTGCTGCTAGTCGACATTGGAAATTCTAGTCATTTACATTTTTTCCCCCTGACACTTAAATGCTTTATATTTTTACAAAGGCTACTTTCAAATTACCGTCACATTAATATCACAATTTTAAAAATTCATTCGTTTGAAAAGTGCATATCTGGAGCGACAATATAGTTGCCAGTACATGTCAAGCTTTTGTTATGATTTTTCCACCTGTCACGTGTACAGATACTTTCCATACACAAAGAAGCACGTTCAAACACAGACAAGTGCAAACAGTGTTTGTGGTAATGATCAACATCTTGACATTGCTGACATATGGTAACTAAGTTTCTGAATTCTATTTATAATATTCAGTTTGTACTTACTGGTCATGCAGTGCTAATTGATTCAGCTAACTTTATTAAATATGTCCATATTTGCAAACATTGATTAATTGAACACTTTAGTTTAATGTACAGGGATCATATCAATGCACATTGCATGTATACAACCTTTTTTCAGCAGCATTAACTATGGGATTTGACTCACAGATTAAGGCTATTTCAAATGGTTCGCTTACACAGACTGTGGTTTTCTGACTATCTTCTGGGAGTTTAAGCGTTATGGAAATTAGTTGTGGCACACAGAACAGCTTCGTTGTATGTCTATATTGTAGAGATATATAATATACAAAAATACAGACGGCATTTTTTTTTTTAAAGCAGCTCTCATAATGAATAATGTAGCATGCTTCCGTAGCATGTAATCATTGCCCTTTGATGTAATACAAACACTCAGTGACTGAAGGTGGAGGTAATGATCAACTAGAGCATTCCAGAAGCTGACACGTGCACAGACAGGAAGTGGGAGGAAAAGAGGGGGGTAAGTGTGTGATGCTGTGAGGGATTTAATGAGGCTGGTGCTTAAGATCATCGTGAGGTGTTGGCTGGCTGCGCGCTGAGTTCAGGGGAACCAGTCCACTTATCAAAATCGATGAAATGAGCAGCTGGTAGCTTGGGATTCTTCCTGACTGTGCCTCCCAATGATGGACGCAACACAAGATGTCACCTGCAGCCTGCAGATTAATCACCCACGGGACACAAGGACTGACTTCCTACCATCTATACGCATGTGTTGGTGCATGTAGATTAAGTGAATAAGATATCAATTTTTAAGCATGGGTAGACAGAGCGGAATAGAAGGGACGGTTACATAAACTGCTAAGAATTTTTTTCTTTAACCCTCTGGACCCTAAGGCTAATTTTTGACCCTAAAGAAGTTTGACATGCTTTGACATTTTTCTGACAAAAAAAGAAGAAGAGACATTCATGGCAAACAGGGACAGTGCAAGATGATTGAAAACTATTTTGTCCCTCTATTTGAACGCATCTACATAAAATAACAAATTTGAGCTTGCAAAAGATGCAACATATATGAATGGTGCATCAGCGTATAGAAGTCAATAAATGGGACAGTAATGTACGGGACGTCTCGCTAATACGGGACAGTTGGCAAAACTACTTTTATATCACACTGTGTTTAATATTATAGAGCATAAAATATCCTAATTTCGTACGTGTATCTTTATTTAGCAGTCATTTAAAAGTAGACATTCCAAGATAAAAGAGAGACAGGAGAATGTGCATCGTTTGTTTGTTTGTTTTCTGTTTAGCCAAAAAGCACAACATTTCGTTTTTATTTTGAATGTACATAAACAAAGTAGACACTTTAAGCTTGTAAAGATATATCGTTCATGTCTGTGAGGCCAAAAATGACATAGTATTTTAAGTTGTTTTAAAATGTCATGAGAAAAACAACAGTCAAATGCGCGGACACATTCTTTGGGTCCAGGGGGTTAAGGGGGGTCTAATGTCTTTTTATGCATTCAGACTTATGTTGTTAAACTTAAGTCAAAACCAGAGGAGGTGAGTGAAACTGCATCAAATGTCTGTTTTATCGCACGTAAGTGCATATAATATAAACAATACAAATATATAGTAAACTGAAAGTTACCCAGGGATAATGCCATGTTGTGCTGTGTGTGTGTCATAGGGATTTGTGCTTGTGACTCTAACTCAACCCACTGTACGCCTCCACGAGTCTGGTTGATTTCGGAAAGAATCGGTACAGTCAGTGTTATACAGTCAGCCTTATTTAAATGTGATACAACTAAAGACTCTTTGGAGATACTACTCTATAGGTACTCAAGATTAAGATGAGACTAAATGTGGACCCAGGACGAGTGTGCAAGCATTAGGGGTGTTGATGGACTCCATCTTTGTCATTGCTCTGAATTTGATCTCTATACAGCCTTTCACAAAAACGTGATTTTCACCACTTTTTTTTGTTCAAAAATGTAGTGTTTTAATGAAACTTACTCACATTCAAGTGTTGATTAAAAAAAGGAATGCAAATCGTAACTTATATATGTATAGGCTACATATCCTGCACGGGTCCGATTTTGTAAATCCGCAACCGCCTGTACCCGTGGTGCGTTAAACCGCATCCGACCCGTTTTTTGACATGGAGCAATAATTCAAATCCACACCCGACCCGACCAGCTTAAAATAGAACCGACACCCGACCCGCACCCGAAATAAAATCAGTTTAGCATTTAACATTATATAGGCCTACACCATTTATTGCCAGGTCATACAAAAGTAATTACAGCACCGCGCCACGTCTTTAAAATTCGAACACATTATTTTCAATGAGTGTACGCACACCGGCAGCGGCATTCGCCGCCTGTCCGCAGTGACTCAGGAAGTTGTTCAAAATCCTGCCGCGCCACCTAGCGCCAATGTACTGATTTCACCCTGTGCTACAAGATGCGCACATCGTGCAGCTCTTCTGTCAGAAGTGGATTCAAAACTGAGCTTGCGCGCATATAATGTGCGTGTCCGGCAGTGAGCTTCGTGTCTGGTGTGCGACCCGCTTGAAGCCTTGTGATATTTTGAAAGTGAGAGAATCCTGCGAGGGCACGCGGTGGCGCGAGCACAAATAACCTAATATTGTTTTGAAATTATTTTATTAACTTGAAATAAAGGCAAGACATATTTTTGTGGATGTGTTCCTAAAAATATGCATATATTTTTTATGTTGGCACGTGACTGTTTTAAACCCGTGTTTCCCCCTTGTCCGACCCGACACCGTTGGATGCTTTTCACCCATTTCAGTTAAATTTGCAGGTACCCGAACCTGTGCAGGATATATATATTTCGGGTACCTGCAAATTTATTTATTTATTTATTTATATTTTATATTTTATATATATGGGCCATTCTACAGAATTGGTGCAAACTGCTGTCCTACATCAAAAAAACACATTTTAAAAGCATTTAATTATTCAAATCTTAGATGTTTACTAAGATCCTTCAATTATCTATTGAAACCCACTATAACATTTCAAATATCACTAAGCTTTATATATATAAAATCATCATTTATAGGGTACTTTCAATTGGGAGGTGGCTGTCCCTAACCCTAACATCTAAATTTCAACTTGTGAAAATTATATTGAAACATTTTTTGTAATTTTTTTCTTTCTTGTTTTTAAACATATCTTTTTGATTGTTTTAAAAAAATGAAGTATAAAAAAATATACATTTTATATTTTATTTTTAAATCATGAAAATGTATGTAAAAAAATGTGTCCCTTATTTTCATGTCACTACCGAAACAGTGAATGTTTTAGTCCAATGGCTGAGACTGATTTTAACCACACCCCTACTTTTGGGATCAGGAAATATTCCTGTGTCCCTCTCTCTCATATGCTACTTGGTGAAAAGATTTGTCCCATCATTTTGATGTAATTGTGTTTTAAAGTCTGAAAATCTGTGTGTAACTTTAAGGAATGTCACTACCAAACACATTTTTTCTGCGATTAAGAACACTTTTTTGGATGTTATTCCATAAAATTTCGTTTTTATATGTGTACAACTGTTCTGACCAGTAATTGCTAACCATGTGCTGATTAGCATCTTCGAACTAGGCTCAAAATTATCTAAAATTGTCACTACCAAAACAGTCACAACCAAAACAAATTTTGAAGTTTCGGTTGTGACATCATTGTTTTGGTAGTGACAAAAGGGAACAAATAATCCTTTATTTTGATAATTAAACTACATTTTAGTACAGTTATGTAAATCATTAGTATTGTAGTATGTTTTAGCAGTGGTTTAGTATGCAAGTTTTAATTCTGTAACCTCATCACATTACAATTACTTAAAGGTGCAGTCCATGATAATAGCGAAGTGTTGTTAGGTTGTTGTCAGTAATGTTAATTTATATAATTAACTTGACTCACTCACTCACTCACACACACATACACTCACTCACTCACTCACTCAATCACACATACACTCACTCACACACTCACACACACTCACTCACTCCCCCCCCCACACACACACAATCACTCAATCACTCACACAAACACTCACTCACTCACTCACTCACTCACTCACTCACTCACTCACTCACTCACTCACTCACTCACTCACTCACTCACTCACTCACTCACTCACAAACACTCCCACTCACTCACTCATTCATTCACTCACTCACACACACACTCACTCACTCACTCCCACACACACACACACACTCACTCACTCACTCCCACACACACACACTCACTCACTCACTCACTCCCACACACACACTCACTCACTCACTCACTCACTCACTCACTCACTCACTCACTCACTCACTCACTCACTCACTCACTCACTCACTCACTCACTCACTCACTCACTCACTCACTCACTCACTCACTCACACACACTCCCACTCACTCACTCATTCATTCACTCACTCCCACACACCTCACTCACTCACTCACTCACTCACTCACTCACTCACTCACTCACTCACTCACTCACTCACTCACTCACTCACTCACTCACTCACTCACTCACTCACTCACTCACTCACTCCCACACACAAACACACACTCCCACTCACTCACTCATTCACTCACTAACTCACTCACTCACACTCACTCACTCACACACACTCACTCACTCACTCACACACTCACTTCAAAATTAACATGAAATATTGGAATGGAGGTTATATTTGTTCCTTAATTTACTGTAATTTTAGGCTATAAATGGAATCCATTTTATGTCATTTTTAAGTGAGACCATTTTGTACACTTAAATAATTCTGATGTCTATTGCAATGGACATTTTGTAAAAATAAAACAGTGATTCTGAAACAATCTACATTGTAAGACGTTTTTAGGTAGAACATCTATGCATACCTCGTCTCACTTGCACCTCAAGACCCAAAGTATAGAATAGCTCTAGGTGTTCTTATCAGATATTTACTGTCAGATGTGTCTGCTATATGTGCTGACTGCATATGTGCAACATAGTTAGTTATTTGTATTAACATAAAATGTTGACAGTCTGAATAAGCTATGACAATTTAAGTATTGTGGTCACTACCAAAACAGTACTGTCACTACCGAAAATGAGCAGTCACAACCGAAACGTGGGATGTTTTGTCCAAAATAATGTATATTGAATTATCAAATAATATGTTATGACAGTGTTTGGTTTAATGCATATGTGAACTAATGAATCCTTATGTTTAGTATCAGTATGATAAACGTTATGCTTTCTACATAAAAAGATTGGATTCAAAATTCAACAAATCTCATAAATTACACTTTAAATATTATTAAAATTGTAATTATTATTGATTTAACCTGTAAACATATTTTTTTAAAATAGAAAAAAAATATTTTTAGTAGGTAGATGCAAAAAAATTGTAATAGGTCATTATAAGCCTTCTTAATAAATGATATATTATTGTGTTTTGGTAGTGACAAATTTGGGGAGAATGAAAATATTTCAGCATTTTCTGAAAATACAGTATGAGAATTAACTGCACAATTACTATAAATGTGTACCTTGCATATTATACAATTTGCAAACTTTTTGCAAAATTTGTGGGAAAAAAATAAAAAATTTTCAAGATGTTTCCACCTCTGACTTTGCACCAATTCTGTAGAATGGCCTATATATATATATATATATATATATATATATATATATATATATATATATATATATATATATATATATATATATGCTATCCTATCAATATGGGGCCAACATTTCTAAAGAATGCTTTCAGCACCTTGTTGAATCAATGCCATATAGAAGTAAGGTCAGTCATTATGAAGGTGAAAGGGGGTCAAACACAGTATTAGTATGGTGTTCCTAATAATCCTTAGGTGAGTGTATGTATGTATGTATGTATGTATGTATGTGTATTATATATATATATATATATATATATATATATATATATATATATATATATATATATATATATATATATATATATAATATTTTTGCCAGTTACATAAAACATAGATTGGTCTAATTTGATAATGAAAAGACTGATTACCCCTTAATAACTGCTAGTTGGTCATACTAGTTAAGACACAGAACAAAATGGCTGTTTATGCAACTTGCAAAACTCCAGCAAATGATCTGTTAACCAGTCCAGCACAGAGTGCTATGTGACATGTGAATGTGTAGAGTGCTAGAAAGAATAATTTAAGACTGAGCCACTCAATAAAAGCAACAACACTCTTGGCAAAACTCAGAATCAGTAGCAGTGCAAGCTTGTGGGAAAAGAGCTAAAAATAAACCCAACTACGCAATTTTGGATGAGTGGCAGTATACAGCTGAAAGAATTTCATTGGCTTGCAGCCATGACTGAAAAGTTCATAACAATACCCGAAGAAAGATTAATGACTTCAGAGTCAAGTCCTGTTAAAGGCCTTTATCGGTTTTAAGGAATTCTTTTAATTGACACTAAAACTTCAAAGAGGTGTGCCCCCTTCATAAAGCGATCTTAAGAGCACTGATCCAATACATTATTTACAATAAAACTGGCCAAGAGCCACCACGAAAACAAGCCGGAAATAACTAGCCATGCTGGCATGCAAATACTAGTTCCTATGACAACAAGTAGAATCATGGACCAGAAAGGTTTCTGCTGAAATACAGGGGATCTCTGTATGATTCATCTCTCAGAGATCAGACTGCACAGATACAGGAGACAGGTAGAGGGCCACATGAACTGGTTACAGCGGTCAGGTCATGAGGAAGTGTTTAAATGTCAGATGATGATGTGTGAGGGTGTTTTACCATAAAGTCCCAGCCTTTCAGTTATTGCTTCTCTGGGTTACAATTGGTAACCACATGACTGTAGGTATTTGGAGCATCAGCAAACCAAAACAGAACTACACACGAACAAGTCAAACAGCAGCAAAAAAGCACCAATTTAACAGTGGGGAACTACATGCTGAAACTAAGTTTATCTAAGATTTTGTGTCTATCATGTATCATTTATCACAGTTTTTTTTTGTGTGTGTGGATGTATGTAGTCTAAGAACAAAGTATAAAAAAAACAATCTAAATTAAATTCAAGGTAAAGTAAATAGACTGTCAAATTAATATTTACTACTTGTAGCCTGCCATAAATCAACCAGGAAACAGATCAGTCAAAAACAAGACAGTTAAAACATGAAGAGACAGCACTGGCTAGACAGACCATGTATTAAAGCTTGACCCACCTCTGCAACTTTTGGTGGCACTCCATCACCCAGTACTTCCCTATAGAAGCATTGCTGGGCCATATAGACAGACAAACCACTGGTCCTCTTGAAGGCATCTCGCAGACGCTTGAGCTCCACATCAGTAACTGTAAACACAGTAGAGAGTCGTCAAATAGCTGTACAGGATGTGAGGTGTTTATTAATCAAAATTACTTCAAAAATGTATTAGTTTTACACTAAACACACAAGATATTGGAATGCATCCTTTCAAAATAAGTATTCATTTTTTTAAATAATTTTTATTTACTAACCCCAAACTTTTGAAAAAGGCAGTGTATATTGTTGTAACTTACTATTAAAAATATGAAAGAGTATAATTTAAAAATGTAATAAACAGAAAGTGGAGGGATAAAAAACAAGGCATAACGCATGACACCCCATTCAAAAATCTTGTGAGCATAAGGCTTTTTATCATCCTTTAACACAACTTCAAACACTATATTTCAAAATTGGCGTCTAGCTTTTAATCTTTCCATTAAACTTCTTATGCAGTTTTTTATGCAGAAAATGTGTGTTAGGTGCAAACAGGGCCTTAGGCCTGAGAGAGGTAGCTCTGACTGCAGAGCAAACTTCTTAAGACAAAGTCATTGCCATCTTTGCACATTTCTCACATCTAGCTCAGAGCATGTTGAGTTATGATGGCAGAGAGGGACTACAGCAAGCGCTCTTTCATCTCACACGTACACACACACTCATCCCTTTTAAAACATCACCGCCTCTGCAGCCTGTATTTAACCCAGACACTTACAGGAGGCCAGTGCTGCTTCTCTCCACTCATAGCCTTGTACTGCCTAGCACAATACATCACAGACCTGCTCATAAAAAAACACAGCACTGTCCCCTCTGACCCATCCATTACAGGTCAAGACCAAGAGCAAAGGGCCAAGACATGATGCTCTCTGCAAATGTGATATTTCCAGAAATGCTTTTGTGAAAAAACACAATGTACAATGGACAATTCGTCTTTTTCAGTACCGATACAGATACCGATGCCTGGGCTTTGTGTATCTGTCGATACCCGATACCGATCCGATACTATTGTTAAATTAATAATAAACTGTATACCTTCCACCTTATACCTTTCTTGAAGAGACTAAAGGCACCAGACTTTACTAAATAAAGATAATAAGACAAAATAACAGATGTATGCAAAGTGTTGAATTCTTATTTATTTAAAGCTGCAGTGTGTAACTTTTTGCACTCTAGTGGTTAATAAACAGAACTAGCGTCTTGCGGAAGAACATTGCAGCCGGAGCTACTTCTCTCTCTATGGCGGAACACACAGGGATCTGTGCTCCTCCGCAGCGGTACCTACCAGTCTGGCCTCAAATAGTCCCAATATAAATACTTATTTTAAGTGTACCATAATGATTCAGGGTAAGACAAAAACACGGTTTGGAAAAAGGATTCATGTTGTACATTCTCATTATATCATTTTTGTACATCTTGAACACAAAAAAAGTTACGGACAGCAGCTTTAAAAAACATTTGTGCATTCAAATCTAAAACAGAATGTAATCAAACTTCTTTAAATAAATAAAGTGTATTGGTCAAACATACAATAGTAATCTGACAGTTACTAAACATTGTAAACATGTAAAAAAAAAGAATTCTTATAAATGTGTTATATAACAATTGTGCATTCAAATCTAAAATATAATTTAGGGCTCGACATTAAGCATGCTCATGTGCTTCTCCTTCGGTTAAGTAAATCGGTCATTCACTTGTCAGAGTAAAAAATGTGCTTGTCTGGAAAAAAGCTAGATTCGTGTGTTTGTGTTGTAAATATAACTCATTCTGAAGCATTATTCTCAGTGTTCTGACGGCTTTGACATATTTTAAATCTGCATATTTGTGTTATTTTACCTTTATAAAGGGCATTTTCCCCTTTACATTACATTAAATGAAAATAATACACTATAGGGATATTACCAAGCAAATTAAACTATTTACCCAGAAAAATTACTACTGCATTAACTAATGTTATGAGATTTGTATTTTTGAATAAACAAAATAAATGTTGAAAAATATAGGAAACTAAACATGGTGCTCCTTAACATGGTGCTTCTGGATAAAATTGGTTGCCGACAGACAAACTAGTTGGCGTGGCAAGCATAAAATATCTACACATCCGACGCTTCATGTTGCTTCGAGCAGGCGACAAGCTGATGAAGCTGACGAATGACGTAGGTTCTGCTGTGACAAAAAAAAAACAAAAAAAACAACAACACCTGGATCGGCCTGTGGATCTGATAATTTTTCCGATCCCCGATCCAGCTTTGTCGTCAGTATCGCGGCCGATATCCGATCCTAGTATCGGATCGGTGGACCCCTAGAAAATAGCAATGCACCTACATTTTGGGCCAAAACAGCAATTTCCAAAATCAGAATGAAATGGACTAGCTCTGAATTGACAATGTTAATTTCTCGTTTTTAAGCGGCAATGATATAGTTTCTTAAATCTAAAATCTTTTAGTCTGTGCTGATGTTTTCTGTTGATGTGTGACTAAAACTTCACAAAACATTTATAGCACACCTGACATCCAATAGATCATAAAAGGCTTTGTGCTTTGTTACTTTTAATATAAGGCTAAGTCTCAAATTTAAAATTCTGTCAATTTTATTACAAATTCAAACAATAAATGTTGTTTGATACAGCTTGACAGATCCCTCGCTGAAGTGCCTAAGTTGAAGCAGCAGCATGGATCAAGCGCACGTGAACCGATAATCTTTTTTTTTTTGAAACAGGGACAGCGTACAATAAACATTAACCTCAAAGGGAGAGATGCATAGTACCTGGTTTTAGCTCAAAAGCTAATTTTCACCCTTAGTCCCTGGGCAGGCTGATGTTAAGCTACATTATATAAACATACATGAGTAATAAGATTTACACTTGCCAAAAAATAAAAAATAAAAAATTGTACAAAAGTTCATGTTCACACCTTAGAACACACACTTACACACATACACATATCTGGTTACATGTGGGGACAAATTTGATTTGATAAAAGCCATTTCTTTGCTTGGCGTGTGAAGGTGTACAAATTTGTGCTTTATTTTTTAGCTCTGTAGGCAACATATTCCCCTGACGAGCGGACACACAAGAAAAAGCAGTTTCCAAATACTGTCCTGCGTTTCGGGATCCTGCATTCACCTCACACTGTAGATCTTGTGGCTCGAGCTGTTATTTCAGAGCCCAAAGATATGAATTATTTTAGTGGAGGAGCAGTGTTGTCATGAAGTATCTTATACATCAAACACAGATTGGTGTGAATTATCAGATTTTCAAAGCTGAGAAACTGGTATTTTACAAGAATATGACAGTGATGGAATCGTCTGCTTTTCTTATTGTGAATCTTTAGAGCGCTTTTATATAATGACTCAAGTGGCTTGAGGGCAGTTTTTGTAGCCTGTGACCAACTTGTCATACAATATCGAAAATGAGGAACAATCATGGCATTTAGATAGGCCCCTGAGGCCTCGATTGTAAAGGAATTTCGAATGTATCTGAACTGTGCAATATTACATTTTATTGTATTTGTTATATTGTTGTTTTATATGAGTTTTAAAGCCTAAATTTTGTTCCAATATGACACCTAAATATTTTACCTGTTCTTGATTTGAAATGATTTGTCCATCAATTAAAATATTAGGGTAAATTTGTATTTTAAAATGATTTGTGAAAAACATAGAAACAGTCTTATCTAAATTTAGAGTGAGGCATGAGTTTTTCAGCCACAAAGAAACTTCTTATAGTTACGAAAAAGAAAAAAGAAATCTTATAGTTACAGCACAAAATAATCATGGGTGGACATCAGAAGGAAAGATACAGTACAGCTTACCAAAATTAATCCCGTCACATATAATTGCTTAACTAGTGTTCAACAAATGGGAAAAGATAACAATAAAAAAAAAGCTTGTAGGCTATAATGGTCAGATAACGTTACGTTTAACTGAAGAAAGCTATTCAATGTTAATAAACATTAGTTAGCTAGAAAAAAAACTCAAGAAGAGCATTTTGCTAATTATATATATTGTAATACAAATTAATTATATTTGTACTATATTATTTAAAGGTCCTGTTCTTCGTGATCCCATCTTTCAAACTTTAGTTAGTGTGTAATGTTGCTGTTAGAGCATAAATAATACCTGTAAAATTATAAAGCTCAAAGTTCAATGCCAAGCGAGATATTTTATTTAACAGAAGTTCCCTTTCAAAGCCTACAGCGAACGGCCGGTTTGGACTACACTCCTGCACTTCCTTCATGAATGACGTCACTAGAACCGTTTGTTGACTAACCCTCCGCCCACAAGAACACGCAAGATAGGGGGTGTGGTCTTGTTGCTCTCCCACGTGGAGAAGAGCTCGCATTCAGCGCTTGCATCTCCCCGTTATGTTAAGAGGCGGGACCTTTCCAGGCAAAGTGCGCTAAGCTGCTGTCCAATCACAACACGGGAAGCGCTGGCCCAATCAGAACTCGTTACGTATTTTTGAAGGAGGGACTTCATAGAACAAGGAAATCATCAGGCCGTTTTTAGGACAGAGGAAACAGCGCTGTACAGATAAATAAATTGTGTGAAAATTTTTGTTTTTTTTACACGCGAAACATGAACTCATGTTATATTGCACACTATAATCACAATCACAATCAAGGCTTCAAAAACGGGACATAAAATCTATCTGTCATGAAAACAAGTTATTACAGTTTATTGTCATTTAAATATTTACATTTCACCAACAAACTACAGGGAGTGCAGAATTATTAGGCAAATGAGTATTTTGACCACATCATCCTCGTTATGCATGTTGTCTTACTCCAAGCTGTATAGGCTGGAAAGCCTACTACCAATTAAGCATATTAGGTGATGTGCATCTCTGTAATGAGAAGGGGTGTGGTCTAATGACATCAACACCCTATATCAGGTGTGCATAATTATTAGGCAACTTCCTTTCCTTTGGCAAAATGGGTCAAAAGAAGGACTTGACAGGCTCAGAAAAGTCAAAAATAGTGAGATATATTGCAGAGGGATGCAGCAGTCTTAAAATAGCCAAGCTTCTGAAGCGTGATCATCGAACAATCAAGTGTTTCATTCAAAATAGTCAACAGGGTCGCAAGAAGCGTGTGGAAAAACCAGATGCAAAACAACTGCCCGTGAAAAGTCAAGCGTGCAGCTGCCAAGATGCCACCAGTTTGGCCATATTTCAGAGCTGCAACATCACTGGAGTGCCCAAAAGCACAAGGTGTGCAATACTCAGAGACATGGCCAAGGTAAGAAAGGCGGAAAGTCGACCACCACTGAACAAGACACACAAGCTGAAACGTCAAGACTGGGCCAAGAAATATCTAAAGACTGATTTTTCTAAGGTTTTATGGACTGATGAAATGAGAGTGAGTCTTGATGGGCCAGATGGATGGGCCCGTGGCTGGATTGGTAAAGGGCAGAGAGCTCCAGTCCAACTCAGATGCCAGCAAGGTGGAGGTGGAGTACTGGTTTGGGCTGGTATCATCAAAGATGAGCTTGTGAGGCCTTTTCAGGTTGAGGATGGAGTCAAGCTCAACTCCCAGTCCTACTGCCAGTTTCTGGAAGACACCTTCTTCAAGCAGTGGTACAGGAAGAAGTCTGCATCCTTCAAGAAAAACATGATTTTCATGCAGGACAATGCTCCATCACACGCGTCCAAGTACTCCACAGCGTGGCTGGCAAGAAAGGGTATAAAAGAAGAAAATCTAATGATATGGCCTCCTTGTTCACCTGATCTGAACCCCATTGAGAACCTGTGGTCCATCATCAAATGTGCGATTTACAAGGAGGGAAAACAGTACACCTCTCTGAACAGTGTATGGGAGGCTGTGGTTGCTGCTGCACGCAATGTTGATGGTGAACAGATCAAAACACTGACAGAATCCATGGATGGGAGGCTTTTGAGTGTCCTTGCAAAGAAAGGTGGCTATATTGGTCACTGATTTGTTTTTGTTTGGTTTTTGAATGTCAGAAATGTATATTTGTGAATGTTGAGATGTTATATTGGTTTCACTGGTAAAAATAAATAATTGAAATGGGTATAAATTTGTTTTTTGTTAAGTTGCCTAATAATTATGCACAGTAATAGTCACCTGCACACACAGATATCCCCCTAAAATAGCTAAAACTAAAAACTAAAACTTCCAAAAATATTCAGCTTTGATATTAATGAGTTTTTTGTGTTCATTGAGAACATGGTTGTTGTTCAATAATAAAATTGATACTCAAAAATACAACTTAATAATTCTGCACTCCCTGTAGAGTAGAAATCATTGTTATTAAAAAGTTGTTCTAAAAACTGCCTTATGTGCAAAGTAAATTTTTATTTTTACTTATTCATATATCTCTGAGTTCCAAAATAAATGTTTATTAGAATGATTGATGAACGTGGGGAGCGACACAGCGCGTGTTCCAATGAACAACGTACTGCTGGTGCTGGTTCTCTCATTTACTATGTTTTATGTTGGTAATGATAAACTAAATTGAAATTTATTTCCTTATTGAACAGTTGATATACAGAATGTTCGACAATCGCGGATGCCATGTCAATATATCTATAATTTGAGTAACTCAAATTATGATGCGCGGTTAATATGTCAACATAGCCTACCAACTTATAGGTATGTTGACATAGCGACCGCCCGCACAACATTCTGTCTCACACATTAGCTAACGTTACTGATAAGTTTGTTAAGTAACGGTAGCTTGCTGCTATTTCATTAGATTGACATTACATAAAGTGAAAAGCCGAAACTAAACTTAACAATAATAGAGATGTAATATAACAATCAATTACCTTGTCAGTGAACATGTTTTCTGCTGGAGATGCCAGATTCGCTGGTTGACAGTGGCAATAATGACAACAACTCCCATGAGCCCACGCACTTTCCCGACGTCATCAAAGTACGTCAGTTGTTATTATTTTGAATGAGTGACCCCTAGTGGCCAAAAGTTGCATACTGCACGTTTAAGTGCTGGAAATAGTAATCAACTGAAAGTCCCTGAAAAGTGCTTGAATTTCACTCTCAAAAGGGATGTACGAACCCTGAAATGAATAATGTAAAAACTGTGACTATTTCTGCCATAATACCACGGTTACAGTTAGTGTTACTACTTTAAATCCATGTTGAATGTTAGTGATTTGTGGACTGAAATGCTTATACAACTTGTTTGTTTATGGCATGATATTTGGTCTGATATCTATAAATAGTAAACAGGGATTTCTGCGCCGAATCTGAATACTTCTCATAGATTTTACAGTGATGTTATTAAAGGGATAGTTCACTTTAAAATGAAAATTCTGTCATCCTTTACTCAGCCTCAAGTTGTTTCAAACCTCTATAACTTTTTTTCTTCAGCTGAACACAAGGGAAGATATTTTGAAGAATGTCAGTTACCAAACAGTTAACTGGAGTCATAGACTTCCATAGTAAGGGGAAAAGATACAATGGAAGTCAATGGCTCCAGTTAACTTTGGTTACTGACATTCTTCAAAATATCTCCCCTTGTGTTCAGCTGAAGAAAGAAATTTATACAGGTTTGAAACAACTTGAGGGTGAGTAAAAGATGACAGAATTTTCATTTTAAAGTGAAATATCCCTTTAATGCTGTGGCCAATTCAAACGCTTTCTCACCAGATCTGTGTGGAGTAAACCTGTTCCCAGCTTGGGCTGCACAATATTGATCCGAGCTGACAAATGCGCTGCGCTTGTATGGAAGCATGGTTTCGTTCCACCTTAGTTTCATTTTCCATTTTATGTTTTTCATATCACCTCTCATATTCACCTCTCACAAAATGTACTTGTCCCAGCAAGAAATAAGTTTGCAAAATGCTATTTAATTTTGTTTTGCCTGCATATGTTTTTTAACTCCCGAACTGATGGTAGCTGCTGACTTGCATTATAAGAAATCCCCAAGGACCACGTTTTCAGCTAAAAATCTTCTTTACTGTTCTACTGCAGAAAAAAAGACACTTTCATTTTGGATGGCCTGAGGATGAGTACATACGTTAACAACAAATTTTCATTTTAGGGTGAACTATCCCTTTAAGAATGCTTGGAATTATGGGACACATTGTACACGCACAATAAAAGCATGCAACAAATGCCACTCCACTGCAATAACCATTGTCAGCATATCATTGAAGGAGGCCGAGTGGAGCCATTTTTGAGCATTATGGTGTTGTCACAATACGGCCGCTGATGTTTTCTTTCCCTTTTTGTCCTAAAGAATCACATTTTTAATTAAAATATTGTTTACTATAACAAATGTGTTGCAGATGACATATGAAGAACATGTCATATTAGCAAACAGTACCAAATTTAAATTTACAAACCTTAAGTACACAAAATGTGTTTAATTTCCACTGAAAGTATGTCAGATGTTGATTCAATAACCAAATCTGACTGATTCAGAGATTTCATTCAGTGAAGGATTTGTAAACTTTTTAGCTTTTTTCATTAAAAGAATATTAAAAGAACTGGAACATAATAAGAGTCACTTGTTCATAAATTAGACTACACTAGTTGCACTGATTCACTAAAAATAATTGGTTCATAAAGAGCCCTTTGTTCATAAATCGGATTACATCATCACAACGTGCTGAAAATTAGGAGATTGGATTCTTCTTGTTTTAGATCTTTTGAATTATAAAGCTGATGATACACAGGGCAACTTTTTGAGCAAAGCTGCTGAAAGATGTTTCTGTGGGGTTTTGTCCCCATTGGGAATGGGCAACACATTTCTCTTTGGATATCCAGATAGAAATGTGTTGCCCATTCTCAATGGCAAAGTGCCCAAGCAACATCTTTCAGCAACATTGACTGGCAACATTGATCAAAAAGCAAAAAGTGGCCCTGTGTATCATCAGCTTAAGATTATGCCACCACAGAAAAGAGATATAGGCTACTGAAAAAAATGGGTGTAGAAACAATTTTTAGTCAGGAACTGCTAGTAAATTTCCCAAATAATTACAAAGAATGGGAAATAGCACTGAATTAAACAAACCAAAATGTTATTCTCTTCAAAATATTAAACATGCTCCAATAATATTTGTTTTATTTACAACTTCAATATATATATATAATTTTTTTTCCAACAGTATATGCACATTGCCACAAACTTACACACACACACACACACACACACACACACACACACACACACACACACACACACACACACACACACACACACACACACACACACACACACACACACACACACACACACAAATAATAATAAAAAATCCCAATCCAAGAAGTTCACAGAGGGCATTTTGTATGTGACTTTAGTGATGCTGAAAGTCATGACACAAAAGCCTCAGACAGAATATTGTTAAAAAACATTTTCAGCACAAAAGTGAGACTTTGAGTTAGAACACTGCACGTGTCCCGTGAGCTGTATCAAGAATCTAGAGAGATGCATATGGCAGCAAATCGCAATTCATACAGACAATATTTGGTTTCTGAAAGGAAGTTTAAAAAAAGCACTTTCATCTCTGGGATAGAACAATTGTCTATCTTAGAATCCTTCTTCCATAAAATTACTAAAGGCAAATAATGAGGATAAAACCAATCACAGAAAGAGGCACCATTCCTGTGCCTCACCATTCCACCATTCCCCCCCAAAACACCAAACTTAAACAGGTTCTTCCAATGAGTCAATGGAAAGAAGCATTGTTTACATCCAAGTGTAGTTGACATCAAATACTTTTGGAAAGTTGACATGTTGTGCGTTGTGATGTGATATACTGCAGGACCTTTTAAAATGAAGTGAAGGTTAATAAAAAGGTGATTAAAAAAAAAAAAAAAAAAAAAAAAAGAAAGGAAAAAAAAAAATTAAGAAAAAAAAAAAAGACACCCTGCACCCAAACTGTTGCCATTTTTTCCACCACATTTCCAAATTTCCCATAGACTTGTTTTAGGGCTCAATATAACCAAATATCAGCCGAGTTCAGCCATACCAATATATGGCTCTGCCACTAAGCACAGCACATTTTCTCAATAGGCAAGCCACAGTCTTTATAATACCAGGAAGAAATGGGTATACTGTGTTGTGAAGCTATAACTACAGGAAACAGACTGTGGATATTCCTGGACTTGACAGAGGGTGAACCATAGGGACTGCCTGAGAAAACAGTTTTAGAGCTCTGAGGATCATAAAAATTCCTCAGGACTAAAGAAAGGTTGACTTTTTTTTACAAAGCAGAAAGAAAACCTTTAATTTCCAAATGCCATTCATTCTCCCAGATCACAATCTATAGACAAAGACACTATGCTGGGGGAAAGGTGAGGTAAGTCAATGAGGTTCTCTCTTGACCCGATACAGAATGCAAAGACATGGCCATAAAGTAGGCCACTGCATCTGAGATGTTTCAAAGTTGACAGGTCAGTAGATGCTTAGGCATTTTAATAGACCTGGAGGAAGCATAATTATTCATAATGTTCTCTGAGAGAAAAGCATCAGATGAGGTGAACAACATCCCAACATAAATGCTGGAGACATTTTCTGCGCATGTGTAGGAAGAACTCCTGACCAGTTTTTGAGAAGACAATTAAGCCTATTCTAAAGGCTCTACAAAAGGTGCCAAATTAATATCTGCAAACCATAAGACAGTTTCCCAAGGGAGACTGAGTGATAGCACAACAGTGCGGCTATTCAAATATGTATGAAGGAGATGAAACATTGGAATCAGTTAACTAAGATTCCTGAATAATTATTATAAGTAAAAGAATAAAAGAATAAAATAAAATAAGTAAAAAGAACTCTAAAATACTTATTTTTGGAAATGGAAAAGCAATGATTGGAGTACAAATCAGGTCACAACAAGGACTAGTTAAAGATCTACTTTTTATGAGCCACAGTACATACAGTGAGGGAAAGTAATAGATTAAATATATAGATGAAAGATCATCATAATCTTTAATCTATACCTACTCAATTATTTTCCAATAACACTGCCTACGCTTTACAATCTACCTAACTGCATTAGTGGGCTTTTTTTCTTTTCTTTTTTCTCCAAAAACGTATATCCAAAAAGAAGAAAAATACACAAGCCTTTTCTAACACGAAGGAACACATTCTGTGACGTTCATGTTAAGGTGATGAAAAAGAAATGAGGAAATGCAAATATCGCCTTGCTCTGGGGAACTCAGTGACAGGGTTGACTCTTTGAAATAGCACAGCAACAGACTGCTAAAGCATTCACAGCCTCTTTGATTTCCCCTTTCCTCGTCCAGTCAGAGTGCTTCCCCTCAGAGGAGAGACAGCTAGATCCATAAAGCTCTGAGTTACTGATGGAAGCCTCCAGGATACACTGTATCCTACAGTAAAACTAATTTCGGTGCACTACTACCCAGAAACATGACATGACCTACTTTGAGTTCCTAGTAAGCTACAGTGTTGGTCTGTCGGTGGTGGCACCCTTACATTCCAGGCAGAGGACTCCAAGGACGACCTGAGTGCAAATGAGATGCCTGACCCTTATAGGTAAGCAGCATAAATAAACATGAATTCCTGAAGACGAGACTTAATTATCTCAGATGGATTCGATGGCCTAGAATCTCAGAGGACCCTCTCTCAGTCAAGCTGACAGGGGAATGCCTGGGCTTCCCATTTAGCATTGACAGTGGGCTACAGGCGACAGGGTTGGGACTGAATCTCCTTTATAATACTGAACTGAACAGTATATTGAATATTTAATGATGGAGGAAATAGGGATGGGCGATATGGAGCAAAAAATATACGATATATATCTCGATATCTTTACAGGAAAAATAACCGCCAAAAACTACAGCAAAAACAAATATGTAACAAACTTTTTTTTTATTGAAGTGCAAAGAGGTAGTCAGTTCATGAAGGAAAAAAGTGATTTTGTGACATTCAAAAAAACTCCCTGATAACATAAATAACAATTTAACTGTAAAATAAAATAAATAATAGGCCTATAGCCATCTTTTCATTCATTTCATGCTTTCAAAAGATGAATTATAACCCTTTGTTATACTTAAACAGTAAGCATTTTGCAGAAAGATGGGGGAATGACAGATATTAATAAACTGATTGTCATAACACCACTTCCTGTTAAATTTGTACCAAAATTCAAACAGTAGGCTAGATGGCGCGCTCTTTACCAAAGCGTGACTGATGCGGATCATGTAGGCTTTTTTCAGTTACAGAACGAAATATGAATGTCAGAAGGTAGGCTATAATATGATGGCAACAGTACAACTTACAGAAGAGCACTGTGTCTCATAGGACACCCGGGATGTCTCGTATTTTCCTCTTGGTTAAAACATGAATAGACCTATTCATCATAATCCCATGATAAAGCTGACAAAATAAAAATAACAAATAATATGCGATCATTTTGACATTTTAACCGAAAACTATGCGATCAGTTAGAAACAAATCATAAACTGAAATGATTGCGACTGCGTCTCGCACCAATAGTGTCAATCACCTGACTGTGGGTGAAACTTGCGTTTTGAACTATGATGAACATTAATATTTCTTTATGAATTTTAGCAAGCAGTTGTGTCAAAAGGAAAATCATGGTCTCTTAACTGATTATTGAATAACGCGCGCGCTTGTCAACTTAATAAATAATCCTCACCTGGTTGCGGACGCCACCGCGTTCAATGAGACAACACGCGAGGGGAAGGGGAACAAAAGCAAGAGGCGGGAGGCGCGAGAGCACAACACAGATAAGGCTAAACAAGCAAAGTGGAGGAATCAGCATGCAATATAAACATTATATCAATATATACGATATGTTAAAATCCATATCGAGTTTAAAAAATATCTCGATATATTTTAAATATCGAGATATCGCCCACCCCTAGGAGAAAAGCCACTGAAAACCTTTAAGGATGAGCACTGGACCTTCAAATTACATAGTAATGAATGAGTACATTATGGATGACTCCAATCCTAAACTTTTAAATAATGACAAAGTAGGAGTATTATTAAAGACAACAGGTCTTCTTCTATTAATTTTTTTTGATAAAGTACGTGTATTTTTATTAGAGATGCACCGGTAGGATGTTTTTGGGGGCTATACCGATTTTAAAGGGGTCATATATTGCCATTTTTATACAGGTTAATGATTCTTTAGTGTCTAAATGAAAACTTTGTAATATACTTTAATTAAAAATTCTCATCAGTATTGTAATACTGTACTTATATGTTGTACTAATTTTACCTGGTCAAAAACAGCTCTGTTTTCACCAAGCCATTTTAGTGTATACTATGTTTCTGTATTGATTCTATAATATAATAATATTTATATTATAAAATTGCAGATACAACGTAAAGTATTTGCATTATTTTGTTTTCCATTATTACTGCTTGTTGTCATCTGTTGACGTTGTACACACAGAATGTGGCGGTTTGTCTGTGTTGTATTTGTTGCCGCTTGCTTCTAACACATACATTGAGGTCAAAATGTTCACTTGCTACCTAATATATAATCTACCCTCTAACAGGTGCCAATTGTGCCATGATAAAGAAATAATTAGTGTTATTTACTATTGTCATAATGTTATGCATGATCGGTAAAACGGTGCATTGCAAAAGTATTCATACCCACTGAACTATTCTACATTTTGACACGTTACAACCACAAACAAAAGTATATTATTGGGATTTTTTTGTGATACCCCAACACAAAGTGACACATAATTGTGGAGTGGATGGAAAATTATAAATGGTGTCCAAACATTTTTACAAAAAAAAAAGTGGCAGCAGTTGGCATACTTTTTCTCGCAACTACTGTACATAAATAAATTAATGGAGCCTGGATATTATTTCAGTATAGCCCATAATACAGTCCCTGACAAAAGTCTTGTCGCTTGTGTACAAATTGACCTAAAGATAAAAAAAAGATTTGAAGAGACTGGAGACATTTTTGACAAGCCCAGGTCAGGCAGACCCCACAAGACAACTGCTCGAGAGGACCGTTTGTTGGCTCGAAAAATCCAAGGCCAGCCCATTTTCCACTGCATTAGAGCTCCACGAGACCTGGTCACCTGAAGTCCCTGTGTCAACCAGAATTGTTTGTCGGATTCTGTCTCGAAATGGCCTCCATGGTCGAATCAGTGCCCAGAAGCCAGCACTAAACAAAAGACAATTGAAAAACCGTGTGGCATTTGCCAAGGCCCACAGCCTGCTAAAAGGATGGACGCAGGAAAAGTGGCAGAAGGTGGATTTTTCAGATGAATCTTCTGTTGAATTACACCACAGTCGCCACAAATATTGCAGGAGACCTACTGGAGCCAGAATGGATCCGAGATTCACCCAGAAAACAGTGAAGTTTGGTTGCGGAAAAATCATGGTCTGGGGTTACATCCAGTATGGGGGTGTGCGAGAGATCTGCAGGGTGGAAGGCAACATCAATAGTCTAAAATACCAAGAAATCTTAGCTACCTCTTATATTCCCAACCATAAAAGAGGCCAAATTCTGCAGCAGGATGGTGCTCCATCGCATACTTCCATCTCCACATCAAAGTTCCTCAAGGCGAAGATGATCAAGATGCTCCAGGATTGGCCAGCCCAGTCACCAAACATGAACATCATTGAGCATATGTTGGGTAGGATGAAAGAGGACGCATGGAAGACGAAACCAAAGAATATTGATTTTTTTATTTTTTATTTTATCCTTTATTTTACCAGGATAGTCCCATTGAGATATAAATCTCTTCTTCCAGGGAGTCCTGGCCAAGATGGCAGCACAGAAAGTTTCACATAAACAACATATAAACAAATAAAAAAAAAATTAAAAAAAAAAAAAAAAAAAAAATTGATGAACTCTGGTAGGCATGCAAGACTGCTTCCTTAGCTATTCCTGATGACTTCATCAATAAATTGTATGAATCCTTGCTAAACCGCATGGATGCAGTCCTTTAAGCTCATGGAAGTCATACAAGATATTACATTTGGGTCTCAAAGCACCACAACTTAATTTGCTGACATATTTTTGTATTTGCAGTAAAGTTGTTCAATTTCTGTATAGGCGACAAAACTTTTGTCTAGCCAAAATTTGACCTTTCTGTCTTGATTAAATGATAAATATTTTTTTTCTGTGAACATTATTTATTTCAGTGCATTAAACATCATTTGGGAGGGTTTTAGCTTTTCATATGAGCTATTTCTAACACCAATTAATTAATTAAAAGTCAGGTTAATATCAGGTATTTCTAGAAAATAGATAAGCGACAAGACTTTTGTCAGGGACTGTACACAGGATGGCTTTAAAGGGATAGTTCACCCCAAAATGAAAATTCTGTCAATAATTACTTTCCAAAAAGTTGTTCGACATCCGTAAGACCGTTCATCCGTTCATCTTCGGAACACAAATGAAGATATTTTTGATGAAATCCGATGGCTCAGAAAGGCCTTCATTGACACCAATGTCATTTCTTCTTTCAAGACCCATAAAAGGCACTAAAGACGTCATTACAAAGCCCATCTCACTACAGTGGTTTTACAATCATTTTACAAGAATAGTTTTTGTGCGCAAAAATGAATAAATAGTGACATATATTAATGGGCCAATTTCAAAACAAAGATTAGAACATTTATAAATCAGCGTATTGATTCAGGATTCGGATCGCCAATATTTTGTGATTTCAGCAGTTTGGCAGTTTAACACGCGAACTGAATCATGAATCAATACGCTGATTTATAACGTTCGCAACGTTGTCGTTATTTAGTTTTTTTGTGCACAAAAACTATTCTTGTTGCTTCATAAAATTATTGGAGAACCACTGTAGTGAGATGGACTTTTTAACGACATCTTTAGTGCCTTTTAGAGAGGAAATTACATTGGTGTCAATGGAGGCCTTTCTGAGCCATCAGATTTCAACAAAAATATCTTCATTTGTGCTCCGAAGATGAAAGGAGGTCTTACGGATGTTGAACGACATTAAGGTAAGAAATTTCGGGGTGAACTAAACCTTCAAGAAAAACTATTACATGACAGAGAACAAGCCATTAATAAAACAAACAATAAAATGTTGATGAGAATGACATTCCCATTTAACACTACTTTATTGTGATGAAGTGATGTCAGCAACATTGGCTATTGGGTAGCATGGCACAAAAAGCTGCAGTAAATGTGCCACCACAGTGTGGATGCAGCTGGAACAATTAGAGTAATTCTACCTCTACTAACGGGCTCGGGGCCAGCTAACTCCCTCTCCCTACCAACACACACACACGTAGTGTTTCCATGTTTTATGGGGACTTTCCATAGGCGTAATGGATTTTATACTGTACAAACCGTATTTTCTATTCCCCCTACACTGCCCCTACCCCTAAACCTACCCATCACAGGAAACATTCTCAAAAAATGTTCCCCCCCCCACCCCCCCCCACCCCACACACACACGATAAAATCACACAATCTTTTAACCCGTCAAAGCTCTCAGCAAGGTGACTCCCAGAAGAACTATTTAGCTTGGGAAACATTATGTCAACAAGATGAAGTGACAAAAATTAATTACCAAAATAACAACTAAATTCCTCTGTAGCTGTTACAGACTTGGCCACAATGTATATTGGCCTGTGGTTTCCTGGTAAGAGAAACAAGGATGCAAATAATGCCTATGCAAAGCAACAGCTATATTCTGCTTATTCATCAAGGTGGGAAAAGATAAGCAATGCTGACACACTTTAACATTGAAAAGCACACTCAGGTGCCAGTATCTGCTCTCAACAGTCAACACCCCGATCATTAGATACAATAAACACACCAGCATTAAGGCCTGTCAGCCTGATTGCCAGGATCCGACTACAATGCCACCCAGTTTAAAAAAAAACCTTCTAAACTGGACGTCATAAACACACAGAAACCTGACACCAAACTTATGGTCAGGTCCCTGGAGCAGTTAGGTGATTATGACTGCCATAAAAATTCAAGAGTACACTGACATAAACATTACATATCCAATCTAAGAGGATGACACTGAAAATATATTCTCATTTACACAATCTTCCTTAGAAACAGATGCACCGCCTTGGTACTGAGAAAGCAAATTTACAATGTAATGTTTATGCCATGTCAGTGATGAATTTACATGTCATTGTGCAGTTAATTTCTGAGGGCAAAGACTTGTCTATTATCAGTAGTGTAGCGATGTATAAAGAACAGTTCGAACAGATGTCACTTCAAACCCAAGCAGCTTTCTGTTGGTAAACGAGAATCTCCTGTCTAGTTTGACCTATTGCGAAATCTGCATCAGTAAATCTTCTTAGAATTCCCTATCCCTATTGGAATTGCTACATTTTGCCAGAGAACAATTGCTGATTAATAGGGAATGCGACTGCACCTTAGTTTCAACTAGGGAAAAGCACAGGCTAATTTAATAAATGTTCCAAATTACTAGTCTAGAATTTTAAACCTCCCCGACTGCCAGAGTTTGTATATGTGATACATTTGAAACAGACTACTTAAAGGGTTAGTTCACCCAAAAATGAAGTTTATGTCACTAAAGGCTCTGACCCTGATGTTGTTCCACACCCCTAAGACCTCCTTTCATCTTTGGAACACAGTTTAAGATATTTTATATTTAGTCAGAGAGCGTATCCAAGTGTATGCACACTATACTGTCTATGTCCAGAAAGGGAATAAAAACATCATCAAAGTAGTTCATATGTGACATCAGTTATTTAATTAGAATCTCTTGAAGCATCAAAAATACATTTTGGTCCAAAAATAACAAAAACTACGACTTAATTGAGCATGTCTTCTCCTCCGCGTTTGTTTTCAATTCTCAAATAAAGATTCAATGGTTATGAAACAGCGTATTGATTCATAATTCGGATCGCGTGTCAAACTGCTGAAATCACGTGATATTGGCGATCCGAATGAATCAATACGCTGATGCACAAATTTCTCACTTTTGCTCACGTTCCTGCGGTTACTCCTCTTTGTGATGTATAGGTTGTCAACCCTAGCCTAGAAATCTAGACGCACCCTAGCGGCAGCAAATTTTATTTGCCCGCAAGTGTCGTCTAGGCACTCTCAATACCCTTCTGAGCTGTATTCCTCACAATCTGGACGGCCCAATCACATCATGTATAGAGTCGGCGGGCAGGGCCATAATGACGTCGGCCAAGTTGCGTTTGCGTGCTTCTAGTTAACACAGAAACTGGCGAACGGCGGCGGTCTTTCGAATCAGCTTTGACCGCAACTCTGGAAGACTTGGAGTTAAGCTTTTCTCTGAGAAAAGAACAAAGAGCGGGAAGATGTGTTCGTAGTTTAGCCGACCGGATACGGCCAATGTTTAATCAGTCAGCGAGCTCTGCTTCACCTTCGTTGCTCTGGTTGGTGTAGCGCTATCCTATCGCGTGCAGAGGGAGTTTGAAAGACAACCGTTTATCCCGCCCCTCGGATTGAGCCCCGTCTATGGTGAGTTTCCAGACAAAACATCTTGATGTGGGTCTGGCTTGTCAGGCTATGTCAACCCTAGCTTAGGTTATTAGAGAAATGGAGCCTAATTTCGCCAAAGATTTTTTTAAAGCAAACTACTTCACTGTAGCTAATGATGATAACATTGTGCTTAACACTGAGAATTTGAATTTGTGACGATCAGTTGTGGGTGGATGATTTGTTTTTAACAGCAGATTCGGTGACGTTAGAGCTGATCCACGCATCTCTAGTATGCCCATCTCTACTCTTGTTGTTATTTCAAGTTTCCTTCCTGTCCAATCTTTTTTGCTTCTTACAAAAGCCACAAAGCCTTCAGAAGACAGTAAAGGCTTATGCCATGCCTGAGCTGAAGCTGGAACTTGAAAGTTAAGTTGCAACACATAAATGCAATGTTTAGACATTATTGTTATTTATATTAGGCTACTATTATTTCGGTTTATTGGATACGTTTAGTTTTAAATTGTATATGTTTAACTTTTTAAAGTAATTTAAAATATATTTTTATATTTGTATATGATAATATAATATAGCTATTGAAATGAAGTTTACTGCATTAAAATGGTTTAGTTTCAGTTTTTAATGTATGCAATTTCAGCAATAAAACAACATTCTAAAAAGAAAACAAATTAGATTTTTAAGATTCCTGTCTTATTTTCGCTTATATATTTAGTATTGCTCTTTAATAAAGAAAAAAGTAATTATCCAAATACTGGATTAATCGATGAAATAATTGGTAGAATGCTCGATTTCTAAAAGACTCGATAGCTGCAGCCCTAATATATTTTGTTCAGTTGAGTTCTTACAATATCGCAAATGTTTTCAACTATTTGTAAATTGTAGGGCAGTGCGATATTGAAGAACAATGAGACATGCAATATCTTACGATATTGTATATGCGATATGATATTGATATTAGTGTGTAAATTGGTTTAAATTAACCGTTAACCGAGGCCCTTAGCGGTTAATACTCGGTTAACCATAGTATGCGTCAGGGTTATTATTTTTAGTTTATTAATTTGACGACCGCCATCTCCGTATAGTTAACGCGCCTATAGAGAGAAATGCACATCATGGATTACATAATCAGAGAGTAGCCTATTTCTTTTCGTTTTAAATTGTTAAAAGACATTTCAAGCTTTCTTTAGATATATTTCATGTCTCTGAGGCCTACGCTGAGTTTCGTTAAATTAGGATGAGATGTGCTCCAGTTCACGAGCAATGCAAGTAGCCGCGAGGGCGCCTGCATGATTAGGGCATTAGTAAAATATGCAGCCGAGAATGATTCACACAGCGTTTGACTCGTGCGGCTGAGTTACTCCTGGCAGAGAGTTCAAGCATCTGTGGACTCGTTCCTTCAGCTCTGGCCATCTTGCTTTCAGTCCGCGATTAGCTTTTTTTGTTTTCTTCATTACAGTTAAAGTAACCTCTGCTTTCCTCTAGTCCCTCACAAGTTTCTCACTTCAAACTTTCTTTCTTCTGATCCGTTATGCACAGCGCGCGCGGCTCCCGCTCTGCTTCTGCCCTAATGCGACTTATAGTCCAGTGCGACTTGTTATTTTCCTCTTCATGACGCATTTTTTGACTGATGCGACTTATTCTCCGGAGCGACTTATAGCCTGAGAAATGCGGTAAGCATTGCATTGCAATACTTGCATTTTGCCCCGTCATTCTCAATTTTAAAGTGCTCCCACGCTGTATTTTTCTTTGTCAGCTTCATGTTAGAAAGCTGGTCATGACTTCTTGTGGACGTTACAAATGTCTGAGAGCGCTCTGGCGGTCTCTAGTGGTGCAAAAATATATTACAACTAAATTCAAAGCACGTCATTGACGCCAATTAACCGAGCAAAATGTTTCACTCGGTTACGCAATTTTTAACGGTTAATCGGTTAACCATGGACACCCCTAAATTATATTAAACCAATTTAAGCTGCATTACCTCATACTCATGACCGCAAAGAGGAAATGACGCCGGTGATTGTGTTCAGTGACTCCCGTCATAATAAAAGTCCCAGTGCTGGAGCAATTGTTGTGCAACACACAGCTTGTGTGTTGCGCAACAATTGCTCCAGCGACCTTGCTCAGCTCCTTCAACATTGGGTCTTGCTCTTCTTCATACTACAGTAAAGTTAATAACCGCATCCATGAAGAGGATTTCTGCCTGAGTCCTATCCTGATTCTTTTCCACCGGCTGTGGGGTGAAGACCACATCCCAAGTCCCAAGATTCTGAGCTCAAACTTGGCATCATCAAACTATGCCTTTGTTTTGAACAGACACCCTCTAGAAGACGGAAAAATTACATAGTGCAACTTTAAGCAACGATAGCCATTGTAGACATAATCATTTAAATCAACTGAATCAATAGGCAGCGCAGGACCAATCGAATTTAAACAATTTTCCTCATATAAAAGTTAGTCCACATAAGTCAGCACGTTAAGGTATTGTTGTCCATTACCACGGCAACAACTTGCGTGTCAGGGTTTGAACGCACTTTGGCAAAAATCACATGAAAAGCTTGACATGTACTGACAACTATACAATATTAAAGCATATTCTCTTCGTTAGAATGTGGATATAGCAACTGTTCAAGTGTAAAGTAAGTTTCCACTCCAAATATCCACTTTTAAAAATTATTAATATGATGAATGATGAAAAAATTATTAATATGATGATAATTTAAACGTAGCCTTTGAAAAATTATAAAATAAAAAATACTAGTCTTTACATTTAATGTCAACCTGCAGCATTATCATTTAATCGACAAGTCAAATAGTCTTGCACATCCCTAGTTTTTCAACAAATGCGAATACAGCATAAAATAAAGAGCAATGATGGTAATAGGGCTGTGCAATTAACTGAAATCATGTGCGATTGCTAAAACGCAGAAAGCAAGCCTAAATCTAGGGTGAAAACCTGGAAGGTAAATTCAGAGCAGATAATTATTTGGACCAAAAAAAACAACAACATCAACATCAACAACAACATTCATGGTTTTGGATACAGGAGAGATGCAGGAAAACGGTTAAAAACATGAGAAAGGTCTATAAATGCCTATTTTTATAAGTTTAACTTGAGCACTGTGTAGAATGCTGTGTCATGTGTGAGATGCTGCAAAAGACTGCAATGGTTAAAGATGTCCCTCCAGCCATTCACAAAGGAAAACAATGGCACATTCTGAACTACGTGAAAAAAATCAATAATACTGGCATTTGCAAACTGCACAACATTCAGAAAGAGTTCAAAAATCCATTAAGAAATAACCAACTATGCCACGTATCATTTATACAAAGATAAGGAGCCAGCAAATGTCATTAAAAAGCGAGCTTCCAAATAAATACAGACACGTATGTGTGGAAGGAAAGACTGCTTCAAAATTGTGATTAAAATCAAAATCGCAATATTGATTAAAGAAATTGATACTTTTTTGTAATATTGCACCGCTCTAGATGTTAACTGGCATTGACCCTTCAATATTCAGATTCAGGGTTTTTGATAACCAATTCTCAAAATCCTTGGTTCCCACCAGAATTGAGTGGATAATTACCCCCAAAATTAAATCTACTGACCATCATGTCATTCCAAAGCTGTATGACTTTCAAATGCAAAACCCAAAGGAAGATATTTTTGCAGAATGTGCCCATTAAATTCCACAGTATAGACTAATTAAATAAATGTTTAAAAAAAGTTTTACTTTTTTGAACTATATTTTATGTTTCACACAAGAAAAGAAAGCCATGCTAGTTTGAAACAACATGAGGGTGAGTAAATTATGACAGATGTTCAGTTTTGGGTGAACTATCCATTTAAATATTTGTTTACATCCTTGGTGAGAACACACTTTACAGCATATAGGATCTGTCATTAACATTTCGTAAATCACTAAGGCTTGATTATTCAATGAATTTATTATTCACCTCCCTAAAAAAAATCCCCCTCAAGTAACACCAAATATCATAATAACTCAAGGTAAATAAGCGGAAAATACATTGGTTAGTTATAAGAGTGAGAAAAAAAATCAGATTTCAATGTGTCAGGGAAAGCACTTCCACTGTCTGCTTAGGAAGAGAGAGCTGATAAAGTGCGATAGGGTACATGATAAATAGCACTGGGATGTTGAGAAATGTTGACAGATTAGTGAAATCTGTTTGTCAGTGTGGACGCTCCTGCACCACCCAGATTAGTTACACTTCCAGTCGGCTTCTAGTTAGATATTGGCTTTGTCAAAACCTAGTGAGATGTCCACTCTCAGGCGATTTAGGCCAACTTGACTGTTTGGATGATGCAGAAAAATCTAAGTGGACAGCTCACTATGTTTAGGGACACAACCACTGACAACAACATTAGACCAGTAAAACAAAGACATGTCCAAACAGCCCCACCTTCATCTCGCAAGCGTTTTACAACAGCAACATCCCATAACAGCTCTGTGAAATGACAGGCTGAGGCTTGTTAGCTCGCATAAAGAGTTAATATGAGGGCTTAACTAGCTGGCTAACGCTGCTAACGCTAGCTTAGCGCTGCCGCGTAACTGACTGACCGCCGTTAATCGCTGAAGCTCAAACCTCTTACCTCTTTTAACGGCCTCGTCATACGAAAGGAAGCCTATCCGTGACTCTTTGGCGCCCATGGTGCCCTCATTTCATGGCAATGGCAGAAATGTGCAGAGTGTGACCGGTGCCTGTTGCCTTGTTTTCGGTTGTTTTGTTTTTTCTCTCTCTCTCTCTCTCTCTCTCTCTCTCTCTCTCTCTCTCTCTCTCTCTCTCTCTCTCTCTCTCTCTCTCTCTCTCTCTCTCGGTATGGTGTTCCTATCCTATCAAGTTTTGCGTTATCAACGAGTGACGCGTCTGAAGCGACGACGCCTCCATACTTGATCACGTGACATTTGTCCAACTAAAACGCAGGGGGCGTATGAGCGTCAGCTTCGCGCAAGGAACGCACCCTGGGAACGCATCGCTGACGGAAGCTTGGCTGTCGAGTCGTCGACATTAATATCCGTGGATGATATTAGACATATTAGCGTGGTTGCGAGGAGCCAGTTTAACCAATTTGCACCGTGTTGCATCTATGGTTGCATCAGCACAATAGCACACTTTTCTTTACTTTGCCAGGACATAGTGCATATGGCAATAAAATGGTTAATAATGAAAGGATGATTTTGATCCCAATAAAAGGCTTTTTTCCCCTTGGTGGTGATTTAATATCTTTGTACACCGTGTGGGGGCAGCACATTTTTATTAATTTTAATCACCCACCGTGACCCATCAAAAATGTTTAAAATTTGTTATTGGTTAGTATGCAATTTGATAATTTATGTATGTGCTTTTGTCATTTTTATTGTTTTTATTTTAATTATTTCAGTTTTATTTTTTTGTCACTTAGTAATTAAACTTCAACCTATTTTATTTCAGCTGCCTAGACAACATTTCTAATTTTCGTTAAAGTTTGTTAAGTTTGTATGCAATATTTATATTTTGTTTAATCTCAGCTTTACTTCAATTAACGAAACCACTTTTACTCATATTTTAAGGAAAGTAGCGTATAATATATATATACAAAATCAGATCTGACAAAATTTTGCAAATCAGTGCACATGCATTTGTTGCTGACCCTATGGTGCTGACCTTTCATTCAAGTCATTGATTAAAATAGGCTTACAAAATTTTTAAATTGATATCGAATTAAAATGCTCTTTTTGTGAAGGCTACACAGAAACAATTTCTCATTCGTTTTGGTCGTGTCAATATACCCAGCATTTTTGGAATAATGTAAAGGCTTTCATTGCTGAAAACATTTTCTTTATCTTATAAACATGTGCTTTTAATTTGTTTATTATATTAAAGAGCACTCTTTAAAGGATGTACATTTTATTATAATTTTTATTTAATTTGTATGTAAATTTCCCATTCATAAATGCAAGTTTACAAAATGCAAACCTCTTTTTATAGTCTTTAAAAAATAAACTAAAATGTATGTGATGTCAAAATCTAAAAATAGTAAAGCAGTAAAAACGATTAATATATGCTCCTCCTTGAACATTTTCCCAGAAAGGGAAAATATTTAGTGGTGCTTACATGTAGAATATATTTTTAATCTTAACATTGAGTCATAATACAAACGCAATGATATGTATAATATATATGTTGGCTATATGTAAACTAATGATTATGTACCCTTTCTTTTTTATTTTGTTTTATATTATTATATTATATTGTTATTTTATGTTGAGGCATGTGAAATGGGTCTTGTTATACAATGATATAGAACTTTGTAAATGCTTTTTGTTGATAATAAAGCATATTAATAAAATAAAAATAAAAACAGCTAGGGGGGCGCTTATCCTTTAGCGCCCCCCTATGGCATACCGTAGTTTCAACACGAATGACGCTTGTCATAAACCGGAAGAGACACAAATGTGACACATGGAGAGAAGGTGGACTCTTTTGCATTGATAAACATGTTAATGTAAAGGTCCTATTCAAGTAGATTACAATTTACTATAAGGTGCACTTCGCACACGAAGTCATGTAACCTAAATAATAAACTAGTTATTTCCTACACAGACGGTTATAGACACGCGGCGGCTGCAGCAGCAGTAGCAGAGAGGACCACTTGTGATATGGGATTTCATGTCTGTCTGTATGTGCCCAATGTAATTGGTGAGTGGTTAGCTATTATGTGACTTCTATCAATTTATTCCAGCGGCAGCATTCATTTAATCAAAAATATTAATTATACATTTAATAACATTTGTAAAGGATGGTACATATGTGATGTGAGTGTTTCTTTTTATAGGTTATATCCGGATTCTTCTTGTTCTCATTTCCTGGATTCTGTATATTTACCCAGAGATCTTTATACCCTTGTATGTGTTATCAATAATATTGGATGGTAGGTATTTACATTAAAACTAGGAAAATTATATGCACTCTTAAAAATAAAGTTTTCATTATTGTTATCTGGTTTCATGAAGAACCTTTAGCATCATGGAATCTTTTATTCCACAAATGTTAGTAAAAATGGTTCCCCAAATAGCTATATGGCACAACTATGAAACTTCTAACAGCGTCTTGTCTTCGTGCATCTTAAATCCTTTTAGTTGTATTTTTGTAGCACTTTATTTTAATCCTAGTCCCCATGTACATACTATGTACCTATTATTGTAATTGTGTAATAACTGGGTACTAAACCTGAATCTACCCCTAGAATCTACCCCTGAACCTAACCTTAAAGGGTTAATTCACCCAGAAATGAAAATTCTGCCATTAATTCTTCACCCTTATGTCATTCCAAACCTGTAAGACCTTCTTTCATATTCGGAACATAAATTAAGATATTTTTAAGGAAATCCAAGAGGTTTTTGAACCACACATAGACAGCAACGCCATTGCAACTTTCAAGGCCCAGAAAGGTAGTAAAGACATCATTAAAATTGTTCATGTGTGACTACAGTGGTTCAAATGACTGTTATGAAGCAACAAGAATGCTTTTTGTTTTCAGATTGTTGAATAAAGTGGTTATTTTTGGGGCATTTTAGGCACATGGACTATTTTAACCATATGCGTAATTTCCGGGTGGGATGGGTGTGACATGTCCCCACCACTTTTTGAAACATTGAAACATCTTGTTGCACAGATGAACCTAACTAATACAAATAAAACATCTCTGGTTAACTAGAAGAGCATAATTTCATTAGTTTGTTATATAAGAGGAGAAGCTCGTTGCGGCTGTTATCAGTGGCGCGTGCATGTGCAGTCTACACACAGACGAGCGCTTTAATCGCTTGACGGCGTTGCAGAGACTTTCTATTTGTTCCAGTGAAATCATGAAATAAAATGCATAAAAAACCTGTCCCTGCTCTTGATATACAACAACTGATGATATTCGGTATAGATGCAAGAATTAAACATGAGGTTTATATTAAGAAATATAATATTGAACTGATTACTGGACCTCTTAATACCCCCCCCCCCCCATGTCCCACCCAATTTTTTAAACAGTTACGCCACTGATTTTAACAATGTTTTACTACCTTTCTGGGTCTTGAAAGTTGCAAGGACGTTGCTGTGGTTCAGAAACCTCTCAGGTTTCATCAAAAAAAAATTGTTACAAGTTTCTTACAAGTTTTACATGAGGGTGAGTAATTTTATTTTTATTTTTGGGTGAACTAACCCATGTTACCCTGTGGTGCACGTACTGTAAAATGAAGTGCAACTGCAACCAACCTAAATCCTTGTTTAACCTATATCCTTTTATTTGTATTTTATGCTACATAAGTGGAGCTTTACTTCCCTTATTTACATATTATTTTATAATTTATTCTGTTGAAAATATATACATGCAAAGTGTAACATGCATTAGTAGTTCTTACTCTGGATGAAAACCATGAACTTCTCTTGCCCTTTGTCCTCAGTTTGACAAATGTCACTGCTGGGTAAACCATTGGCAAACACAACTTGTTCAGTTATTGGTTTAGGTATATTTTTAACAAATGTTAGTATTTACATTTATTGATTTAGTGTTTTATCTTTGTGTCAGGGGTGGATGGCTGGGCGGCACGTCAGCTGCAGCAGACCTCCAGGTTCGGTGCGTGGCTGGATGTGGTCATTGACAACGTAGGACGTAGCATGCTATGGAACATGCTTTATGATGTAAGTTTAGCCAGTACTTTTTTGTCCCAAACATATTTTTATTAGAAATGTTCACTTTCTACTCTGTGCTTGTGAAGTGGGGCTGGCTGGTGTCTTCAGTAGAGTGGTGTGTATTTGTGTGCAACCACAATGCCAGAGGTGCCCAGTGGAAGAACACTTTCACGGAGAGCCCAAATTGGGTGCAGGCAGTGATGGCAAAAGGTATGACGATAGAGAGAGGAAGAAGGTATTCTTTTTTCTTTTCAAACATTGCGATTTTTGAAAGCATAGAAATGAACAGTGTTATTCTTCACACAGGCTTCAAGACACCTTTGGGAATTCTGACAATAGCAGGTCTCCATGTTTTGCCCGTGTGGCTGTATGGCTACCAGCATGAAGTGCTGTCTCAGGCTCTCTATGCCCCAAACTGGCTACAGATTCTGGGGATTCTGGTGCTGGCAGCAGGACGTTTGCTGGGCTTTGCAGTTGAGGTAGGGAGCTTTACCCAGTGTTATCATAAATTATGGCAGCAATATTAATGTTTTTACTGTCACAATAGAGGCATTTGTGTGTAAACAGTACTGTTCATGTGTCATTTTGCAGATGTGGTGCATCGTAACCCATTTGAAATTCTTATTGTTAGATGAAGAGGACGAAAAGAAGAACTAGGGATGTCTAAATTACATTTAGAATGTTGTCAGTGTTTAATATTGAATTACTGCTCTTATGGAAAATGTAAATCGGTTTACCAGGGAGTAATGTTGCAGCAGGGATCTATTTATTCCTTATAAAGTGATAAATATTTATGCCAGTCTTTAAATGTACAAGTGTTTAGGAAAGGAAGCTCTTTGCACTATAATAGTTACATTGTTTCTAATATAAAAATTGCACATAATATATTTATTTAGAATTTACCGTTTGGGGCAGTAAATATAGCATTCCTGTCATTCAAACAGTAAAGCTTGGTGCTTGCAAAGGCAAGGTCATAGTTCGCTTCTCAGGAAATGCATGAGCTGATAAAATGTACATCCAGAATGCAGTGAAAGCTGCTTTGAAAATAATCTGTCAAATGCATAAATGCAAAAAAATTAATATTTTTTAGTAATATAATATACACTACCTTTCAAAAGTTTGGGGTTAGTAAGTGTTTTTTTTTGTAATGTCATTTATGTACACCATTGCAATTTGATCAAAAATACAGTAAACTGGTAATATTATGTGAAATATTGTTATAATTCAAAATAACTGTTTTCTAGTTTCATTTAAAATGTAATTTATTCCTTTGATGGTAAAGCTGAATTTTCTGCAACAATACCCGAGTCTTCATTGTCAAGATTATTCTAATCATTATTTGCTGCTCACGAAAAATGTATTATTATTATAAATGTTGAAAATATTGTGCTGCTCAATATTTTAAGGGAACTGTGATTCTTTGATAAATGGAGAATTCAAAAGTATAACATTTCTTTGAAAAAGATGTTAGAACAATGTAAGTCTTTACTGTCATTGATCAATTTAATGTTTCTTTGCAGAATACAAGTATTCTGTATAAGGAATACTTTAAAAAAGAAGAGGAAAAGTACCAATTATAATTATAATTTTGACCTTCTTTGTAATGTATCAACAATGTGGCCAGGTTTCACAGACAGGGCTTAGATTAAGCATTAGTACAATTAGGACAATTAGTTGCTTTATAAATGTGCCTTAGAAAAAAAACATTACTGGTGTGAATCTTGAGATAAAACGATGAGACTGACATATTTTGTTATCTGCCAGTGCAAGTTGCTTTCAGTTAAAACATCTAAAACATGTATTTTAGTCAGGGACTAGTTTGAGCCTCGTCTGTGAAACCGGGGGTATATCTTATATATGCTTTAAGCTTGCCTGGACTACTATCTGTTCTGTTGAAATGTTTAATAAAAATGTTTAAAAAAAACATACTTCTCATAAAATCTTTCGCCACGTTTTAGGACGGATACAGTCATTTGGAAGCGATTTCCTAAATGAAAGACCTGTTCATTCATTTTCATGACTAAAGTGAAAAACTGAGTAAATATCGTTCAGAGGTACACATGCTGAGTACAGTCTTTTATTCAAATCTTTGTTCAGCCACCAATCCACCCGAAAGAGTGGTTTTTGTAGGATCCCGTTGCATTCAAGTCATAGACTCAAACATATTACATTGACTTCAGAAACAGGTGGAGAATAATCATGTAAAGGCAAAAAATAAAGCAATTTTAATACTTCAGAAGCAATATTGCTCATTGTAGTCTATTAAACAGCTCTATATTGTTTTTTTGTGTTAGAAGTAGTTATAGATTTTCAAAATGGTGGATACAAATGAGTTTAATAATGATTTGGTGGTTACAGATGTACAATGTACAGCAGAGTCTACTGGGGGTGAGTTACATAAAGCCAATGACTGAAGAATATCCAAGCAGAGGCTCACTGTGGCACAGGTTACTGACATTTCCAGTGTAACAGTCAGTATCAATGTTAAACAACACAATTTTTCCTCTTTTTTTGCCATTGGAGTTGATCAAACGTTCCTAGAGTGTCTCCAATGGATATAGACACAAACAGGTCTTTAAAACAAAATTATAAAAATATCACATCCACTCAGTTACTTCAAGGATCGCCATCGTCCATCTGAAACAGCACTTTGGCTAAATCACAATCTACAGGTGGCAGCACATCTGAGGACTCCATTAAGATAATTAGCATCAAAAAGGCCCCACTTTATCGTTATCAACCCGTAATTACATTCTCCAACTTTCTGAGGGCAGATTTCGAAGACAATTAAGGGTTGTAGTGACAGGATTGTATTTATTGTCAGAGGATGCTATTTATTCATTTCTGTGATCTGTTTAACACTTGTCGAAAAGTTCATTCTCTTATTACATGGGACATTTATTAACTGCTCAGTATATGATTGTTTTTCTGTCACTATGGAGCTCACTGGGACAATAACCACTTGTAGCTATGTATCTACATCTATATACAATTACTAAAACATGCAAATAAAGAGAACGTTTGACCCAGAAGCACCTTTGTTTTTTGGGGGGACTGTGGCCTATTCCGATTTTTTTTAAACAGTATGGATGTGATCAACCATATTTTGAACCATGAAATGCCACTTGAGGTTGACGAATGAGCCCTTGAATCGACATTCAGAAGGAAGCAATCAGAGCTACGTTATAAATTCTTTCAGCATCCACCAAGGTTACTTATTTCCCATGTGCATTTTCACATCTGATGTTCAAACTCATAACTTATCTGATATAAGAATATGATTCAGTCCATTTACCAATGGACGCAATGGAAAAGCACTTACAGCAAGTTTGTAAGATCACAGTTTATTAGTTACAATATTCCATCTCTCTAACCAAGGCAAATTCCTATCCTTCTCTCGCCATCTCATGTATGGTATTAAGAGTGCCTGATTCTTCACAATCAAACCTCAACAATAAAGGGATTTTTACTGAGTGGAAATGAGCACTATAACATTCCTCACGTTCTAGCCGATCTCTTGCTCGGATTACAGGGCGAAAGGTGTTTGAACTTCTGCAAATGGAGGTTTCGGCCAAAGCAAGCTACTTGAAAGGCCGACAAATTAGATCCCCACCAGCTGAGAGTCCTTTAAGACTAAGGCTGGGACTTCAGCTCAAGCTGGGGTCCTGATGCTGCAGCTGCTGCCGTGAACGAGGGCTAAAAAAAAAGCCGCGAGACATTAACATCACATTCTACATGACTAGCCTGCAGCAAGGCTTTGCTTCTGCAAAAAAATCCAATGAGTTCTTTATGAGGTGTGAGAAAAAAAATCTGCCAATTTAATCGCAACAGACCTCATTTGACTTGAAATGTTCTCCTTGACAACTTGGTTACGAGTCTGTGTGGCTTTTGGATATTTGAGAGAGAAGAGGCAGTGAAATGAGTCAGACTGATAAGATTTGGAGTGGTACAGCTCCATTCAGCAAAATATTGCACTGCTACTACACAATCATGTGTGGATTCACACCCCTGCACACTATACCCCAGGTTCCCCTGCAGGGGAGCCTCTTCACAATGACAGGCGCTGTGCTCAGCCCTTTTTTTTGGTGTGTCCAATCAGCTGGCAGTGGGCCAGGGGTGTTAATCTACACCACCCGGGGCCGAACTCTGAAAGGAAAACAACAACGACCTGGGAAACCTGGTCCCGTAACTATCACCACTCCAGCTTGTATTGTGTGTGTGTGTGTGTGTGTGTATGCATGAATAAGGCTTTGCTATGACAGAAAGCCGGCTTTGTGAACTTGTCCTCCCACTCCGTTCCGTTTATATTATGGCAATTTGCTGTGGTCACGTATTATTATTAACAGAAGTCATTTTGGCTCATCTGTTTACAACGTTACACCTACTAGTTGTAGCATACTTTGCATATAAATTATTGGCAGTTTAAAATAAGCTATGTCAGTACTAAGGGAATACAAAACCAAAAGAGAACTTAAAACAAGGTATCTAGAGCATTCGTAAACCCACTGGTCCAAAAATTCCACACATGACATGAATTAATAAAAAAAGCAAAAATAAACATAATGGTCCATAATGTAACATGGCTGGTCTCAATTTCCAGAGAGCACACAGGTAATCCTCATATGCAAAGCTTTGCATTACATGAAGTCAAGCTCTAATCCTTGTGTTAATGGGGACACGGACATCTACTGATGTTCCTTCACTCGGTAATAGGAACGACTGAGCTTTCCCCCCCCTGTCAAATCTCCTTCTGTGGGTACGTTTTCTCAGAGCAATTTCTTCCACAAAAAGATGATGTGGTGATAAAATATTTCTGTAGTGTGGAGCTCATCTCCTTTAAATACAAAATAAAATAAAAAAAACAACAGAGGGTTTTTTTTAGTCTTTGTTGGACTGCTGTTTTTTAATTCACCTCCACTTGAAGTCAGAGAAATGGTCAGGTTCTTCCAAGTTGCGAGAAGAGTGAACAAATTCAATGAGCGGTTGCTTATCCATCAAGAGTGTTAGCATGGTGGGAAGGATGTCATGGTTTTTCTCCCATTTTAAGGAAAATGGGCATGGGGCTGGTAAAAGTGAACTGACAGTCCAAGAGCTTGAGAAGCTCAAGATGATAAATCACACTCCCTGCCCGTCTTGACTACTTGTGAATAAATGGGTGTGAAGGAGTGAAATGGGGGTGGGTGTGCACATCTATATGTTTCAGGTGGGCAGTGGGATGGGCCTCCCAGCCGTTAGCCCAAGCAGGAGCGTCCAGCACCGTGGTTCTGGGAAAGCAGGAAAGACTGCACCACCTGCTCTGTGACCTGGGGGCTCGTGTTGACGTCCTCCAGCGCATTGGCTACTGCAAACTGCCTGTCCCTTAAACGATTCCAGTTGGAAAGAATATTGTGGTACTCAAAGACCTTCTCGTAGTTTCCAACTGAGTTGTACAGTTTTATCAGGCCTCTGTAGTCATATTCCAGTCCACTGTAGCCCTCCCCGAAGAGTTTCTTGCCTTCAGGAAACAGACAAATAGTTTATGTTCAGGTTAAGAACAAGATTCTACATTGGGAGAAGATATTATTATTCTGCAAGAAAGCATTAAACTACACTATGTAACTTTTCCGTCGGCTAGAGGGCACCTATTCAAAACAAAGAAGTAGTTTGAGCGCAGAATCTTGAGATGGGGTTTTCATCCGGTGGAAAAGAATCGGAATAGGACTCAGGCAGAAATCATGTTCATGGATCTGATTATTAACTTTACTGTAGTATGAACCAGAGCAGGACCGAATGTTGAGGGAGCTGAGCAAGGTTGCTGGAGCAATTGTTGCCGAACACACGGCTCGTGAGCAATGGGACTTTTATTATGAAGCCAGGGATACAGTTGCTTGCGCTATTTGCGATTTTCCGATAAAACCGAGGGTAACACAGATACAACACAATTGAAAGGCAACTCTCTCAGACGTCCCAGCTCCTTGGTTAAAATAGCAATTTTCTCACAATTTACAAATAGTTGAAAACATTTGGGATATTGTAAGAACTCAACTGAACAAAATATAACACTGGCCTGGTGGTTTTTGGATATTTTACCGCAAAAATGCTATATAGTGCACCTTTAAATTGATCAAAAGTGACAGTACATTGTTACAATTGATTATTTCAAATAAATGCTTTTCTCTGGAACTTTCAAAAAAAGAGATTAAACACGGTTTGATTTTAAAGATATATATAAATGAACGGATGAAATCGGCTAGAACATTGAAAATGATGGACCCCAGAGCCCATTTGGGGCGAGCTGGAAAATAAACTGGACAGTTCTCTTGTACATTCAAAGTTCTCCAGTTGCAGAATGCATGGGATAAAATTACGGTAGTGTTGAAGTTCTCAGAGGAAATATACTGACACGATGCCAGAGAGTTGTGCTGCTGTTATTGCTGCAAAAGGTGGACATACCAAATATTAAAGTTAAAAGGGAATAAAAACAATACAACTCACTTCATCTGATATTTGATGGTCAGAGCAACCATCTGCATGTTTTTATAAACATTATGAAATTAAATCATGTTTTGGAGGCAAAAAAGGTCAATATTTTTATAGATCTGTCAGGTGTTCTAATAATTTTGGCCAACACTGTATATCCAATATCAACTGACAAATAATATTAAATAAAAAAAGCAACAACAAGAAAGAAAGAATTAACCCTCACCAATAGCGATGGAGCGCAAGTAGAGGCGCTCAGCATCATCGTATTGATTCATGTCGTAGTTATAGAGTGAGGCCAAGTGTCCTACTGACAAAGCCACCTCATAGTCCTCCTGTCCCAACAGCTGCTCCTTGATCTGAATGGCCTTGATGTGCATCTCCTCTGCCTCCTACATTACAAACCACAACATGGAAATGTCAGTCAGCCCAACAGCAACCTCAAAAACACTGTTGAGTTTGGCTTACACAATGATCCACTTGTGGCGATTTCCATATAGCAATACAATGATAATATTCTCACAGGTTTAAATAAGGAGGAACTAATAAAAACCTTGAATTTGCGCATGGATTGGTAGAGGCGGCCCAGGTTGCCGTAGTGTTTCGCCGTCTGAACGTTAAACTCTCCGAAGGCTTTTTTGGCCAACTGGAGGGAGGAGAGGTGCAGATCATGGGCCTCCTGCAGAAGACGTTCTTCTGTTTCTTTGTTATGGCAATCAATAGCAATCTCCTCCAGGATTAGGGCTTGAGATATAACATCAGGATTACAAATTAGCTTGACGTAACATGATTTTTCAATGAAGTAAAAAAACAAACAAACTGAAGAGTGAAAAGTTTATGCTACTTCGAACTGTCAAGGACCATCTTAATGTTGTCATTCAAGTAATGCAGCTGTGAAGGAGGGGAGTTATGAAAGCTTTTCAAATTGCTAGTCTCACCTTTCACCCTCTTGGACGAGGCCAGAAGCAGATGGTCTTCAGGGAGAATGTGAGTTATGATGTCTATGGCACGTTCTGCATGGAATCTGAAAGCAAAATTCAAAGTATGAAACTGGTACGTTATTTTTGATAAACAGTTCCATGAAAAAAAAATACAGGGAAAAAAAAAACATTCTAAAAGAACAACTTAACTGTGATAAAGGTTAGTGCAACTACTGGACATCTGTGTCATGAACTTCTTAACACTCGAGGGACATATGAAACAGTATAAAAGTTCATACGGGATTAGTTGCAACCAAAAATACCGTTTCATCTTGGAAAGTGGCAGCTTGCTTTTCAAGAAGTAACTCAAGGCACCAATTAAATTATTCATATTTTTATGGCGATCGTAATAAGAGGAATGTTTGTCTGACCGATTATGTATTGTTCAGTGTTGCCTAGTGAATTCTGTTTTTGGAGTGAGGGAGTCCCACATCACTTAGGCTTTTTGTATTAAAAAATATTATTTAATGAGGGCATTTATTCTGAATGATTCAAACTGATTTTTTTTAATTCATTAATAGAACCTGTTTATAAGAGTCATCTGTTCATGAATTAATGTGCTCTTTATAAGCATCTAAGTATAAGCACTGAGTAGCATATAGTCTGTTTACCCAAATGGGTGTCATGCTAATTCTCTAAATATGTAACTAATGCTCTCAGGATAGGATTGAGACACTCACAGAGCGTTATCGAATTTTCCAGAGCTGTACTGATGGACATAGGACGAATATGCCAGGTCCTCATGTGCAGTTGCAACATGAATATTCTTTCCTCCAAATACGGACTGCCGAATATCGAGTGCAATCTGAAGGTAGAACACACCAATCACAAGTAAATCACTGTCTTTTACAGAATGAGATTTTTATTTATTTATTTGTGCAAAGAACCAAAATTGTATTAATTCTTAGCTTACCTGGTAAATGACCACTGACTGACAGATATTATCCACGTTTAAGAGATAAAATCCATAATCTAGTAGTGTATCTGAGTATTTTGGGTGCTTGTGCCCAAAATGTTCCCTAAAAACATAATGTGTAAATACATAAGAAAACATTTCGTTGTCAAACCGAACATAATTTCAACATCACCCACGCTTTAAAAAAACATGCATGATAGCTCTTACCGTGCCAAAAAAACTGCATGTTTTATCAGTTGTTCAGCTTTCCTGAACTCCCTCTTAACAACACAAGCCTGCAGGCAACAATTTCAGGATTACATAATGTGACAATGGATCAGAAGTTTAAATCTATTTAGAAAAACTCCAACATCCAGCAATCACTGACCTTAGAGGCTTGTCTGAGAACATCAACTACTACTTTCACAGGTAAGCCGACAGTGATCTCCCTCATAGCTTCTATACACCACCTATAAGCCTAAAACGCATAAACACAAGTGTAGAGCAGCTGTTCACCAAACAGACTTCTGGGATTGTTGCAATGAGACTTACCTCATCATAGTGGCTTTTGGCAAAGAGCAGGGCACACAGTTCCCCATACAGGGCAGCCTTATTAGCCTGATGGCCATGTTTGGCTAGCTTGTCCATGTAAGACTGGGCCAGTTTGAAAGTCTCTTCTCCCAAGTGGTATTTGCAGTTGCCATTACGCACATGAAGTAACCTGGCACACAAAGACGCAATAACACATTAATAACATATTAATAACACTGTTAAATATGACTAACTGGCCATTTACAACTAGAAGAGACTCAAGCTGACCGTTTACTCACCTCACACAGCACTCCACTGCACGATACCAGTGAAGAACCTCATCATGTAATGTGCACAGCTGGAGACAAGAAAGGAAAACTTTCTCTGCATCTCCATACCAGCCGGCATCAGATAAAAAGCCACCTGAGATGGAAGAAAAGTATTATTACAGCAGCTTGTTATTATAAGCTAGAAGAACAGAAAAGTGAGCCAGAGAACCCTACCCTACCTAAAACAAAGCCAAACTGTATAGCTTTCTCTTTCACATGTGCATCAGACTCAGCGATGTATGAACATCGGCGGCTGAAGGAGTTGGCCAGGACTGAAGCGACCTTTACACCGTGGTCCATCAGAGCCTGGAAGCAGTGATGTAAGAGGTGCCTGTGGAAGAAAATATGATCTTATTCTTTAATCTAACCAGTGTCAATGTTTAAAGACAAAATATTTTTTTCACATATTTTAGTAGCCTTTTCTAAGGCGAGAATATAAGGATGATTCTTTTACTTTATGCAATGACAAATATTATAGTAGTATATTTATAGTACTAGTGGACTAGTTCAGTTTTAGCTGATATCTAGAGAGCAGATTGAATTATATAAAGCCAATGCATTTAACTCTTTACATATTAAAGGTCCCGTTCTTCACGATTCCATCATTCAAACTTTAGTTAATGTGTAATGTTGCTGTTAGAGCATAAATAATACCTGTAAAATTATAAAGTTCAATGCCAAGCGAGATATTTTATTTAACAGAAGTTCCCTTTCAAAGCCTACAGCGAACGGCCGGTTTGGACTACAGCAGGAAGTGCAGAGATGTAATGACGTCACTAGAACCGTTTGTTGACTAACCCTCCACCCACAAGAACACACAAAAAAGGGGGCGTGGTCTTGTTGCTCTCCCACGTGGAGAAGAGCGCGCATTCAGCGCTTGCATCTTCCCGTTATGTTAAGAGGCGGGACCTTTCCGGGCAAAGTGCGCTAAGCTGCTGTCCAATCACAACATGGGAAGCGCTGGGCCAATCAGAACTCGTTACGTATTTTTGAAGGAGGGACTTCGTAGAACAAGGAAATCATCAGGCCGTTTTTAGGACAGAGAAACTAGCGCTGTACAGATAAGTAAATTGTGTGAAAAATACTGTTTTTTTACACGCGAAACATGAACTCATGTTATATTGCACACTGTAAACATAATCAAAGCTTCGAAAACACGCAAAGAATGGGACCATTAACATATTTACACTACTGTTAAAACATTGGGGGTCAGTAAGATTTTGTTTTTAAAGAAATTAATATTTAAATTCAGCAAGGAGGCATTAAATTGGTTGACAGTAAAGTATTTTTATATGGTTTAAATTCTATTTCAAAGCCAGTTAAGGCTTGTGTCATCTATATCATGTGAGATTTGAATCATCAGAGTAAAATACACACACTAACACACACACACACACACACACAGGTTATATATAGTGTCAAACCAAAAACTATTCATACACCAGATATAATGTTTTACCAGTGGGCGCTGGACACTATAGTTCATATGTATAAGTGAGGATAGCAAAATAAAAACTGTGACATTATAACAGTAAACTGTGACATTATAACAGTAAACTGTGACATTCATACAGTGAAATTTATAGAAATTTGGGGCCAAAATGATTTAGACACTTTAAAATGACCATGTTTTACTTACGTGTTTTTTCATTAATTTCTAATGCAACCTTTTACACCACAGACTGAACAAAATTAAGCATTGCTTGGTCATTGGCTGACTTACATTTGTGCTATCTAATTGTGTACTTAAATTTAACAGCTGGCAGCTGAAATCCATTACATACCTTTATATCAAAGTTATCTGACATTATCAAGATGAATTTGTTTTGACACAGTTCATCATATTTTATTACCATTTTCTAAACTATACCGAAAAACTGCTATAATGTTAGACAATTTTGAAGGTGTCTGAATACATTTTGGTTTGACTACATAAACTATGTTCAAACATTGGGGGTCAGTAAGATTTCGTTTTAAACTAAATTAATAATTTCATAGAGCAAGGCTGCATTAAATTATACATTAAAATATTTTAACATTGTTTCAATTCTATTTCAAATCACTTCTGTTCTATTTAACTTTAGGTAGCAAAAGTGTTTTCAATATTGATAATAATAAGAAATGATTCTTGAGCAGCAAATCAGCATATTAGAATGATTTCTGGAGAATCATTTGACACTGAAGACTGTAGAGTACTGAAGAGTAATGATGTTAAATATTCAGCTTTGACAGCTGAATTAGAGAATTGAAATTTAGCTGGTTTCTGCATCACTACATTTATTTCTCTACAACCCAGTCTGTCAAAGATGCCAATGAAGGCTTGCGTCATATGCATCATGTGAGATTCGAATCATCAGAGTAAAATATATACACACACACTCATTCAGTGTGGCCATATATACACCACTAAGATATGGTTTTCAGCTATATTACCTAGACAGACTAAGAGTGGACTTAGCTGTCAAATACCTTTTGTCAGAGGCCCTGAGGACTTTAGCGAAGACCTCCAGCTCACAAAACTCCCCTCCCAGCTGGCAAAGCCGGCCTTGCTGGTAAAGCTGGAACACATGAAGAAATTTGACATTTGTTGACATTGTACATGTGACACAACAAAGACAAGTCAAGCATTCCCTTGGGGGTGCCAATGCCCAGAAAAAGTAGACATTATGAAGACAGAATGTACAATCAGCAAGAGTTTGTGCAAGACCAAAACGTAAAGTGTGCCAATAATATTTTGTTTGTGTTATGGCACATCTGTTTTTTGTCACCAACTAATGTAATGATTAAATGGTTGAATTATCTACACAGCAAAGTAAATTAACCTGTACTGTTATATTTGAAGCTATACACTATAATAATCATCTATCAGTGGTTTGACTCCGTTGTTCACAATATTATTCAAAGACCCCACAAATATCCAGCTGTTCTTGATTTACTGTATTAGTACTTATATTTATACACACACATTCTACATTCTTTACATGCAATTTATACCGAGCTTGCCATAACTAGAATAATGTATATTCATTATAAAAATTACCATGGGGTTTTTCAATTTTCATTTACATGACTTTTCCACATTTAGAAATCAAACTTTTAAAATTAGGCTACCTAATTTATCTAGTATTTTCTTAGAGAAAAAAAAATATTTTTAGTTATTTTTCTTATTTTCATGCTTATTTTAAGTCTTAGACATCTTTACACCTCCTTGAAAGTTTGTTGAGTTCCCCTGGAACCAATATTCTAAGCAGATCTAAACTAATTTAAGCCAAAAAATATAATACAAAGTCTATAATAAAATTCTAAAGCCTCCAAACTACCCAGAGAAAGAACATGTACATCAATAAACTTCCTCTGGTTTCATGGGTTCCAGTTAAACTTTAGTTTAATTTGTGTAATTTCAACTATATCTACAAGCAAAATAAAAAATACAGCCACCTCTCAATCTCAGCTTGGTACACAGAAATAATTTATTGACTAACAATTGATGAATGATAAAAGATTTAAAGTAATTTGTCAAAACAAACTCTGACAGCCTTTGAATGCAAAACAGTAGGATTGGTCTAATAACATATTTGCCAACTTAAATGACCAAAAATGTGAAACAAATTAAAAAGACAAGACATGTCAAACAGGTCACAGTAAATGCCCTTACAATGCACGAACAACACAATATTTGATATTGAGCATATTTAATTTTACATACAAATAAATATGAGGTAAAATAAGTAATTTAGTTCCGTTAGGTAACACGGTTGTAGAAAGTCTTTTTCAAAACAAAAAAACCTCTCTAAAGCCAAAAATAATTTGAAATGTTAAAAATTATAAAATATTTATTACATTAACAATTGAATCATTAACTAAGATTAATAAACGCGTTAGAAGTACTTTTTATTGTTAGTTTATGTTATTAACAATGGTACCTTGTAAAATGTTACTTGTGTTGTTTCTATTAATTGTTTTCACAGTAGTTGGTGACAAACCGTTCCAACCATATTTACAGATGTCAGTTATGTCATATAAAACTCAGGAATTCATTAGGAACAGTTATGGTTTAAAAACGCCCATGACATTTTAGCAAGTACTCATAAATAAGGTTACCAGGGTAAAAAGTGAAATGTCAGTGTTTTATGTTAAACTAGTCTTGACCAAGAGAGTTATATCTCATTCAGGAGCAGATAAGCTACAGGCTAAGATAACTGGAACACTTGTGTGTCCACTTCCACTAGTCTTTACCTAAACTGCCACAGAAAATGAGTGCACTCTTAAACCATAAAACCGGTTAAATCGTCTCGTAGCTCGTCTCTCCTAACCAGCGCTCCACTGAGAGGTTGGTTGGTTCAGTTTTTGTTAGCCGAGCTGCTAGTGAAAAGTGTCAGATGCTTTTGACGTTTGTTCCACACTGAACTCATACGCTGTACTTCTTACCTTGTAATACACATCAAACTGTATATTTTCAGGCAGAGAGCGGATGTCCCGTCGCGATCGGCCGTAGTTGTCCACCACGGCTGAGATAGCGGTGTTGTACAGGGTCTCAGGGATCCATTCCAGCTCCACTGCGGCCATATTGTTTTCTTTCACTAAATCCAACCACAGCCCCCCCTCTTCCACTCCTACTTTTACCTCCTTTGCTACCTGATCGAGGTAAAACGCTTTACTCTGATGCTACTCATGCACCCCCGCAGCTGGAAGCGCTTTTTGAGTTTGAACGGTCTGTTGTTGTAGTGAACACAACCCTAAGGTTATGCTCTCATGTTTAAAGCTCATCCCGATCGAGATGCCCCGCCCACTCTATGACACTACAGGCAATGACGTAGCGCTAGTGCTCCGTGAACGCGCATTTTACTGTAGTTCAAAATAACGGCCGCTGGGAGGACGACGGAAAAAGAGTAGGCTAATCATTTTTTTTGTGTGTGGAATTAATATGTCAGTGATCAAAAGTAACCTTTTGCAGATATACACATTTAAAATGTACAGTCTTTATTTCCTGGGAAAATAGACCGATAATACTGATAACTCATCCTGCACTGATGACAATGGTTTGTCACAAACTGATTTTTGTCAAAAGTTCATAAAAATATAAAATATAACTAATAACTAACTATTAAAATAAAAGCAATAATAATAATAATAATAATAATATAAAAACCTTACTAAAAAAAGATGAAATATTGTATTCGTTTACCTGCAAGTCGTCATGCGCAGAGAACCGTAAAAATTTGTGAAATATTAACTTAAAATATGAAGGGGTAACGTTAGCCGAAATATTTAAGGTCAAAGGGGTTCGGCTGACAGTCTCTGGGAATCTCTTGGGGATACTACTACAAATCTTAATATATCTCCAGGCTACTATTTAATAATATACAAAAACAAGTAGGCTAAACATATAGCCTACTTCGCGGTTATAGGCTAGAGTCAGAGAACACGAGTCAATATTTATTATTTTGCATTAATATAAATATATTTTAGAATAGAATAGAATAGAATAGAATAGAATAGAATAGAATAGAATAGAATAGAATAGAATGAGATGCATTGTGAATGTCCCTTCCGTTGTAATATCCATGGTGTATCCAGGAGATCCATCTTTCCTTGTATCATCCATGCTATGGAATGTCAAAGCTGCCGAAAAAACAAATAAATATATATACATAAATAAATAGCCACAGAAATATTATATTATACATATATATTATTAATATTATGTAGCTATTTTTTCCACATGTATTTATTTATTTATACATTTAATTATTTCACTTGTCCGCACACCTCGTGCAGTTTGTTTGGTCACTGTGGCCTCAAAGCTTTGCCTTTTCCATTTCCATTCAAATACAATTATTGATGCTCTCAAATTGGTTAATCCTGATAAATCGCATCCAAAATAAAAGTTTGTGTTTAATGTATATAAATACATACTCTTTCATGTATATATTTAAGAAATATATAATTTATCTTATATATAAATATAGCCTATTTTCTATATAACTTTCTTAAATATATATTGGCCTACATGCGGGTGTGAATTTATATATATAATAATTATACAAAGTACACACACACCACCTATTATGTAAAGATAAACTTTTATTTTGGATGTGATTAGTCGTGATTAATTGATTCATTAACAGTTACGCTAAATAAATAAATAAAATACATTTACACATTTTGATCAAATTATTTAAATACACGTCTTTTTGTTTTACATTTTTGTATATATTTCCTTGTTTATTTTTTTGTTTTACAGTTTTAAAATATTTTTGATGCTTTTATTTATTTCTTATTTCGGCAGCTTTGGCATTTCTTACACTCATGACTCTGAGGTTCCATCTGCTGAGTAGGAATTGAAGTTTGCTCCTGGCCACCACCTGCTGGCCTAGAATCCATTTTGCAGCATAATAAAATCCTTTGAAATGTCAGTTGTTGCATGTTGTTGCACCCCATAAATGATATTTATCTGACTAGATCTCCCTCATAATGTAGTGCCACATATAGTGACATGTATCCCAGGGGGTTCCTATCTTGGGTCCTGGGACATGTATCCCAGGGGGTCCCAAGAGAGTGATAGTGGTCTGTGGAAAAGTCTAGAGAAAAACTGTAATAAATAAATAAATAAATAAATAAATAAATAAATAAATAAATAAATAAATAAAAATGTGATTAAAAAGAGTTATTAATCAATTAAAGATACAATTGATTAATAAAAAATATACATTAAATATAGCTATTAAAAATGTATGTGTAACTTAATAGAAACTAATTTTAGATTTATAATATACATTTTTCAGCATATAAACTGGGTGTTTATAAAATATGCCTTTTAAATTTTAGGAGGGGGGTCTTTTTGGGGTCCGTGGCATCTAAGTATTTTATATCTCAGTAGTATAAAATTGTAATCTTTTTGAATTGTGTATAATTGTTTAGACTTTTTATTGCACTATTATAAAAACAGCCTTTTCAATACTTTAATAATAATAATTTAATAATTTACAATATTATACTAATAAGTAAAAGCAATTATAAGTGCAAAACAGAATATATTTGGGCTTCACATTTGTATTTTTGAAATGTGTCTATATTTGTGGGGTCATTTTTATATTATTTTTTCATATTTAAGTCCTCACAGGTAGTGAAACTTGTGTAACCACACATACACATTTTAAATATTACTATTTAGTTTTTTTTAGTTCATTTTTATATTTTATTTATTACCATTTTGTATTTCTAGTGCTATAAAAAATTATTACAGTACCAAGGTAACATTTCTAATTTTCATTGAGGAATTTTTTCAATTTTTCAATACACCAGAAGCAAAACTAGACAATAGATTGTTATTCCATTCAGTCTTTCATTTATTTCTGCAGCATTTATTAGCTGCAGTTCTTAACTTAGCCAGCAGATGACGCCGTTTCTTGTCACTGAACAAAAAGCAGCATGAGGCCAACCTACCGCCTTTATCACTGTATATTTACCACAGCGCTCGCCTGTTCACGTTCAGCTGCGCCCATCTAGAGGATAGAACGAACAGAAACAATACCGTTCCCTACCAAAACCTGGATATCTCACAACGGTGAGTCCAGCGGACTTTTATGTATTTATGTATTTATGTTTTAATTCTGTAAACAAGATAACATCCAATTATTTTCAGGAGGTAATATCCCATATCAGGGATGTGAGCATGGAATCAACAGCAGTCCGCTGCTGGATATAGAGGCGAAGAAAGGACCCTTATCAGCCACTTACTCATGCTAACTGACCTGCTAACTGTAGTCGGATGACTGTTACGTTACTGTCTATTGGCTACCTCAAGGGTTTATAGGTTTAGTAGTTTCACGCTGAAATCTCTATACTCTGGTGGTCTGTGTTTAACAGTAACAGCTAATTTAAAAGCTTAGAGGCTGATCTTGAGCGTTAGCGTTTGGCTTTCCTGCTGCCGATGACTGACGACTCACTCGCCGCTCCCGGTTGACTGACCGGGCAATTTATATAAGGTTTCGTGTCCTAACGTGTTTCATTTCTATGCGGCTCTCGCCAGGATTTTATCTCTCTGGCCTTTAGTGCGTCAATGATACATTGTACCAAACCTCAGGTTTAAAAGCTACGCTGTAACTGAACGCTAAATTATATCGTAGCAATATAGGTGTGAAGGAGGACAGTGCTCAAAGTCGCCCTCACTTTCCTTTCATGTCAGTGGTCAAGTGCATATGGGGGTTTACCAAAGTATTAACAACAGTAATGCAATTAATAGCATACTAGCATACTAATGGTACACAATATATTCTCAGACGCTAGGCACATTTCTCAGATTATGAACTTCTGTCATGTAATGCAGGTAAACAGACATTCTGTCTCTATTATTATGTGGCCATCAAAACTGCATGTATACAATCGTAAATTAGTGAGAAAAGTGTTATATGTATATGAAGTTTATATCATGCACATTGCAGGACACTGCACTGCTTTACTTGTCATGTCAAATACGGTTGGGTTTTGGAGGAAACTGGTTACCTGAGTACATTTTTGTAAGAGTCTTTAACTTTTATATGCTTGTTCAAACATGCTGAGCATATTCGAAAACCTCTTGAAAATTCAAGCATATATTTGGTGCTATAAAGATGCTAATGCATTGACTGGTGCATTGAGAAGTCTGACATCTTTAGTGTTTTCAGGCTCTAGCTCTGTCCATTTATATTCATGATAATTCATTTTTAGTAATACACATTATATAGTTACTGTATTTATATTGTTAGTACTAGCTAGGGTTTACTAGCATTTGCTTTTTATTATTGTTGAACTCAAATTATAAAAAGTGATAGTATTAGGTCGTATCATTTATGCATTAAGCCTAAATCAAGCCTTTTATGGGGAAGAATTGCCTTCCTGTATTATAGGGGAAGAATTTGGCCCCTTGTTAATGGATCTTGTTTGGATGATGAAGTCTCCTGCTGGTGGGAAAATAGGAATGTTAGAGGCCCGTGACTTTCATAGCGCCTCCCCAATGCCTTAAATCCTGTTTGTTTCACATCCTCATAGTTAAATAATGATACAGTGTCTTCCTTACATTAATGTTATTACATGAATATTATCATGCCACATTATGGTACAGAAGTTTTCTTGTGTGAAGGCCAATCAGTGATTTCAACTACATAACACAGCTTTACCGTTTCTCAAAGTAATCGCAATAGTATTAGTAAAAGTTTAGTTGGAAATTATGACATGACTGGAATCTAAAATATTCTCATTGTGCAAAGAAACATGAAAAATCCTACAATTATTGATGCTGTGATATTTTTCTCTCTCCAGGATGACATAATTAATCCATTCTGGATGCACAGAAGCCACTCTGTCTATGTATGGAAAAATCTCTTACTTTTGAAAACATTGGTGCTTCTGTAGTGGGACGTAGACTACTTTTGGGGACAATATGTTCAACTTTAAAAAAGACAAGGAGAAAGATGGAGTTAGGAAGGAGAAAAAGGACAAGAGAGACCGGAGGGAACGGATGTCTGCAGCTGAGCTCAGAAGCCTCGATGAGATGAGCATGAGGCGGGGTTTCTTCAACCTCAACCGGAGCTCCAAGCGGGACTCCAAGAACAAGTTGGAGATCTCGAACCCAATCCCTATTAAAGTTGCCAGCAGCAATGAGCTCAACCTGACTGACATTGAGTCAGATGGCCTCAGTAACCGCAGCAGCATGGTCCTGGATGCAGATCAGCTTAGCGCGGCCAGTTCCAGTGATGATCTGAAGGGTGATTATAGTCAAGATGGGCATCGGAGCTCTGTCAAGGAACGGGCAGCTAGGTTTGGCTCCCTCGCCATGCAAAACTCACAAATGGGTTCCATCATGAAGCGCTTCTCCTTTTCTCAGAAGAATAAAGATGAAAGTCCGTCCGAAGGTTCCACACCTTCTGGGCAGAACTCTGCTGCCCCGTCACCACAGGTAGAAACCAAAATCTTTGACCCCCAACGTAAGCCAAGTCTACAACATCAGCAGCAGCCTCCAGCTGGGAAAAAGGTGCAGATTCCTGAGATTGTGGATAAGATGTTTCCTGCGGACCTCCGCTTGCCTGCTGTCGTGCCACCGCAGACACCTGAAGTGCGGGAGCTGGTTCTCCAGAGGCGGAACACTGGAGATTTCGGGTTCTCCCTGCGGCGCACCACCATGTTGGACCGCGGCACAGATGGAAAGGTTTATCGCAGAGTAGTTCACTTTGCGGAGCCAGGTGCTGGCACTAAGGACCTGGCTCTTGGTTTGGTTCCCGGAGACAGGCTGGTGGAGATCAACGGGCGAAATGTAGAGAACAAGAGCAGGGATGAGATCGTGGAGATGATTCGACAGTCAGGCGACACAGTTCGCCTTAAAGTTCAGCCCATTCTGGAGTTAAGCGAGCTGAGTCGATGCTGGCTGAGGAACACCGAGGGGCTGCGGCGGGAAGCATTTGACGTAAGTCCATACTTTGTCTCTCTTTTCTTCTCTCGTTCATGATCACAGGCTTTCCAGGCAACTCCCCACAAGCCTGCCCAGCTTTTACACATGTAGAGCCAATTGGCTCTTCCCGAGAGTACAAGCACATCATTTAAGATGAACATGTTCTTGTGCAACCGGAAGCGGATTCCTTTCCAGGATGAACATCTGTCACAATGTGTCTAACAGAATCTTTTCTTCCTCCAGCTTTCCACAAGTGATGACTTTAATGACAGGCTTTAAAATTGTTTTGTTTGTGTTTTTCTTCACAGTTTGCTGTACAGACACAGTGCGACAGTAAATTCAGAATTTTCCCCATGGAAATTTCACATGCTACAGCACATAGTTTGCAGTTTAGATTCGGTATGCAACTATAAATTGCACTTGATATTAAAGGAGAAAGAGGCTGGTCAGGCACACTTTCTTGTGTGAGATGAGTGTGATGAATGGGTGGAAAAGGCTTTTTTTTTCTTGACAGATGGAAACGTATCTGTTATATCCTTGTTGGGTAACAGATAAGAATGGCACTTTTGCGTAAATGTTTTATTTCCTTTAGAATGGGCGGAGGTTGTGTCTTCAATAACTAGCATGTGTGTCACTACTGGTCTGGATCCAATCTGGTGCTGTCGTGCCAAGTTGCACATGTTGATGCTGAAACGTCTCTTCCTACAGTAACTGCTTGAGAACATTATGCAAGACTCCCTGATAACGACACTCATTGGATTCCTAGAATTTAGCAATGTTGTTTACTCGCTTGGAGAGCGGTACATTCAATTAACATACTCGTCTGGTCTGTAACATGCAGTTAGGAGCCCTCAGTAATTTGTAAAAAGATATTGGAATACTAAATGATGAGCCATCTTTTAAACTTAAGAGCGCACAACAAAGAGGTGTGAGACGCAATTGAGTTTTGAAACCGTGAATCAGAGTTTTGAGTCATTAAATGGTGTTTGTATAGGAAAAAAGGTGTTGCCTGTTTACTAATTACTTCCTTCAGTTTTCTGCTTGCTGACATACAAACTTAAGTGGTCCATTTGCAACTACTATATTTTTCATTAGGCTAAAAGTGGGTTTTCCAACTGGGGTTCACAATCCTTAAGGGCTTCGTTAGAAAACTGCCGGGGGTTAGCGAGATTGTGCTAAAAACGGAGTGCTCAATTAAATGGATTTTGAATTAAAATATTACATTTTTAAATTAATTATTTCATTTTAATTGAGTTTTACTTAATTACATTTATTCAATGTAAAGCTACTTACATTTATTTGAAAGTTTAGCATTAAAATCTGTAGGTGATAGCCGTTTTCTCAAATATTACTTGTTAAACCTGTTTTCCAGTAAACATATCTGCTATTTACACGTGTAACTGCTTTCTTTTTCTTTTCTTTTTTTATTACCACCTTTTAGACAGCTGTTAATATGTTATTTATTTGTTTCAGCGTCTATCCAATTTGATGACATGTCTTGTTCATTTTAAATGCAAACTAAATAGTGTGCTAAGTTATTGTGTCCGTTCCAAAATGTTTCAAACATTTTGACAGCAGACTTATTTCAGAGCGTTCTATCACATACATGCTCAAACTGCTATTCTTACAGCTAAGAAATAGCAGTTATAGTTAAATCAGAACCTCTAAATGGAAAAATTCTGTTGTATTTACAGAAAAAGTTGTATAGTTTGGCTGAGAGAAAGTTATGAATCCCAGGCCAGACTTTCGTGATGTATTGGCCTCCGGAACATTTGGGTTGAGGAATATAGAGTGTTAAGAGGAGTTCTAAGTATTTTTTTACTTATTGAAACAGACCCTGGTCTCTTTATAGTCAGTCTTGGCCTAGAGCAGGTGAAGAGCAGCTGTACTCCTGCAGGCTGAATGAACCTACAGGTGCCTGACTACACAAAGACTTGCTCATCTTTCTCATCTTCATCATCATCATCATTACTACATTTACACAATGGTAAACAATCTGTATAGCCTAGAGTAAGGAAAGCTGCCTCTCAGCTTCAGAATTTGTGTCTATAATAAATCTTAACTCAAGCACTAACATCAGGCTAATGGTACTATACTGCTGTAATGGGCTTAGAAAAATAAAGCGATCATCAGCCCTGTCTGTTGATGCAACCACATGTTTGTGAAGAACTCCTTAATGGTTTTTCCTATGGAACGGTTTTAACTTTGTGGCAGCATCGTTAATAAAGCACTTTCAGGAAATCTAAGATTTGTTTAATTTTAAGATTTGAGTGATTTTGCCCATTTGGTGACGGACCATCTCGTAACAATTAGAACAGTTCATCATGTGCTTCTGCAGATTGGTCATTGGCAAGCACCTCCATCTCATACCAGAGTGGGTCTGCTGTGCTATTTTTGGTTTTTACCAACAAACAAGAGGGGCTTACTTTGTTACATAGTTCAGTCAGCCTCCCGTTGTACTCATTATGGTTCATTACATGGCCTCAGGTCAGTGGGGGTATTCTGTGCAGCCTGTGTCGCCCTGACTCTCGCCCCCTGTCTCTCTCTCGGGTGGAGATCATAATCTGTTTGGCCTTTTGGCAAGCTATGCTACAGGCATTGTCTGGAACCTCTAATATATCCTCTGAAAGTATTAATTTTGGGCTTCTTTTGTTGTGGAGCTGTTTTAAAGTAAAGATGGGCATGACGTACTGTAGTACGGGGAAGTGACAGCAGTGATTGTTTGTTAAACACAATATTTGAATTGGTGATAGAGGGATATATAAATCAATCAGATTATTCAGACAATATTTGGACATTTTGAGATGATCAGCCAATAACCATGTCTAATTTGCAGAATAACAGAAGTGTTCTTCTATTCACTTAATCACTTCTAAGTTTTACTGACACTTGTCTATTTCTGTTCTCAAATTTCTATTGATTATTTTTTTATTTTGTGAATTGAGTAAATGTTAAAGGGATATTCTCTGGTAATCCCTACTTAAGTAATAAACTTAATGCGTAATTGAAAAAATAAAGTTATGCAAACTTGACAATTCCACATAACTTATTTTTTTTAAACTACGCATGGCTTATTTACTTAATCATTTTAAGGCAACGGGTGTCCTCACTTTTTTTAGACTTTCATTCATCTTTGGAATGCAAATAAAGATATTTTTAATGAAACTTGTGTCCCTCATTTGAAAGTCCACGTAACCAGAACATTTGACGTTTTAAGACATTCATAAAGAGAATAGAAATCCACATGATGGTTTAATCTAAGTCGTCTGAAGACACAATCTCTAGGACTGGAATTTTGTGTTCATCTTGTGGGATTTATTAAATTATATTTATATAAAAATATATTGACCACCCTAGCTTTTCACTGCTGGCCATTGAGAAATCCATAACTGTCACCCACGCAGTTTTATTTGACTCAAAGCAGTACTCAATGCAAAAGTGCCATAAATGGGCCTCATTTTCTTGATTTTGTGATAAAAAAAAATTTTGTTGTCATTTCTAGGGAATCCTTGCAATTTGATTTGTCAGACACCAATTTGCATCAATGTTTAGGGAGTGTTCGGGGAATGTGCTTAGATGATGAGTTCTGTTAAACAGCTACATGGAGCAAGTGAATGGAAGTAGTTTCATAAAGTTTAATTATTTTTGAATGCATTCCTATTATAAAATTAAGTGTGGAACAGACTATTTGACCAACAGGAAGTGGAGAGCTAGACCTTTGCTCTGGTCTGATGTGGTCTCGGGTAGTCGTGTTTTGTAGCACGTGTCTGTGGAGGATCTATGTTTGCCTGTGTGATGTCTGGAGTGCTTTACTGATTTGTGGGCCTCACTGAGCAGCGGGAGCCATTCTCAGCCCCATTGTCTCAGAAAACAAATAGCAACAGCTTTATCATTAATCCAAATAAAGAAGAGCTGTAAAACGATCTTGTTCAAGTGCAAACAAAAGCCAAGCGGAGGGAGTTCATGACAGTCTGCTCCAGCAGGCATAAGTCACGCACAGCTGGGGCCTGCTGCTTCATTGAAAGTTATCTTGATTGACCTTTTACTTTCTATAGCTTATGGCTCAGTTGTGCAGTTTTTGAGTCTTAGATTTAGCAATTGTTTCCAGGGCAAACTTTGGTGGTTTTTCTGAAGAAAAAATGTGTTGCTAGGGTGCTTTCTGGTTGCTAGGTGGCTGTTGATCCAAGTCAAAAATCCATTCCCAAGTCTCAATGATATTTATACAGATGATTTGGTCTACTTTTGTTTAAGTATACAGTATTTTTGCCATTTTATAATGGACTTTTCTTTATTCTTGTTTGGTAATTTGATTTTTAAAAAATTATATACGCCTGCTATTTTGATGGTTGGAAATATTTTAACATCCTTTTCTAATTGAATTTGGCAGAAGAGAAACTTCGCAAATAGGAACTACCCCTTCATTGCAGGAATGTCTTTGGAGTGGCTGAAGAATGGTATGTTATTCCGGCTGTTCCCTATTCCTCAGAAGAGAGCACAGCAAACATGCAGGAAGCCCTCTATTCTTCTAGGCATTGACCAGTGTAGTCAGGATGTCCTGAGATGGCCGTGAGGAAGCCAGAATAGAGACAGCACTACAGACCCTGAAACAAACAGGTAAAACTGTCTATTTTCAGCACACAGGCTGCTCTTGGTCTAGTCAGATTGTCTCGGCCAAGACAAAACTAGGTCTGGAAGCACATTTTTTGGTCATTAAGTCTTGGACATCTAAGTCTAACACATAGGGTGTGTCTTAGTGAGCTCTTTAGTTGAGTAGTTGGTGCACTTCCTAAGGAGTCAGATATATTTTAGGGCTGTCCCACTGTAAACAGCAAAAAGGAATGAAACGAGGCAGTATCTTTTGTTATTTGCTATTAGGTTAGGATAATTTATATATTTTGAAATCAGTTAAACTCAATTGACAGCATGTGTGGCAGATTAACAACAATGATATTTTTCCGCTTGTCCCTTCTTTGATTGAAAAAGAAGCAAAAATCTGTTACAGTGAGGAAACTACAATGGAAGTGAATGGGATAAATTTGTAAATGTTAACATATTCATTGTTATAATTAAATAGCTGCAAGATGCTAGTGATATTCATGTTAACCAGTGTTATTTTAGTATTTTATATATACAAATAAACTTCACTTTTACTTATGTGCTTTGTCACATATATATATATATATACATACATACATACATACATACATACATATATATATATTTCACATTTCTGCTTCCACATCCTACAAAAATGGGAACATGCATTTACTTCCATTGTTAGCCTCACAGTAACCTTAGCACGGTAGATTTGTTTGTTTTTTTGTGGCATAATTTACAATTTTAGAAAAATATCTTTGAGGTAAATAGATCTGCCATTAGTAAAGATTTTTCAGCGTCTTCAGCACTAAATGCTCTTGCTGACTGTGGAGGCATCATCATGGGTGGCAACTCGTAATGCCTGACTGACCTCCAGCAAGGTTGCACTCTACGACACTGCAGAATAGTTACAGCTGTGCACCAGATGCCCCCAGACCAACATACACGCAGAGACTGATGCAGACATTCTGACACCCAGCCTCAATGTGCCATCATGCTGTTTTACAGGGAATGTGAAAGCATGACTTTGCAGTTAACAAACCTCAGAAGTCCATCATTGCCAGAGCACTGTGGAGGCTGGGTCAAGATCACAAATATGCTTTCATTAACATACTTATACTTGTATAGGAGTCGTATCTAACAATGTTGAAATAAGTGGTAGTTGGCAATTACAGTACTTCTCATCACAATATATAAACAATCCTAAATGTCAGGTTTGCAGTATGTTGTTATAATAACCAGCTGCAATGCCTAGCACATTGTTATTGTACTGTAGTTTTTTCACTCTGTACACAGGGCCGTACTGGCTCCATCTCTGCCGCAGGACTGGCCCACAGCACCCCAGGGACATTCTGCACCACACTGCTGTACTTCCCTTCTTCTCTGCTTAGAGTAAAGCCTTAAGTGGAAGAGATGTCAGTGAATTATTGTTTTCTACCAAAAACTGTTCGCTAAACGTTTGTGGCACATTTGGTTGTTGTATTTCAGTGCACTAACTCACAACAATCCAGTTTAATAAGACTCTTCTGCTGCAGACCCCATAGGTCTATCTTCATCTGCCTTTCTGTCTCTTTCAGGCTATTGTTTGGTCTGTCATGGATAAACTTAACATTTCTAGTTAACAATTCATCTTGGTTCATTGTAGTACAATCTAGTTTGATACTTCGATTCAAATTCACTTTAGATTGAATTGGAATTTAAAAGGCATTTTCAGTTAAATTGGACGCTTTAACAGGAGGATTATTTGGATTTGGAGTGTTTGCTTGAATGGAGTCATCTGTGATAAATTAAAGGGGTACTTCAGCGCTGAGAAGATGAATCTGTATTTTAATGGGGCATTAATGTAGTTGTAGTAGAAATGTGAAATTATTCCCTGATTAAATTATAAAAATTCCCCAGAATGCTTTGCTGCCCTACGAGGCCACTCCCAAAGCCACCGATTCTGAATCACTTAGACTGGATCACTTTCACACCGTGTTCATTTTCACAAAAGCAGTTAAGTTAGAGAACAGACACTACAATTAAAAACCGAACGTGTCTGTTCAATATAATGTGATTTAGCCGCTGAGGGAGTGTCTCAAACGCAGCAGGAGTCAGATTACATTCTTCCGGATGAATGAGCTGAATGAGCTCTCGTGATGAGAGCTGAGGTAAGCGGGCCTGTGCTCGCAGCAGTCGTTCACAGCGCATGTTCAGTCTGGTGTGTTTTCAGTTCATGCCTTTGGAAGCTTAAGAAAAGGGGGACACGATCATTTGAATATACTCTAGGGTTTCTACTGGTAGAAAGCCATATGCTAATCACTGAAGTAACCCTTTAAGTGTGTTTTCCCTTCTGTCATTTAGTAACATCCATTTTAACTTGAGACATTTCTCCTCAGCTGAAACCTTCCATCTATGACCTCCCTCTTTGTTTCTTTTTTCTCTCTTTCTCTCTGCCTGTGGGTTCTGGTACTTCTGTAGCCTTGGCATTGCTTCTGAACAGTCTGTGAGCAATTTTACCAAGTTAGGTTTTTCATATGTGTATGAAAGTGTATGTAAAATAACAACCTCAGAAATCCTAGAGGCTGGAAATCCTCAACTCTGTACTGGCCCTTGACCAACAATGATAGTTACCACTTCATGGATAATATTACTTTTTTATTGTGTACACTGAATTCAGAATTTTAAGAAGATTTAAAAGAGTAGTTCACTTTAAAATGAAAATTACCCCATGATTTACTCACCCTTATGCCATCCTCTGTGTATATGACTTTCTTCTTTCTGACGAACACAATCAGAGTTATATAAATATCCTGATGCCGCCAAGCTTTATAATGGCGGTGACGGGGTCCATAGAGTTTGAAGCTCAAAAAGTGCATCCATCCATCATAATTCTTATGTACTCCCCATGGCTTTGGGGTTAATAAAGGCCTTCTGAAGTGAATCAATGTGGTTTTGGAAGAAAAATATCCATATTTAAAACTTATAATGTAAATATCTAGCTTTCACCAGATCGCCTTGCATATTTAAATTGCGCAGAAAGTGTAACGTCTCTCACAGTTCAAAACGCTTGCCCTGTGTTCTAGAGATGCGTCGCGTCATCGTAAGCGTAAGTTGAAGATGCTCTGGTGGAAGCTAGATATTTTACTTTATAAAGGTTCTGAAGGTCATTATTAACTTCCCGCAGCAGTGTGAAGTACGTTTATGATGATTTTTTTGAGCTTCAAACTTAATGGACCCCGTCAACTGCTTGGAAGCGTCATGATATACAAACTGAGTGTTTCTTCAGAGAGCTTCAAAACCAGTGTAGAAAATAGCCTATTACTTATTCATTATGATGTTTTTGTATGTAAAACCACACAAACGTCATTAGTTGACACCAGACAGACAACAGTATACATTTTTGACACCTTTAAAATGTATACAATATTGCCTACATTTAAACTCATGTAATAAACATATTAGAAGAAAAAAAATGAAACATCTACAAGTAATTCAGGAGTAATCAACCGTTCTGTTATCCCATTTCCACCATGTCAGCGCTGGTTCTCGAGCCTGAGAGGGACTTATGCTCTGCAGGTGAACTTTGAACTTCAGACCGCCCTAGCTGAAAATTGCAGTGACGCGCCTGACTCCATAACCTGCCCATAAACAAACAGTGCACAGTTGAGAACATTTTATCATCCAAATGAATTATATTCAATATATTTAGGAATAAAGTTGTGTGTTTTGAGCAAGGCACCAGGCGTTTCAAAGACAGATGCCATACTCGATTCGGTGACTCGCGTTGCATTATTGTATGTGGTTTTGTATTAAATAAAATAATTTAAAGCACAATACAATAAAAAACACAAACCTGAATTTCACAGAGGAAATGCACAAATTATCCGATTAAAACGAAGAGATAACTTCTCTGGAAATGTCTTTATTCAAACAGCACACACTCACTCAACCATCGAGCCATCATCACGTCGGGGTGGGGGAGGAGTTCATTGTTTTATTCGAGTAAATTTACTAAATTTCTTAAGTGTGTGTTAAATATTAAAAATGTTGATTTGAATAGTATTTTTTGTTGTTGTTCTTGAAACAGATCAGTTTAATTCTCCATTCTAGAATATCTTGATAGAAATTTCGCAAATATATTAAGTATATTTGAAATAAATAATTGTTTATTCAAATACTAAATTCTTTTAGTGAAAAAAACTTAAATATAACTAAATTAAATGTTTTGATTTTTTTGTCAATTATTTTGGTATGTTCAACTCATCAAGCAAATTTTACTCAGAGATTTTATTAAGTTAATAAAGTTAATTATTACTGTGATATTTACTAAGCTACATACTTTTTTTTTTTTTAGAGTGTATGTACCCTAGGTTCTTTTTTTTAATGAATGTGCTATGGAAAAAAATCAATAATTATCATTACTTGTTCCCGTGGTGACTTTGGCCTCACTGTGGATGCTCTCAGTGTTGACGGTTCAATTAAAGCAGTAAGCCAGGAGAGGTTGTGCATAATAGTGAGTTTTAGTCACTATTTTTTTACTTATCACAAATTTGTCTTGTCTGTATAAACCATGACTACAATTGCAAAAAGTAGTTTGGTGAATTCAGTGTGCAGTCACATGTGCATGAATAGCATGCATTGTCAATTTTTTGGACTTTGAATGTGTCCAGACGTTACTGTATTTTAGAGACGGAACCAGCGTTATTGTAATGTTTTATATATATGGAAATAATCTTATGATATGGAAGGCACACATACACCTCATGATTGATACCCCTGTAGCTGTAGCTCTTGGCCCTTACAGTATTATTTTACTCCACAAGACCATAAGCTCTGTTCAGGAAGCTGTTCTGATTTGATTGGCTCTCATTTTATCTCAATCTTTTCAACATCTCTAAACTCTGAAGTTAAACATTCGTTTTCTCTGGACCGCCGCAACATTTTATTTCCTCCTCCTCCTCAAAACCACACACTTGAGGTATGATAAATGACAAACTAACAATGAACATTTTTATAGCATTTATTAATCTACATTAATGTTAATTAAATAAATCCTACATAAACAATAAAAGAACAACAGCAATAATAACAGTACCCATAAATATTATTAATAATTTTTTTTACATTTAAAAGTTTACATTTAACACAATATTAAATGGGTATTAAATAATGAACAATATTATATTTATAAATCAAACTTGATTGATTTAAAAATATATAATTGTTGATGCCTAACTAAGAACTAATAATAATGTAATTAACTAATAAAGCTATGAGCCAGTTTGCAAATGAGTTCAAAATATGGTGATAAAACAGCAGAATTTAATTAAATATTCACTGCACAGAATTAATAAAAACGAATTTGGATACAAACAAATTGGATATCTTAAAGCTTTTTTTAATTTTCCCCCATATTTTAAGAGGAACATTGAGCATTAGGTCTCTCAACTGCAAAGCTGCGTGCATGCATAATACAGTGTGGCAGAAAAAGGCGATGTTGTGTTTTGTCACACTTTAGTTAGTTACTCCCAAACAGTAATACTGTTATAATTTGACTGCTAACCTTTAGGGCAGAGTGCCATGTGTCATAATGCTGGGTGTGCCGGGCAGGAGTGTGATATGAGGGAAGTAATTGAGCGTGTTCAGGAAGTCCTAGCAGAGGAACTGTGATAAAGAGCCAGTTTTTACTTACTGTGCCTGGCACATCATTTGAGATGAGCTTTTAAGTTATTTAAATGGCCATTCATCCCATGTGAATAAAATGACGTGTTGCCTTTTACAGTAGTCCTTCCGCATTTTTCTTTTCTCAGTGGTGTGCATTTTAGATTTGCATCTCTCTCTCTCTCTCTCTCTCTCTCTCTCTCTCTCTCTCTCTCTCTCTCTCTCTCTCTCTCTCTCTCTCTCTCTCTCTCTCTCTCTCTCTCTCTCTCTCTCGAATGAAATGTTTTTTTTTGGTAAACTGTCCCTTTAAGGTTCCTTGTTTCTATGAAGGGCTTGGAGGTTTTTTTTTTCTTCTCCTCCCTAAAGTTCCATTCTTGGTATTTTTGGAATTTGCTTCGGAACAAACATGACACTTCCTGAGTCTGACAGGGTCTCTGGAGAAAGCAGAGTCCATTTGAAAGTGGTGGGGCCAGAACGACATATTTCATCTTTATGCCTGAGGTCATTCCATGGGACTGTTCAATTCCATGGTGTTTTTTTTACAGTTATAGATTACGTAACATCAAGCTATGTTTCAACCGATTACATTCGTCCTGCATTGATTCAGTACAGCCCTGCTGGATGTAGCGACGCTTTCAGTTGGAGCCTGTAGGGTGACCCTAGTTTACACCCTAGTTTCCTCTAAATCCATAATCCAAAGATTACCTTTATACATATTTTTATATATATAATTAGGAACCTACTCTCCATGTTTATTGTATACATGCTAATGCGCAATGCTCTCGATGTCCTTGCCACCTGGTTTTTCACTCACCATAGTCACAATTAGACAGGAAGTCTCCAGAGGAAGGGGATAGAGCAGAATGGGGCAGACTAGACGAGCTGTGCAACCCTGGCTCAGGGCTCATTAGAGTTGAGATGCTTCCTGTAAGGATGGACCTTTCATCGATGTCATGAGAAAGTGTTCTTGCAGTGGTGTCCCATGCTGAACCCTCTCATGCTGTCTACCCTCTTTCCAGTTTCAAAACTGCAGGAAGTGAGCAAAGGCAATACAATGCATTAATGTTTATTTGATGCAAATTGAAAGGGTTAGTTCACAAAAAAGTGAAAATTCTGTAATTAATTCCTTACCCTCATGTCGCTCGACACCCGTAAGACCTTCGTTCATCACTGGGACACAAATTAAGATATTTTTGGTTGAAATCCGATGGCTCAGAATCGGTGCTCAAGAAAAATGTCTTCTTATTATCAGGTTTGAAAGCAGGTGAGATGCTTGATATTTTTGCGGAATCCATGATACTTTTTTCCAGGATATTTTGACTAAAATACAGTAGAAAAAACAGCATTTAATTGACATTTTTAATGTGTATATACTGTTTTTCCTTCTATTTAATGTGCTTTTGCTGAAGAATAATCTTACTATTTTTTTTAAATAATTTTTCAGGAATTACCTCCCTAGTCCTACTTCTACTTCTGTTCGGGCTGCCTGCTCCTAATGCCTAAGATAAAAAGCAACAGAGAGCTCCATTGAAAGCCCACTTTATAGACATTAACATTTTGCATGTGCTGCATCAGTCAGACCCACTCAGCACAGGGCCTCGGTGAAACAGCTCTGATTGGCTGTGACCCCAGCCCAGAGAAAGGCCTCTCTGTACGGCTCTACGAGGAGAATTCCCCTCTTTTTCCTTCCACTCCTCATCCCACAGCCTCTCATGTATCAGCTTGACTGTTTTTTCTGCAGGCTGGATTTAGTTGAGACTGCCGGATCATACCGTTCTCAGCATCTAAAGCTGTGGTTTCTCACAGCAATATATATCTCTAAAGGCTCTCAGGGGTTTATCCAGCAGCACGCCATACATGCATTTTTATTTGGCCTCGAATTGAGTATCAGTGACAATGTGTATTTAGCAACCCTATACACAGAATCCGCATCAAACCCCATACAGTCATGACTTAATTTGACGTAAAAAGCCTCACGGATTGTTAACCGACGCTCTGTCCTATAAATTGTAATTTATAACCCCCTGGAAATAGAAGCAATTTGAAGAGAGCGTAGAGAAAGGAATGCTCATTGCCCTGGGCTTATTCTTTTCCATGCAGTCCAGCGTGGTTGTGGTCTGGGCTGAAATACCAATGATTCCTGATGGCTCATGGTTTATTGTTTCTCTCTGGATGTTGTTCCAAGACTCATACGCTTGGCCGTGTTGGTTAAAATTAAACGCACTGCGTGTCAGTGATATCCTGTGCTGACTCCAATGGCTTATTATGGATGCTGCTCACTACATCACTCCCTCACCATTGATCATGGGACTGTGGAGAGGCCTGAAAAAGTCCTTTTATCAGAAAGTCCACCCGAGGGAGGGAGCGATGTGAGTCTTGGCATCTCTCTAAACACCATTCTCCACCAGTCTACCCCAGTAACAGAGGCCTTTATCGTCACAGTTGGAAAACGGCACAATCTGTAAGCGAGGAAGGCCCTCCCCACAGAGATAAGCCACCGTAAAGCAGTTTTAATACGTAAACGAGCTTTATTTGGATTATCTTCCAGATGTTCCACTGACTGTGAGAGTGATTGCGGGTCGGGAAATCCTCATTTAAGCATTTATAGACAACGTACTGCTGACTAAGTGTTTTATGATGACTGTACAGGCCACTTCACAGTACAACATGCTCAAAAAAAATTGTTGGTTTTTGTTGGTTTAACTTAAAAAAGTAAGTAACCTGGTTGCCTTAAAATTTTGAGTTTATTGAAAAAAAAAAAATTGTGTTGATACAATGAAGGAAATTAGTTTAATAAATAGAAACTCAAAATATTATTGTATCTGAACCACATAAAAAATAATGAATCATGAAAATAGCACTATTTGCCATGTTTCACTGCATCATCAGAAATAAAACACACACAATTACCCTATATGCTTACAAAATCTTTTAATAATATTTTAATAAAGGTTGCCGAATCTCAAAACATTTTCATTGTATTAACTCAAATTTTAATTTCAATGAACTCAAAATTTTAAGGGTAACTTTTTTTCTAAAAAATTTTTTACAGTGTAGCGCAAAATGAATATTAGAAGGTGTGTTGAAAGAAACTACAACTCATGTATTTGCAGTCAGTAAAAAAGAAATAGAAAGAAAAGCTTGTAAACAATGTTGCAGTACATTTATCTCACGAAGGCCATTAAATGACCATTGCTCGATTGTTAGCAAGAAACAAATTAATTGTTAATTAAATTTTAACAAAAATTCTGTTTCGGTTAATTTTTTTTTCTCCAGTACATAACTTCCATGAACTACTCTTTATGGTGAAATTCCTTAAATTCAGTTGGAAAACTTAAAATGCTTTGTTGGAGTGGGGAGACCTGAGGTTTGGAGGAAGTGAACAAGTGCACTCGGCGTACAGGAAAAACCACCCTCACACAGGCTAGCCATTACCCATGTGAGTCGCCAACCTCCGCAAGGCAGACCGGGTTACCAGCACAAACCCAACCGTTCCCACTGATTGACCAATATCAGATGTACTCCATCAGCCTGCCGTTCTCCATGTGAGCATCAGGGACGGGGTTTTGTCATTATGGGGATGTGCATTTCTCAGTAAGGCTGTCTGGCACTGCATCTGTAGCCAGGATTTATTTTTGAACAAGGGTGATGCTTGGTGGTCTGGTTGAAGTGGATTATGGGGTTTCGCAGTGCGCTCCAGTTTCCTTTAGGATCTCACTTTGTTTCTAACGTAATGCCTTTTGTCTTTTCCAGTTATTATTTAATTATTTAAAGAGACCTGCTACAGGCAAACTAAATAATGAAAGAGCTAGTCTGAGCACGCATGCTGCATTGAGGAACAGGGTAGAAAAGAGCTGGACTTATGGAAATTAGGAGCATGAGTTATAGGATTGTGTGTGTAATTAACCACTTTTTGTAAATGTTCTCTCCGGTAGGACCACTTCAGCTTTTGTCGACGCCCAACAACACTGCCGCCATGTTGAATATGGGGCGGTCGTCTTTAATGAAGGGCTTTTGTTTGCTGAGAGCAGCTCTCCGCCGGCTGATATATGACACGGCACGGTAATGAATGGGACTGCCAAAACACAAACACTTATCCTTTTGCTGTTTGTTACCTGCTCAGGCTAATGCTTTTACTTTACTCAAGATGTTTATGTGCTTGTGTAGCATTCACACAGTTGTTTGTGCTGTTCTTAATCATAAAATTAAATTATCATTTAGATCAGGAGTCCTTTTTGGACTGATGGATGGAGCAAATCCCCACTGTTATATATTATATAAACTAATATCAAATGTACTTGTATATACACTGATCAGGCATAACATTATGATTGGTGAAGTGAATAACACTAATTATCTCTTCATATAGAAATAATATATTAGGCAGCAAGAAGTGAACTTTTCTTCCTTAAATTTGATGTGTTAGAAGCAGGAAAAATGGGCAAGCATAAGGATTTAAGCAAGTTTGACAAGGACAAATTGTGATGGCTAGACTCGGTCAGAGCATCTCCAAAACTGCAGCTCTGTGGTGTTCCCGGTCTTCAGTGGTCAGTAACTATCAAAAGTGGTCCAAGGAAGGAGCAGTGGTGAACCGGCGACAGGGTCATGGGCGGCCAAGGCTAATCGATGCACGTGGAGAGCAAAGGCTGGCCTGTGTGGTGGTCCGATTAAACAGACGAGCTACTGTAGCTCAAATTACTCAAGAAGTTAATGCTGGTTCTGATAGAAAGGTGTCAGAATACACCTGAAACTGGCAAACAGTTTTTACCAGTACTGGAAGGTGGTCTGATGAATCATGTTTTCTTTTACATCACGTGGATGGCCGGGTACATATGAGTCAATTACTTGTGGAAGACGTGGCACCAGGATGCATTATGGGAAGAAATCAAACCGGTGGAGGCAGTGTGATGCTTCGGGCAATGTTCTGCTGGGAAACCTTGGGTCCGGTGTCATGACAAAGTTTTAAATGCCTGATCAAAAGTTGTTATACATGGTTCTGGACAAGCAATTGTTTAAAAATAAACTATGAATTCATTGCCATAATAAATACACACATACACACGCAAAACATTTATTTGAAATATGTAATTGATTGCTATAATGGGAGCAAAAACATGTTCTGAATTATTTTGACTGATAAACTAAGTACCAATTCAAAATCATGACATAGTAATGTACCTATAATGTAAATAATAAAGAATAAAAAAAACCCCCAGCAATATACAGAACAGGTGCACAAAATAAATAGATTATATACCAGACATGCTTGTATATATCTTATATACTTATATAAGCACTTATAGCTTCAGTTATATACTACTAATATATGAAACATGCTTTGTAAGACATTAAAGACTATTTTAACACAATTTAAACAGCAAAAATCAAAACGCTATTGTGTAAGAATAGTAATCAGGCTCTGAACAGATTACCTATTACAATTTCTTTCAGCCAATAGAATCGCTCTGGGGTCCTTGCGGTCATGATTTCACAGGGGGACAGGATTTGTCATTAAAACCGGCCATCTATGTAGATGTTACTTTGACACGTACAACCTTCCAAAGCATTGTTGCAGACCATGTATGCCCTTTCAGGGAAATGATATTCCCTGGATTATCTTATTCTATCTTATCTATAAACATCAATAAATCGGCCGCATTTACCCTGAATCAGTTTTTATTACATTTCTGCCAGTATTTATTTTTATTGCTGTTTAGGAGCCGAGAGTGGATTGGTTTATGCAAATGGTGTTGGCTGTTATATCTATAGCCTGAGCAGAAAGTCGCTCTGTTCTGGCTGTGATGCTAGTCATCTAGAATTGAGAAACCAGCAGGTGTCCTTCATGTTTATGACACAGGCATGCCACTGTAACATAACCTGGAATGGTTACAAAGCAAAACCCTTAACAGCCCATAGAGGTCACTTGAGGGCAACTTCAAGTGGAGGAATACAGAGCACACAAATTCACTTTCCCTCTCATGGAAAACAAATAAAGTTCCTCAGTGTTTGTTTGGCAACAGTAGCTTGCACCAAGGGCTCTCTGATCATGCTGGTATTTGGTGTTTACTCAGTTGCTGGATATTGCGGTCACCACAGTGGTTGGCATAGCAAGCCAGGCCAATCAATGAATGCCTAATGGCACTTCTTTTCATTCATGGCAGATCCACCGGTGTGATTATTTGAGAACAAAATAGCATGTTGTTTTGAAAATTTATTTTGATTGATAATTTTGATCTCGGTTTACTGCTATATCTTGACTTTATTTAAGAGCTAGTTTATTTATTTATCAAATTTTTCCTTTTCCTTCTTCTTTTGTTTATATTATATTTTAGAGTTGTGCTTGCAAACACACTGAATAATTAAATTTTTTGCTATATCTGTTCTTATGGCTGCTGATCAAATACGTATGAGAACTGCTTCTGTAGAGCCTTTCAGCTCTTCATTGCGGGAATGTGAAGCCTGAAGTGGTTGGTTATGCCTAGATTCAGTGCCAATTTCTCTGCCTAAGTAGATGCTGGCATGAAACCACCCTGAATGCCAGATGGCAGCTATATGAGTCGGTTACATGTGGACAAAGGGCCGTTATTGAGTAAGAAAAGAGACCGTGTGTCATCTTAATGATGGATTAAAGCGCAAAGCTTCTGTCATGCTTAGAGATGCTGTGGAAAGTGATGACGCAAGGCTTCTTCTCTTTAATGGAGTCTTGTGTTTGATCTCTGATAAAGGCATCCCTTTTTAAAGCCTATTCACAATAAGTAGATGGTTGGTGGCTGTGTGGTGGCGAAATGTAATTATGATGGTAATCATGGCTTTGTTCAGTTTGAATGAAGTTTGTTGGGTGTGTTTCGAAAGGCCCTTGCGGATCAGTATAGAAGATGGTTTTTCCTAGATTAAGATAAATAGGAGATGTGCCATGAATTTTGGTTAGCCACTGGTTGTTTGTGTGCTGTTACATTGTGTGCATGCTATTTCTGCTTCCATCACAAGGAAATCCAAACATTCTGTATATACACACACAGTAGTGGCCAAAAGTTATGTCTGGCCTATGAAAATTCACATATTCACCCTTTGCGACTAGGTTTTGAACATAAAAGGCTAAACAGTTTCTGACATTTTCAGTGCGTGTTTGCATGAGGTAATCGGAGATGCTAACTCAAGCACGCCTTCTTCTTGACAGGGGGCAGGGAGCAACATCTAATTTGCATTTAAATGGACATGAAAAATGCATGTTTTTGCCCACCCTCAAAAAGTGACAATTTTAACATGCTATAAAAATGATCTGTGGGGTAAAACTTCACATACACACTCTGGACATCAGAGACTTATTTTACATCTTGTAAAAAGGGGCATTATAGGACCTCTTTAAAAATCAAAATTCAAAGCACATTGAGTATTTGAGTCCGTTGTTTTATTTGTTACAACACAATAAAACATCCCAAATTGTGTGAACATACTTTTTAGCCAGGATGATGTACAAAGGTATTTTTTGCCAAATAATTTATAGTGAGGTTAATAATACCTTAACTAAGTTGGTGTCTTGTTCTTTTAGTGTAATTGGATAGTTTAATTGAATGTATAAGGTCATTAAAACAAGTATCCTCTCTGGACATCTGGCCACTACTGTATATGGACAAATGTATTAGGACACACCTCTGTTGTTTCAGTCAGACTCATTTGCCACAGGTATATAAAATCAAGCACCTAGCTATTTGTGAAAATTTTTCAGTTAAATTTGGGTAAGAAATGTGGTATTATTGGAAAATGGATGACCACGTAAAGTCCCAGAGCAGGGTCACCGAGTGCTGTGGAGCATGTTGCGTTAAAGTTATTGACACTCTGCTGATGCCATAGGTGAACAGTTCCAAACTTCCGCTGGCATTAATATCAGCACAAAAACGGTGTGGCGGGAGCTTCATGGAATAGGTTTTCAAGGGTGAGCAGCTGCATGCAAGCCTTGCATCACCAGGTACAATGCCTAGCGTTGGAGGGAGTGGTGTAAAGCACACCACCATTGGACTCTGGAGCTGTGGAAATGTGTTCTGTGGAGTGATGAATTGTGCTTCCCTGTTTGTTTTTAGTTTGGCAGATGCCATGCAGAAGAAAGTTACTTTTCTGACTACATTTTGCTATCTGTAAAGTTTATTGGAGGAGGGATAATGGTGTGGGGCTGTTTTACTTTCAATACCAAGACAATGCTGAACAATGCTATGGACTATGCTATGCTTCCATCTTTGTGGGAAAAGTTTGGGGAAGGCCTTTTTCTATTCCAGCATGACTATGCCCCAACCCCAATGTAAATATATGGTTGAATGAGTTTGGTGTGGAAGAACTGGCCTGCACAGCCTTGACCTCAACCCCATTGCACATCTTTAGGATGAACTGCCAGGACATGAACCATGTGTTTCTTGCTTGTATCCCTCAAGTGTAGAGCTCTGCAATGTCTCTCTCTATTACTGTAACCACAGCTATGTGTCCCAGAATGCAATGGGCTCCAGGCACAGGGCAGTGCGGTGTGGTTTAGCTTCAGAGCGGAACTGACCCTGGCTTCAAAAAACAGTGTTGTCATCTTGGACCCAGTGCCAGTTCAGAAGCCTGACATTTTAAATCCAGCCAAAAGAGTTTAAATGCTCTTTATTCATCTGAGGGCACATTCAGAGCAAAAGCTACTCCAAAAACAATGAGACTAGTGAATATGGTCTTTCGACAATGATGTGTATGAACATTGTAATGCAATTATGCTTTGTTAAAACATTAGTTAGATTCTTTCCTAGAACAGAAGAACTCTTTCCAACTGGATGTTTCCTGAGTCCAACGAAAGCTCTTGAACAGGAATTCACATGTGCTAGCATGCTTCACAGGGAACCACTGGTTAAGAGGCGTTTATGTAATACCACAAATGCAATATGTTTCCAGTCGATGGACTGTCAGTTTGATACAGTGTTTGGTATTCAAGTAAATCCATTACAGGAAGAACCCACCCATGCTGTTTGTAACTTTTGATTGGTTACTGATGTGCTCATCAATTCATTCCTGACCTTCGACCCGGTGCAGGGGTGAAAGGTCAGCTAAATTCCTTAAGTTGTGTAAATGCAGGCTCCATATTTCTTCTGCATTCCACAAAGATTAGCACAGACAGACAGAATTAGCTTGGCTGCTAAACAAATGTTGATTGTGGCTGTAAAGAGGCTTGCCATGCAGGCCTGGACGCTTCTAGTGCTGCAACTCAGCACGTTTGGTGACAATGGTCCACAACAGTAACAAAATCCAGTCTGTTATGTTTTATTTGATTTGAGATGTCAAAGTGGAACTTTAAAGCTGGTCAAGGTGAAGCAATGAATTGTGGCAGCCTTGGCGGAGTTTTCTTGACCTTTATGGCTGCTTTTAAATGTCTTATACTTGTCAGATCTAATGGCTACTGTCAAGCAGCTCTACACGGATCTGCTCTTCATCACATAAGCCACACTTAACACAGCCTGTGCTTAATGTAGTGCACTCTCCCCTTCCTAGAGGCACAGACACACAGTTCACAGTAAGGCACACACACACCTTTTCTACCAAAATGGTGGCGTTTCTTGTGCTGCTGCTGGACCTGGTGATTTGTGAATCTCTCTTAGAACTGGCATGAACAAACTTGAACTGAAGACTTTCAAACTTGGATCTGAGGAACTATATATAATAAGCACTATACAAATCAATTTGAATTGAACTAAACTGTTTCTCCTTATGTATTTAACATGATTCTAATGGTTGGTTTTACACCTTTAAAAAAAAAAAGTTTTACTCCTTTTTATACCTTTATGGGTGTTGTTGGGTAGATGACTGGGTCAGAGCAATGTTGCCTTGCCTGATGAATCCCGTTTTCTTTAAAATAATGTGGATGGCCTGGTGCGTGTGCATGACTTACCTGGGGAACACATGGCACCAGGATGCAGTATTGGAGGAAGGCAAGCTCTGGGCAATGTTCTGCTGGAAAACGTCATACGTACTATAACTGCCTTTTGTATTTTAGGCATCATATTTGGGCACCTTTGCATTGATTGTTTACAGTGTAACTTGAAATGTCACTACCATTTAAAAGTTTGGGGTCAGGAAGATTTTAAAGGTCCTATAGCATGGAGTTTTTAAATTCTTTTATAATGTTTCCTGAGGTGTACTTATGGTTTTTACATCAAAAGATGTCATAATTTAGAAATACAAGGCATTTTTTCTATACTGATATTAGCCCTCTGGATTGAATGCTCTGTTTCAAGGGGCATGTCTGCTGTGAGACTTCAGTAAAAACACCAACTGTTGTAATAGGCTGGCATCTTTGCATTTGAAATGAGATGATGTGGTGGAGGGGGCGTGGCTAAGTCAGGCGCAAGTAGTAGCTGCAGCACTGACAGTCCAGAGAGACACAGAGAGCTAGGGAAAGATTGCTGAGAAATTGTTATTGTACCGAGTTGTTGAGAGCGCTGTGCGTGCGCAAATTTATTTTGTTTGTATCTGATTGCTCTGAATAAACACGAGTGAACTTTGCAACGTTATTTCTCTTACAAAATGCTTTAAATAACAGATTTGCTTCATGCTACTAACAGGAAACTAAGTTGATCGTTTTAGTCACTGGCTTGATTCACTGATACATCAAGACGGCCAGCGGCGGAACTGATAGTATTAAACGATTTAGAATGAAAGTCTGTGTGAACTTGAATCATTTCTCTACTAATTCTCTGCGTGGGCAAAGCAGAGGAAAGGGAGGAAACCTTTCCTGGTATGACGTCATAACAGGAGAATTCAAGATCCGCTCGTATGGGCTATCATTTTCTCAAAAGCAGAGAAAGACAGCCAGAACTCGGTTTACACTGATTAAAATTTATAGCCACTTGGGGATAATATTCAGGCTAGGGGAACTCATATTAATGTTGAAAAACCTCATACAATTAAAATATCATGCCTTGGGACCTTACATTTTTTTTTAAATGAGTCATTTATTTGTTAAAATAGCAATATTGTGAATGTTACAATTTAAAATAACAGTTTATAAAATGTAAAACAATAGTGTAAAAGATTAGATTGATCAAATAAAAGTATTCATTCAAACAATATAATGTTTGTTTACAAAATTATATGATGAACTGCCTAATTTAGCAGCTGGTAACAGTTTTTATTATTATATGTGTGTGTGTGTGTGTGTGTGTGTGTGTGTGTGTGTGTGTGTGTGTGTGTGTGTGTGTGTGTGTGTGTGTGTGTGTGTGTGTGTTAAGGCATCCAACATTTTGAGTCACATCCTGTAAAGGAGGAGGGGGGTCTGTCTGTAACAGTGACCCAGATGTGCCAGCCAGTACCCTTGAGCACAGCCAAGACATGACTGGCTCAGTGAGGTGTGTTTAACCTGGTTCTGAGCACATTAACACTCATAAAACAGTTTCCTTATGAAGTACTCATGGATAAACAGAAATCTGCCCATTTTCCATGATTTAAGAATGGAGTGGCAGGGGGCATCTGAGAAGGAGGGAAAAGAAGCTGAACAAATATCATAGCTATCAAAATCCAGTGTTCAGCATTTTGCGTATGTGAGTTTTTGTTGTAGATGTCTTTAAAAAAAATATATATATATTGTTGTTTATTGTGCAAATTAATTGAGATTTCTTACAGCTCTTACAGGTTGTTGGCCTTGTCTGTTTCGTTGCTTCTATTACTCTCCCCTTTTTTGTAAGTCGCTTTGGATAAAAGCGTCTGCTAAATGATTAAATGTAAATGTAAATGAACATGTTCAATACTGCTGCTCAAGTTCTCCTCTTCTCTGACACTCGCACTCCGCTTCTACTCTATTTACTCAATCCTTGGGTTAGGCGTAATGTAGTCTTAGCCTACATTAAGATATCACGCCCACAGACGGTTGGCTGCATATGGCATAGAAACAGGGAAACACTTCTGGAGTTTACTTTACTTTACTTTCAACATGGTCGTTTAGCCTTGTGATTGATCAGGCCCCTAATTATATTGTGCTCCCATCTGCATGTTTGTAGTGATGCTTTGCTGTGGGGTTTGGTTAAACTGTATTCCAGAAAAGTAAATGGCTTCAGTCATGTGTCTTCGATTGTAGATAGCAGCCATGTCACTATGTAGCCCAAAACTGGTTGCCTACTAAAGCTAAGCAGGTTTGAGCCTGGTTAGTAGTAACTGGTTGTGAGTGTTCCTGGCAAGACTAGGTTGGTGCTTTAAGAGGTGTTAGTGGGACCAGCAGGGGACGCTCACCCTGTGGTCTGTGTGGTTCCTAATGCCCCAGTTTAGTGACGGGGACTGTAACAAGCACCTTCCTTCAATAACACGTTGAACCGTGGTCCTGACACTTTGTGGTCATTAAAAAATCCTATGGCGCTTCTCGTAAAAGAATATGCATCTCAATCATGGCATCGTAATATTAATCCCAGTGCTTTCAGTTGGCTCTATCACTCTCCCTCCTCTCCACCTATCTGGAGATTGGTGAGTGCACTGGTGCCATTGTTCTGTGGCTGCCATTACTGTGCGCCGGTGGTGGTTGAGGAGAGACCGACCCCCTGATATGCCTGTAAATCATTTTGGGTGTAGGCTATAGTAGTACGTAGTAAAGCTCTATAAAAATGTCTCATTCATTTTACAGCATTTATGTCATGCATGCACAATTGTTCATTCTGTTCATTGTTTGTCGCAATATAAGGAAAAGGAATGACTCAGTCTCTGTTTGGGGAAAATATCTGTTTAGATGACAAATGGATGGTTTACACTGATCAGTTGTTAAATAACGCCTAGGGATAAGATCAGGAGGATAAGATATTCATCAAGTGTAAGATATCTGTGTCTCGTGTTTGACCCAGTTGTGTTCTGAGGTCGCATTTACATTTATGCATTTAGCAGACGCTTTTATCCAAAGCGACTTACAACTCAGGAGTACAGGAAGCGATCTGCCAAGAAGAGGCAAAGAAATGCATAAAGTGCTGTAAATACCAAGATTTGTATACTACTCAGAGTAGCAAAACCCAGAAAAAGGGAAGAAGAAAAGAAAAATAGAGGAGGAAGAGTTCAGAGGTTAGAAGTTTTTTTTTGTTTTGTTTTTTATGATAAGATTAAGTGCTCATGGAAGAGATGAGTTTTTACCTGTCTTTTGAATGAAGCAAGTGATTCTGTCGTGCGTATGGAGGACGGAAGATCATTCCACCAACCAGGAACAATGAATGAAAAAGTTCTGGAGAGGGACATTTCAGTTTGGCTTTGCTGGGAAAGCAGAAGAGAAGACGGATTTGTTACCTTGCTGCCCAGTCTTGAGTTCACTTCCTCTAGGAATCTTTTGGTAATGAGGATGTCCAGCAGTAATGATCGGGGAAAATGAGGCCAATGTTGGCATTGGTTATGTAAGGACGGGTGGTATGTGTGTTTTCTATCTCTAGACTGAGCTCTCAGATTGTCTTTTCTACATGCACTCTTTCTTCTCACTTTATTGAATGATGCTGCACCAGGTACTTCTCCTACCCCCCCAACAGCTAACTCTCTGTGTCCGCCCGCACAGGGCTTTTACCGAGTTATTTCTGGCTATAAGCAGCTCTTGCATGAGTCAGGTTGATGTCAGCATCTTTGACAAGGTCTGCTGAGCTCTGTACTGTCACACCCTGGCCTGGCCATCATGCCATTGATTTAGGGACTGAGGATATCCATCTTTTCTCTTTTTTTACTGTGGACGTGTGTTTTCTTGCATTGAGGGGATTGTGTACAGTCTGGGCTGTGATTTAATGCGTTTATCTCTGTTTCTGGAGACAGGAAGATGATTTGAATTCATGATATAGAGGATTTGTCTGGGTGTGGTAGAGTTTTTGCATGCAGCTGTATGTGTGTGAGCATAATCCACTTTTGTGGTTTTTACTAGTGCCACTGTAATTGCTTTGGGCATTATGAAAGATTATACAGTAAATTGTACAGTCTCTGTACTAAACCTAAAGCTTAAATTTATTCTTGACCATGTTCATTTTGATGATCTCAGTCAGGGCTTCATTGGGAAGACACTGTCCGTGAAAAAGTATTTGTTTGCTCTGTAGCAAATAATGTACCATAAAGCATTTAACATAAAGCATGACTGTAAGCTTGCTCATCTTGATGGCTGGACTGAGACCTGCTACCCAGAGTCAATCTTGGCTTTGATTTTTGTGTCTGGATTTACTCTTTTCCAAGGCCTTGATCCAATAAAAATGACATGTTTATCTTTGCATGTGAACCTTTGCAATATAATTTAAGATATTGTTTCATAAAAAATATCTGATGAAAGTACCTGTTTATTTTGATATGCCTTATTCATACTTTTCTAAAATAATGCCTCTTCTGCTTGGTTTGCCTTATTCATACTTTTCTAAAATAATGCCTCTTCTGCTTGGTTTGCCTTATTCATACTTTTCTAAAATAATGGCTCTTCTGCTTGGTTTGCCTTATTCATACTTTTCTAAAATAATGGCTCTTCTGCTTGGTTCTAATAGTATTGCCTCTAGTTAGCATTGGTTAGCAAAGAAGTTTATCAGCAGCAAAAACCTTAATTATAAACAAAAACTATAATTAGAATGTAAAAAATACTGCAAGTTTCTCCTAATTTTTTTGCATTGCAGTAGTCATGTTCCAAGCAAGTGCAGGTGTTTAGCCTTCCTATGTAAATGATTAAAGGTGCACTATGTAGTATTTTTGCAGTAAAATATCCAAAAACCACTAGGCCGGTGTTATATAATTTGTTCAGTTGAGGAACTACAATATCCCAAATGTTTCAACTATTTGTAAATTGTGAGAAAATTGCTATTTTAACTATGGACCGGGACGTTTCAGCATAGCATCTGAGGGAGTCGCCTGTCAATTGCGTCATATCTGTGCCTTGGTTTCGGGTTTTATTTGGCAGGAGCGCTTCATTCTTAGCAGTGTGAACAGGTGAACGCACGGAGCAACGTCATAACATCATTTTCAACACACTTAAATGTATTTTATAAACAGAGCTGCATTACTTCATAACCGGAAGAGCGGATCAGAGCAGGCGCCCGGCGACTGTGTCCCGTCCAGTCATAATAAAAGTTCCGGTATTCGCGATGCGGGTGTTTGTTTAACAATCGCTCCAGCAGCCGTGCTCAGCTCCACAACACTCGGTCCTGCTCTACTTTACACTACAGTAACGTTAATAACCGCATATATGAACGTGATTTCTGCCCGAGTCCTATTTTCCACCGGCTGTGAGGTGAGGACCACATATCCCAAGATACTGTGCTCAAACTTTGTTTAGAATAGGCGCCCTCCAGTGGACAGAAAGTTGCATAGTGCACCTTTAAGATTGAATAAATCCTATATAATATATATGCTATCGTTCAGAGGTTTCATATGTTTTAGAAGTATCTTTTGTGTAATAAAGTAATATATTCCTTTAATGGCAAAGCTGAATTTTTAGCATCATTACTTCAGTCTTCAGTGTCACATAATACTTCAGAATTCATTCAGATATGCTGCACAAGAAACAGCTGTTTTCTTTATTATTAACGTCTATTAAATATTATTTATCTTATTATTAAAATGGTGGTACTTCCCTAAATATTTTTATGGAAACCATGATAATCTTTTTTTCAGGATTCTTTGAATAGAAGTTTCAAAAGAACAGCATTTATTTGAAATATATATTTTTTTGTAACAATATAAAGATCGTATTATATTATATCTTAATTAAATATACTTTTTCATACTTGGCTAATCAATTAATAGGCAATATATACAATGATGAATGATAAATGTGAATGAATTTCAGCACTTGATACCGTATTAATAAAATCTCAAAATCTGTGATCCAAGTAACATTACAATTTAGTTCAGTGCTCTGGGGAATCTCTGGGTGGGACAGGCTGCAGAATAAATTCTAGGTCTACAGTGATCAGAGTGCACGCTGACCTTGTCATTGTCCTGCCAGTGCTAATAGAGTGTGTGTGTGACAGTTTTAGGCAGAGGTGAGAGTGTTCTCGTTTGTTCCTGGCTGTTCTGTGTTGCGTACTCTTCTCATTATCCCCGGCTGACAGCCTCATAGCTCACATTCCTCTCCTCTTCCTCTCTGTCTCTTCCCCAGATCGGCCTGCAGTGTCAGCTCTGCTTCAGTCTGTTTCTCCCTCCCCCTCATCGTGTTCTCCCACAAAGCCGTGCATGCCGCCATAGTGGTCTTTTAATCCACCGCACAGACACACGTGGGCGTGCTGTGTCCTCTTCAGGACGTGCCGTAGCATAGACTCCTCGCACCACACCCCGAGCCGCCACAGGCCTGTACCAACACCATCTGCAGACAGAGCCTGCGCTATCACCTCCTCTGTCTCCTGCAGGGCGATTTCTATATGCGAGACACAACACCAAATCTCCAGGCTATTGTCTGCACTACCTGGAAAATGATAGTGGGAGTGAAAAGTACACTAGTGAAAAGAGGTGAAAACAACCAGCCTCCCTTCAGAGGGTGTGTTGACCACTGCTGGCTTTCAGGGCTACTTTAAAAAGGCCTACAGCACCCTCTTGTGTGTGAGTGCCAATATAGCGAGAATTTCTAAAATGCCCCTCCTAGTGGCACGTTATGACAGTACAGTTAAGAAAAATCACTCCCTGACTCTCTCCATAGAGGAAATGATTGATTTTGGCTGTGATTCTTTGCTGAGACCAAGTTTGAGAACAGTTTGAGCTCAGCTGTGCACTGCAGTTTCCTGTTGCTTTAGGAAGAAACACTTTGAACTGAGGATCATACTTTTTCTTTATTTTCTCATCTCACTTTGACAAACATACAAAATAATATCAAAACAATCAATTATTTTTTAATTTAACATCTTTCTACCATATACCATATTATGAAACATTTCATAAAAATTCAGAGGGAAGAGGATTTTGCTCTGTTCCCTACACAAAGCTATCATATGTTTTTTTTTTTCCTTTTTTCACAATTTTTTATTTATTTATAATGCATGAATACATAAATGCATATAACATTCATTTTTCTTATACCAAAAACTAACAAAAAAGAAGAAAAAAAAGAAGGGCAAAGATGACATTGCATTTAGTTTACAGTAAGAGAAGGTAAATGTTTTAAATAGGGGCCCCATATTTTTTCAAAAGTTCTCGTAGATTTCCTAACATTAAAAATAATTTTCTCAGGGTGCAGTATGAAATGAGTTCATTGATCCATTGTCGTCTGGATGGGGAGTGAATCAACTTCTGGTTCACTTATATGCATTTTTTTTTCCAGCAGTTCCTGCTAACAGTAGAAAATACTTTTTTATGATGAGAACAGACTAACAAATCAATATTCCCAATCCCATTCAGTCATTCAGTACAGGACAATTCCAAAGCATATGAAGTAAATTTCCTTCAGATGTTTTACACCTTTGACATTTTGAAGATATATCAGTATTTAGCATGAAGTTTTTGAACAAACTAAAATATACCACCAAACCATTTTCTTTTATGTATTTATGTATGTATGTAATGTAATGTCAGCTGTTTTTAGCTGTGTTTAAAAACAGTTGTATTGTGAAATATTATTACAATTTGAAATATTTATTCTTGTTATGGCAAAGCTGAATTTTCAGCATCATTACTTCACTCTTCACTCTTCAGTGATCATGATCCTTCAGAAATCATTCTAATATGCTGACTTGCTGCTCAAGAATCATTTATTTTTATTATCAATGTTAAAAGCAGTTGTGCTTCTTAATATTTCTGTGAAAAACCTGATACATTTTTTTCAGGTATCCTTGAAAGTTCAAAAGAACAGCATTTAGTTGGAATATATTTTATTTTTTTAAACATGTTAGTCTTTACCATCACTTTTCATCATTTTAATGCATCCTTGCTGACCCCAAACTTGTAAGCCTCGTGGGCATGGACTACTATTTGGTAATTTTGGAGTTTGACAGCTCCAGTCTCCATCCACATAAAAGAGTGAAAGTTATTCTTCCAAACTTTACCTTTTTTATGGTTCCACAGTATAGAGAAAGGCACATGGGTTTGGAATGACATCATGGTGCAGTCAGTCTTTGGTGCTCATCTCTCACACTGATATATATATCTGTTCATTAGGTGTAAGCCACGGCAGCTTTTATTTCCAGTGTGCTCTGCACTTTGAAAAGGCTCTGTGTAGGAAGTGCCAAGGCCTTGCGTCATTTCCTCAACATTCTCTCTCAGCGCTTCTGTTTTTCTCCTCTGTTTCCCCTCTCCGACATACTCCTCTGTATCTCTCAGTAGAGAGAAAAACGCTAAGCCAGCGCTCAAGGCCTTGATGCTCGCTCCACATCTTCCAACGACAAAGTTTACACCTTCGTTAAACTTTTGAAAAGTTTGAGAGCTTCGACACGACCTGCGTTCTTTGAAACCAGCAGACACCCTCACATGTGCATGCCTCCACTGGACCAACGTTTGCTCTGGAGCAGCTGAGCAGGAGAAGCAACTGTGGAGCTGTCCATCTCCCAGCCTACATTTTTGGGGGTGGGGAGAAAGCAGGAGCGTTACAGCGGTGGTACTTGGGCTTTTTATTTTTAGACTCTTCCTGACCCTCTACCACGACAGCTGTCTTTCTCCTCCTCCTTCTCTGACAGAGCAGTGTCAGGAATAGCCTATCGCTTTGCACCTCTCAAAACTAGGGCTGCCGGTTAGTGTGACACAAGACTGCTGGTTCTCAAGACCGTCTCTCTTTCTTGAACACACACATAAATGTGCTTTCGCCCGCCGCTCTTCTTCATCTCTGATCTTGGTAAGGGAGCGACGGTAACTGTTTGGAGCTGCTGCAGAGGATCTCAGGTAAGGCGGCAGGCGTTGCTTATGGTCCTGGATTGGGGAATCTGTAGATCTAGACCTGTGGAGGAGTCAGTTGGCTCGGAGTTCTGCTGCAGTCTGGACTCGGGCCTGCTCCATCACCTATTTTTAGGCTTGAGTGTGATGGCACACCGGGAGCAATGACCGGGCTAGCTAGTGCTAATGCTAAATTCCTTGAGTTTTACAATTTCACTTGAAAATATGAATTTAGTTAAAGGTTTTCTTGTACTGTTGTGTGTTAACATGGCTGGTTTGTTTGGATTGTGCTGTGCAATTTGGTATTTTGAGACTAGAATGGAGCGCTGGATTGGCATTTCTGACGTTAAGTGCTGAAGTCCATTAAAGCTCAATAGAGGCTTTTGTAAAGATGCTCTTGTGGAAAAAGGTAGTGTCATTTTAGCCATTTATGTAGTGGTCATTGTACTCTTGAGAGTTGAGACGAATGTTTCAAATGGGTCTTATGCTTGGACTTCTGTGGCTATTTTCTAACGCTTTTGAACTATTCTATGACTGTCAAGTGTTTGATAGATGAAGTCAGTGGGTTATTTTGTGTATACAGTCATTGGATCATATGCTTCACAGTCTGTCTGCAGAAGCTTTTATTGATGTGCCCATAAACTTTCAGCTGTTCAATTATGTCTCTTTTGTTGAGCTAAATTGCTGTTGCTGGCTTGTATTTATTCTGTTTTGGTGTAGGCTACTTCATTTCTCAATTGAATTATAATTGGTTTCAGGAAGTGGATTTAATTTTGTTAGCTGAATTGCGTTTAATCTCCATAAATGCCTAAATTGGCCATGACATTAATTCCATCCTTTTGTTACTTTGTGTCCTCGAGAAACATCTAGAATAATAGCCGTTTGAGTCTACCAGTCCCGTGTTGAGTGAAGAGACCACTTTAATTTAGATTTGGCTAATGTGTAGTCTTGTTATACGTGGAAAAATTATGTATTTTATCCTATTAACAATGTTAATTCCAATGTAATACTTGTTAATACCAGAAATATATATCCAGGTGAATTTATACTTGTTGGTAAAATAAATATTTTTTTTTTGCTTTACATTTGGTTTTCAGTACAAATGTATTATTATTATTTTGACAGTTTTTTTTGCATATGAGAATAGAATATTTAAGGGAATCTAAATGCTTTTAGAAAAAAAAACTAAACATCATATTGGTCATATTTAATGTTAATATTTTTGTATCCATTTTTTAAAATCCATTTCATAACCAAAAGATTTCATTTTTCTTCTGGTTTTGTTACTGTTCGCACATCCACCCTGTTGTGTGTTATAATGTGGGCTGCTTCTTGCCCATGTGTCTGCTTTTTAAAAAGTCTGTGCTGTCAGTATCACAGTGCTCCGTTAACAGATAAGCATGCCATGAGTAACTTTTTATAGATGCAGTGTGTCTGATGGCTGGAAGGCCTGTTGAAGGGTCAGTGGTGGCATGAGGGGCTTTAGGGGAGTTCAGAGTGGGGATCTGGATATAGAGTTAGAGGACGGCAGCTACATTCAACCGACCTAGTGGGAGATCCCAGAGTAATCCATACAGCTGATACTGTACAATGTGGTAGTGTGACAATGAAGTGAAACTGCTTTGTGTTTACAAACAAAAGGAAGATCTCATCCAAAAGGAAGATTTTGTCATTTACTCATACTCATGTTGTTCCAAACCTAAATAACTTTGTTGTGTGGAACTAAAAAGGAACCGTTTTTAAAAGTGAAAGTGTTTCAGGGGCTTTCAAGCTTCCAAAAGAACAAATAAGCTCCATAAAATATTCTATATGATTTGTGTGCTATATTAGTTTTTTGTGCTTGTGTGCAAATTATGCGCCATTCAAATATATGTAAATATAAATTCAGGGAGATGTTTGGATTGAGGCATAGTTGACTTGCACATAATATCACTGATGTAGTTTTGTGTTTTTAATTGAATTGTTCCATAATAAATAGGCATATTTCCGTTCAAATGGCTTTAGTTGGATAAAAGTCAGACTGCAGCCATAAAATGAGCCCTCTTTTGACCCCCCATAGGTCTATTATATGTCTCTTGTTGTAATATGCCGACAAGTTAAGAATAATCTTCATTTTAGGAATCTTTTTAATGTCATATTTAAATAAATAGCCTTAATATGCAACTTGAGGCACATCCAGAGTGTTTAATCATCTCTTTTTACCCAACAGAGCCAAGAACAACCTCTTCTTTCCAGCATTGTGGGTCTTGTTTACCTGAAGTTTGTGACCTCACATAACATAACTGTGAAGACCAGCATCCATTGTGCCAGCTTCTTGTCTGCTGGTCCCTCCATCTGTCACCCATCTTTCCATCCCGACCTCCCTCCTTCATCAAACCCTTACCCGGCCCAGCCCATGACAGCAGCGCTGCCAGCATGGCATTCTCATCACGCTTTTCCTTCTGGGAGCAAAAGGAAAGTGATGTTCCATTCTCCATTCTCATCTTTCTGCACTGTGTGACATCAGCTGGGTGGTGTGCATGAAATGCACCATTGATCTCACTTTTATATCTATCTGTAGCAATGCACTGGGGTGCCGTGTGCACGGTTCATAAGCGCACAGTTGCTAACGGCCTCTGTTCAGGGCATGCGTGTGCATTTGTGTGTTCTGGGCAGATGGAAAACACAGATCACTGTGTGAAAATTATCAGTGTGGTTCAATGTCATGGGAGAATGTAGTTCATCAGCTCTCTGCCATAGCTCTTTTGATTACATTTTGAAAAGCTGCCACTGGCTGGAACATGGCAGTATACTAATGCTACTGCTTAAAATGGAAAGCACTGTAAATTGGTGTCTTATTAGACTTCAAGATGTTACATTTTTCTGTCAAACTTAGTCCTTAAAAAAATATCCTGCATGAAATGTGTTGGATACATCTGCATAAAAGCCTCAGCATAAACGTATTGTCCTAAATCAAATGCTAATGACCTTTTTACATGGACCTTTATAGATCAAAGAAGAGAACAAGCCAAACTCCAAGAGTTCAAAAGACAATGTAAGTCTCTAGATATTGTGCATACTAACAAATTATTACAGCTCTTCTATACTGCGCTCACAGGCAAGAGACGCACTTATAAAAAGAGATGAAATGCAAATTGAAAAGCACTCTGTTTATTTGTGCTTAGTTACATGTCTAATTGCATATTTTCAGTTATTTTTTAGAATAATACGCTGTCAGTTACAAGTCCTGTGTTTTGACACAGGATGCAGAATTGTTGTCACAGGAAGCCTGATTGAGTGGCTGTTTCAGTATAGCACTTTTGAGAGAGTATTTAAGAATAGGCAAATCATTTCCAAGCAGATCTTTTATTTAACACGTATAGACAATTGATTTCTTACAATCACACCTGCTGCATAGTAATTTGCCTCTAAATGGTGTTATCTTGGCTTGAAGATGGAGACAGTTTGTTCGATTCTTTGTTGATTGATGTGCAGCTGTTACACCACACACTGTGCTTTGAGTGGGAGGTCGGTGGTTAAGTAAAGTTACTAAATAACAGTAAAGCACTTTAATCATAAATCTGCAATGTTAGAGTTTTTTTTTATTTATATCTATTTTTAAATATAACAGGCTTCATTTTTGTTCTCTTTTAATAATAGACATTTGTTAGATTTGAAAGCAGCAGGTTTTTGGTAAAGTACAAGGTGTTTATGTTCTAGAGTTAAAATGGCTTGGGCAGCAGTGAGCTATGTCCAGAACCTGCTGACAGATAGACATTGTTTATATACAGAATATCTTCTAATACACTGACGGAATCTACTGGGAATTTGTGTGTATTGGAGACAGCATGGGAGGGTGCACTTTCAGTCTTAGTGTACAAATGCATGCTTGCCTGGAGGAAGTGAAGAAGTGTATTTATGTGAAAGTTCACCTTTGCAATTTTGGTTATCTCCTGCATATGAGGCGATTGTATATGGCGACAATAGAAACCAGCATTCTACTTCCCTTTCACCTAGTTTGTGTTTGGTAGAAAAATGGTTTTGCTTTGTCTTTTGAAGATACAATATTTACACCATTAAATTCACTATTAAAACATTTGGAGATGTTTCATTTCCTAAAAGTGTTCTGAGACTCCGAGATCTTTTTACTCAACCATCATTGGTGCCAAGTGGCCCTTGTCATAGAACGGCAAATGAATCAGGAATATGTAAATGAGAACAAGACAGAATTGCATGATCTGCTGGTTGGGTGTTTTGAAATCATATGCAATTTAAAGTGTTATACATGGATTTAGCAATCTGTTTGTCTTCTCAATGATTGAATATGTCTCTATCCTTCCTCACTGACTTTTCTACATGTATCTGTCGGGTGAGTAGTCTGACAGCGATGGCAGCCTGAGTAGCCGCTCCCAGTCAGTGCCCAGCCTAGAACCTGGCAGAGGCCTGCTACGTACCAAGAGTCCTCAGCCTACGGACACACCTACGGAGGTCCAGTCTCAGTCTCAATTCAGGCGGGTCAAGAGCCCCTCACCCAACAGAGACAAGATGGCGACCAGAAGGTTGTCTGAAGTGCCCAAGATGCCAGAACGCTTCAAAAGCCCTGAGCCTGCTCGAGCTCACTTGAGTCCTGAACCTTTTTTGAATGGCGAAAGCAAAGTGAATGGTGCTCTCAACGGCAGTGTCAAGACTACTGCAAGTACCAGCCAGCCAGAGCTCACAGAGGACTTGCAGGGTGGGACCCGTAAGAAGGTGGTAAAGGTTGTGCGCAGAGTGGTTAGGAGGGTACTTCCTAGTGAAGAAGACACTGCTATCATGTCCCCGGAACCACCTAAACCAGCTTTAGAACCACCAAAACCGGAACCAGCTTCTGTACCGAAAGTCGTGAAAGTGCCCGTGTTCTCCTTCAAACATGATACTATAAAGAAGGAAGAAAGAGATGATATCTCTGCTGGACTAACCAACTTGATGACACGAGGCAGGACCAGGGAACCTCGTCATCGGATCCGCAATGATGAGCCTGCTGAAAAAGAGGATGTGAAACCTGTAGTAAAGTCTGAAGAGAAGGACATTACTGGACCAGAACAGAATAAAACTGTGGTGAAACTAGAGGCTTCCCAGACTCTAAAACAAGAGCAACAGACTTCAGCTTCTGCTACTACCTCAACAGCACATAAGTCTCCAGTTTCACCACCAGTAGGGTTTATCCCAGCCTCCAAACCCAATACACTCTCTCCCCCGTCGGGATTTGTTCCTACACCAAAACCCTTTGTCCCAATCTCAAAACAACCTACACTTTCCCCTCCAGCAGGCTTTATTCCTACTCCAAAACCTTCTCCGATGACCACTGCTGGATTTGTTCCTACAGCTCCTACTGTTTCTCCACCTTCAGCTCCTGTTCCAGATTCCAAAACATTGCCTGTTACCCCTAGTTCTACACCTGCTGTTCCTAAAACAACTGCTATCTTTGCTCCAACCGCTCCTGGTAAATCCAACACTGTTAACCCCCCAGCCCTCAAAACAGATCCATTTGCCCCCCCAACAGGCTTCATTCCTACCCATAAACAGATGTCTATGAAGAAACCAGAGGTATTAATCACGGTGATTACTTGGCTTGCATGGATTGCTGTGTGAGACTGAGGAGTGCACTAATGTGTGTGCTGTGTATCACTAGTTCTATGTTCCTATACGTATGTTGTACTATACTATTACTATGTTCCACCTTATATTCTCTGTAAATGCACAAGCTGCTCGAATTTTTTAGCTGGTAACTTATTTTTTGTTGTTGCTCAAAACACTGTATCTGCATGGTTCCTTGTAGTTTGTAGTTCTCTGAAGTGTTGTTGAATTGGGCTTTTAGTTGTAAGAACCTGAGGCACTTACTCTCTCTAAGTTGCCTTTCTAGTCTCTGGAAACATTTCAGGTCAGGTCTTATGGTTACTGGAATCCAGCTTTAATATGCTGATCTTGCAAATCAAGGGTGTAGATGAAGGCCATTATTAGACCAAGTAACCTCAGAGACTCACAGAGCAATTTACACAGATGGATTAGATACTTGAACTTGTATAGTGTTGTGGAAGTTGGATGGTTGGTTTTGAAGTGGTTTTGTTCTGTGCATGGGATTTGTGATCAGAAGAAACTAATGGACTAATTTGTGTTTGGTTGCTTGGTTACTGTCCCATGAACAACTTTTGTGACTTTGTGTGTGGTTTGGACATAATATGTGAAGGTGAAGACGGCCATACGTGTGCCACCAACACCAGCAGGGAAACCTTCTCCTGGAAGCATTTCTAAACCCACTCTACCAACCTTGTCCAAAAAGGTGTGTGTTCACACTCTGCAGTGGTTAAATGACATGCCTATTTAGCCCTCTTGAAAATGAATGCCGCATGGCTAACATAAACACTTGTGACTTTGCTTGCTTTCAACCAGGTTCTGTGTAGAGAGCTTTTACAATTTATCCTTTGAATAAATTGGTGTTGGCTAAATAACATTTCTCAATAACAAAGCTATGTGCATAGTCTGAGTTAGACTCACCTCTTCTTGGTGGTCTGACCTGTAGGAGAGTCCGCCACTGAGTCCCACTGAAGAAGCACAGAGACGGCTGGAGAGGATCTTCGCTGCATCTGTAATACCTGTCCATTCTTACTCCTCTTCCTCTCTTGTCTTCATACCTGCTTTCTCTCTCTCTCTCTCTCTCTCTCTCTCTCTCTCTCTCTCTCTCTCTCTCTCTCTCTCTCTCTCTCTCTCTCTCTCTCTCTCTCTCTCTCTCTCCTCTCTCTCTCTCTCTCTCTCTCTCTCTCTCTCTCTCTCTCGTGCTAAAATGCTTTATCCAGTTTTACAGTATGTGGCTCTCACTGCACTGGCTGTAGGCCTATAAATAAAGCACTTTAAAGCATTACAGCGCTTACGCTTACTGAGTGCTCATGGGGAAATAGTTTAATACGCTGCATTGTTAATGAGGAAAAGGGATTTTAAGGACATTAATGTGAGGAGAGCGACTGCATAGTGCCTTCAGATCTAATGATTCTGAACTCGGTCTCTTTAGAAATAATTTATGGCTTTATTCCAAACTCTTGTAAAATGCCTATCTAGACACTTCAATAAAACGATTTAAAAATAATAGTTTTTTTCATAGTTAGCTTAGTGACAATTAGTGATGCCAAGCTATGTTATATTTGTGCTATATGTTATTTCTTTATGTGCATGTTATGTTTGATTGACCCTTGCTGCTCCATGTAGAAGGTTTCAATCAATTTCAACACTGCTTATTTTTAGGATGCTCCCTTAGAGGGTAGCAATGTTGAGGGTATACAACTAGGTTTGGGAGCAGAGCTTGTATTGTATTATGTATTATGGGCTGCTCTGATACAAGACTCACCAAATAGATGTTTTTCACTCTCTGAAATACTTCTGAAACACTGTAGCTCAGCCTTCTGCTCTGATGTCTACTGAGCTTGGAGGTTGTTTTTGTTGTTGTTTTTGATAAGTCCCTTAAACCCCATGCTTCTTTTTATAACCAGTTTTGTCCTATTTATCACAATTTCATGCACTTTTTCCATTTGCCATGTGGTGCAGTACAACTTTAGTATTTAGCAAACAGGCTTTTATGGTTTAGGCATTTCCATCTCACCTCCATGTGCCTGCTGTCCTTTCATCTGTGGGTACATGTCTCATCTTTACCTCTCTCTCTCTCATCCACTGCTGTCCCTGTGGCTGTGATTGTTTGGCTGGCTGGTGTAGCTGGAACCTGTGGCCAGTGCCTCTGCGTCGTCTCAGGTACAGGGCCCTCTGGGGGCGGTTCTTCCCCCACTTCTCCCCTCTATGGCTTGGCCGGAGTGTGTGCTCGTGTGGCCTGTTGGAGTGTAAGCCCTCTGTTCTCTTTCTAACTCATCCCCACCTCATTCATGACATTTGTGCTTTCATTATCAACTCTTTTTTTGTGCCAAAAAGAGATGTATACATTTTCTATCAAGGTTTATGACTTTAATGATAAATATCTTGGTAGTTTGATTAACTAAACCTCATTGTCACACACACACACACACACACACACACACACACACACACACACACACACACACACACACACACGGTAGATCAGGGCTAGCTCTGTAGCTGAATTTAAAAAAAGGGGGGAAATATGTTAGTAAATTTGTTTCTGCTATCCAGCTGATCAAATTGAATAGCAGTGGATATGCTCTCTGATTGAACAGTCTCATGCCTCAGGCTCTTATCTCATTTATGCATTGCCTCATATCACTAGCATAGTTCCAAATCCTTGCATCACTTCTGTGTGTTGTGAAATCATGGTGTTGTTCACATCAATCATAGTTTGTTCAGAGATTCTTATTTCATTTTTAATATGTATACCATACCATGTGGAACATTAATAATAATAATATAATATAATTTAATGGAGATGTAGTATATGGGTGAATAACGTGAAATTATATATAATAATAATAAATATATTATCATATATGAAATGCATATAATGCATATAAATGCATTATTTATTTTTAGTTTAATTATGACCTATGCTTGGCAGGTTTTATGAGTGCTGAATTTTTTTTTCATACCCAATACCTCCCAGAGTGTGACCAGTGCCTTACATCACATAATCAATAACCCTTTTTATTCACAGGATGCTTTTGATGCTCTGTGTGTGGAGCTGAGGCAGGCTATTAAATTGATAAATGAGTGTGTTTATTAGAGATGCACATTGTAAAGTCTTACGATGTCTAACGCTGCTCTTGCCTCCTCATGCTGACCTGCCGTCTCACAGGGACAGGTGGAGGAGGATCCCGTGGCAATCCTAAAGGCAGACCATGCTGCTGCCGCCCATCCTAAGGTCTGCTTTCTGCTGTGTGTTCACTGTAGTTCACCTGCCTAATCCCACCCTTGACCTATCGTGTCAAACATTTGCCCTTGTGTTGTGGAGTGTTGTGTTCGCACCCATCCCATTTCATCGACAACACAAAGACCCCAACCGTAGAGCCCATAATTATGAGAGACGGAATAACATACATAATAGCAAAACAGACAATCTAGCAAATAATAATATGGGTTCATCTAACATTTCAATAGCATTGGATTGTTATTAACTTGCATTGACAGTGGTTGTGTTGTAGTGTTTCCTACCCTTCCTTCTCGTGTGCCACTGTATAGAGTGTACTGGTTTATCTACAGTCATAACATCGTATACTAACCAAACACCAGAGGATAGAAGCCTGTGAACTGGAACACAACTCCATCCCATCAGTGGATCACTGATATACTATCTCTCACTGTCAGCCCTTCACAGTGGTAGAGTTCAGACCAGTGTGTGTATGTCAAGCATGAGTGCAGGGGAATCAGACATGCCCAGACAACCAGAACATCGGGCTTGTAATCTGACCCCGTCCATCATTTGAAGCCTGAGTTGGTTTCATCTGCACCTGCAGCTCAACTCACCCCATCTTGCATGACAGTCCACAGCATTTCAAGCTCATTTTCCACTATAGATTTAGGGAAGCAATGCTTTTTTTTTGCTGATCTGGGAACTGTTTGTACCCTAATTTTTATTCTGTTAGCAGATGTCCCAGACATCAGACCATTTTTATGTCATTAAACACTAGTGGTCCTTTTCCCATAATTGTGGACTAATGCATGCAGTGGATTTGAAGCGTGTCAGTGATTTTCAGTGTTTCTGGTCGGAGGCCTGTGTAAAGTCGTAAATAATGAGTTGTGTACCGTTAATGACTGGTGTTGTTCTCTTCACAGGTGAAAACAGAGGAGCAGATAGCTGCAGAGCAAGCATGGTATGGCTCGGAGAAAGTGTGGCTGGTCCACAAGGATGGATTCTCTCTCGGTTAGTACAAAAACCTTGCCTGTCTATCACCACACCAAGCTCAATTTAAGATTGAACATTGGTCTGGGGAGTTTGCTCTGTATTTTTTATTGCACAAGAGGCGTGATCAACTGGCATAGTTCAAATGACTCTGTACGTAATTGGATATTCCTTCAACCAATCAGACCACAAGAGGCATGATCAACGGGCAAGGACCCATCGCTTCTCTAGCCGTCATTGTGTTAAACCAAACAATAGCGCACCAGGTGGATAAACCATTTCCCATGCTCAAGGTCGCTGTACACAAAATATACACAATAAAGACATACATATACAATATAGGACATAAACATACAAATATACAGAAGAGAAAAACAATTCTAAGCAAAGAAAGTTTGGAAATACTATAAGAAAAGATATGTTTTTAGTTGTGACTTATATTGTGACGGATATAGTAACAGTATCGCGCAGTGAAAGAGGGAGGGAATTCCAGAGTTTCTGGGACACAGGACTGAATGATCTGCTACCCGTAGTAGAGAGACGGAAACGAGGTACAATGAGTACAGTGAGAATATTACATTTCAATGAAAGATTATGGAAACATTTTCTCTTTTAGAATATTGTGCACTGATGTTTCGCATACAATAACACCAGGGACGTTTATTACGAAAGGATATAAGACCGTTTTGATTTTGTCATTTTTAACTTGCAAGATTCATTACTATTAAAATAAGGAGTGCTTTAATGGCACTGAAATATTAGAAGTCACTTGTAATTTTCTTGCAAGATGATGTTTTGTGCAATTACTCAGAAATAAAAACTTTCAAAATGTTCTTTGCTTTTCTCACAGCTACTGTGGTGAAGACGGAGACTGGCAGTCTACCAGAGGGGAAAGTAAAAATCAAACTGGAACATGATGGGACAGTACTGGACGTGGATGAGGATGATGTAGAAAAGGTTAGTTGTACAGGCTGATTATGTCCTCAGTGTGAGCAAATAAAATATTTTATTTATAGTGTAAAATTGAAATGAAATGATTTTCTAAATGCATGTTACCGATCTTACTGTGAACAATTCCTCCATGCATGTTTCATTTTTTTGTATTATAATTAAAATAGAATTTATTACGATTTGTTTCACAAATGCTTCATTTTGTGTTGAAAATGACTTCTGATTCAGTCAAAGATCTGATTCTAACCATTTCAGAGTTTCTACCTGATTATAACTGAAGAAATTCAGTGTATGATTTGCTAGACTTGATAAAACTGCTTACTACATTAGTCATGTTGTGCTGGTTTTTGAGTGCTGCCAGGAAATGTAACTGAGTAGAAGCATGCACTGCACGATCTCATCTAATTTCATCATTTACTGTTAAGTTTGCAGTCCTACAATGGAAAACAATATCCCTTTTACTGTTACACTGTGGATTCGGAAGAAGAATAGATAGATGTATTTTAATGAATCTTGAGGTCTTCAGGGCTCAAGCACAGGGTTATTGGAAGAACTCTCCTTCTGTCTGGCCTGAATCCAGAGGGTTAGACATGCACAGGTGGGCCCTGGGTACATGCAGAGGGTGGGAGAAACTGAAGCCAGGATTTGGGTCATAGGGAAATAAGTGGAATTTGCTGAGGTTTTAAACTGGACAGATTGACTAATAGAGACACAGATATAAGTCTAATAGAATAGTCTGGCAGGTCAGCGTTGCCATTTTCAGAGTTTGTACCATTAGGCCTTGACGAGACATATGCTGGGAGATATTATCAGTTCACTTCCTGGCTGGCAAAGTCGTTAAATTTGCATACCTCCCGGTGAAGGGCAGCTCGGAGCTGATGATCTCCATAATGTAAAGGCTGACCTCAAATCAAACTTTTGAACCATCTGTTTGATGAGGGAATTGCAAATCTGGATCCAGAGTTAAGCTTGACAAGTTTTAAATTGCATTAAACACTTTGCAATGAAGTCTTGAGGCTATTATGGTTAAGTCACCTCAATTTAAATCCTCTCACTCTTTTTTTTCTTGCCATATTAAGGATTTTTTCCACTCTTCATATTCTTGATTTCTTACATTTCTATGACCTTTAACATTTTAAACTCCCTCAACCCAGGCGAACCCACCGTCATTTGACCGCTGTGAGGACTTGGCAGCTCTGCTCTATCTGAATGAGTCCAGTGTCATGCATTCTCTGCGCCAGCGCTATGGAGGAAACCTCATCCACACACACGCGGGGCCCAACATGGTGATCATCAACCCTATCAGCGCCCCCTCTATGTACTCGGAGAAGGTGAGAGCCCTTGCATGTTATCTTTCACGTATCTTTCTCTCATCTAAATTAGCTTAAGCCCAAAGTATACTTCAGCTGCCCGTGTTCCATGAAAGTCCTGCACTGTCTGAGTGACTTAATTTTTGTCAACAAAACATGTGCGAGTGACTTGAGTGTTCTGCAATCACTGCTAAAGGAGTTTACTTTGAAAGGCTTACACTCACACACGCACAACTGTGCACGAGACGGGCGGATGTGGAAAATGAAGTATACCCGGGCCTTTACTTCTCTATTGTATTATATCCGAATATAGAATATTCATGAAACTGAAGGTGGAAAACACTGACATAACACCTAGTTTTTCATCAAATGCATTACATGCTTAGTATCAGTTCTTTATATGACAGTATGCGATTATGGACAGAGATATTCTCTGTGGCAGCAATGCAATGCATTATGGGTACTATATTTTATACAACTCTACAGCTTGTCCCTTCATTGGTTAAACGCAATAGGAAACGGGCAACTGAAATCTGCTAATGAGCTTTATTGGATTTCATGCAAGATAAATTACTAGCCATAAAATTTAATTAGAATCCAGAAAAGATTTTCTTTCGGTCATCTGTCCTAATTAAGTGATTTTTCATTATGGATCAAGTTGATTATATGCCGTGATGAGTGTTTTGTGCATTCTAAAGCTGAAACTATGATATATATGAAAATGTAACTGCACTTCATTGGGGGCTCACACCAACTTTCTTTTTCAAATTAACATCCATTGATTTCCCTTCATTGTTAAATTAATGTTTGTGGGTTTACATTTGAGGCTTTCATTATTGAATTTTCTGTTGTACAGAAAATAAACTCTCTGAAACACATTGAGATTCTTAGTTGATTAACTTGGCCTCTAAGCTCCTTGCTTTTGTTTTTTCCCACAATGATCTTCATTAAGCTTGACCACATGCTTTTGTTTTCTTGGATATGAGGTGTAAAGAAAATAATGTGTTTGTCACTGCATTAGAATTTTTTTTCTTCTCCCTGTCTTTAAAGGTAATGCACATGTTCAAAGGCTGTCGACGAGAGGACACAGCCCCTCATATATATGCAGTAGCACAATCTGCCTACCGAAACCTTTTGACAACAAGACAGGACCAGTCCATTGTGCTTCTGGGAAAAAGCGGCAGTGGGAAGACCACAAACTGCCAGCATTTAGTCCAGTACCTGGTGTCCATCGCCGGAAGCACCGGAAAGATTTTTACAGGTACACTCACTATTTTTACTGGTACTCACTCACTCACTCACTCACTCACTCACTCACTCACTCACTCACTCACTCACTCATACTCACTCACTCACTCATACAAACTCACTCACTCATACTCACTCAATCACTCACTCACTCACTCACTCACTCATACTCACTCATTCACTCATACTCACTCACTCACTCACTCACTCACTCACTCACTCACTCACTCACTCATACTGACTCACGCACTCACTCATACTCACTCACTCACTCACTTACTCATACTCACTTACTCACTCATACTCACTCATTCACTCATACTCACTCACTCACTCACTCACTCACTCATACTCACTCATTCACTCATACTCACTCACTCACTCACTCACTCACTCACTCACTCACTCACTCACTCACTCACTCACTCACTCACTCATACTGACTCACGCACTCACTCATACTCACTCACTCACTCACTCACTCACTCACTCATACTCACTCATTCACTCATACTCACTCACTCACTCACTCACTCACTCACTCACTCATACTCACTCACTCACTCACTCACTCACTCACTCACTCACTCACTCACTCACTCACTCACTCACTCACTTACTCATACTCACTCACTCACTCATACAAACTCACTCACTCATACTCACTCACTCACTCATACTCACTCACTCATACTCACTCACTCATACTCACTCACTCACTCATACTCACTCACTCATACAAACTCACTCACTCATACTCACTCACTCACTCATACTCACTCACTCACTCATACAAACTCACTCACTCATACTCACTCAATCACTCACTCACTCACTCACTCACTCACTCATACTCACTCATTCACTCATACTCACTCACTCACTCACTCACTCATACTGACTCACGCACTCACTCATACTCACTCACTCGCTCACTTACTCATACTCACTCACTCACTCATACTCACTCATTCACTCATACTCACTCACTCACTCACTCACTCACTCACTCACTCACTCACTCACTCACTCATACTCACTCATTCACTCATACTCACTCACTCACTCACTCACTCACTCACTCACTCACTCACTCACTCACTTACTCATACTCACTCACTCACTCATACAAACTCACTCACTCATACTCACTCACTCATACAAACTCACTCACTCATACTCACTCACTCACTCACTCATACTCACTCACTCATACTCACTTACTCACTCTCACGCTCACTCACACGCTATCACTCATACTCACTCACTCACTCTCACGCTCACTCACACGCTATCACTCATAATCACACTCTTTCACTCACTCACTATTTAGAATTATTTTTATACATTTTAAGTTAAGCATTCGAATTTAGACTAAAATCATATGTAGCTATTTATTTATTTTGTGATTCATCTTAGAAAAAAATATATACTTCAAGAATTGCTATTATTGGCAAATATAATATCATTGAGCAGTCCCATTTTTAATTGCATATTATTTCACCATGTACTTGAAAAGCTTGAACAGCCTGTGGTAAAGGGTGAATGGAAGAGTGTTGTGGTCACTGGAAATGGGCTCGTACAGCGTGAAGAGAGTGAGAGAGCTGGGAAGAGGGTGACAGATGAGGGCTGTGTTAATGATGCCCACTAAAGCACTCTGATAATTAGCCACCATCAAGGCCTGCTCAGCTCCAGCTTGGTCAATAATGACCTAATGAAGACTACAGTGCTCATCAACTATACCATTAAAGAGGCCATGATGTTATCTGCATGTGTTCAACTCTCAATGTGGGATCCTCTCTTCTAGTGTGGTCACATTAAGAAGTGAGTCCTTAACGGTTAAATATTAATGTGTGTCTCCTCCAGCTGAGAAATGGCAAGCGGTCTACACAATCCTAGAGGCCTTTGGAAACAGTGCCACGTCCATGAACAATAACGCAAGCCGCTTTTCCCAGATTGTCTCCCTGGATTTTGACCAGGCTGGTCAGGTGGCCTCTGCCTCCATCCAGGTTTGTGGATATACATAGTACTGGGTCATATCTAAATAAATATGCAAATTTTTATGAAAAACAAACAAACATTACTTTAACAACTGAACATTACTTAAACATAGACAACAAGGTGGGTAGATATATATTTATTTGGTACTATGCAATTTATTAACTCTTAGATTAATTAGTAGTCTAAATAAATTGATTTAAAACATAATATTGTATAACCTTAAAGGTGCACTATGTCGTATTTTTGCAGTAAAATATCCAAAAACCACTAGGCCAGTGTTATATATTTTGTTCAATTGAGTACTTACAATATCCCAAATGTTTCCAACTATTTGTAAATTGTGAAAAAATTGCTATTTTAACTAAGGACCCGGGATGTGTCAGCATAGCGTTTGAGGGAGTCGCCTGTCAATTGCGTCATATCTGCATTACCGCGTGAATACTGCGTTTTATTTGGCAAAAGTGCTTTACTCTTAGCAGTGTGAACATGTCACAGCAGCACTGAGCGAACACACAGAGTAACATCATACCATCATTTTAAACACTCTTAAATGTATTTAATATGATAAACAGAGCTGCTTTACCTTATAATCATGACCGGAAACGGAGAAATAGTGAAGGCGCCCATCGACTGTGTCCCATCCCGTCATAATAAAAGTCCTGGATGGTGTTCGCCAGGCGTGTGTTTGTTTAACAATCGCTCCAGCAGCCGTGCTCAGCTCCACAACACTCGGTCCTGCTCTGCTTTACACTACAGTAACGTTAATAACCGCATTCATGAACATGATTTCTGCCCAAGTCCTGTCTTCTGCCACTGTGAGGTGAGGACCACATGTCCCAAGATACTGCGCTCACACTTAGCGTCATCAAACAATGGCTTTGTTTAGAATAGGTGCCCTCCAGTGGATGGAAAGTGGCATAGTGCACCTTTAATAGTTTTAATAATAATCTCAGTATCAATATTTTGAAAATCACCCTTTTTTATTATATTTATTATAAACATTTGTTTGTTCTGTTCAGTTCTGGTTCAAAGTTCTGTTGACTTTGCACATTGACTCTTACATTTCTTTCTTTTATATATATATATATAGACCATGCTGCTGGAAAAGCTGAGGGTGGTGAAACGACCAGAGACTGAGTCCACTTTTAATGTCTTTTACTACATGATGTCTGGAGCAGACAGCACACTCAGGTGAACTGATCATTTTATGCAGATCGAAACCAGTGTACTTTTGCTATTTAATTTGATCCTTTATTTTGTCTGGATCCCAGACAAAATAAATGAGAAAGCTTGCACTATTGAAGACATCTGTATAATGACCATATGATTTAATAGCTTGATTGTATTTCAATTTTCCTGCAGAACGGAGTTGCATTTTAACCACTTTGCAGAGAACAGTGCTTTTGGGATTGTGCCTCAATCTAAGGTTAGTTTTAAATAGATGGAGTTTGCCAGCAGCAGAAACAAAATCATTAAAAAAAAATGATTTTTTTTTGGTGCGTGTGTGTACACAGCCTGAGGACAAGCAAAAGTCATCACAACAGTTCACTAAACTGCAGGCAGCTATGAAGGTGCTGGGCATTTCCTCTGATGAACAGAAAGCTCTGTGGCTCATCCTTGGGGCCATATATCATCTTGGAGCAGCAGGGGCCACCAAAGGTAATGCAATGCTAACCCAATCAGAATGTGGGGCATCATGGAGTTACTTTCAAGCAAACTCAAGTCACCAATGAGCATAAACCCCCCTCAGCAAAGAGTATTTATACATTTTAATTTCTTGCTTTGATTCTAGGTCTCCCCTTTAAGCCCTGCACTGCTGTCTCAGTGCTAATTTAGTTCACAGAAGTATTCAACAGCTTTCTCTTTACACATCAGAACTGGGGAGCATTAATGAGATAAAGCATTTAAAGCGCCTAACAAGCACAGAAACAGAGTTTATTAATTAAGGCCGACTTACTGTCTGCTTACTGAGCTCAAACGGAGAACAGACAAGCAGCTCAGGAAACAGTTTGATGTTGAGGAGTTTAGAGATATGTGCGTTTCTTTAGCTATAATGAGGATGGATGGCTCAGTGTTCACAGTCTGTGATATCACTTCCCCCTCATGCAGTCAGAGGATGATGTATTAATGAACCTTTTAATCACTAGACTCCAAACTGTACTATCTGCATGCTGTCTACTAGTCCACAGTCAAGGCAAACTCAGAAATAGCTGGGGAATTTTCCTGCAAAATAATGAAATCTTACAACATCATGGACATTTCTTAGCTCACAAATATTTATTTGGCTATAAAATGCTGATTTTGTGAGTAACATTTCTTTAAAGTTATTATTTCTAAATGGCTATTTGCTTGAATTTGAAATGATTATTGGCTTGAATGTGAATACAAAGCCTTCTGTCTGTCTTGATTTAAATGCGATGTGTTCTGGTTTTTTGCTGATATATTGCCACTGCAGTCACTGAATTCCTTAGTACCTGCAATGCCTCCATTCGTTCTAGTCTGGTACTTTTTCCCTGTACCTGCATGCCTCCCCTGTATTTCTGTTAGACAAAGGCGGCCGAGAAAATCCTTATTTCTCGTAGGAGTTACTAATACTGCTTCAGTGCCCTGAGTTGGTGCTAGAGACTAACATTGCCTGACACTAAACGTAATAACTGATAAAGGTTTTTTTTTTTTTTTTTTTTAGCAACTGGTTCAGGACACTGCTTTAAATGTTTATGAGACGTCTTTGCCTTGTTACTCAGTTGTACTAGACTGTTCATACAGCAGGGGGCAGTGTTGTTCTGGCTTATTGTGTTCCGTTTGGGAACTGTATTTACTTTGCTCCAGGTCTGTTGTTATTCTCCTCAATACAAGTAAGTACTGGTAAAAGATTGTAAAATATTAATTTCATAGCTCCTCTATATACAATCTTTCAAAGGTTTAAAAGTTTGGGGTCAGTAAGAATGCACACACACACACACACACACACACACACACACACACACACACACACACACACACACACACATACAGAGGTGTCAAGTAACGAAGTACAAATACTTCGTTACCTTACTTAAGTAGAAATTTTGGGTATCTATACTTTACTGGAGTAATTATTTTTCTGCCTACTTTTTACTTCTACTCCTTACATTTTCACGCAATTATCTGTACTTTCTACTCCTTACTTTTTAAAAATAGGCTCGTTACTCCTCTTTCATTTCATCTTGTTTAAAAAAACAACAACTATGCAGATAAATTGCGTCATCCGGATAGTGTGAATTTGATTGTGGTTGGATGAGAAGTGTAAACATATACCATTCCAACACCCTATTGGTTACATCGCGCTTGCACATGACTCAAAGCACAAATCACACACGGTGTTGCCAGATGGGGCGGGTTCCAGTGGACGAGCACGCACTTTCAGTCAATCAGCGATCAGCAGCAGACGCGCTCATTCATGACAGCCAGGTTTTTAGCGCGATAACTCATTGTAGATGTATATTCAAGTGATTGCTATGCTAAAGTGGCATACATACAGTATATAACGTTATATACACAAGCCGTTTCTACAGTAAGGAGTGGTAGAGTGAACAAACTCTCAAACTTGGATTACACCTGTGACTCGAAGACTCTTTATAATCATTATTCCTGTCCATCATAATATACACACTCGGGACATCTGCAACTAGCAACCCCAACAGCTGCTGAAAGAGGTTTGAATCAATGATGAATCAGTTTTGACTGGACTAAGTGCATGTCCTATGAACTTCACAAGGGTACTGTAGTTTTGTCAGAGCAAAGCTAAGCGCATTGTTATTTTTTTTGTCGGCGGATTATTGTACAGTATATCAATGAATTACGCATTTTGGCAGTGGTGTGTTTTAACGTGAAATGCCTGTTAATTATGTGCTTTTTCCGATATCTTATATAGGGCACTGTTTGCACTTAAAGTGGCTTCTTCAATAAAATATCATCACATTATTTTCCCAGTTTTGGTGACCTTTGAGCCCTGCACAGGCCCTGCACAATCCTTCTTATGACACACTCCTGCAGTCATTAAAATAGTTCAGCTTTGTTTGTAATGTCCAATAGTTATATTTTGTTTAGTTTCTTTAATAAAGTTAATTTAGAAAAATGTTTGGATAATTTGTTTGTTTGTTAATTTTTTTTAAAGTGACAACCAAGCAGTCAGCGGCCGACAGTGGGTATGAGGTTAGGGGTGTAAAAGTCAGGGTCCGTAGGGCTCTAAATCGTCGACTCAATCTGGCAACACTGATCACACATGTAGCCTACATTTACATTCCGATAAAGGTTATTCAGTACTTATAGGCAACTAGTCATCATATCTTCCGCTTCAGGAAACATGTTAATGCTCAGCAGTACACATAATGGTATATTTCCATTGTACTAAAATGCATTAATTTTCAATGGGTATATGTGGCTGAAACAGGTAGCCAGTGCCTCCCAAATTTTTAAACATTAACATTTTAATCTAACATTATAGTCATTATGGCCTTTAGAAAAATGTTTTTTGAGGAGGTGGGGTAGTGCGCTATATGCCCCTGTGGTGTGGCCTAAGCTTTTGTCTTTAATGGCATTTTTTTCCTTACATTACTTTTACTTTTATACTTTAAGTAGTTTTGAAAACCAGTACTTTTACACTTTTACTTAAGTAAAAAGCTTGAGTTGATACTTCAACTTCTACAAAAGTATTTTTAAACCCTAGTATCTATACTTCCACTTGAGTAATGTATGCGAGTACTTTTGACACCTCTGCACACATATATATATATATATATATATATATATATATATATATATATATATATATATATATATATATATACACATAAACTTTTTGATGGTAGTGTACATAACCAAATGCAGAGAGCAGTAGAGCAGTAACTACTTACCAGTGTAATTTGAAAGTAGTAGTAGTAATAGTACTAGTGATAATAATACTGGATTTATCTCAATTATATTTATTTTATATAAGTAATATATAAAATATATAAACATGTACAAGAATTTATAGTATTAATAATAATCTAATAATAGCCCTGATATATGGCATTATATCATCCATTGGCCGCTCTGCTCTGTAGACATCATCTGCAATAGGCATCAGACAGGAAAAGCATGCATCGGTCGATTGCTAATTGACAACTAATTAAAGTGAAAGTGTGTCTTGAGGAAATGCATGGAAGATCCAATAATATGTATGTATATGCGAGAGTTTGTGCTAGCCATTGCATTCATGGTTCCCTGTTTGTACAATACTGAAAAATGTCTTTCATGTTCTAACCTCTTCTTCTCTACTTGCATGTTGCATGCCGTTACAAAGCAGAGAATGATGAAGGTAAAGAGCTTGACTATTATATATCAGCACAAGCAAACACCTCATTTGTGTATGTGCGTGTGGTTTTTTGCTGTTATCATGGTTGCCAGACATTTCCATTTGCATTCTTATTGTCTTCTTTTCTTTCTACTTTCATTTCTCTGCTGGGCTTCATTTCTTTCAGAGGTTTATAACCATGTCTTAGTCTTGAAGCTTAGATAAAACTTTGGTGGGAATATGTGCGGGTGAGGGTGGGGAGCATTGTAACTTTGTTGTCTTTTAAAGCTCAGACTCTCTGATGTTTCTTCATGTTGTAGACTTTTCATTTTTGCAGTGCTTTTCTGTTGTTAAGACGCAAACACAAATAAAAAGCCTGTTCGCTCTCAGTTCTTGTTTATTTTTGGCATTCATCTATTCCACTAGAGGCCTGCGTTGTTCTCTCTCTCTCTTTCTCTCTCTCTCTCTCTCTCTCTCTCTCTCTCTGCGACCTCTTCTGATTGCGGCAACTTCACTGCAGCTTGCGTGTCACTCTTTTTGTGTATAACTCTGTGGTTTGCTCTGGGGTCAGTCGGAGCAATATCCGCTGAAAACACTTGAAAAGCCTTCAAAGGATTTAAAAAAGCTGACACATTTTTGTGATGACTATTAAAACGCACAGACATCATTAGACCAACTTTGACAGTTCTGAAACTTGAGTTCTGAGTTTCTTTTACGGACAGTGGTTCTCAATGGTGGTTGTCAATTTACGCACTGAATATCAACAATATGGTACCAAAAAAATTGTTCACCTTTATTTAAATGTATTCAACCAAATGTTATTTGATTAAATTAAAGGCATAGTTCCCCCCAAAATGAAAATTATCCCACACACCCTTAAACTATCCTAGGTGTATAGGGCATTCTTCTTTCCGAGTTTTCAGCTTCCAGTATAGACCAGCTTTTAAACTTCCAGTAATAGGTCTGTATTTAACTTATGAAGGAAGTTTAATTTTTTAATTAGTAAAGTAAAGTGCATTTTTTAATATAACTTTAATATACCTTTATTTGTCTGAAAGAAGAATGTCATATAATCCTAGGATGAATCTAGGGTGAGTAAATCATGGGGTAATTTAAATTTTTTATCCCTTTAATCTAAATGTTAATCTGATATTTATGTTTAAAAAGTCAAATCATGTTATTTATTAATACGGTATTACCATGAGCTGTATATGGATGAAATAACCTTGAATGAATAACCAAAACGAATAACCTTGACATTTAATGTAAAAAAATATATATTTATGAAACTAACACATGGATTTGCATGAAAATACCAAAGAGATTGACTGGACAAAATATGTGGGAAGAGTTTCTCCTCCCCTTTTCAAAATTTATATTCTAAATAAGCGCAATAAGCATAAGCCTTCTAAATAACCTACCAGCTGAAAACCACTGCTGTTGTCCTTCCAATTAGTATTTGGTTAAAAGGGAATCTAAATTAAAATATTCTATATTCTAGATATAATATAACTACATAAATTATATAATCAGCAAAATTGTGTAAGACTTTCCTCAGATACCATAAGAGCCCCACTGTCATCAGTGCTGCTTCACTTGACATGGTACTCATCGTGTCCCTGTGCATTTCACAGCGGGCCGGAAGCAATTTGCACGTCATGAGTGGGCCCAAAAGGCGGCTTACCTCTTGGGTTGCACCCTCGAAGAGCTCTCGTCTGCTATCTTCAAACACCAGCCCAAAGGAACCTTGCAGAGATCCACCTCATTCCGCCAGGGACCAGATGATGTTGGGACAGGAGACAACTCAGGTAATATCTTTTATAATACAAGAGTTTTGATACAAATTAAAAGGATTTGGCAGGGTTAACACTGAAAATGGTGTGGATGTTTTCTCTTGCAGCTCCAAAGATCACAGCTCTGGAGTGTCTGGAGGCCATGGCTGCTGGGCTGTATTCTGAGCTCTTCACTTTGGTCATCTCACTTGTTAACCGGTAACGTTTATTGGTATATTTATATGGTCAGGACATTCATTTACTTTTTATTAAAGGGGTGGTTTCGTGGTTTCCCTAGGCTTGGTTGTGTTTATGGGGCGCAGTATAACATGTCTTAAAGGTGCACTATGTAGTATTTTTGCAGTAAAATATCCAAAAACCACTAGGCCAGTGTTATATATTTTGTTCAGTTGAGTACCTACAATATCCCAGATGTTTCCAACTATTTGTAAATTGTGAGAAAATTGCTATTTTAACTAAAGACAGGGACGTTTCAGCATTGCATTTGAGGGAGTCGCCTGTCAATTGCGTTATATCTGCGTTACCCTCGGTTTCGGCTTTTATTTGGCAGGAGCGCTTTACTCTTAGCAGTGTGAACAAGTGAACGCACGGAGTAACGTCATAACATCGTTTTAAACACACTTAAATGTATCTAATATGATAAACAGAGCAGCATTACCTCAAAATCATAACCGGAAGAGCGGATCTGTGCAGGCGGCCGGCGACTGTGTCCCGTCCCGTCATAATAAAAGTCCCGGTATTCGCGAGGCGGGTATTTGTTTAACAATCGCTCCAGCAGCTGTGATCAGGTCCATAACACTCAGGCCTGCTCTGCTTTAGACTACAGTAACGTTAATAACCGCATGCATGAACGTGATTTCTGCCCGAGTCCTATTTTCCACCGGCTGTGATGAGAAGACCACATCTCCCAAGATGCTGCGCTCCCACTTTGCGTCATTTGTTTTGAATAGGCGCCCTCCAGTGGACGGAAAGTTCCATAGTGCACCTTTAATACTTCTTTTTTTTTTAAACATCGTATTTTTCTTATATTTTACCTTTATTTCACACCGCTGTCTCCGCTGTCCTTTGAACGGCTCATTTGCTTCCTGCTTCTATGAAGCCCATCCCTCTGAAAAACGCAATGGTCTTAGATTGGTTAGATAGCCGCCCCTTACCATTATGGGCAGAAGTCACATCTGTGGCATTGTTTATGTTAATAGCAAGGGTGATGTCACCAACCCGGGAGGAAGCTTGTTGTAGTTCAAACCGGCCATTTTTGTAGGCAATAAACTGCCATAACTTTAAAAGACAATATCTCTGTTTATATTGAACTTTCAGCGCTGTAACTTTGCAGATACTGTTTATGCTCAAGCAGCAACATTACACACTAACTTAAGTTAAAAAAGTGAAATCGCATGCAACCACCCCTTTAATTTACTAAGCCAGGTTTGCCAATGTCTTCTGTAATAAAAAAGATTTTAGACAGTCAATAAACACCATATACAAGACATTATTCAAAAATATATGAAATAGTTGTACTCTGTTTTGCACATTTAAAAAAAAAGTATTTTATATTTGTATATGTTTTTGAAAGCATCAATGGCCTGAAAATGCCTTTGTCCTCTTCAACTGGTACATACACTATTTGACATTTTTATAGTTTTAGTGCAAGGTCTAACAAATGGAAAAGCAAAACACAACAAGCTAAATAATTAATATTGTCTTTGGATTGCCCATCATTTGTTATCAAGGATAAAAAAAACTATATGAAAAAATGAAATAAATATTATTTTGTTTGGTGGCACTAGTTGTCTCATTTAAGATGAAATAATGTATCTTTCCTATAATGAGCATAAAAATAAGAAGTAGGAATAAGCATTTAAATGGCCTACCTTACATCCCAGGTTCAGTTGTGAAAATGGAGACCTGTATTGTTTTTCAGGACTCTAACCTACATTAAATATGTATCTGTTGTTTCCTTGTCCTGTTTTAGAGCGCTGAAGTCAAGTCAGCATTCCCTGTGCTCTCTGCTTATTGTGGACACTCCAGGATTCCAGAACCCAAAGTTAGCAAAGCGTGACCGTGGCGCCACCTTTGAGGAGCTGTGCCACAACTACGCCCAGGAGCGTCTCCAAACGCTTTTCCACGAACGCACCTTTGTACAGGAGATGGAGCGCTACAAGGAGGTGCAGCTGTCCATTCTGTTACACCCATCAAATTATTCCTTTTTCCTTCTTCTTATAAATTATATTCTTAATTCATATCGACTGAGACTAGCTGAGTTAAATCAATGTTGATTTTATTAACATGTTTGTCTAAGCTGTCATAATCAAATTAGCTTGCCTTGTTACCAAAATCAATATTCATTCAAAGTACATGAGCCAATCATAGATTCCATAGAGATAAAGGTGCTGTAAGCAATGTTCTGGAACTCCCAACAGACTTCAAGTTATCATGAAATCATAATTACATGCTAAAAATAAATCTATTTTTGTTAATGCATGGTATAGATCTTATCATGAATGATTTATCCATGTAGGTTTAATTTTTACACTTTTGACCTTGTAATTTTTAAACAATGTCATACCTTTCCTTTTTTGAGGACGATAGCAGACTTCTCTTTGGTGACGTATATCATTTCATTGGTTTAAACTCTACCCCTTCACAATCAACTGCAAGGTCACATACATGTTGAGTGCAGCACCCACATCTCAAAATCCAATCAACTAATGAATAGAAAAAGTCCCTGTCCTATTTCTTTCCCCCACCGAGATCAACCTGAGTGCCATTCCATACCAAACGCTTACAGCACCTTTAATCAAAAGTCTTAAAATGATCAATTTTCATGCTTGAGGTTTGATCGGTTCTGATTTTAAGCCTCTTGCATTTTTTTTACAGCCTTTCTTTGCAACAGGAATCATAGAACAAGATCAATTCTTATTAGACAATTGAAAAAATAGAAACTTTTAACCTAAAATCAGTTTGCAATCATAGCTCACTAACACTCCCTCTATCCCTCTATTTAGGAGAACATAGAGCTTGCGTTAGATGACATAGAGTCCAGTGCATCACTCTCTGTAGCAGCTATAGACCAAGCCTCAACTCAAGCATTGGTAAGCAACTCTCTCCTCCCCTCATCTCTTCTTACCTCTTCAGTTTTTTGTAGTGCATCCCAGCCTGTCCCCAAAGGGGCCTTATCTGGAGAATGTGTGCGTTTCTGTCTCTGCACTGACTTGAATCACTGATGTTTTCCCTTGTCTCCCACAACGTTGGGGAAAATTCATTTTGACTTCTTGAAAGTTCTAGTCGGTGACTTTTGTGTCCTTTAGTTTGTCATTTGTGTGTGAACTCTACATTAAAGTAGTTATCTGTGGCGACAAGTTATTATATTGTCATATCTAGCCAGTAGTTGCAGGAGCAACATGTCAGGAACGTGGCTTTCTGGGATGTTAATGAGACCCGAGATGCTGTTCTTTTTCTCTGTATGTGAGGGGGTGGGTATTGAGTGGGAAGCTTCCTAAGGCACAGTGTTCAGGATCTTTGTTAATGAAAGCACTTTTGATGACATTGTCTCTCTCACAAACTGTGTCGGGATGTTGTTTAGTAGTCCCGTCAAATATGAAGCGTACTGGCATCAGACACATGTATGAGGATTTATGCATATTTCTAGCTTGGATATTATTTATATTTGACAATATATTTGGCTTTGATTTGACAATAGAAATTATAGTTTTGGCCGCATTTCTTTTTTGTATGTAGTTGTGTAAATTGTATATAGCACATAACATGAACTGCAATGGCAAATAAAGGCACAGTCACCGTAGAATGATATTTAAATGTGAGATTTAGTGATGCATGAGTGGAAATGCACCTGCAGATGTTTGTCAGTTATGAAATAGAATTCTGAGCGGTGGACTAAATGATTATTATTTTTGGGGGGCTGGTCATTATTATCAGTGTTTTGATATGTTACAGCCTTGCAAAATGTATTCAATTCATTATTTTTTTTCCCTAATTCTACAAATAATACCCCACAATGACAATGTGAAAGAAGTTTGTTTGAAATATTTGAAAATTTATTAAAAATAAAAAGTTAAACAATCACATGTACATAAGTATTCACAGCCTTTGCCATGACACTCAATATTGAGATCAGGTGCTCCTGTTTCCATTGATCATGCTTGAGATGTTTTTTCAACTTGATTGGAGAGTCCACCTCGGCCATCCATAAATGAAAGAAGTTTGGAACCACCAGGACTCTTCCTAGAGCTGGCTGCCCAGCCAAACTACAATCAGGGGAGAAGGGCCCTATTCAGGGAGGTGACAAAGAACCTAATGGTCACTCTGACAGAGCTCCAGTGTTTCTCTGTAGACAGAGGAGAACTTTTCAGAAGAACAACCGTCTCTTCAGCACTCCACCAATCAGGCCTGTATGGAAGTGAGTGGCCATATGGAAGCCACTCCTCTGTAAAAGGCACATGACAGACTGCCTGTAGTTTGCCAAAAGGCACCTGAAGGACGCTCAGACCATGATAAGCAAAACATATTCTGGTCTGATGAAACAAAGATTGAACTCTTTGGCATGAATAACAAGCATCATGTCTGGAGTAAACCAGGCACCGCTCATCACCTGGCCAATACCATCCCTGCAGTGAAGCATGGTGGTGGCAGCATCATGCTGTGGGAACAGGGCAGGAACAGGGATACTTTTCAGCAGCAGGAACAGGGAAACTAGTCAGTATCAAGGAAAAGCAGAACAATGAACCTAAGCACACAGCCAAGATATCAAAGGAATAATGACCACAGGACAACTCTGGTAATGTCCTTGAGCGGCCCAGCCAGAGCCAAGACTTGAACATGATTGAACATCTTTGGAGAGATCTGAAAATGGTTTTACACCAACGCTCCCCACCCAACCTGATTTTAAAAAAAGGTCTCAGAAAAGCAATTCAACCGTGTGATGTCACACGGTCGGACGCCCCTCCCATGACTGTTGATTGACAAGCAGTGTTTCATCTCAGACCTGCCCTGAGTGAGCTCAAGCTGTCGTGTCATAGTCCGCCATTGTGTAAGTAGAGATGCTGGAGCACAATGGCATCTAAGCGATTGTGGTGTTCTGTTCTTGGGTGTAATAATGAACACAGCAGTCCTTTCGCACTAACGTTACTGGAAACCTCCTGTTTAGCATTAAATGTTGAATTTCGTTGGAGCTGTCATCTAGTCCTAGGTCCGACTCCGGTTCAAATTAATAAAGTTGCACATATGCGTCCTCATACATCTGTCCTCAGAGACTTGTGTAGACATTCTTCGCCTCAACTGTTGTCTAGGGTGACGACCCCACTCGCCGGCCCATAGAACAGAGGGGCGGAGTCATTCATCGTTTAAAGCTGTATACACTGAAATGGCTTGGTCAAAAACAGATCTGTTTTTGACCAGGTAAAATTAGTGTTTTCTTACAATACTAATGAGAATTTTTAATTAAAGTATATTAAAAAGACACTAAAGAAAAAATTTAGACACTAAATAAAAATATGACCCCATTAAAAGAAGAATGGAAGAAACTGCCCAAAAAATTGCCAAGCTTGTAGCATCACACTTCAAAAGGCTGTAATTGATGCCAAAGGTGTTGAAGCAAAGGCTGTGAATACTTATCTACATCTTTTTTTGCAAACATTTTTCAAACAAACTGCTTCCACATTATCATTATGGTGTATTGTTTGTAGAATTGAGGGGAAAAAATGAATTCAGTCCATTTTGGAATAAGGCTGTAACATAACAAAATGTGGAAAAAGTAAAGCGCCGTGAATACTTTCCAGATGCATTAAGTGCAAAATAGTAACTGTAGTGTGTATTCTTGCCCGAACCTGTACGAGTATTTTTCTCAGTGCTGGCAGGTTTAAATACACTCATAGGATAGGGAATTTTGTTCAGTCATTTTCTTGAAATTGCAGCAACCAATTTCCATTAGTATCTCAGGGAAACATCTTAACTTAAAACGATTGAATTAATATAGAGGCATCCTAGGCTTGAAGGGGTCATAAACTGGATTTTTCCTGAGGCACACTTATAATTTTAATATGATTAAAAAAAGAATATATATATAAAAAATTTGAATCATGAAAAGTTTTAATAATTGCATTATATTTAGATCTATTCCCATTAAATGAAAGGTAGCTGTGATGTGCATGAGCAGATGACATACATTCTGTTTGATCGTGTGAATGCAGTGATCTCATCATTGCAATGTTATTACTGCACTCACATAAATGCTTCAACCATAAATAATGCAAACACGATGTAAATGCAGTAAGAGCTTCATTGTGTAGTGTAACCGCATCATTGATTACATAACGGGAGTTTTGGCAATTGTCCAGATAAACTTGCGCTGTGTGATTTGACAGCTTCAGCTATTTTAAAGGGAGCATTCTTTGATCACTTTCTGTGTATAATTTAATCACAATTTAGATAACAGATTATTTTCATGCTACTAAGAGAAACTATGTGAACGATGTGGATCGTTTAGTAACTGGCATGCATAAACAGTATTGAAAATTTTTGAGACAAAGGAAAGTTAAAAAACTTACAGTTTTTTCCAAATATTTGTCTTACACAAATGCATCGCTTTGCTTTAGAATGCTTTTATTAACCCCCTGGAGCCGTGTGGATTATTTTTATAATGGGTGGATACACTTTTTTGGGCTTCAAATTTTGGGCTGCCATTCACTGCCACTATAATGCTTGGATTAGCCAGGTTTTTTTTTATTTTATACAACTCTGATTCTATAAGTCTAAAAGAAAAATGTCATATACGCCTAGGATGGCATGAGGGAGAGTAAATCAAGGGGTAATTAAACATTTTGGGTGAACTATCCCTTTAACTCTCAAAAGATCAAGGAAGATTTTAATTCTCAGTTCATGACCCCTTTAAAAAAGGGTTTTATATCAGAAAGGGTCAGTGATGCATGACTGTTTGCAAAGACTATTGCAAATGGAAACCAAATTATTATTATTTATTTCTTTGACAAGCTCTGACAAGAAGCATCACTATAAAGTGTTTCAAGTGCCCCCAGTGGTTGCGGTCATATAATCTTTTCCTACTTTTTCAATTGAATACAATTTTAAACGAAATTCATAAATTGCCAAATGAGCACTTTATAAATTAAGTAATTGAAAGCACTCATTAAAACAATCCTGAAGAGTTAATTAGCCAGTTTGGGCCTGATGGAAATAGTGCTGAGGCATAGTGAGGACGGCCTCATCAATGTGAAAAGTAATATTCAAAGACATATTCCAAGTATATTCATAAGCCTACGTAATTGCTGTAAGTTCTTTTTTGCACTGGTCTCATCCGCAGTTATTTCGCAGCCTGCAAAGTGTCAGTGCAGTAATGCAGAACAAGGAAGAAGCCATTACTGGTATTAATTGCTTAAGTAGACAGGCAGAGTGTAAGGTTTAAAAATGCCTGCCTGACTGCCCTGGAGCTCTTACTTAATACAGGCCTTTAATGAGGAGCCCAAGACTAATAGCCCCCCCACCCCCACCCCTCGTTTTCTCCTTCTCTCTCTTATTGTATAAAGGATAGTAATTGCTTTCATGTAATGACTAATGTTGTGTTTGAGGTCATTATCGAAATATGAAATGTAAAGTACATGAAACAATGCACAGGCTTGATGAATGAAATGGGCTTGAATTGCGATTAAACTAAGTTGAGAGAGATTGAGCATGTCTATAAGAGTCTAACATCTTGTTAGACGCACTGATGACTCATGATAACAATGTCATTGGCAAAGAATCTCCAAAAATGTGGCGTAACCTTGCAGAGAGTAATGCGGAATGAGTTGGTAGTGTTTTCATAAGGTTTGATGGTGTTAATGCTGTTTGTATGTGCATGTGTAAGTGTTCATGAATGCATGCTTGCTTACACATTGACAAGGTTACTTTATTCCATTGATAAAGCCTGCTGTATCATATTTTATACACACCTTTCCAAGGCCTCTAAATGATCAATATGATCAAAACTTTACTGAAAAACCTGTTGTGTAGAATAAATTGCATGCCTTCTGTTGTCTGATTGATAGTTTATGTTAAGTACAAAGAGTCGCGCTTCAGTTCACAGTACACTGCTTTGAAATATATACTGCTTTTTATAAAGTAAATATTACAACTTATTTTGTTAACAATTTTTTAGGATGAAAACTTACTGGACTGAAACAACTTAGGTTAAAATCATGATTGCTCACAAACCAAAGCATATAAATATCTCATATTATACATATTATTGAGAAATATAGTGATAACTGATATTTTGTTAAATTTTATAAGTGTAGTCTGCCATACAGTTCTCACTGATTTACATTACAAGCTTTCAGAATTTCAATTGCAGCAAAATGCACATTTTTGTATATTCAACTAATTTGAGCAAATAAGGTATGGTGTTCTTACTATATCATACCATGAGCCATAAAAGTCTGATGTATCAAATAAAATGCTCAACAAAAACACATTGTCTAAAGGTTGAATAAGCCGTTCCATTTGTCTGGCTATTTTGTCAGGCTATCAGGAAAATGATTTACACATTAGCCTAAATTGGGGGCTCGTCCGGGATTTGAATCGGATATGTTTATATAAAAAAGTTTATATAAAGACCCCAGTCTACAGTCGCATGTTCATCTATGTCCATGTGGTTCAGGTACGGACACTGGCCAGGACAGATGAGGCGAGAGGCCTGTTGTGGCTGATGGAGGAAGAAGCTCTGCAGCCCGGGGGCTCAGAGGAAACTCTGCTGGAAAGACTGTTCAGTTATTACAGCCCAGTGGATGGAGAGACCAAAGGTCAGAACACAATACACCTCTCACATGCCCACCCACTAACATAGCATTTCATATATATATATATATTTCATATATATATGTATACACGTGTGTGTGTGTGTGTGTGTGTGTGTGTGTGTGTGTGTATCTGATGTATGTATGTTAATGTATGTTCATGCAACCTCATGTGCTCAATGCATCTCTCAGGCCCTGCCTTGCTGCTGAAGAGTGAGAAGATGCATCACTTCCTGTTGGGTCACAGCCACGGGACTGACTGGGTGGAGTATGATGCTCGGGGATGGCTGAGCCATGCCAAACAGAACCCTGCCTCTCAGAATGCGGCCGTTTTACTGCAGGACTCTCAAAAGTGAGACCCTGATAATTAAATAATTACTGTAAATAATTGTTGTTACATAAATTAGTGAGCTTTGATTATGTGCAATGACAATAATTGTTACTCTTTTCAATTGTTGCATGTTTTGAATGTGGGGGCGTTAAATGACCCTGCTCACACTATACTCTGGTTCTTCCTCTGCAGGAAGAATATCAGTAGCTTGTTTATGGGACGTTCAGGAGGAGCCACGGTTTTGTCAGGTTCTATTGCTGGGCTTGAGGGCGGATCACAGCTCGCCCTGCGCAGGGCCACAAGCATGAGGAAGACATTCACCACTGGAGTGGCCGCAGTTAAAAAGAAGTCTCTCTGCATCCAGATTAAACTACAAGTGGTGAGTAGGTTTGGGTACCGTACCTATACGACCGATATGTACCAGACCGAATCAGAATGCAGATTTCGGTTTCTCATTTCGGTGCCATCAAACGTGCTTTCGCACTTTGGCTGGCGCTGAGCCAGAGACAGACGTACTCAGCTCTCATCACATATCACAATGATTCAGTGTTTTCAACCACATCATGTTTATTTTAGGTTTCAGGCATTTAAATGCACATAAGTAGCAGCAAAAACACGCTGATGTCTACGGAAGTGGCAATAACAATCTTTTCTGACAATTATAATTTGACTGCGTTTTATTCATATCAGACACACATTATATAAGTTACTATATAGTTTACTCTATTCTTCTCAGAGTTCACCGGTCACATACTTTCGTGTATTTCGTGAGACGAGGATGAATTTTCGTGATGTAAATCTGACAGATCTGATTCTCTGAGGCACAAACTAACATAGTCTTTCCTGTAGCTCAATGAGTAGAGCATGGCGCTAGCAACGCCAAGGTCATGGGTTCGATTCCCAGGGAAAGCAAGAATTGACAAAAATGTAAAATGTGTACCTTGAATGCAATGTAACTCGCTTTGGATAAAAGCTTCTGCCAAATGCATAAATGTACATGTAAATATCGGCGCCCCATCGCCGTAGCATTATAGATCAACTAACATGATCATTATGACAAAACACATTCAATTACACATATTTGAAAATCAAAATATCAGATAGATCATGACATGGGTAACAAGTTTGTGAATATTTTGAATAAAAAAGAAAAAACACTAAATAAACCGTTACAGCTGAGCTCTGAGGTGTCATACAGTGCTTTTGCGGCTGCTGTGTGTCACTGTCATGTGAGAAACATGACGCGTTGCCATGGAAACAACAAAGCAATGTGTTCTAAGCCAGAGAATATGGTTATATTAATGCAAAATAATGCTGAACTGAAGCTGGTTTGCAGCAGACCAAGACTACAGACTACTTTGCTGTTATTAGTGCTGTAATATCACTAGTATTAGTGCTGCTATTTAGTGTTAATTTAGGCCTATTGTAGTTGGGTTAGGTGGCTTCTTTACTGTGAATTGAAGTGAATTGTGTTTTGTATCTATTTATATAATTAAGTATACCTTAAACTTTAAATAAATTGTTAAATTTAAAGATTTAAAAAAAAGCAAAAACAATAAAAAGCCATTATTTAATGTCATCCACCGTCGTTTTGTGGCTGTTTTTTTCTTAAAGTATCGTTTTAGTTTGGCACTGGAATCGTAAAAAACCCAAACGATACCCAACCCTAGTGGTGAGTACTTTAAAATGTGAAAATGACATCCATATACTAGTGCATTCAAAATAGTTATACAGAGCACAACCTACTATAGACCCCCTTGACTGGAACAGAATGCAGGGTTCTCAAGAGACTCTAGAACTAAAACTCAGCATGCTAATTAAAAACACCACTACTACAATATGTAGAAAAAGTTTATGGCCAATATGGATATTTATGGCTGGTGCAATATCTTGGAGTGGCTGATGGCTGATATATCAGATCATACTTCTCCAAGAGAGTTTACTTTCTTTAAGATTTAATAATTTATTAAACAGAAGAACTGTTAAGCAGAAATGGTAAACTAGTGAAGATGGAGAATGCCGCTGTCAAAATAAAGGTCCTGCTTCCGCTTATCAGCCAAACTGAAATGTATCGTTCAATAATAAAAAATAAAAAAAGCTAAATATCAACCATTGGCCTTGATTTATATTGCTGACCACTAATCATGATCCATTAATACAGATCCTCACATATAATATAATGTAGTCAAACAATAAAAACTTTTTTTAAATTAATGTATGTTTGTTTTCTCATAGGATGCACTGATAGACACAGTGAGGCGGTCCAGGGTGCACTTTGTGCATTGTCTGCTGCCTAAAGCAGAGACTTTGACTGGGGATGTGAAGGTGCTAGGAGGACCCTCACCTCGCTCTGGGGAGATTGAGGCACACGGAGAAAGCTGTGACAACGGCCTCATGCAGCTGGATGTGTGCTTGCTCCGGGCACAGCTCCGCGGCTCCAAACTGCTCGACGCCCTCCGTATCTACCGCCAAGGTTTGAGTTTAAAAAGCCAGGCATTAAAAACACAAAATAAAGACAGTAAATGACCCTCGTTATAGATCAGTGACCTTTATTTTGAAAAGAATGTAGAAAAATCTAGGGAGATAGGAAAGATTTGAAAGTTCAAATTTACCATGCAGGTTTGACTTTTCCGAATAACGTGTTTTTCTCCCAGGGTTTGTTGACCTTTGGAGTTTTCTAGGGCTTATGTGGTCAGGAACTGCCTAGTGTTCTACGTGTCTTTTTATTTTTGGAGACATTCATGGGCTTATTTTGTTCAGTGCTTTTAAAGAAAATCAGCAAAATGTCATTGGAAAATGTTTTGGCACATTTCAGCCCAAAGCCCTGAATAAGCAGAACATTCTTAAGATAAGCGACTGACCAATGCCCTCATCGTTGCTCTCTGTTGAACCTTTCTAGAATCTCAAAAGTCATTCTCTTGTAACTCTCCTGTCATTTGGCTCTCCCCATCCTGAAGGTTATCCTGATCATTTGGTCTTTTCGGAGTTCCGACGCCGCTTTGATGTGCTGACTCCCCACCTGACAAAGAAACATGGGCGGAACTACATTGTAACTGATGAGAGAAGGGTGAGTGTTTTTTTATGTGTGTTTGTGAGTGTGTTGTTTCTCAGAGTACTGTTTGGCTCCTCCTTCATGAGCTGCTCTTCCATGTAATTGATTATGACAGTGCTCAGGGCAGAGAGCTGTGTTGTTGATTAATGGGCTGTAGTACACATCTTTCCCCCCTTAATCTCGGCTCTGCTCTGGTGACAGGGCAATAAAGGCTTTAATCAGGGCCCAGAGTGACGACTCTATCAGTGGCATCTTGTCCTATCACTGACCCCGCTTCTGTTATTGAATCTACAAAGACCTGTAATGTCTTATGTCAACTTCATGTGTCTAAAAATATATGTATATACACTACCAGTCAAAAGTTTTATAACGTGTTTCTTTTTTTTTTTTTAAAGAAGTCTCTTCTGCTCACTAAGGCTGCATTTATGTTATTAAAAATACGAACAAAAAAACCTTTGTCAAAGCTTTGTGTTTTTTCACAAAAGTCATATTGTGAAATATTAAAATGTAAAATAACTTTTTTCTATTTGAATATATTTTCAAATGAAATGTATTCCTGTGATGCAAAGCTGAATTTTCAGCATCAGTACTCCAGTCTTAAGTGTCACATGATCCTTCAGAATCTAATGTGATGATTTGCTGCTCAAGAAACTATTATTATTATAAATATTATTATTAATAATAATAATCATATGTATTATTATTATCAATGTTGAATGTAGTTGTGTGTAAAACTGGATTTTTATATACATATATATATATATATATATATATATATATATATATATATATATATATATATATATATATATATATATATATATATATATATATATATATATATATATATTCATCAAGTTATGCATTAAATTGATCAAGTGACAGTAAAGACATTTATAATGTGGCAAAAGCTTTATATTTCAGATAAATGCTGTTCTTTTGAACTTTCTATTCATTAAATAATTCTGGATAACAAACTGATATGTGATCTGAAAAAACTGAATGAATGATTTCTGAAGGATCATGTGACTCTAAAGACTGGAGTAATGATGCTGAAAATTCAGCTTTGAATTACAGAAATAAATTGCATTTTAAAATATTTAAATAGAAAAGGTTATTTTAAATTGTAAAAATATTTCACAATAATTCTGTTTTGCTGTATTTTGGATCAAATAATTGCAGCCTTGGTGAGCAGTAGAGACATATTTAGTATACATATTTAGACCAAAAATGTATTTGATTAGCCAATGGCTAGTAAATTTTATGATTAAACTTGACTGTGATTGAGTTAGAAGTAAAAAATGACATGTTCACTGCCCTCATTGTGCTACTGTTCATCACCATGAAAGTGTATCATTTACACAAGTTTTTAAGCCTTGCTAATTTAAACAGTCAAGCGCACAAAGACTCGAATGAGAACTCAATTCAGTACTCACACACTGAGTGAAAAATTTGAAGCATGCGCTCCAAATTGACAGAAAAATACAATTGTTGACATTTTTGCAGATTTATTAAAAAAGAAAAACTGAAATATCACATGGTTCTAAGTATTCAGACCCTTTGCTGTGACACTAATGTATTTAACTCAATTTCTTCTGATCATCCTTGAGATGGTTCTACACCTTCATTTGAGTCCAGCTGTGTTTGATTATACTGGTTGGACTTGATTAGGAAAGCCACACACCTGTCTATATACGAGCTTACACCTCACAGTGCATGTCAGAGCAAATGAGAATCATGAGGACAAAGAAACTGCCTGAAGAACTCAGAGACAGAATTGTGGCAAAGCACAGATCTGGCCACGGTTACAAAAAAATTCTGCTGCACTTAAGGTTCCTAAGAGCACAGTGGCCTCCATAATCCTTAAATGGAAGATGTTTGGGACAACCAGAATCCTTCCTAGAGCTGGCCGTTCGGCCAAACTGAGCTATTGGGGCAGAAGAGCCTTCGAGAGAGGTAAAGAAGAACCCAAAAATCACTGTGGCTGAGCTCCAGAGATGCAGTCAGGAGATGGGAGAAAGTTGTAGAAAGTCAACCATCACTGCAGCCCTCCACCAGTCAGGGCTTTATGGCAGAGTGGCCCGACGCAAGCCTCTCCTCAGTGCAAGACGCATGAAAGCCCGCATAGAGTTTGCTTAAAAAAAACACCTGAAGGACCTGAAGATAGTGAGAAATAAGATTCTCTGGACTGATGAGACCAAGATGGAACTTTTTGGCCTTAATTCTAAGCGGTATGTGAGGAGAAAACCAGGCCATGCTTATCACCCGTCCAATACAGTCCCAACAGTGAAGCATGGTGGTGGCAGCATCATGCTGTGAGTTTTTTTTTTTAAGCTGCAGGGACAGGACGACTGGTTGCAACTGAGGGAAAGATGAATGTGGCCAATGTGATATTTCAGTTTTTATTTTTTAATAAATCTGCAAAAATGTCGACAATTGTGTTTTTCTGTCAATATGGGGTGCCGTGTGTACATTAATGAGAAAAAAATTAACTTAAATGATTTTAGCAAATGGCTGCAATATAACAAAGAGTGAAACATTTAAGGGGGGCTGAATACTTTCCATACCCACTGTAATTTAAACAGTGAAGACTTTGGAAAATAGTAGCAATGAATGAGTAAACGTGCCCAAACTTTTGACTGATACTGTATGTATATTATATCTGTTTATGCCACAGATAATAGTTTAATATTTTTTCAGTATACAAACTTGTTACTGGCTCAAATAATTATATCTCAGGAGAACGGTATTTATTTCGATCTTGCTTTAGCGATGTTTACAGAGGTCAAACTTTGGTAACCAGACATCAACAGATTCCCCATTAGACCTGTGATCTATCTGCAGCTGCTCAGTCTGAGGCGTGGCCTTTTGCTCATCTCTCACCGAACCTGTTCACCAGTCGGGCCCTGTGCCCCTGCAGAGAGCACTCAATACATCCCTGTGCTTTTAGCTCAAACTCTAGCCATTAGTCATCAGTCCACCGGGATTTTTTAATCCCCTGCTATGTTGTTATTTGCCTGACATCCTGTCAGGAAGAAAACACTCATGGGTGAGTAGAAGAGAGAGGTCAGACATTAAGACAGTTGTTTTTGACCCAGTTTCCCCAAGCTGGTTTAGCTTTTGGACAGAAAGAGTTCCCCAGTCAGCACATTGTCCTCTTGGTGCCCTGAAGTGGATGGCAGACTAAATCTTTATGCCTGTCTTACTGTTTTATACATGTGTGTCTGTTTCTCTCTGTGTGTTTCAGGCTGTCGAAGAGCTGCTGGAGTCCCTTGAGCTGGAAAAGAGCAGCTACCACATGGGCTTGAGCAGAGTAAGTAATTCTGATATTCTATCTCTAAATTAAACCTTAAAAATCATAATGTAGCTAGTGATATTAGACCTAGACGCTGTAGGTCTAATACCAAGTCATTGCCACCTTAGTATAGCCGCATCACTTTGGCCAACAGAGTTTTTAAAATTCAATGGTGTACAGTGGCGTTATGAAATGAGAAGGCAAAGTTCTCCATTTATATATATATATATATATATACATTCTATTTTGTATTTTTACATTAAAGGGGGAGTGAAACACTTTTCAGTCAATCTCATGTCAATCTTGAGTACCTATAGAGTAGTATTGCATCCTTCATATCTCCGAAAAGTCTTTAGTTTTATTATATTTATAAAAGAAATATAGGCTGTACCGAGTCTTTCCGGAAAAAAACGAGCGGCTGGAGGCGTATCGTGTGGGCGGAGCTAAAGAATGACGAGCGCGCAGCTACAGCACGAGAGCTTCTGAAAGCTGACATCCTCAAGCGTGGAGATGAAAACGTTACTCTAATAAATGGCTATAAATTAGATTCAACTAATACATATATGATCCAGAATCACATTCGGAGGCTGAAATAAATTGAACAGGAGAAGCAACAACATCAGGACGTCCGTCTCTGTGGTATGTAACCTGTATTTAGTGGCCTGTCAATTCGGTTTATGGACTATTGCATGCGACTACACCTTAGCAGTAGCAAGCAAAATGGTTTTACAAGTCAGACTAGTGTAATGTTATGTATAGTGTAGTGCATTTGAATGACGAAGCACGCTTTGTGAGAATGCTAGGTTTATGTTTGGGTGGTTTTACAATAAAAAAAAATGACACCTATATTGGTCAGCTAAACAAATGTATTGAAACACACACCATAGATTGCATGCTCCATTGATAAATTAACTATACACGATCGTGCCGTTTACTGATGTTTACTCACGCGACGATAGCCAACAACATAGACATTTTAAGCAGTTTAACTCACCGCCTGTTTCCAAAGCAGGACCGAACCTTTATCGCTGGGACCACTCCATCAAAAACACACTTCTTTGGTATGATTTGGTGAAGTCATGTGGCAGCAGTGACCGCGGAGATCCGCGATGTTGTGAAGCTTCCCGTCATTTCTGCGTTCAAATTGGTTCAAATGCAGCACAGGATTCCTTCCCGGAATGCTGTGCTGAAGCGTTGAAGTCGCTTGATGTCACCCATAGGAATAAAGTGGAGCGCGGCGCGACAGACGTGTTGCACAGACTAGTGGATCTGCTGCACCTGTGAGCAGTGTTTATGGGCGGCGTGCATCTAATCACGCGCTCGCGCACCCTACCGGGAGAAGAGCCCGTACGGCCCATACAAGGACCGTCTACTCTATCGACATCAAGCCAACCCATACTCGAAAAAAACTCTCAGAAACTTGTGAGAAACCGGAAGGAGTATTTTTGATACAGAAATACTCCATCAAACGTCCAACTTAGTTTTTGAAACTTTGTCTATGTTTAGGATGGGAATCCAAGTCTTTAACAGTGTAAAAAGATCAGTATGCATGAAACAGCATTTCACCCCCCCTTTAACAATGCAATTATTCTATTTATTGAAGCAAAGTATATTTCTCATTAATTTTTCTCATTAAGTTTTCTCATCATTTATTAACGGAGTACAGTTAATTTCACATAACTGATGGTTTTCAAGTGTTTTTGGGTACTGTTCAAGTAGGATATTCCTGCAATACCGGAGGCTATGGTTTAAGGACCACATTTCTTGGACCCTAGTTTTTTTTGTATGTATTAGCAGTTTATGCTATTTTATTGCACTTACTATTCTACTAATGTACTAAAGTAAATTACTTAAGTAAAGTACTTAAGAAAAGGATCAAACTTGCTTTACAAACTAGTGTTTTTATTAGTAGCATCCACCCCTGTTCCTGGATGCACTAGCCTGACTTCATCATACTCAAATTCTAGTCAGAAATATGAGTCTGATACTCTTCAATTGAGCTGTGATTATGGGGTGTGTTTCAACCGAACCAGAAAAGAATAGACCTAAAACCAAAGAACAAGAGTAAGTGACAAATGTTGAGCCCTCACATAGTTGTCTACAGAATTCAACTGCATGCATGGTGGAAGAAGTAGAAGAAGAAGATGGGTGTAAATGATCTTTGCCAGTTTTTTAAAAAGAATTTATGGATAAACAGAGTACTTACCAACAAGGTCATTTTTGAGAGAAATAGTGTGAATAAGGTGAATGCGTATACGAACAAGACGTGAATGATTACTTTACGTTATCTGGCCATCATCTTATAATGCCCGCCCTGACAATTTGATTTGGTCTGAACAGCTCTGGTTCAAGCATAGTTGCTCCACAACAGATCAAGTCCAGACCTAACTTCCCGACCTCAAATGTTGTGGCGAGGTTAAGTTTATCTGGCATCCAGGTTATGAAGGCATAGCGACATTTTCAAACTCTTACTACTCAAACACACCAGAGACTCCAATATATGGGTCAGATAAGGAAAACATCCAAAATGTGCACTAGGGGTGGGCGATATAGCCTAAAAAATTATACCACGATATTTCAAGAATATTTGCGATAACGATATTTATGACGATATAAAAAAAATATATGGAACAAAATATTTTATTTGTTATTGCAGCTGGTAGGCAGTAGCATTTATTATTGCAAACAAAATGAAGGGCATTGTGCACCCTTTTCCAATGAGTTACTGTCATTGATGATGAGAGAATATTTAATTTGAAGTGTAAATCTATTGTCATAAGGTGGCAACAGCAGCAGCATTATAGTCACACACAGCACGAGTCAAAAGAAAGCAAAGTAGCCTTGATAAGTTATTAGTGTTTTCACTGGAAATTTTAAGTAAAACTATAACAACATAACATCACTATTTTTAAGTAATAAACGCACATCTTCGTTGTTAAGAGACGCTGAACAGACGCAGACACAAATATCTCTCTCTCTCTCTCTCTCTCTCTCTCTCTCTCTCTCTCTCTCTCAATAATTAACTACATTATCTCTCTGATTCAAAGGTGAAAGAATGCTGGATCTAACTGATGAAAATAACCGTCAATGTTACCCTTCCGGTCAAATATTGCGCTCCAATCAATATTATGTCAGTTGTCAAGAGGACTGACCTCTTGTAACCAAATCGCTCACTTCTCATTGATATCGTGATATGCCACTTTTTTTATCATGTAAAAATGTATACCGGTATTATCGTGGACGATATGATATGGCACACCCCAAATGTACACTGTTGGTGAGCCTCCAGGAACAGGGCTGGAGCAAAGGTGAGCAAAATGCGTTAATGGGCGTTTGCTCTCTCGCTCTGGTCGACATGTGCGCCCTTACGGGAGAAGTGCCTGTACAAGGAAATTCTGCGCTTGTTAAAGTCTCATGGGCCCATACTCAAAAAAAAAAAAGTTTCTTTTTGTGAGAAACCGGAAGGAGTATTTTTGCCTAATAATTTTTTTGAAGCATTGGCTAATAAATTCCTTTTACAATATCAGAAATTGACAATTGGGTTTTTCATGTCATAATCATAAAACTGTAACGTCATCTTAAGAAATAAAGACTTCACTTTTTCAGTCCCTTTATGTTATGGATCAGTGCATTGAATCATTTTGTGGCATACAGATTCAGCCTGAGTCACGAAGATCAGTTCCAAACAGATGGCATGATTTCCATTTAGATTGCCGAAACGTTCGCTGCTTCTACACCTCTTAGACACAGACAGACTTTAATCCGCTCTGCCGCTGTGCTCACATCTGGACGGAAAGTTTGGCAGGGTGGGCTTCGGCCAAAAAGACTCATCTTCTCCTCTCCTGTCGTAAAGCACTCTCTGCTCTGGGCCGATGCTTTACCCAGAATGCTTAGCTGCAGATGGGACATGGCTGGCATCGTTGGCAGGCCTCATTGGCGGGCATGTTGAGCGAGGAAGACAATTATTGTGAGGTTTTCTGAGATTGTATGAGCTCTGCTGTAAGGTTGCGCCATTGCACTCCGGGTCTCTTAACTACACTTCGAATGATTAAAGCAGAAATCCTTTTGTGCATCTTCTGTAGACGCTAGATTGATTCTGGCGAGGCACTGGCTTGCTTTGTTTGGTTTACTCTGGCTTGGTGCTCGATGATAACTCACTACAAACACCAATCAGCACAGCAAGATATTGTGCTTTCAGACAAAGAACAGCAGCCTGGAGAGAGCCAAAATAATCACATTCTGATAAATAGCTGATTACATAAATGGAAAAAGCAAAAAATGTGTCCAGGAAATACACAAATGATTAGTTGACAGCTGTAATTTTAGAATTCCACTTGAGTATAGAGATTCACACCACTGATGGTGATTCTGATATACAATTGCACTCTTTTATTTGCAAGAACATTAAATGCAAATACATGTAAAATAAAATACATTTGTCATATTTATTTGTAATACATGTGGTCATTTGTTTATGTAATATGTGGTTATATTTTGTATATGTAGCACACCACTGACTTGTGGGTCTCCAATTTCATTTATTTTTTATTTTTTTATTTAATTGTTTCAATTAATTTGATAATTTATTTTTAAAACTTACATTTAAAATAATGAAGTAAAAAAACTAAACAAATGAAAAATATAGTTTGGATAAAATCTCTTTTACAGATTTTATTTGTTTAAAGATGTCACTTGATTTGATGTTTTGTATCTAATGCAGTGACATTCAGACATCTTCAAGCGTGTCTTATGTGTCCAAATGATGCCAGTGTAGATGGAACAAGATCCTAACCAATCATGAACTCCCATTGCTGCTTATTGAACCAAGTCATTGTTCAGTTGCCACCTTAGTACAATACATCCGTCTAAATCACAGACTCCCCCACAGGCATAGACACAAGCTCTTCTCTTTGCACTCCTCCATTGCCATTTGTTTCCCCCTTTCTTTGTGAGGAATTTCATTCTCTTGGTCTCCATGGAAAACGCTGCCATTTGACCCCCATGAAAAGACCTTTCCACCAAACTGACCTATGGTGCTCTTGTGTGGAAAAGACTGGCGAATCACAGGCCTGCTGGGTGAATGTCAAAGGGGAAACATGGCTAATAAGAAGCTGCACGCAACAGACATTTCTACTAACACGGAACTATCTTCATGTTCTTCAAAGGATGATGTATTAAAATAGTGTTTCACACATGCTCCGTGATGCTGTGGATAATGTATTTAGTCTTTTAGCATCTCCACCTAATCTTACATTTGACTTGAGAGGACCATGAATAAAGTTCTCGTTCAGGTGATATCCGGCCTTTTTTCCAGCACATCTTTACTGACATTGAGAAATGAAACTCAATTTTCTCTGGCTACTCTCCTGAGGTGGAGAGGTCCCACTCTGATATTATACCTGCCTGAAAGCAGATAAGTGTGTGTGTGTATTGGCTGCCCAGCAAGTAGCTCAGCCCTGATGTTCTAATTTGCGAGGTTGTAAAGGGTTTGTAGGGAGCGTTTCGGGTAAACATATTGTCCTTTATTTTTATTTGTGGTACCGTAGGGTTGGCAGCAAATGCCATAGGGTCTGAAAGCTGTCAAACTTTACATGAATATGAAATCATTTCATAACACTCCATTCTCCCCTATGATCTGATGCTTGGAGCTCAGAGAGATTGCCTCCTGTAATAACAATAACTGAGGCTCTACATCATTGAAAGGCTCTGGCTGCCTTTGATGTGAAAAGGAAGATTATACCGCAGAGCAACTCCACATAAAGGCTCAATCAAGAGGCATTTGTTGCCATTCCCTCAGATGAGTAGTAATTGCAGCAGTGGACTTCTCTCTCTCTCTCTCTCTCTCTCTCTCTCTCTCTCTCTCTCTCTCTCTCTCTCTCTCTCTCTCTCTCTCTCTCTCTCTCTCTCTCTCTCTCTCTCTCTCTCTCTCTCTCTCTCTCTCTCTCTCTCTCTCTCTCTCTCTCTCTCTCTCTCTCTCACACGCATGCACTCACGCACGCACGCACGAACTCATGCACTCACTCACGCACTCACTCACGCACTCACTCACGCACTCACTCACGCACTCACTCACTCACTCACTCACTCTCACACACACACACACACACACACACACACACACATAAATATATGCGAGTGAGAGAGATATTCGGAGTGTAACGATACACAAATGCCATAGTTCGGTTCATATTACGGTTTTGGAGCCACGGTTCAATTCTGTTTACGGGGTTTACGGCAGGGTTCATGGCAGGTCAATAAAAGCACTAGATTCAATTTAAATTTCAACTAAAATAAAAAAAAATGCCTCCACTTTAGACTAGTCAGAAATAATCTACTCATTTAACCATTTTACCATTTACCATAATGTAAAAAAAAATAAAAAAAAATAAAAAGCGATTTTATTGCATCCACCTGGATGATGCGACGACAGCCATATTGTGCCAGAACGCCCACCACACACTAGCTGACTGGTGGAGAGGAGACAGAGTGATGAAGCCAATCTTTTTGAATAATATTATTATTATAATATTCTGTAAAAATACAGTGCTTAATATTTGTCAAAGTGTACTAACTACTATTTATATCTTAATAGTAAAAATTGTTTTGTGACATAAGGTGAAGTTGAGAGTTGGGCCTGGGCAGCACGGTGCGGTGCACGTTTGGTTCGATATTAGAGTATCGCAGTGCCTGGTTCGCAGTCTCTGCTTTAATTCATCCCAAAGGTGTTATATCAGGTTGAGGTCAGTACCCTGTGCAGGCAAGTCAAGTTCCTCCACACCAAACTCATTCATCATGTCTTTATGGACCTTGCTTTGTGCACCGGTGCAATAACATGTTGGAACAGGAAGGGGCCATCCTTAAACTCTTCCCACAAAGTTGGGAGAATGAAATTGTCCAAAATCTATTGGTATGTTGAAGCATTTAAGAGTTCCTTTCACTAAAAACAAGGGGCCAATCCCACGCCATAATTCCCCCCTCCACTAAACTTTAAACTTGGCACAATGCAGTCAGGCAAGTACCATTCTCCTGGCAAAAACCCAGACTCATCTATTGGACTGCTAGATAGAGAAGCTTGAATTGTCTAGAGTCCAGTGGCGGCGTGCTTCACAACACTGCATCCGACGCTTTGCATTGCACTTGTTGATGTAAGGCTTGGATGCAGGTGCTCGGCCATGGAAACCCCATGCCATGAAACTCTCTACGTACTGTTTTTAAGCTAAACTGAAGGCCACACAAAGTTTGGAGGCCTGTAGCTATTGACTCAGCCGAAAGTTGGCGACAATCTGCGCACTGAGCACCCCGCTCTGTGATTTGATTTGCTGTTCCCAATTGCTTCCACTTTGTTAATACCACTAATACCATCTACATTAGAATGTAGGCATTTAACAAAGTTTAAACTGGAGAAAACAGTCTCTAAAGATTGTGCAGTTCTCACCTGTTCTCACCTGCTGGGAGTGACAGTAGGGCTCATTTATATCCCATTTAGATAAGCCATACCCCTTGTGAAACTCCCCCCGTAAAGCTGCATGGTTGCATACTAACGACAGACGCAACGGGAAAAATCGGACCGCATACTATTAATAATGAAATATAGCAGATGGTAACAGTACTTAAAAGCCCATTATAGTTGTTTTTTTTTTTTTGGGCAAGTGATACGATGCTAACAATTACGATTAAAATGACAGTTAATAACAATAGGTAGGTATGGGAAGGTCTAAACATGAGAGAACATGTATGTGTTCTTAGAATGAACACAAAACTAAAAACTTTGGTGTTTATGGAAACATACCCCATAAGAAAAAGAAAAGTATTATGAAATAAGTCGTTGGGCTACACTTTCTGTTTGCCGGGGTCTTCTTAGTGGATGTACTGTGCGTCTGTTTGATGGGGGAAAAGACAGTGAAATGGGTTAAATCCGTAACTGTGGCTATAGTGTAGGGGTAAGTGGCATGTCATCAAGTTTTGACGCAAATCGATCAGAGGTTTGAATCCGTCTTTTGCCACACTCTCTAACTGAGAAAAATGTATTATTAAACACGTTAGATGCTTTATTTCCACTTTTCTAATATTTTCTTAATTCTTATTGAAAATAAATGCCTTTCTGATCTGATATGTGATGAGAAAAGGAGTAGAGAGAGTGTGGCAAAAGGTGGATTCGAACCTCTGCGTCAAAACTTAATGTCATGGGCCTTAGCCCTATACTATAGCTACGGTTACGAAATTTACCTATTTTTCTGTCTTTATCCCCGTCAAATGTTACTATCGATATAGCCGCTGATATCTTGCGGTCCAACTCATCTGACACCAGTCCGATACATTCTTCCTCTTCTTCATCTTTGCTCAGTTGTAGATTAGGGATGTTATTCAGTCTTATTATGCTGCTTTCATCATCGCTCAGATTGTCTCTAGAGCCGGCCAGAGCGCTGCTTAAATAATTAGCAACACGTCCCTTGGAGGACGGGGTAGTAACAAAAGCCAGTATGGAAATACACACAGACAAAACAAGGTTATTTCAACCTCAAAATGTACACTTTTAAATATAACAATACTGGTATCTCAAACATGGAGATGCTTCTTCATGTTTTCAGCTAACAAATTCTGCAAAAATGTGGAAAAAAAACACTTCTTTCTCATTTTGCTTGAAAGTAGAGCTGTCGACTTGTGTCCCTAGTTTCCGTTTCTGTGACGATATATATAAACAATTTCCCAAAGCAGTAATTTCCAGCACAGCCTCTCAGGTACACCACAAATCCGGTGCCATTTTAATTAGGATTCTGTTCATCTAGATTAATCCATCTTTAAAACTAATAGAATGCTAATGCAATTAGAACATGTCCACAGACTTTGATGAATGCACATCTGGAAAAAACGCAAGGTCCACTTCCCTCAAATTTCTCTGATTAAATGGCCTAATGGAGTAGGATTCCGAAGTGTTAATCCAACTCGGTTTGACACCCCCACCACAGAGCGGAAAATTACCAGTAAACAGAGCTTGGGCAGCAGTTTAAAGGAACTTCTCACGTTTTCAGAAAGAGTGATTGCAGAATGGAATATCCATGACTATGAATGTTGCATATATACGTGTATGTATTTGTCTAAATAACATGTATAAATAAATATAAATAAGTAAATGCAAATTAATTGTATTTATACAAGAATATATATATATATATATCATGCCAAGGCACAACAGGCGCAGCTGAAGACCAGATGCAGGGGATATGCAGGTATATAATATATATATATATATATATGATCCCCTGCATCTGGTCTTCAGCTGCGTGTGTCGTGCCTCGGCGACGTGATCAGGACACTGCCGAATTGGGAATATGTAGCAATAGAGGCTCTAGCGCTGGGAGAAATGGAAATCATGGAGTGGACCACAGTGTACTGTGAAGCTTACAGAGACTTCCACCATCAGCTCTGTTTTCTGTTCAGAAAACGTTTTTTTTCCCTTTTCCGTTGTTGCACTTTGAGATTCTTCGAAATGTAAAGTGCATTATAAATAAAATCTATTATTATTTAAATAAATAATTATTTTAATTTAATTTATTTCACTATATTATATTATTATTACTATTATTGTTATTACCAGTGTACCATTTAACCAAATGTTATGAATTCAGTGAATGCTCATTATGAGAAAGTTTGTTGTATTTCCATATATCTCATAGCAGTGGTCTGTTTGCAGGTGTTCTTCAGAGCAGGTGTTTTGCCTAAGCTGGAGGAGCACAGAGATATCCAGACCAGACGCAACATTACCCTGTTTCAGGCTGCGTGCAGAGGCTACCTGGCTCGACAGGCCTTCAAGAAGAGGAAGGTAACTCATAAAAAAGAATTCATACTGTAAATAATTTTAAACATGCATACCCCTGGAACTTTTAAGACATTGTAAGCCACCTTTTGTCCCACTTAAGGACATTTTTAAGGACATTACTACTAAGGACACTGAGCATCTGTCCCTTTTTCAGTTGGAGCTCTTCGTACTTCAGTTCATTTGTCATGAGGTTTGTCTCAGAGTCCATCAGAATGTCATTGCTGTCTTTAAAAAATCCCTCTGGCTGTGGCCATCCGTTGACAGATAACATTCAATCAGCGCATCTCCGGGGAAGAAGCCACCTGCCCCACTGCCCTCCATCACAGGCCTATCGATTCTCCCGCCACTGCGTGCCCTGCACTCTCGCCTGCCCCCTTTCTGTCCATTCATTTCTGCTTTGGCACTCACTCTGTCTCTTTTTTAAATTTAAGCTCTTCTATTCTGCCCCGGTATCGTCCTTTCAATCTCTGGTCCTTTGTGCCCCTTTCTTGCTCTCTCACTTTCACACTTATGCTACTCTCAGTGGGATTGGCTCAGGATGTAAGGGTTGGTCCTACAGTTGCCTGTGACTCTGTCTCTCTCTCCTGAGAAGACTGCGCCCCTGTCTCAGTAAAACTCTTGTGAAGGAGGAGGTGGGCTCGATGCAACTCCTCACGCTGCTGTTGGCCCTCGGTGGTCAGCTGCCGTGGCAGTATAACTTCATCAACATCCACTTCCTCTTTCGGTGTTGCACACAAACAGAGGAGGCTTTTCTTGGCGAGACTGTTTTCAGTTTACCTCAGAGCTCCTGACAGGAGTCAAGACTGGATGTTTCACTGTAAGTAAAAGGAGTTTGAATAAGGTCTTTTTGCTCTTGTTGGCTGTAGTTGGTATCATAGATATCATAGTTAGTAGGTTGTTTTCTTTCTTTAGATCCTGGTTTGCGTTCTTTTGTCTCTGTCTCTGAGCAGGGCTCCTTGCAAGACGTCTTTTGTAACACTGATTTGTAGGTGAGCCATAAAAGAAGTCTTGTGTACTTCTGGTTTTGTTTGATTTCTTCGACAAAGCTGGACTGCAGCTTGCCATTTGTTGAAGGGTTTACTGTTATTTTTTTCTTTCTGTACAGTTATTGTCCCCACAAAGAGCCTTGTCTGGATGCCTCTGAATCACAGCGACCTGTCCCCAGAGGAATTCATTTCCTTAGAAAGAAATCTTTTGTCAAGCTTGTCAGAAACCTATGCTTCACGCTAGACTGAGAAATCCGTCTAGGGATTTGTACTGGACTATTGCTGTAGAAAGTCTCCTCATGGGGCTGTAACCTCAGATGCCCATGCGCTTACAGTACCAACAGTGTGGTCAGTGTTTGCAAGTGTTTTTGAGAATAATAAAATCACATTTTTAAAAGTGGCATCAGATTTTTAAAAGCTATTCAAGGGATTTGTTTGAGTCTGTCACTAAATTTAAATGTCCACAAATAGAATTTTAGATTATGCCATGTTTAAGTTGTCTGTGAAAAATTGGTACATTTATTTTTGTAGTTTTTTTTTGTATCCTGCCACAAACTGACATATCTGTCTAATAGTTTAAATATTTTATTATAATATATAATTATATATTTTAAAATATTTATTATTTATATGATTTTTGAATCCACAAAATACTTTTATTCAGCAAGGGTGCATTAAATTGTCAAAAGTGACAGTAAAGACATTTATAATGGGAAAAAGATTTCTATTTCAAATAAATCTTTTGAACATTCTATCAAAGAAGCCTCAAAAATATGTTTCTCAGTTTCCACAAAAAAATAATAAGCAGCACTAGTGTCAATGTTTCTTGAGCAGCATATAAAAATAATTTAAGAAGGATCATGAGACACTAAAGACTGGAGTAATGATGCTGGAAAATTGCTTTGACATTACAGGAATATAGTAATATTTTAAAATATAAAGTGGTTATTTTAGTTTGTAATAATATTTCACAATAAAAAAATAAGAAGCCTTGGTGAGCATAAGAGACTTATGCTTAAGAAAAAACACTGTTTTGCCATTCAAAAGTTGGGGTCAGATTTTTTAATGTATATACAACACATACTATTTATTTCATAGTATTATATAATTTATTTTTAGATATTTTAATTTAATTTCAAGGTAATTTGATTTCAACAAAAAGAACTGTCATAACAATACATGTCTGGTTATGTGAGACAATGGCCCTTGACCTAGTGATGAAAACAGTCTTGAACCGAATCTCAGTATCATATCCTCTTCCAGATCTAAAAAATAAGTGGAAAGTGGAAGTGGAAAGACCCAAGCATTAGCGGAAGTCATTTGTGTTGTAGGATGTATTTAACCATGTCAAGACAAGAAGTGTTGAGTTGAATCGTTACGGTAGATCCCTGAGAGACAGACAAGTGGGACCAGACTTCCTCTTGCAGACCACAATGCAAAATCAATTTGCTTGTTTCTCTCTCAGATCGATAATTGAGGGATCTCAGCACCTTGAAGTCTGTTCCAGTTTTAGACTATCTAAGAGTGTGTTCTAAGCCCTCAGTCCCTCCAGATTTGTCTTTCCTCTCTCTCTTTTTCTGTCTCTGTTGTCTCTGTTGGGGGGCGCCTGAACAGAGAACTCCACGTGGGCTCCTTTGAAGCACAACGGCCTGCTCCTTCCGAATTTTTTTTGACGTTCAATGGAAACGACACTAGAGGGAGCTGGGAATATCACAAATGCCAATCGTCTGTCTAATTAACTCATTGCCTTAAGACACAAGTTTCATTCCGAGTGTGAACAGGTGCCCTCGCAGTCACGTGTGAGTGCGCTCAAATGTCCTTGTGTTCATACGTGCGGATGAATGCCACCTGCTGATCCGTATTCAAATTCACACCGCACACCTGTTGGAGGGGTTGTGGCCTACTTTGTTGGCGTCGCATCCGTTCGTACATAACACTTCGTTCCTCCTGCCAGGCCCCAGGGCTCACAGGCACCATTTCCTCCAGACGGCCATTTTAATTAGGAAGCTCTTCCTGATTTCGCCGTCTCTTACAAGCTATTTAGATGGCTGTTTGTGGTATTTGTTATGGTCAAAGCGTGACAAATGAGCTGTGGTGCACATAGATAATCCGCTATTATTTGAATCGTCCCTGTTCCTGCAGCATGTAAATCTTATGCAGGGTTTAAATCAGCTGCCAAGTAGTATTGAAGTTTAATTGAATTACTCAAAGGGGCTTGGGGCTTTTGCTTCTAGCTGCATTTCTACACAGTTGGTACAACTCCAGAATCTCTCCTCTGTATAGCCTTCCTGACAGCCTCTTTGAAGAAAATGCGTTTGTTCTTCCTGTGATCAACACCAGTAATGGGTGTTTTGCTAAGGTTGAGTATGTAAGCTTTATTAACTTCCTTTTGATGAAGTAGAGCAGCGTTTATTATTCAAACTTTGAGTCGAGTGTAAATAAGCAGGTTGCGCACCGTGCAACGACTCTACGTTCTTGCCATGTCAAAAATATTTTTAAAAATGTAAGGGTTTCATTTTATTTTGATGGTCCCTTTAACACATTCTGTTGACTATATGTAAAGTTGCACCTTCATGTCTACGTGCTCTCATTAGATTGGTAATAAACTATTTGTAAACTGGTAGGGTTAGGATTAGAATAATTATATTGCTTATAGTTAGTAAAATGTCAGACAGTCTACTTCTACTCTAATGAAAGTTAGTTGACATGTAGTTGCAAAGTTATTGTCAACAAAATGTTCGAAACGGAAAATCAAAATGAAGTGTTTCCAAAGTAAGTTCTCAAATTCCAAATGATATATGTGTGCCATATGAGTCGATTTATTTTATTGAACCATTCAAAAGATTCAAGAGTTTCCGGTTTGAATCAGCCTGGCGAAGACTTCACTATTGCATGACTATTGAAATATTACATGTCTCAATGTAACAATTAGTTAACTACTGTACATTCATTAATATGAACTAACAGTGAAAAGACAGTAACACATTTATGTTGATTTCCAACACTCACTTATACATTATTAAAATGAAAAAGTTGTATCTGTTACTATTATAATGGAGCTGAGCTAGCATGAACTAATAATGAACAGTATTTTTAATAACTAACATTAACAAAGATGAATAAATACTGTAAAAAATGTATCACACACTGTAAGTTAATGTTATTTAAAGACCTTGTAAAGTGTTACCAAACTTTTGTTAGGTCTTCATATTGATTATACCTCTCAGTGGTTCTTAGAATGTAAACATTAGGATCCGCTGAAGTTTAGAGTCCCACCCTCGGGCTTATTGCGGACCGCACTGTGGACATCTCAGAGTTGAAAAGGTCCATTCAGAGCTAGTTCCCCCAAGGGAAGCTCTTTGACTGTGAGGCCCTGGGCCTCCAAACACAGCCCTGCTTTTGTTCATCTGGGCTCTGATTGGTTTGAACTACTGTATTTCACAAGCTCAAGACCTAAAGACCTGACAATTTCTCACTAGCACAGCGGTAGGAAACACACACAGTCATAAACACAATGTCCTTGTTTTTCAGATCCAGGACTTGGCAATCCGCTGCATCCAGAAAAACATCAAGAAGAACCGGGGTGTGAAGGGCTGGCCGTGGTGGAAGGTTTTCACCACCGTCCGTCCACTCATCGAGGTTCAGCTGACAGAGGAGCAGATCCGCGGCAAAGACGTAAGCACCTGTCATCTTCACTAACCACTTCAAATGCTGTAATTTGGCATGTCATGTACAGATTTTGCCTTTTGACAATAGTACAGCTGAATTCAAAGCCCATCTGTGTGGCTTTTAATGCCCCTCTCGGTTTCTCTGCCCCGCGGGGTACCTCTCAAATTCAGCTGCAGCTCTCAGTCGCACCCAAATCGCCCTTCTCTTTGATTACTGTCTCTGCAGCTTCACCTCAATCCAAGTGTTTGTAGAGTCCTGTGTGTGTTTATGTGTGTGTGTGTGGAGAGTGGCAGGCTTGTGTGTATGCATACATTACCTATGTAGTATGCTGGATCAAAAGCAACTCTGCTTCCCGCGGGAGAGTGCATTAGCATGTCACAGAGTGTGTGCGCGTACATGCGCGTTTCGTCCGCTGGGCCGCGTCCCGCTGAGTGCTGTGTAGCCATGCAGTCAGGCGTGCTCCTGCGAGAGGCAGAAGGGTGCTGACACTGCCTCCAAACAGCCTGCTTTTAAAAAACAAACACGGAGTCACTATCTCCTCTGCACAAACAGCCTTCAGAGCTGCAACCGATTGGCTGTAGCCTGCAGCTCTCTCAAGCTAGCAAAAGAAAAGTTCAGGAAAGTAGGAGGAGGTTTGCGGTAATAGAGACGCAGAGGCTCCAAAGAGGGCAGGCTTTCTACCTGTCTGTCATTCCGTTACAGTTTCTAATTTATCTCACCTGTCTATCTCTATATTTCGCTAAATATAATAGCTGTCATTGTGTCTAAATGTGTAACTGTCCGTGGTCATTCGTTTACATATCGGCTGGATTTCTTGTCATCCTGTCTTTCTGTCTGTCTTATTGTGTTTTTCTGATTGTCTAGGAGGAAATTCAGCTGCTCAAGTTGAGGCTGGAGAAAGTGGAGAAGGAGAGGAACGAGTTGAGACTCAATAGTGACCGACTGGAAAGCAAGGTTAGTGTTTGAATTCAGTTCATAATCAATTTATAGAAACTTTATTGTTTTCACATATTTATCATGCTAAAGTAATTTGAGCATATAAGTTGCATGCATACTTGTTGGGTGATTCATACCAAAGTTTCAGTAAATGATGCCAATGAAAATTCACGATTCTCAACTACGCTACGTTACGCTAATTAACATACCACTTTTATTTATTACATATTATAAATATTAACAAATTAAAACAGACATAAAATGAAATGAAGAAAACAATAATACATATTTTAATACAATAATATATATTTAAATAATATGTATTTGAAATGATAACATTTAATATAATTGGTATATTGTATAAATTATTTATATTATGTGATTTTTTTTTATTATGAAATTTTTATATAGTAAAATTATTCAGGTTACAGCAATGTCAAGCAATAGTGTGTCAGCAATAGCAAAAAAATAAAGTAAATTAGATTAGATTACTACAATTAAAATACTGGCACCATCTTCAAGTGTATGACTATTAGATTATATATCTTAACGGCTAATATCTTAGAATACATTCATGCATTATTCTCTAATGCGCAAATTAATATTTTGACATATCTAGGGTTTTATTTCTGTTGAACTGAAGTATAATACATTCTTACATTTATATATGTCAATTTTAAGGCATCCATAATACATTTCTACAAAAAGTTGGTACTATATGTATGTTAATATTACATCACTGTACAAAAGCACACCTTCACATACACAGTGACGGACTGAGGTCTGGGTGTCTATGACTATCTAAACACAATAGCAAAAAGCTATCCTCCTTGTGTGAAATATGTTAGTGATGATATAGATGTGAAGTGTTGCATATGTTTGTTAGATTAGCTCATACACTACTGTAAAGTTTGAACAGAGCACGTGTGCCACATCTAGTGGAAGTACGCACCATGTTTGCTCATCATATGTACGTTTCAGATCACAGAACTGTCATCAGAACTTGCCGATGAGCGCAACACAGGCGAGTCTGCCTCACAGCTGCTGGAGTCCGAGACCTCAGAGAGACTGAGGCTAGAGAAAGATATGAAAGATCTACAGGTAACACAGACGCGCACACACTTCTGAACAGAGATAGAGTTTGAGTTGATGGTTTTCTGTAAGGAATCTCCTCATGCCTGAAATAGATATTTTCCACCAAAGCATAGACAATGCAGTCAATGCAGCAGAGCGTGAGCCGTATACAAATTGTGTCATCTCATATTAAATATCCATGTGAAAGACAGTGTGTGTGAGCAGGAGACTACAGGTATTTGTCTCTGTATGCCTGGTGTGTGTGTGTGTACTCTGTGTTTTTATGTGTCTCTTAGGCCTGTGTGAGCAGATGGTCTGGGCATTTCCCTGCAGAACAGAGAGATGATGTGCTCTGCGTCTGTGTGTGTTTGCGTTTCAGGCCAAGTTTGACGCTATGAAGAAGCAGATGGAGTCTATGGAGATGGAAGTGATGGAGGCGCGGCTCATACGCGCATCGGAGCTCAACGGTGAAATGGATGACGATGACACCGGTGAGTTTGTGACATCATCTCTTGGACATAGAAAGATTAGAATAAAATGCATAATGGGATCTTAGTGAAGGGATTCCCTTATGATAGCTGAGCTTTGAGCAAAAACTATCAGAGCCTTCCTGAATCATTTTGGCAGAATTGAAGGGTTATCTGGGAGGATTTCCATGAGTTTGATGGCCCATGACTCTCTGGTGAGTGGAAGAGTTCAGGTGTGCTGAGCATTTCAGCATGGCACCTCCAGACAAATGAGAAAATAATCTGTAGCATCAGAGCTGCTGCTCCTCATTAAGCTGTTTATATGGAAATGCCAGGGGGCAGTGAAAGCACCAAACATGCGCTCTCTCTCCGTCTATCCCTGTCTCTTCTGCTTCTGGAACTTTCCATAAAGAGAGGGAAAATATTGTTGCAATATTTTTTTTCAAATATTAGAGACAAATCCATGTTCCTTGCTTTTAGAACTGTACTGCAAAAAATGCTCTTCTTATTTAGTATTTTTTGTTGTTTCCAGTCCAAATATCTAAATATTCTTACATCAAGATGCATTTACTAGATAAGTAAAACAACATTATATATTTTTTCTTGTTTTCTTGAAAATAAAATCTAAATTTCTGATTGATATCTGGTTTCTGTCCCAAACAGAAATAAGATTATTTTTCTCACCCCGTTGGCAGAAAACTTTGCTCGTTTTAAGCAAAAACTCACTTCATTTTTATTATTTTCCCCAGAAAACAAGCAAATATATCTTTTGTAATTTTACTTATCTAGTACATTAATCTTGATTTCAGATTTTTTAGATATTTGGACTGGAAACAACAAAAAAATACTAAATAAGAAGAGCATTTTTTGCAGTGAGTTATATACTGCAGGGCTCAACATTAACGCTTATCCAGGACAAGTGGATTTTTTGAAGGGACAAGTGAAAGAGAATTTTACTTGCCCGACGGACAAGCGGATTAAAACACCATTAACAAAAAAATAACTAGTGAATGACCAAAATGCAAAAATGATTCTGCATTAATTTAGTGTAAGTGGATAAGAGTGGATAATAGTATAAGATATATAATGAACTGACGGTAACAAGGTCGCGCTGTTGACGCTCGTGCAGCCTCGATGCAGCCTTCTCGATGAGAAATCGAAACAAATGAGCGCTGCTCACACAGAGAAACTGCGGTAAACATTTAAAATGTGAATTATTTATATTTATAACATGATACAGTTAAACATCATCACAAAACCAAGTGTGCTGTTTTCCTGAATACCATCACAATGAAAATGACTCTGATTTCATATGACAGTTCCATAAACAATTAATTAACATTAAGTCACTTACATTTTAGATGCAATATTGACTGTTTTTGTTCTATTTTAGCAGCGAAAATAGTTCCAAACAAAGATTCCAAGCAACAAATCAGCAGAACCATAACGTGTCTCACGCGTTAAATGAATGATTCAGCCATTTGAATGAATTGTTTGAATAAATGACTCAATGACTCCCTCATTAAGATGGTCACCTGTTTCGTGTTTAAACACTTTTCAACATTTCTTATTTGATAATTCAAAAATTCAAATCTTATAACTTAATCTTTAATGCGTTTGATTGGTAACAGCCCTATATTGTCTTATTTTAATTTAATGTATAGATCAAATTTAAGAATATGATATGAAAGCTGAAGCGTAGTCTATATTAAATAAGACTAGGGAAAAATGCCCTCTATAAAAAGTACAAATATCACAAATATGCAGATTTAAATATGCCAAAGTTGATTGAACACTGGTAAGAATATTGCTTCAGAATAAATTATATTTTCACACACACACACACACACACACACACACACACACACACACACACACACACACACACACACATGTTTTTGTGATATATGGGGACATTCCATAGGCACAATGGTTTTTATACTGTACAAACCGTATTTTCTATCCCCTTACACTGCCCCTGCCCCTAAACCTACCCATCACAGGCAACATTCAGCATTTTTACTTTAAAAAAAACAAAACCATCCTGTATGATTTATAAGCATTTTGAAAAGCATTTTTCACCCTCTTCTTGTAATACCTATGTCATACCCATGTCATTATACACATTTGTGTCCTCATATGTCACCCCCCCCCCCCCACACACACACACACACACGCACACAAAAAGAGTGAATGACCGATTTACTTGTCTGAAGTACAAGCTCATGAACATGCTTAATGTAGAGCCCTGTACTGTATCTATCTAACATCAAATTAACATACTGTATTAAAAGATTTCTATTTTAAATAAATGCTTTCTATTCATCAAATAATCCTAAAAAAACTTAATATTAAGCACAACTGTTTTTTAACATTAATAATAATAATAATAATAATAATAATAATAATAATAATAAATTATTTTTGAGCACCAAATCAGTATGAGATTTAGAGTAATGATGCCGAAAATTCAGCTAGCATCACAGGGTTCAGTTTAAATATATATTTTTATTTAGTATTTATTATAGTATTTAGTTTTTGGGGGGAAAAAATTGGGTATAACATGGCAAATGTAATAGACAATTAACGGAAAATAAAACTTGTCTGGTTCAGTTTGGTTTTGAGTTAGTTTGGAGTTTGATGATCAATGATCAATATTTTGAGAACTTTCTTTCACTATGAATTTATTGAAAAATAATTACTTATTTTTTCTCCTATTGGTGAGCAGCATGTTCTCTGTGGAAGCCTGAGCATGATAATACTCAGTAGTGCTCTTATTAGAATCCCTGCTGTCATGAACAGAACTCATTTTAATGCACGTCAGACTGGTGACGGCTTGTTCTCACCTCGGTGTCACACAGCTGATCTCTGAGACTCAATGCTAAGGCATGAACATTTGATTTATTACAGTTCGTTCTGTAATGGTAACATGGCATGGACCAGCTCCACTCTTCATGCCCATCACTAAAGCTACCTCACATATCTATGTTTCAGAGCATTTGCCTCTGCAAAGCATCTGCTTTCATTGTATAAAACTTTTTTTCCAGTTTATCAGATATCTTAGAAATTCACTGAGAGTCACAATCAAAAGGTAGTGAAATTTCCCTGCATGGCAGAGGTCCAGAGTTTGAACCTCGGCTCTCTTAAGGGAATGACCAGGGACTAATCTGACCCATGTGTTTCACCTTGAAAATCATAGTGCAATTATGATTCCAAATAATGTCATTTTAACTGCATTATGAAAAACATCTCACATCCCAAATTGCTTTATGAACTTCAAGTGCACTGAACCAGTTGAAGTAGAGTGCTTGGACTATGTGCAATAGACAAAACAGAGTGCTACCACTTCGCTTTAAAGCACTTACAGATTTATTTAATGAAATCACTGCAATTTGCAGTTTAGTAATCACACAAGGCCATCTCACTATGAACTGTGCGGCCTTAATCATCACGGACTCTGTTCAGGAGGAGAATGGAGGCTCAAGTATGAGAGGGCCATCAGAGAGATCGAGTTCACCAAGAAGAGACTCCAGCAAGAGTTTGATGACAAACTAGAGGTGGAGCAGCAAAACAAGAGGCAGCTGGAGAGAAAGGTAAGGACATCATACAAACACAATTTTTTTAAATGCTAACAGCTCAGGTCACTTTGCCACTGCCTTCAAGTGAAATAGTGATGCACAATATCAGTTCCATATCTGTTCTCGGACTATATTATTTTACAACATTTTAATGGCCATTAATTGCTCGTTTCCTTTAGCAAAAATTAAAAACAAATATCCCTTTTCAGGCTTCACATTATAATGTGTTGATGCCTAAATTCACTTACAGCATTTACATTTTTTTTTTTTCAAATTCACGTTTTATTTAAATTTTATTTAGACAAAAAATATCACCCATTTATCGGTAATCAGCCATAACATGACAATAATTATCAGCTTATTGGGATTTTATGTAATTTTAATAAAAGTGCATCCCTGCTGTTATTTTACCAAACAAACACACACCTCATAAAGACTCAGTCTTCACTCTTATTGTCAGTGTGGTCCAACACAACAGCATGTACTGTCTCAAACATGAATGTATTAGCTGAAACTCACACATCTAGACAAGACGCACTCTGGTTGGACAGATCCACCTGTATAGAATCACAGAGAATCTGTTTGTTTAGCTGACAGACCTGCAGGCGGACAATGAAGAGGTGCAGCGTGTGGCTCAGCAGCTGAAGAAGAAATGCCAGAGACTGACAGCTGAGCTGCAGGACACCAAACTGCACCTGGAAGGGCAGCAGAGCCGCAACCATGACCTGGAGAAGAAACAGCGCAAGTGAGTCAGACCAGATAATGGATAATTGTACCTCTTATGGAGCACTTTATGGCGCAGCAAGATATTTTGTTGGTTGTATGTTGAATTTTTGGCCAGAGTCTAAAGACTACAGCCAGCAGAGGGAGATACAGGTCCTTCTCAAAAAATTAGCATATTGTGATAAAGTTCATTATTTTCCATAATGTAATGATAAAAATTTAAAATTTCATGTATTTTATTTCCATTGCGCTCCAACTGAAATATTTCAGGTCTTTTTTTTTTTTTAAACTGATGATTTTGGCATACAACTCATGAAAACTCAAAATTTCAAAAAATTACCATATCATGAAAAGGTTCTCTAAACGAGCTATTAACTTAATCATCTGAATTAACTAATTAACTCTAAACACCTGCAAAAAATTCCTGAGGCTTTTAAAAACTCCCAGCCTGGTTCATTACTCAAAACCGCAATCATGGCTAAGACTGCCGACCCGACCCTGTCCAGAAGGCCATCATTGAAACCCTCAAGCGAGAGGGTAAGACACAGAAAGAAATTTCTGAACGAATAGGCTGTTCTCAGAGTGCTGTATCAAGGCCCCTCAGTGGGAAGTCTGTGGGAAGGAAAAAGTGTGGCAAAAAACACTGCACAACGAGAAGAGGTGACCGGACCCTGAGGAAGATTGTGGAAAAGGACCGATTCCAGACCTTGGGGGACCTGCGGAAGCAGTGGACTGAGTCTGGAGTAGAAACATCCAGAGCCACCGTGCACAGGCGTGTGCAGGAAATGGGCTACAGGTGCCGCATTCCCCAGGTCAAGCCACTTTTGGGCTACAGAGAAGCAGCACTGGACTGTTGCTCAGTGGTCCAAAGTACTTTTTTCAGATGAAAGCAAATTTTGCATGTCATTCGGAAATCAAGGTGCCAGAGTCTAGAGGAAGACTGAAGACTGAAGTCTTGGAAAAGCCAAAATGCCTGAAGTCCAGTGTCAAGTACCCACAGTCAGTGATGTTCTGGGGTGCCATGTCAGCTGCTGGTGTTGGTCCACTGTGTTTTATCAAGGGCAGGGTCAGTGCAGCTAGCTATCAGGAGATTTTGGAGCACTTCATGCTTCCATCTGCTGAAAAGCTTTATGGAGATGAAGATTTCGTTTTTCATCACGACCTGGCACCTGCTCACAGTGCCAAAACCACTGGTAAATGGTTTACTGACCATGGTATTACTATGCTCATTTGGCCTACCAACTCTCCTGACCTGAACCCCATAGGGGATATTGTGAAGAGAAAGTTGAGAGACGCAAGACCCAACACTCTGGATGAGCTTAAGGCCGCTATCGAAGCATCCTGGGCCTCCATAACACCTCAGCAGTGCCACAGGCTGATCGCCTCCATGCCACGCCGCATTGAAGCAGTCATTTCTGCAAAAGGATTCCCGACCAAGTATTGAGTGCAGAACTGAACATAATTATTTGAAGGTTGACTTTTTTTGTATTAAAAACACTTTTCTTTATTGGTCGGACGAAATGCGCTATTTTTTTGAGATTTTCATGAGCTGTATGCCAAAAATAAAAGACCTGAAATATTTCAGTTGTTGTGCAATGAAACTAAAATATATGAAAGTTACATTTTTATCATTACATTATGGAAAATAATGAACTTTATCACAATATGCATATTTTTTGAGAAGGACCTGTATTTCCGCATGTTTTCAACCCACGCATGGGCTCACACTCACAGCTCAGCTCACAGCTGCAGGCATTCATGTAAACAGAGCTATGAGGAGCAAAGTAAGTGTTTCAACCTCAAATTAATTCCTATGAAAGTTAAGCTTTCAAAGGCATGAACTGAAAACACGCCAGACTTAACACGCGTTGTGAATGACTGCTGCTCATTCAGCTCATTCATGATGGTGAATGTAATCTGTCTCCTGCAGCGTTTGTGCTGGGACACTTGTGTGTTTTTAATTGTCTGTTCTCTAACTGAACTGATTTTATGAAAATTAACACAGTGGGGAAATTATCCAGTAATCTAGTAGCGGTGGCTTTGGGAGTGCCCTCACAGGGCAGCGAAGCATTCTAAGAATTGTTGTCTTTCATCCCCATGAGACAACATTTACATTTTCTGTCTTTTCTCAGTCTAAAGGCACCAAATTCAAAAATAATTTCACATTTCTACTACATTAATGACCCAGTTTAAATACAGATTCATCTTCCCAGTGCTGAAGTACCCCTTTAATAACAACATGTACTTACGTTACGGTTAGGGTAGAATTAGGGTTTGGTTGAGGGTTAGTTGCATGTAATTATGCAAAATTGACTGTTATTACTATAGTAAATACATGCAACATGTTAATCCTAACTCTAACAGAAACACTGTAAAATAAAATGTTGTATGTTTTGTTTGCTAACAATACAAGCCGTTTCACACTGTTATTTTAATCTTTTTATTGAATCAAATTCCATACAGACTGCAAACTCAAATTCACACCTCGGCCGACTATGATTATCACACCTCACCAAATATGATTTCTTGTCTTATAATATGAATCTTTTTAAGAATCCATATAAAAAATGAAGATCACGATTAATTATAAAATCTATTTTTTTACCCAGGATGTTAAACATTAAAAATGTATTTTCACACAGTAACGATGGATACGTGAGCTGCCTGCCTGATTTGGATGCTTTGTTAAGGCTCATTCACACCAATAATGATAGCGATAAAGATAACTACTACAATGGATGATAAAGTTTGGTTTATTATAAATACGTGCTAAAATTATGTTGTCTGATGCTTAAAATACTCAAGCTCTTTAACACAGATTGGATTCTAAGTGTTTGTCAACGGAAAAATAATCCAAATATATCACTCTTCTGTGTCGTTATAGTTGTGGTTTGGTCTTCCCTATTCTCATAGAATTAGAATGATTAACAAAACTTAGTAGTTATAGTTATTGTCCATGGTGTGAACAAACCTTTAAGAGTAGCTCACCAGTGCCTCAGTAACCAGCATCTTAAAATGAAATCTGTATAACTATCATTACTCTTAGCGGCATGCCCTAAACGGAACGACAGTGGTTACTGTGCAAAGGTGCTACAGCTAAGCCATTTTAGACTCTCAAGTAAACAGGCAGAGGCTGTGCCTGTCACTGCGGACGGGATGTGTGAAAGTCCACTCTAAATGTAATGATCGGCCTGAGGCTCAGGGTGACGGCAGATTTAGCCATTGGGAGGGATGGGGGGAGGGCAAGGAGAGTGGTCCTTCAATTCTCTGTGGAGCTAGGATTAACATGAAGAGTTGCATAAGACTCATTTACGAGATCATAACAGGGCCTGTGAGAGGAGGGGTGGAGAACGAAAGAGAGAACTAGAAAAAGAGAAAAAGAATGAACCGATTTGCCCCAAAGCATCACGACTCCCCCCTCCTCACACATTGTTGCCCACTTAGTTAACCCAATCAGAACGCTTTCCACTAATGCCCCTCCTGACACACGCGTCACACACAATACAGTAAGGCTTAGAGGAGTTTTAGTTTCTCAACACTCTGCTATGCTTAACAATTTTAGGAAAAGGAGGTATGTTTTTTTTAAATGTTTTTTGTCATTAGACTTGTGCTTTAATTACCGTGTTTAGTGTGATTAGAAATAAGCGATTGCCTTTAGCTATTGCATTGTAAATACAGTCATTTGACTAATGGTCAACTAATATGGGATTTTTCAATTATTGAAACCGATATTACTCAATCAGATATGCAGATAATGCAGTCTAATGGCAGCAAATAGTATACACTTATTAAAATATGCAATATTAAATATTTTGATTAAAATTTAAATTAGGAAAAATCCTATACACTGTCATTGTCAACACATAGTAGTTTTTCCTTTCTTTTTTTATTCTATTTTTATTCAAAGTATGTGGGGGGGGGGGTATTTATTTATTTGATAAATGATAATATTAAAATAAATTATCAGTTGACATCTTTTCTGAAGAATTTGTCTTCTTGGCAGGTTAAAGGGATGTTCACCCAAATTTAAAAATTCTGTCATCATTTACTCACCCTCATGTCACTCTTAACCTATATGATTGTCTTTCTTTTGTAAAACATAAAACAAGATATTTTGAGAAATGTCAGCCGAAGTTAAATGTATAACCAAAACAGTTTGGTTACCAACATGCTTCAAAATATCTTCTTTTTTTTTTAAAGAAAGTTTGGAACGACGTGAGGATGAGTAAAGGATCTTTTGGGTGAACAATCCCATTTACACACGCCACGTTACTGGCTGGTGCAATAATGTCAAAGTGGCAAATATCATGGCTGTTACCATCTAATTGCAGAAAAGTCTTTGTAGATTTTTACATTTAATATTTACGTTTTTATACAAAGTGACATTGAGGACCATCTCAAACAATCAAGTAGATTGGGTGGAAGATGGCAGCTCATTCCACCACATAGGAACAGAGAGTGTAAAGCCTCTGGAAAAGGACTTTGTACTTCTGTTTCCTCTTTTCTGAGATTAAACTTGTTGATGGTGTGTTTTTTTATATGCATGCAGGTTTGACTCAGAGCAGACTCAGGCTCAGGAGGAGGTGCAGCGAGAAAAGAGTCAACGGGAGAAGCTGAGTAGAGAGAAAGACATGCTGACCGGGGAAGTGTTCAGCCTTAGACAACAACTGGAGGTCAGCAACCTCTCTTATATCATCTTCTTTTGTTGTCTCTCACTTAGACTTTTCCTGGCTGTGACGTACATGTGTCTGTGTGTGCTGAGTCTAGACTATGTTGTTCTAAATGAGTTTTCTCTCTGCTCTCAGGATAAGGATCTGGAGATATGTGCTGTCAATCTGAAGCTGGAGCAATTGGAGGCAGAGCTTCAAGATCTGAACTCACAGGAGTCAAAGGACGAGGCGTCGTTGGCCAAGGTTAAAAAGCAGCTTCGTGACCTTGAGGCTAAGGTTAAAGATCAAGAAGAAGAACTCGATGAGCAGGCTGGAACCATTCAGATGCTGGAGCAGGTAATAAACACGTACACGTATACACGATCACATTTTTTTTTTTTCTATCTTGGTGGGGACTTTTTTAACTTCACCGATACAGTGTGTGAAGACAAAACAGTTGCAAAGTGAACTAAAGTCACACTCTGACCAGCCATATATCATTTCATGAGGATATATACAGTATGTTGGATTGAGCTGCCTGATGTTTAATGTATTATTTCTTGGAATGATGCATATTCTCCATGCACACAATTTTCACCTGTCATGGGGAATATGCTAATTCATGTAGATTCAGCTGATGCGTCAGTATGAAGAAACTGTCAATCCTCACAGTCTGCATACATTATAATAATAATTAAGAAGAGTTTTATTGGCCTGTGCGGCGGGGATATTTTGCATATGCATCTGTATGCACATGTCGTGTGTTCAGCTGTGTTTCAGTGCATGCGTGCTTGCAGAAGGTGTAGATTTGTATTCAATGAGATGTTGATGTTGTGACCTGCAGGCCAAGCTCCGTCTGGAGATGGAGATGGAGAGACTGAGACAGACGCATTCAAAAGAGATAGAGAGCAAAGACGACGAGGTGGAGGAGATCAGACAGTCCTGCAGCAAGAAGGTACGATACATCCACCAATCACTATAAAACAAATAAACCACTGCTAATAGTCAAGGCAACCTTTGGCATGTTAGAATTGTTGTATGATATTTTCATTATTTTACACGAATTATTTTATATAAAGAAGCGCTTTCTTTCTTTCTCTTTCTTTCTTTCTTTCTTTCTTTCTTTCTTTCTTTCTTTCTTTCTTTCTTTCTTTCTTTCTTTCTTTCTTTCTTTCTTACTTTCTTTCTTTCTTTCTTTCTTTCTTTCTTTCTTTCCTTAATATCCTTAATGTGCAATTATTTTGTAGAGCTGCTTGTAACTATTATTGTAAATTATTTGTACATTTTTATTATTACTATTTAATAATCGTTTTCTTTTACATGCAGCTCTACAATTTTACACTATATACACTAAAATCATTAATAATATGTATACTCTAATATCAGTCTTAAAGTAAGGTAAATGTAAGTATATAGGGAAATAATATACACCGTACACTGTAAAATAATGCATTACAAAAAAACCTGTTAAAAATTATTTTATTGTAATAGCATAAATGTAAAGCTACTTTTGAGTCACAATCTTCACAAACCAACTTTTGTTATGTTTAGATCACTACAGAATTGTTTATCTCAGAAAATCTTTTTATGATGCCAAAATCACAAGAAAATGTGAGAATTATGGCAAACCAAGACAGATTTTTTTTCCCCCTGGCTTCTAAAGCTCCTTTGCACGTTCAGCCAGAGCAACTTTTTACTTAAAGTAAAAGTCACCAGCTAACACCACTCAGAACTACATGCCCAGAATACTTTACAATTGGTTTCAGAAATTCAAGCATGTTCAATTTATAACATTTTAATTGCTGATGTTCAGTTCTTATGCAGAGCTCGCTTTGCTTTCTGTACAACATAAATAAACAAGACATATTCGGCCATGTGGTGAATAAGAATTTTCATTCAGCATTGTTCAACTAGCTCATGTTGCAGATAGCGACTTCGCGTTTGTGGAGTGTCTTTGCCGCGGAGGTGCAGATAAGCTGAACTCATTGAGTTTTGTTTTGATGTATAATTCATGGGCCTGTTTTATTTTCCTCACGTATATTTCACCTTTCCCTCCTCTCCACTTAACCAATCAAGCTGCCAGTACAGTGCATCCTATAATTACCCTTCTTTCTCACAACCGAGTCCCTTGATTGACACTTGAAGGTGCTCAGAAGCATCTAAAGACACATTTAGGGAATGTGTTTATATGTCTGGAATGATAGTATATAATTGGATTGACTCTTCAGGGCAAAGCTACTTCACTAAGCCCTCCATGATGTTCTCTTACTTTGTTTTGTGTGTGTGTGTGTGAGCAGCTCAAGCAAATGGAGGTACAGCTGGAGGAGGAGTATGAAGACAAGCAGAAGGTCTTGCGGGAGAGGAGAGACCTTGAAGCCAAACTGATGAGCGCCCAGGAGCAGGTACAGCACTCATCAAACTTGCTATAGAACTAAAATAAAATATGATTTAATATATAGTGTATGAAATGCATTTGATATGTAGGTTTTAGTCATGTATAAGTGTGCTCCTTTAGCAGATACAGTACCATTCAAAAAATATGGGGTCTGTAAAAGAAATTAATACTTTTATTCAAAAAGAAGGCATTCAATTTACAGTAATGCATTTATAATATTATAAAATGTTTATCTCAAATAAATGCCACTCTCCTAAACGTTCTGTTCATCTAAATATATATTATAATATTCAAAACTGTATCACGGTTTCCACACAATTATAAGCAATATAACAATATAATGTTTTTAACATTGATAATAATCATAAATATTTATTGAGCAGAAAATCAGCATTTTGATATTGTTATTTTGATTTTAACGTCTTTCTGTAAATCATGGACCAAAAATGCTAATTAATTTATTTTTGCACTCTACATCCATTTTTTTTAAATAAAAATAATAAAATGTCTCCTGTAATGAAAATACCCCTAAATCTAATACCAAATGCAACAGATAAACAGATGCAAGCAGCAAATAATTATGGAAAATAATAATGTTCATGGCGTAAACTAAAACTAAAAACTATTGCTTGACTTTTGGCTTGTCCTTTTTTAAGCTTAAAGATTTTCTTTAAAGACCCTGAAAGAGAATATAAACTGTCTTTGGTGTTTTCAGGTGAGCCACAGAGATGTGGAGACAGAGAAGCGTCTGAGGAAGGATCTGAAGCGCACAAAAGCCTTGCTGGCTGACGCCCAGATCATGCTTGACCACCTGAAGAACAACGCTCCCAGCAAGAGAGAGATCGCTCAGCTCAAGAACCAGGTCTGTTTCTCAGCTCCCCTGGGTTCTGTAGATAACACATCATACACAAGGTCCAGTAGTAAACATACATTTTATTTATGCGTGTTTGCACGTGTGCTCTTTACAGCTTGAGGAATCAGAGTTCACATGCGCTGCTGCAGTCAAAGCCCGAAAGTCAATGGAAGTAGAGATCGAGGACCTCCATGTCCAAATGGACGACATATCCAAATCCAAGCAGACGGTAAGCCTGTCTCTGTTTGAAAAAAGAATAAATCTTAATTTTAAAAATATATTTAAAAAAAATACTTTTTACATTAGAGTCAGAGGCATGGGCACAGACATTACCTGTCTTCATCCACCATAGGTGGCAGCCAGAATGTCATTTCAATTATTTACCACGAGGAAATGATTTCCGCCCTTAATGGCACGTTTCGGATCCCGGGTCTAATTTGAACAGGATGTATCGCCGTGAAATACATTACACTTTAATAATTCTGACATTGATTCAGTATTATTTCAGCGTTGAGAAAATTGTGTAATTGTATCCTCACTGTAGCGTATTATGAAGCGATATCAGGAGAGACGGATGCAGCCAAATTCTGCAGATGCTGTTCCCCTGACGCTGTCTCCATATTGTTTTCTTTTTTTTGTCATCACCGCCTGTCATATTTGCTCAGCTCTCTAGAGCAAGAGACACTCTGACAGAAGGGTGCAGTGAACATTTTAATTTTCTATAAAGCCATAGCCATGCTGAAGCATTGTTTTGGCGCAGTCGAGTGTTTTTGTGGCTATTGCTAAAACCGTCTCTCTTTTGAATATTGTCATTGATCAGTAAGACCGTGATAAATGGTCTGTTCATGATCACCATCTGATTAGCTTCAGGTCTGTCTGTCACCCCCAACCTCCCCCCTGAGAGTTCATAGATTTCCACTAGAGGATTTGAAGGTGACACACAGGTTTGATACAATACACCTGCTAGACAGTGTTTAAAGGTGTGGAATGGAAGTGTACAGAATAAAATATCTCTTTTATCGGTGTCTTGTGTTAGCTCATAATGGAAAACAGGATTTTCATTCATTTGTAAAACTACTTCTGCAAAGCAAGTCCATGTAGATAATTTATGGAAACTTAAAAAATGTGTTATTGAGAAATCATCATAATATTGTTTTCATAAGCACAAGCTTACACTACCATTCCAGAGTTTGCAATCAGTAAGATTTTTGTTAAAAGAAGTCTCTCACCAAGGCTGAATTTATTCAATCAAAAGCAGTACTATTATATTATACTGTATATATATTACATTATTATTATTATATAACTTCTAATATAAGCATTATAAATTAATTAACCGTCACTTTTGATCAATTTAATGTGTCCTTGCTGAATCTAATTTTCAGAGCGATTAGCCAATCACAATAGCAGTCATTTCCATATAGAACTCATAAAGAAACAGTACTCTAAACTCTAAACAGATGCTGTCTTGTCTGACTGTTTTTGGTGCATATCTTGTAAACAAATACAAAATTTAGAATGTAACCCCTTTAAAATGAATTTGTCTGCATTGATTTGTGAAAGAGAGGGAGTGTGGGAGAAAATGCGAGCTGCCTTCTTACAGATGTTTTTACAAAATCATTTAATTTCCTGCTTTTATGCTCACTACTTCATTAGTAATGTGTGATGTCTACATTTTGTGCTTTTAATACACATTTGAAAGTTATTCCTCTGAGATTAGCTGCTTGTATTGTTGAGGTAATTATTATTGAATAGAGTTAGACCTCTGATACTGTTTGACAGAGCAGGCAGTGAAGTGTTCATCTCTAATTGGGAGACGGTGCTGTGTTCTCAGGGATTTATACAATACAAGCAGCTACTGTTTAGTGACAAGGTGACAGGAAAATTATCTCTTTAAGGAATTAGAAGGAGACGGGCTTTCAGTTTCAAACAAAAAATTAGGTTTAATTTGACTGTCTGTATCAATAAAAACAGCTAAAATGGACCCTTTTTATAGTTCTGGGTCAGAAAGCAAGAGTCTTTGCATTTTCATTTGCACCAATAGCAAAAGAAAAATCTGTGATAGACTCAACAACTTCCAGAAAAACGGGGGGAAAACAAGATATTGATTACAGCAGACAGAAGAGAGAAATATGTCAAATTTACCGTCACTCCCTAAGCTATTGTATTAGAAACACAAAGTTAATTAATTTTTTTTGTTTGTTAAATCCATCATTACAATAAATTAAACACAAAGTATAGTGTAATGAATTTGTATTAAAAAAAGTTAAAGTTCATATAGTAATTATATTTAGAATATATACGGTATTGATAACTGTGGAAACACGTCATCACAGCAGTCTGTGGTCCATTAATCTAAAACAATTATTGAATCATTGTTACAAATTAATTGATTTTAATTTTAGCAAAGTAAAATGGGTTTTGAATGTTAACTTGAAAATATGAACTTGCCAACATTGTCAAGCATTTCTATCAGTGTTTTTATTTTATTTCTCAGCCTTTATTTTCCTGTTTCAATTTGCAGTCATATTTGTCTTTATCTTATTCTATTGTTTGTTTCCTGTGCAGCTTGAAGAGCAGCTGAGTCGTTTGCAGAGGGAGAAGAATGACCTGCAGTCTCGCATGGAAGAGGACCAGGAGGACATGAATGAACTCATGAAGAAACACAAAGCCGCCGTTGCCCAGGTAACTCTCTCCAGCACTCATCTCTGTACAGAGCCTTTCTCTCATCATCACACAGTAGATGTGTCTGCACATGTCAATTCAAACGTAAAGTACATATACATGATCTGCTGACAGAAATTTTATATAATATACATGACTATGTTTTCAGTGGTGTATAAAGACCTTACATAATGAACCGTTATGTTTTTATTACCTTAGAATGAGTCATTTCTATCTACATACACCACGATTCCCCTTACAGTGAAGTCACCGTTTTGCGCTGTCATGTTTTTACAGTAGCCATAAACAGACAAACTGCTCTACAGAGTGGCTAGCTACTCTCTGCTGTCTCAGACGTCTTTGTCCTGTGTCGGCCACTGTAGCTTCCCTGTGTGCTTCGAAAGGGAGGGGTGGGTGGTAGGCAGTTGCAATTCGCAGCCTCACTGCTAGAAAATATATAACAGTTTTATTTTTATTGAGCTCATTGAATATAAATTGTAAAGTATTTGCACGCCGCAAAATAAAAGCAGTGTACTCATTGGGGTGAACATATTTAACAGGTTTCCGCGTTCAAAGCAATCACAGCATTGTGAAAAAGGGCTAAAAAGCATGTTCACAGTTGTATTGTCCTTTTCAATAATGTATTTTTTGACACTGAGCGTATTGCATGCTACCAACATATCTGACATTTTCCAGTATGATTCATTGCTTTTTCTAAGCAACATACCGGTACTTTAATCATGCAAATCAAATCTACAGCATCATTTAGTGTGTGCAGATGGACCACTTTGTATTTCTGCCTTTGATTGGTCGTTCGTGCCAGTGGGAAAGTGTCACTGGAGCGATTGTCATTTATTTGAGTGTGTGGGTTGATTGTCATTAAGAGTGTTTTAAACACAGCTTGCTGCTATGGCAGCAATGTACAGATGAGTGATATTTCTCCACAGATTCTAAGTAAACAGATCCTCTCCAATGGAACATCTCTGTTCCCTTGGGTTTACTTCACCAGTTCTATGGTTCATTTGTGGGTATATCAGGTTTTAAAATGCAGCCACATTCATTCTTGAGGCATTCATATTCCATTTGAGGCTACATTTTACTTATGCTTCTGTTAGCATGCCATTTATTGCTGCCATTTTTTGTGAGATGTCATTAACAGACCATAAGATTGCTTGTCTGTCAGCAGCTAAATGGTTTGCAATGTGCTGTGTAAGATATATCACCAAAATAACATGCCATCATGCATATTTCCCACTTCCACTGTGCACTCCATGCTGTTTTTTTAATGATATATAGGACAGTATACACCAGTTAAATGAAGGATAATAAACTATTTTGCTGGTTAATTGAGATACTGGATGTCCACCTTTATAAAAAATGTAATAGCATTTCTCTTTATAAAAGTCAGAATTGCAAGATGTGAACACAATTGTGAGATACAATGTTGCAGTTATCTTTTAAATTGTTTTATTCTGTGAAACTAAATATTGAAGCTTCAATAGCATACTCACGGATCATGTGTGTGTGTGTGTGTGTGTGTGTGTGTGTGCTTTTTTTGTAAAAAATATCAGGACACAAATGTTTAATGACATAGGTATTACAAGGAGAGGGTGAAATATGAGGACATTTTTCAAAATGCTCATAAATCATACAGAATTGAGAAAGTAAAAATCCAGAATGTTTCCTGTGATGGGTAGGTTTAGAGGCAGGGGCAGTATAGGGGGAGAGAAAATATGTTTTGTACAGTATAAAAACCATTGCACCTGTAGAATTGCCCCCACATTTTACAAAAACAAACGTGTGTGTGTGTGTGTGTGTGTGTGTGTGTGTGTGTGTGTGTGTGTGTGTGTGTGTGTGTGTGTGTGTGTGTGTGTGTGTGTGTGTGTGTGAGAGAGAGAGAGAGAGAGAGAGAGAGAAGACTCTGACCCCTCTTGGTTGTGTTCTTGTTCAGTCCTCACAGAACCTGGCCCAGATCAGTGACCTGCAAGCCCAGCTGGAGGAGGCCATGAAGGAGAAACAGGATGTCCAGGAAAAGGTGAAATCACTTTGGCTTCCAAACAGAAATGCATATTCACAAAGTCAACACTTTTACTTGCAAGTGGATTGAAGCAGCTCCTTTATTTATTTTTTATTATTTCTGCTTAAAGATGCTCTAGAATGAGTTGAAACAATGTTAAATTGTTCTCTGATATCTACCTAGAGGGTATGTGGCTTATTTAAGGGCAAACATTGTCCAGATACAGTTTTACAGGTCCATTTAAACCCTAGAAATTGTTCCTAGGATGTAATGTTTTGTTTTGGACTTATTTGGAAGGTTCATGAATATTAATGTTGAGCTCTGCTTTGATTGGCTTATTTCAGCAGCTCACACAAATTTAGTTGTTATGTGAAGCGGCTCGTGAGTCCTGACCATCCTGATAGAACACAGACCAACTGAATGACACTTTAAGCAGAACATCTCAAATAGAGATTGCTAAAATGCAGCTAACTTGTTTATTGTTGTTTTCAGCTCATCCGTGCGCGTACATATGGTTGTCAGTGTTTAGTTAAAACACCGGATAGTATACGTGTTCTTTTCACAGAAAAGCTCTGATTAGGGGATTTAAATGACTGAAATCTGGCATCCGCATGCACAAACGTTCAAACGTTCTTCTTTTCCCCCCGACAAAACCAAAACCAGTGCTTTTTGTTCAAGTTTTTATTTTTTTTAACTACATTTTAGACTTTTTTTGTCAACGATATTGTATGTTTATTTAACGTTAATCACATTAGGCTACACAGTGACTGGGATGTACTCTGAAATACAAGCATGCAAAGCATCATACTTCAGTTCTCAAAAATATAAATATATATTTTTTACAAAATGAATAGAAGCCTTGTCAAATGAATATCGTTTTAACTTATATGGTGGAGAAGGTGACATTAGCTAGGAGGATCGAGTGAAGGATCTGTAAGCAACATACGTATCTACGGTTGTATTTTGTAATACACAATAATATTAACCTTTGTCATTAGACACACTATTTAGTTTTGTATGGTACTGGGAGTTTCCTATTGTTACTGTACTAGAATCTTGCGTTATAGACAAAGCTGTCTCTAAGAAACTTTCAGTTTAATCAGAAATTGTTTAGACAGTCAAAAAGTCGATACAATTTCTTACTGCTTGCAGGAATATCGTTGGACTTGCCCCTTTCTTCAGTTTTGGACGCTGAGCAAAACTCGCTTGATATTGTCCCAGGTTAGAAAAACTGTCCGCGGGCCTGAAGTGGGCCGAGCAAACAAATGATTTTGAATTAAATTGTTGCGGTATCCTATTATAATAAACATCAACCATGACTGTTGACATTTTTTAGTTGTGGGAAGGGTATGAAAAGTCCTCACGTCCCCTGCACAGCCTGGAACATGACATTTGTGTCCATGAAAGCTACCGTTTTCGCCATCCTTGCATGACGCTTGTTTACCTGATGATTCTGCTGCGCAGTTATGCCTGACATTAACATGTGGTGACATATGACAGACGCGCAATAATTCCGATCTTTCATGTATTCATACTCTTGTGTAATCGACGCACCATCCTCAATAACCCCGTCTCTTCCGTGATACCCTGAAATATTACGACCTAATATGATTTCTGACCTGTAATGTTGCCAGAATAATAATCATACACTGTGTGTTAATAGGCCAGAGGAGAACTGGCACCCCAACTGAGTCTAGTTTCTCCCAAGGTTTATTTTTCTCCATCATGCCCTGATGGAGTTTTGGTTCCTTGCCACTGTCGCCTTTGGCTTGGCTTGCTCAGTTGGGGACACTAAAATTATGATCAAAGTTATTCAACTAATTATACAAATAAAATTTTTGAATTAGGTTTTAATTAATTCTATAAACTATAATACAGATCTGCCAACATTGTCGCTATATGATAAATTAAAATAAGACGTTTTCTCCAGAACGACTGTACAGCCAAATCTAATTTTGTTGCATTATTATCCTGTTTGACACTGTGAAGCTGCTTTGACACAATTGTGATTGTAAAAATAAAGTTATAAATAAAGTTGATTGATTTATTGATTGATATGCAAATGTTGGGGGCGTACATATTAATGATCCCAGCGATTGCATCACAGTTGGCATTATGTTGAGATTTGCCTATTTTTTTCGTGGTGTTTTTCATGCACAATATTTACATATGAAGGAGGAGGCAATAGTGTTTGAGACTCACAGTATATGATGTCCATGTACTGAACTCTTATTATTTCACTATGGCAAGGTTAATTCAATTTTTCATTCTTTATTCTAGGGCACCTTTAAGATGAGCTTAATGTCAAATTTGTTTGTCTGCAAAGTTACAATATAGAGATCATATTCAGACACTCTTCCTCCTCTTTGAACAGTTTATTCTTTCATGAGCTCAAGATCAGGCTCGACCCCCTCTGTTTGGACTCTGCCCTCTCAGTTTTGGACTTTTTAATGAGATACGATCAAACCCCGCCTCTCACTGAATTTGCCTCTTTAATAATAGGATCAGACTCTGCACCTCTTGATAGAAATGTACTCCTCCTGTCTCAGGGAAGATTTGGTTTCCCCCTCGCAAAACTCAAAGTTGAGTAATTTGCTCAAGAACTCTATCTGGCCACCTGCGTATTCAGAAAAAAAAAAAAAACATTGTTATTTTTAGCACAGAATATAATCACTCTTTGAAATTACTCTATACAGAATGGAGAATGGTTGTATACAGAAATGGAAAAGAGAAATTCATTAGCATGGTGATGGGGTTTGGATAATGGGTTTGAGACCTATGTAAAGTATCAACCTCTATACTGATCCGAACTGGATTGGACTTATCACTCAATGTAAAGAGGCAGAGCTAGTTCAAAGGTTTGATAAACCAGGTAGGCCTTGTTAAAGACACCCCATGGTGGAGAGGGGCTTTGTCTTAGCAGATAATGCTTATATTCAGCCGTTCAAGTTAGTATTCAGTTGTTTTCGTTTTTCTCTGTGTATGTGTGTAAATTCTCACTCTGTATGTGTTTGTTTGGCAGCTCACGGCCCTGCAGAGTCAGCTCGAGTTCCAAGAGCAGTCCATGGTGGACAAGTCTCTGGTCAGCCGGCAAGAGGCCAAGATCCGTGAGCTGGAGACCAAGCTGGAGTTCGAGAAGACACAGGTCAAACGCTTGGAGGTAAGTTGGCAGGATGCATGTTCTTATGTGGGCTGAGAAGGCTGGGTGCTGGATGTGTCAAAAGGTCAGGGCGCAGGCATTGAAGTGTCAGATAAGGATGAAATTAATCTACACACCCTCCAGGCCTCTCCCCATTGGCCTTTATAGACCTTTAACCCTTGTACTTTAAGTGTTTTACAATTCTCTAAAATAAAATGGCAATACAATTGGATTATTTCTGTCCCCTCTCTGTGTTTTTCGAATCAACTTTGTCAGTCCTTTTAGAGAGGAAATATACATTTAATTTATTTCCTGATCTATTTTGTTGCTAGAGGGAGCAGGTCATCTGTTTTTACGGTGTACACAGCTAGTGTAATTAAAATGTGTTTTCTCTAATGCACATTATTTCAGTGTTTTGTTTGATTTGATGGATTTTTTGCTCCTTAAGTGACAATTTCCAGCACCCATTCCTCTTCATTGTTCATCTCTGTTGGGTGCTCCTGCTCACCTGCAGAATTACAATTGGCACTCTGCACAAATTACAAACGTCTACAGCACCCACAGCAAAATCTGTCACCAGAAGCCCTTTTAAAAAGCGTTATTATTACTGATTTGTTGGACGTATAACTCAGTGCAGGCTTGGGCAATGTTATCTCTAGGGGCAGCTTGTTTAAACCATGCCCATCCATGGCTGTAAAGAATCTCTGTTCTCCTTATATTTCTGTGTTTCCATGCCAGTGCAGCCCACCTTTGGTGTGAAAAATCACAGAAAAGCTGCTATGGAAGTTATTTGGAGTTTCACACCATATGCATAGCTTGTCAATCTTGCATATTTCAGCGACTTTCTGTATGTGGTAAACAACCACAGTGGCTTCAGAAACACTTAAAGGGTTAGTTCAACCAAAAATTAAATTTCCAAAAATTAAATTTTTAATGACTCACCCCAATGTCGTTCCACAGCTGTAAGACCTCCGTTCATCCTCGGAACACATTTTAAGATATTTTAGGTTTAGTCCGAGGGCTTTTTGTCCTTTGAATGTAAGTGTATGCACACTTGCTGTCCACGTCCAGAAGGTAATGAAAACATCATCAAAGTAGTCCATATGTGACATTAGTTGGTTCGCTAAACTCTTTTGAAGCGTTGACAATACATTTTGGTCTAAACATAACAAAAAATATGACTTAATTCAGCATTGTCTTCTCTTCCGTGTTCCTTAAATAAAGATTCAAACGTTCATGAATCATGATTCGGATCGTGTGCCAAACTGCTGAAATATGGTGATATTGGCGATACGAATCATGAATCAATCTGCTGATTCGCGACTGTTTGAATCTTTTTTTGAGGTTTGAAAACAAACGCGGAAGAGAAGACATGCTGAATAAAGTCGTAGTTTTTTAATTTTTTTTGGACCAAAATGTATTGTCGACGCTTCAAAAGAGTCTAACTAACCAACTGATGTCACATATGGACTACTTTAATGATGTTTTCATTACCTTCTGGACATGGACAGCAAGTGGGCATACACTTACATTCAAAGGGCAGAAAGCCCTTGGACTAAATCTAAAATGTCTTAAACTGTTCTGAGGATGAACAGAGGTCTTACGGGTGTGGAACGACATTGGGATGAGTCATTAATGAAATAAATTTCATTTTTGGGTGAACTAAACCTTTACCTTTTAAGAGATGCATGTTGCTGCATATATGTGGTAAATAAATTACTTAATCTTCTTCAGAGTCTTGTAGCGAGGCTGAAAGAGAATCTTGAGAAGTTGACTGAGGAACGAGACCAACGCAGTGCCAGCGAGAACCGGGAAAAAGAGCAGAACAAGCGCCTCCTCAGGCAGATTCGAGACGCCAAGGAGGAGATGGCCGAGCTGGCCAAGAAGGAAGCTGAAGCCAGTCGCAAGAAACACGAGCTGGTGAGGGCTGATTTGCTGTTCTGCTTCACTGATGTTCTCATTCTGTGGCTTAAAGGGATGGTGCCCCCAAAAATCATCATTTAGTTATGTCATCATTTACTCACTCTCATTTCATTCCAGACTGATTTGACTTCCTTTCTTCTGTGGAACATTAAAGAATATATTTTGACAAACGTTGGGAACAAAATAATATTGGAGCCTATTAACTTTATATTATATGCACTTCCACATTATGCCATCATTCTGGTTTGGAACAACATGACATTGAGTAAAGGATGACAGAATTTACATGTTTGGGTGAACTATCCTTTTAAGCATATGATGAAAGCACACATTTACTAAATGTAGACACCCCTTCTGATAATCTGGTTTGATTAAACCTCTTAATTCTAGACAGATTTTAATATTACAGCAAACAATGACATTCTTAAAAAAGGGTGTGCAACAGTTTTAGGAAGGCTCTTTTCTCTTCCAACATGACATGAGGTGAGAGAAATAATTTGGCCTTCAAGTCCAGACCTAAACCCCATTGGAATGAATAGGACTACCGACATTATTGCCTGACCTCAAGGTTCAGGGTCAAAAAAAACTTTTTGGCACAAGGCCACCATGGCTGATTAATTTACTGAAGACTACATTTAACAGTGCTATTATATAAATGAATAATATTTTAAAATATTAACATTATGTATGCATTAGATATTGACAGTAAAGGTAATCTGAATTTAAATAATATAATGAGTACCCAAATAATGAGTACCTCCTTATTTGGGCGTTAAATTTAACCCTGTCTCTTTAGGAAATGGATATTGAGAGTTTGGAAGCAGCCAACCAGAGTCTCCAGGCAGACCTCAAGCTGGCCTTTAAGAGGATTGGAGACCTCCAGGCTGCTATCGAGGACGAGATGGAGAGTGACGACAATGAGGATCTCATCAACAGGTAACACTTGCTGCTCTGAGGGCTCTTTATTTAATGCAGACCTCAGGAGAGCTTCTCCATGTGCATAAGTGGGTAAAAAAAAGAGATAGAAGAACAGGGGAAGACACTATCTGGATGAATGCGCTGTTCACTGAGCTTTTGGAGATGGCAATCAGTGAGCCAGTCTCCGTCTCAGTCATCTCTTATTCACACTATCTTAAATATTTATGCCTTGAAAACTGCCGCACATAATTTGGAGCTTCTTTTTTATGTACTTGGTCTCATCTGTCAGAGGAAGTCATCTCCGTTCAGCCTCATTCCACATCGCTCTGCTTCTCTTAGTGACCCGCACCTTACTGAGCTGAGTTTATTTGCTTGCTCATGTACATGGAAGAATTCCCGTCATCCTAATAACAGTAAATAGCGCCCCGCTCACACTCCGTAAGCGAACGCAGAGCAGAAGTTAGAAAAAGGTCAGCATTCTGGGTAAACATCTTGAGCAATTTGTAGCGCTAGCCTAGAAACCTTTTACACCAGATATGATAAATATTCAATCACAAACTGTGTTTTAAAGACCATGACTTCTTGTTTTTATTTTTCATACAGCCATTGTTCTTTTCATGTTCGTTTAGTTTCCATTTGAAACTCACTTATTTCTGCTTCTTGTTTTTTATGTTTCTGTTTCATTCCCCTTCTACCTCCAGTTTACAAGACATGGTGACTAAGTATCAGAAACGAAAGAACAAGCTGTGAGGAGTTAAAGTTTGATATATTTTGATTGCCCTTTGCCCTCATAGGAAGATGATGCAGTAAACATGCAGTCATTTTTGAGAAATGTAATACAGAATAAGGAACATTCTGTATTGTAAATCTCGATTTCGACTCAAGAAAAGATTGGAAGCATCATGTTGATACTGCATCACCCTTCCGGACATGACAACTAACATCACAAATATGGTTTTCTCCTATTTATGCACAATGTCTTATAATGTATGCATACTACAAACTGCATGCTTTTTCCAATCCAAGCATGGTTCCCAATCATTTACCCTCCCCAGAGGCTATTTCCCCCACCCTGACCCCTTGCTTTGTAACACTGAACATTTGGATAATCTATGCGTCACCTGTGGCACTGTCTACCATCATAATTGCAGGTCAGGTGTAGTTACATGTCCGCAGGGTCCAGACCATGGGCGATCCCCTGGCTGTCTAACTCAAAAGCCAGAAGGTTCCATGTGCAGACTTGTTGGATGCTGCAGGGCCTTGTACAAACATCTGCAAGGGGTTTGCTCTGCTCTCCCCCCCTTCGCAGCCTTCCTTTACCTCTCTTTCTCTCTCTCACTCTTTTGAATAATTCACACTTCTGTTCTTGGGACTTAGCAGCCTCTTAAGGCAGGAAAGAAAGGCGTGTTTCTCATCAATCTTTCAACCATGAGGGCTAAATAATGAATAACCCTCAAATGTCCTACAAAAAGCCCCCCAACTCATCTAGCAATGGTCTACAACAAAGTACCAGCCATTGGCGTCAAGCCATTTCATTCTCCTGACAATAGTCCTTGGTCCGCACTGTACACCACTTTACCCTTAAAACCCTTAAGCTCTAAGCACCACTTATTACATCATGTGAGAAAGTATTAAAAGCTAATGGACAGTCTGTGCATTACTTATCAGGTTTAGATGAATATGGTGTTCCAGAATTGTTTGTTTGAATTCATGGACTTCACTCAGAGATGTTGCCTCTTCTGGCCGGATCATGTTATTGGGGAGTTCATGTTGCATCGTTGTAAATGAGACTTGTTAGCTGAGAGGACTGTTAGCTAAATGCAAACCTTAGTGCAGAACATTACTAGAGAACCTATTATTCTGATTTTCCCAGAGCAAATGAGGGAATAGACAGGGCATAACGAATGACAAATGAGAAGAACAGATTTTTTAAAGGAGCTATAATTAGGGGAGTTATTCCACATTAGGGGTGCATTACTTGTATATTTTATTCAGTGATATCATTTTAAAACTTTGTTTACAATACATCATGAATTATTTGAAATATTTATGAAGATTTTCTGGTTAATCAGTGATAGGAAAGTTTTGTGTCTTAGTGACTAAATGTAAGTGTCATTAAACATAAACGTACAAGTATTTTGCAGAGTAGACACACCTGATTCTCTTCTAACTGAAAAAGAGGCTTTTTGTGTCAGTTTTATTTTAATATTATTTGTATTTTTGTTATAGTCTTATTAATGTTTAGAATTAGCTTTTGTTATATTTTTATTTTTAGAAATATTAGTTTTTCTTGTAATTTTTTAATATATTTTAAATACAGTTTAGGTCGTTTAGCTTAAGTTTTTCATATAATATGTATGTTTTATTTCAGCTGTATTTCAATTAACACATAAATATATATTTTATTGATAATAATATAATTCTGATAATTTTAAGATAACGATAATTACCCTCGTGTAGAGAGAGGTCAGACTTGTGTGCAACAAGAAATTTGGCATCAATGGATTTTTTTTACATGTATATTCAAGTAGAGCTCTCAGTCAGTTTAACATTTCTATCATTACGTTATTAATTAATCAGAATGTTTGCAATAAGTCAAACATATTTCAACTATATTTTTTCTTCTTCTATTTTGTCATTTTTGGAGCTTAATAGACATTGCACTGAAAAGTGTGGCCATGAAAAATGTGTATTTCACAGAAGAAAGTCGTAGTTTTGGAATGGCATGAGGGTTAATAACTATTCCTTTTTTCTTTTATTTGTATCCTAAAGATTATTCACATTTCTAGAGTTTTATATAATTTCTCTTTAATTAGTAAATAAATAGTCAGAGCTGAACTGAAGCTAGGAAACTGTTGAACTGTATAAAAGTCCAAATGTACCCATTTACGGGTCAAGAAGAGCGAGTGGGGATAGAGAAAGAAAACAGTGTGCAGAGACAGAGACTAGGGAGGAAAATAGAAGGGTTGAGAGAGTTCTGTAGGTGCTAATGATAAATGTAATAGCCTGTAACAGAGATGTACAGCCAATGGAGGCACGTTGTCACAGACAATTAATGTCTCTCCTCCCTCACTGTGTTGTTTGTTTGTTCCCCTGGGCTTAGGTGCAGCTTAACTAATGGTATATGGTCAAGGACATAAATTGTGTGTGACATTTTGCATTAGCGCTTCATTACAAAGACCCTGCTGTCCCACTGTTTAGCGATGGGCCGGCTAGCAGAGCTCAAGGCTTATTCACACAACGATCTCACCTCAGTTTACCTCCAGGGCACTGGGGCTTACACAAGAGCCAAAGGGGCTCTTGAAGAAATACACACTCTGACACTTGTAAGTTGCCTACCCATATCGTCAGAGCGCTACTCATTTGACAACAAATTCTTTTGTACCGAATACATTCGCTTTAGTGCATCAGATCTTCTGATTTAGACCCTCTCCAGCACCCTGACTGTGAGCGTACAAGTTAGTGTTTAGTGACATCTGTGCTATCTCGTGGGTCCATGCATATATAATATTCTCATATGCATAATACCACAAACGGAGAGCTAAGCAGACCGGAACTCTAATGTCAGAGAAAAGCAGCTGCTGCTTCAGAGTTAACCTTCTTTTTATGCCTGGGATAATGAGCTACTGTATGTTGTATAATTTCATTGGGAGATATTTGACTCCTGCAGTGCTGGAGGACAATAACTATGATTATTACTATTTAAATTTAAACAAAACTGTGAAAAAGGCGTAGTTCATAGTCGCAAAGTCTTCTCTAGGTAAAGGTCATATTTGGAGATGTTTTAGCTCTCTAGGTCCTTGAAGGGCAGTTCATAGTTATTCAGTGTGGTGTGCTTTGCGATAAGTGAAGGATAAGACTAATCTAAAGAGGCAGGGAAGCATTGACTTGCAAATCCAGCCAAACATAAATTCAATGGTTTTATCTGGTCCAGAGAAATGAGCAAACAGGGCTGGGATTCACAGCACTGCTTTCTGTGTGAGGTGTTAATGCATCTGCTCCCAGGGACGTTCAGCCTGTGTTTACTCGTTCTTATTGACAGCGCAACACTACCCTACCAAACCCATTTGTATCCAGAGATGCATGGTATTGCTAGCTTGGTGAACAAAGTTAATTACAGTCCCAAAATTGCCCATTCCTTCATGCAGTTCTTTAACATGGTCGTCAAAGGCTAAATTAGCCTGAAGCGTTTCCTTTTGTTAAGAAAAGATCTTTCACAAGCTTTGCGCTACCTATTATTTCTAATTCTGTTTTTCTTCAGTTATAAATAACAGTATTTTTTTTTATTATAATAAAAGGTAACTAAAGAGATTAGCTTTGGCACAGGTCAAATTGTGCAATTTTGGAAAATGGCAGCTTTAACCAACATATTTTTCTCATAGTTGATTTTAATGGAATTTTGTGTTAGCATGTTGCTAAGCTAATGTGCTATTGAAATTAGCATTAAAAATACATAGTAAACAAATTATGGGTAGAATAATGTTTAATTACACTACATTTTTATTAATAATTTTCAGCATTGAATGAAGCTTGTCTCAATGCATTATGGGGTTGCCTTCTGTGATACAATTAGGCATTTTAGGTTGCCTTTATTTGAGCACCTTTAAAATGAAAGTAGGTCGATGGTCCCTCAAAATGCTGCCTGCGTAGGCAGCTACCTAGGTTTTGGTACAGAGCTATTGTCTGCTTAGCTACAGTCTGAATGGTTTTCAAAGCTCTCCTTTCTTCTGGTTTGGCTTGGAGTTGTACTGACCTCACCCTTTTGGATGCCTCACATATTATGCTGAGCCAGCTCGCTGCAGGATATTGTTGTTGGACTATGAGACTATGAGTCTGACTTACTAACACAAAGGCCTTTTCCAGCTTACTAGAGATCGGGCGCATGTATCTATACCGTTGTGTCTCCACCGTAAAACCCTGTGTTCCTCTTACTAACACTGTTTATGTACACATTTGGATTGTTAATTTTGTTGATATCGCTCCTCTTCTTGCACAGCGAGGGCGCCTCCGATACCGACTCTGAGGTGGAGGACCGTGTTGATGGGGTGAAGTCATGGCTGTCCAAAAACAAGGGCTCTGCCAAGAACCTGTCAGATGATGGTAGTCTGAAGAGCTCAAGGTCAGTACTGCAATCCCATTTCCCTCTGTTACCTCACAGAAGGGTTTAACCGAAACCCAATGCAGCAAGCAAGAAAAAGGTGTTTGGAAAAGCTAATTAGCTAGTGCCAAGGGAGTTTTCTGTTGGTATTGTCTAGCGTATTCTCCCCATTGTCAGCAGTTTGATTACAGAGGCTTCTATAGAAGGGAATGTCTTCACAGGCAGATTAATGGATGTGCCCACTGGCCAGTTGGCATGCCTACCTGTGCCTTTCTGCTGAAGATGAATAGGTCTTCCCACCAGTGGACACTTTTTTTCTGTTTATTATTTTTACTAGAAGATTTAAGTTTGGCTCTTGAGATTTGTGTGCATTTAGAACCTTAAGAACTGTTTAATCATCATTTTAATAATTTCAGTCATATCTTTAAGATGCACTCTTCCTAATATAAATCATCCTGCTAGGAAATATAGTGTGTCATTACCAGTTTTTGTGCAGTTACCTAAAATATTTCCGGCTAAAAGGATCTTTATGTCTGCATTTTATATGTAGATACCTGAGCTTATGGATTGATTAACTATTGATTTTGAATCACAGAAGCTTTATAGGCTGTTTTAAGTGCCTTGTATTCTCTGCTGTAACATCAAACTTTCATCTATATTCTGCCCTGTCTGCTTGGATATACCTCTACTGCTATTTCTCTTTTTGGGTGTCAGTCATCTTTTAAGTTTTTATTCATGTTTTTTCTAATTTTCATTCTCATATTTCCATCTCTATCCTCTCCTCCCTACATCTGTTTGTCTTTCTACACTGTGCACACCCTGTCTGCCCCTCCATCTAGATATGCTGTAAATGTTGACGGAAAGGAGGGAAAAGAGTGGGAAGAGGGTAAAGAATGGAAAGACAATGGCAAAGGTAAAGAATTAGAACCCAGCAGGCCTGTATCTGTCATGAGTTCCCTCAGCTACAGGAAACGCTCCAACATAAAAGACTCCATAGGAGGTAAGGGAGATGAGAGTTCGCTCCTCAGCACTCTCAAAGAACAATCAGATTCCCAGGACCTCTCCTCCTTCCGCAAGAACAAAGCCAAGCAAGATGCTGAGGATGACTCCTACTCTGTCAGCTCCTGGAGGAAGACAGGAGATGATCTTGACGATCGTGGTTCTGTCATCTCTCAGGCCTACTCGGAGGCAGCCAGTCGGGCAAGGAAGGGCATGGACAGCCGCTGGTCTGAGTTTGATAAGGAGTCCGTTGTGTCATCTATAGCCCCAAGCCGGGTTTCCACCTGTCGTACTGCAATGGATCTAGATGACGATGCTATTTCCAGCGTGAGTCGCATGAGTTCGGTAAGCCAGCGTCGGAGCATGACTCGTCTCGACGATCGCCAGAGTGAATACGGTTCAGCTGTCAGCCCCAGCCTGAGTCGCCGCAGCCCAGGCGGCATGAGTCGTGCTGACTCCCGCATGTCACTGTCTCGTAGTTGTCGCCTCAGTGAATTTGACGTGGACGATGATGCCCGAAGCGTAGCATTCAGCGAGGCTCGCTCCAGCGCTTACAGCCCTCACTCCACCTCTGGCCGAAGCTTCTCCATGCCTCCGCAAGCCCGGATCACTGACTCCAGCCCACCTGACATCTCAGATGTCAAGCCAGTCAGTCACCGCAACTACCTGGACCCTGACCTGGAGGCTGCCATCAATGAAGTGTTGAGCTTCAAACCCATTAAGTTCAAGCGCACCAGCATGGAAGACTCTGAAGCGGAGAAAGATAAGCCGGGCGAGGTTGAGGAGGAAGAGAAGAGTGTTAGGAGCTCTAGGTCCGGCAGAGACAGCGGCCGCTCCTCTAGCGTCCGGCGCTCGGCTTCAGCCGTGGACTTCATGCGTTCCAGCAGTAGATCCAGCACCCGCAGCAGCCACAGCAAAAAGGGCAAGAGTAAGAAGAAGAAGAAAAGCCACAGCTCCGAATCTGAGAGCTCTGACGACAACCGCACAAAGAAGAGCTCCAAAAAGAAGGGCAAGAAATCCAAGAAGAAGTCCAAGAAAGAGTCTTCATCTTCCTCCTCATCCTCGGAGTCTAAGTCTAGCACAGATTCGGACTCCAGTTCAGGAGCATCCACTATTTCTTACAGAAGCTCCAGCAGTATCAAGAAAGCCCCTGGCAGGCAGGCCTCTGGCTCTGAGGACGAGCTAGAGCCCGAAGGCCCCTCTGAAGGAGCTCCACCGAGGTCTAAGAAAGAAGAGAAGAAGAGGAAGAAGAAAGTTGACAATCTCATGATGAAGTACCTGTACAGGCCTGACAGTGACTAAAGATGGCAGGCAGTAGGTGATACTTGGCGTGGAGTGAAGGAATGCTACAAGCATGGTGTTAAACTAATCCTTAAATACTCAACTACCTCAGTTCTGTGATAACTTTCATTGCATTTTACTCTGTCTTTACACGGTGTTAACAGTGGTTCTCAACTTTTTTTTGTCTTTAAGGCCAATACTAGAAAGCACTTCTATGTTGCTAACCATTTTCATAAAGAATATGTTAAAATAACTACATTTAAATAATTGTAAGACTTTTTGGTGCACCCCTAGAAGTTTACCCTGACCCCCTAGTGGGGTCCCGGCCCCCTGGTTGCGAACCACGGTTCTATATCATTCACTGAAATGTTTTTTGTGATTTCAATATAGCAGTGGTGTAACTAAAGTCATTTTGAAATTCTTTCTCTGGTCTTAGACGTAATTAAATGGAAAATCGATTAGACTGCTTGCCAGCAATTAACCTGAAGTTTGTATTATTATGACAAAGGGAAGATAAGACTCAGTGACACGAAAAGTTAGCGTTGACTTTTTAAAGAGGGTGAGGTATTCATGCTTTCTCTACATCTCTCTACTTGCTCTTGTATAATTAGAGGACACAGTTCATTTATATGTTAATTCACTGATAAGATTATGAGTAGACATCAAGAATATTGCAGGTTGTTTTAAAACGAACCAAAGAATTTTATAGCAGTAGATATTTAAAAGACAGTTTGATGCTTTTATCTGCATTCAATTCTGTCTTGCGTATGCAAATGCTTCTGTACCCACCCAGTACTGTCAACACATAATATATCGGTACTATATTGGTTATTGTCCGATTTAAATTATTACTATGATTTTTCTTTCCCGCTATTGGTCGATAACGGATATTTAATCATTCAAACACATTTCCCACTTTTTTACCTTTAGATTACCTTTGCTGTTATCTAAAGTTATTAAACCAATTAATTTAACACTGTTAAAAAAAAAATTTAATCTCAAATTGAATATCCATTTTATCATATTGTACATTATAATGTTTTGATGCCTAAGTTCACTAGAAGCATTTATAAGGATTTTAGTTTGCTTTAATTTTAAAATCATTTAGACAATATGCTATCTAATTTTAACAGTGTTTAATAGAATGTTAACAATGTTATTGAATTTCAACCATTTATCAGTTATTGACCATACCATGAAAATAATTATTAATCATTTTAATATTGATGCGCATCCAACATAGTATTATTTTTTCCCTTTAGTATTGATCTAATGGTAATTTAGTAACCTAATGAAACTGTTGTTTGCTTGTACGACTTCACTAACAATTATCGATAAGGTGATGTTTCACGGCACTCCGCGTGGTGTGATTTGGATGTCATTTGTGTGCATTGCACCACTAACGCTTCATCAAATATGATACTTAATTAAAGGATCTGTTAAATATTGTTACCCTGCATTCTAAAGTTTGATAGCCCAACATTCCTTCAGAGATTATCCTCTTTGGTCCCTCTTTCCACATGCCGATCCTAATCAAAGCTTCTTTATCTCCCCCCTCCAGCCCACCTTCAAGCCGCCGACGCTTCTGCCTTGACAGATCTGACGAGGAAGAGGAAGAAGAAAAAGAGGAAGGGAGCGCGAGCCGAAGCACCTACCGCTCCCGCTACAAACGCAGCAGCTACCTGAATGACAGCGATGGCGAGACCACCGCGTAGCCGCCCCGGCGCACACACTTTCACACGTACTCACTTTCACAGAGAGGAAGACTTTTGAGTTCAAATCAGTGTCTTCCATAAACTTGCATCCAGATGAGAGGATTTCAGCGAGGAGGAGCATGATGGGACGCGCTCTGGCAAAGATATACCCCTCGTTTCTTTCGACTTGTTCTTAGTGTTATTATTTTACATGTGCTTTGTGTTTAGAGCTTTAAAGGGTTTGTACAGCATCATGAATCACAGCACTGTTGACTCTTTCCTGTTTGTGTGCTTTTACTTCTGACATTCTTCCTCTTCCTTTCTGAAATAAGCGAACGCTGTGCTTGCATTCGTACCCCCGTCAGGAATATTCAGTAAATGGATATGGCTTGGGGCAACGTGCTACAGCCTCTTGCATGGTCAGGGCTGAGCCAAAGATACATCGCATTATGTAAACGAGAAATGCCTGGGTTTTACTGTTGTGTTAGATTTAAAAGAAAAGAAAACCAAGAGGAAAAAAGGCAAAGAAACTATTGTATTACCAAAAAAAAAAAAGAAGCTTTGTTTTGGGTATGTGAGCAAATTCGTTTTTCAGTCAGAGGAGAGGAGGGAGTTGAGGTGGGACTGATTTAAGACCACTTCTGTACACGCATGTTTTTTTCCACAAACTTGCTTGTATCTTTCTCTGCCTCTTGGCTTTCATACAGTGAAGGATTCATGTTTTTTGCTCGAATAAGTGAGAGAGGAAGCCATGCCTTGCGATGTCGTAGACTAAACAAAAGGTGATCAGGTCAATGATACGAGAAGTGAGCTGTGGTTTGGGGTGTTCAAGTCTGGACTCTCGAAGCTTTTTTCCATAATATGCCTCGTCTTTTTCTGTTCTCACTCTTAAGTGCTTGCTCATGGTAAATGTTATATGGCTCAGTGGTTTTTTTCCCCCACACTTTCTTATGGTCATTATTCTCAGGCTTTTTTTTTTTTTTTTTTTTTTTGTTATCGTAGATGTCTGGATTTCCCAAAGGAATACCTATATTCTTGGGTATATGGGGCATTGTGATCATTTCTCACCCAACTCCACTGATACACTAGATAACAAACAGCTTCAAAGTTGCTTTTCGCGCTGATGTGATGCAACCAGAAGCACAAGATGGAGACAGAACCGATACTGTGAAATCCCAGCTTCCCTACGGCATGTCGTCACATTGGATTCATCAGTATTTTTGGCCTTACCTGATGGCTCTGAAACTCACTTGAACCCGTACGGACAGTCGGACACGCACCCCTCCGATTTCCGTTGTTGCCTTCCGTTGTTGTTTTGGTGTTCTACTTTCATTGTAGTATTTATGATCTAGCGTTGATGGATTGAACGAAGCTGCCAAAATGTAAAACAACAGCATAATAGCAATGTAAGGATCTCATTGCTTCTCTTTGATTTTTAAAGGGAGACAGCGTGCGTATTTTACATGTGTATTAGTTTTATAGACCCTCTGCAAAGGTCAACCACTTTATCCTCTTTTCTATGCAGTCAATATTGATTTTAATATGAAAAATGATGTCTCTGGTGAATTAAATCACATTGCTTCAAGATACATAACATTTGCTGGCTGTACACATTAATATAAAAAAATATAAATATCTGTACGATTCATTTTAGCTTTCAAAATAGCTAATGTTTATTTTCTTTATTGAATAAATGACCACTTGATATAAGTAATAATTTTGCATTACAGTTTAATATATTGTAAATAAATGTTGGTGATTGTTTTAGAAGTTTCAATATGCTTATTTCATAATTCATCTTTTTATTTTTTTATATAGCAGACTTTTGGCATGTTCAACACACCATTGTCTTACATTTTAAAGCTGCAGTGTATCATTTTGCACAATTAGTGTGGCACTAAATAGATTTCCTAAAATTACATAAAGGGGTTTATCCTAAAGAATTTATTGCAATAAATAAAAGCATTTTTTCAGATATGTTGAATTGTTTTGAAAACAGAAGCCATCATTGGTGTCGCTAATCAAACATTTTTGAAAGCACAACGCATAAAAATCTCTGCTCAACCCCATTTCAATGTTGTTTTAGTGCAAAGAAATTACACACAGCAGGCTTCATTTTTTCTTTATCCTTAACTTTTATATTTTAATATATCAATTTGGTAGAAAGATAAAACCTTCAATATTCATCATCTATAAGAGCAACAGGTGTTAAATGTCTTCTTTCATATTTGTTAAAGATCAGAAGAAACCTCTGAATGTAGCCTCAAATTCCAGAATTTAAATACAAAATATGCAGCCAAATTACACAGAGAAGAAAAGCCCTGTTCACATTCAACAAGCTTTTCTTTCTCATTGGCTGTTTGCTCCATTGCACAATAGGAAGGCTCGCAGTAATCTCTGAGCTAACAATAGGAAAGGCAGCTTACTGGACGCAGCGCAGCTTGAGCTTTCCATTGGCTCCAATCAAAAGCAACACAAGCCAACAGCAGATCTCTGCAAATGAAAACCATTTTATACTAAAATAAATGGCAACCATAAGCCATAATTCTTATTCTGAAACCTAGACTGTTCCATATTTCAACTATACCTATTCAATAATTTAATTGCTATCCTTAACACACATTTGAATGTACATGTGCTTGGGGAGGAGCACTTATAGAATCATGCTGAGACTTTTATAGCCATAAATGCAGAATGTAAGCTTGAATTTTTGAAAGTAATGACGACAGCAGTACAAATCAATACTATATGACCGTGCGTAACGTAGTGCTCTTTTAAAACTCGACAGCAGTCTGAATTTAGGAGTCCTGCGGCCTTCTCACAGGAGTGTGTGTCCTTGCATTCTGTTACACAAACACCCGCTGTGCAGATAAATTGAATTTATAGATGAGATGGCGCTTGCTTCACATCAAAACCGTGTTTGTGAAACACTGTCTATTTTTATTTTTTAATTTCACTATATATCATTCAGAAGTTTGGGGTCAGCAAGAGTTTTGTTTTTGAAAGAATGCTCACCAAGGCTGCCTTTATTTGATCAAAAATACAGTAAAATATATTAACAATTTAAAAGAACTATTTCTTATTTGAGTGTGCTTTTAAATGTAATGTATTCCTTTGATCAAAGCTGAATTTCAGCATCATTACTCCAGTCTTTAGTGTCACATGATCCTTCAGAAATCATTCTATGAGGTTTTGCTGTCGTTGAGAACATGTACAGGGCTGGAATGACATCATCATGTATATACTTTCATTTTAAATCTCTGTGGAGGAGCTCTGACCTCTTATGTGGTATTTGAAAGCTTAGAGTCTCTACTTTCAGGAGATATGCATCACTTGTGAGCACCCTGCAGACAGTTTGGGCTGTTTCCAGCATATTAATTTAATGACACTGGGATATTGCATTCATACCACTGTATATGGTGGTGATGGTGGTGGGGGGTCCTCCCTTCAGACCCATTGGAATAAATCTTGCATACAACATGACACAGACAAACTTCTTTTTTCCACTGTTTTCTGGAATTTAGTGGAAACAGCCCAAACTGTCTGCAGGAACCTAGAGCACACAGGGCCTGAGTTACACACTTTTAAAAATGAATTTATAAAAATATATATTTTTCAAAAACCACCTACTTTTTAGGCGGGGGTTATTACAGCTTAGACAACATATACTTACATGTTTATCACTTGTAGCAGTGTTTTATGTAACTTCAAAGGGTTTCCTGTAAAATGACACCAACATTTTGACCTAAGACCACTGTATGTCCATGGGAAGCTCAATTTGGATGACCAAATCAATAAAGAGTCGAACGGTTATGAATCAGCGTATTGATTCATGATCCGAATCGCCAATGTCACATGATTTTAGCAGTTTTGGCAGTTTGACACGCGATCAAAATCATGAATCAATACGCTGATTCATAACCATTCGAATCTTTATTTGAGGATTGAAAACAAACCCAGAAAAGACAATGATGAATATTTGTATTTTTGGGCACATAAGTGGTTAGCTAACAGTGTTCGTATACGCTGAATCCTCCATAGGGCTGCATTTCAATTCGAGTACTTTTTTTCTCTTATATTGGACACACCGAGAGAGAGAGAATCTATTCATTTCAAGGGTTGACATACTAATGCAAATTTACCTCTGCAATCTGTATTTATGCATTATGATTATTATAATTTAATCTTTATCCACTAATTAGAAACAAACAATCGTCATGAATTGGTTAAATATGTAGGAACCGTGTAATTAAGAACTTAAGCGAGTTTAGACATGGTTGTGGTGGCAACACTAGCAATTCCACCCCAGTTTTTTTGTCCTTTGTAGCTGTGTAACAAACAGCAGCTGTCAGTCGCTTCCCACTCATAACCCATGGGCGTCATGAACGTGAACACTAACTCAAAGAGCTACACACCCTCCAGCAGTCCTGGGGCACAGCTTTATGTGTGTGTTCCAATTATGGCATGCAAGCACGTCTCTGTGACTGGAGCTCAGGATGTAATTCAGCATGGATGTACCTGTGCGCAATGGTGTGAGTGATGATGATGTAGGAAGTGTGATGCGCATTTTCTGTTTCTAGGTCAAATTCTGCCTCTTTAAGACCATAACATTTGAGAATCATCATCATCATCATCAAACTTTTGGAGGTGTGAAACATGCTTGACTGGGTGCAGTGTTTGTCTGTGAGTCCATTATTTATGGTCATGAAATCTGTTCGAGGTCTTCTTTACAATGTCATGCTCATTATTCTTTCCATGTGTACAGAAACAACAGTCTCTAGTACAAAATGAGCCACAAGAGGATGTTTTTTTTTTCCTCAGGCAAAGTGTCTTTAAGGCACAGAGGCAAAGTGAGTATTGTATTGTCTTTTCTTTTATAATAAGGTGGCAACCAGTGCTGGGTGTAACTAGTTACATGTACAGTCATTAGTTACTGTAATTAAATTAACCTTGAAAAAGTACAGTAAGAGATTACTCTTATTTTTTGTGTAATTTAATTACAGTTTCTTAACAAGTAATTGAACTAAATACTGTGTATACTAGAAAAAAAAAAAAAAAATATATATATATATATATAATACACTAGTGGAGTTAACATCAAAATTTAAAGCATAGATAGAAATGCATGTTTTTATCCATCCTTCTCACATTTGTAGTACTTTGGTCAGTTAATAAGAATAATTGATGTAGTTTTAAATTATGGATTTGAATTAATTAAAAGAGCCATTTATTGTCACTTAACTCAATGTTGATATAGGATTTGGAAGTCATTAAATACTTTTTGAAGAGAATAATTTGTACAGTAATCTAATTACACTATTGTAGATGTAATAAGTAAGTAATTAATTACTTTTTTAGAGTAACATACCCAACATTGGGGGCAACAGATAAAAGACCCTAATGATTAATACATTTACTAATAATAATCAGAATAATCCCCTAAGTGATATAGTTCTGTTTTAACCCTTTGCTAAGCCCCACATTAAAAATGTTACAGGCCAGTCCTACCATACACTTGTCATCTGCCACTTTCTCGTGTTTTTTTTATAGAAATAACTTCAAATACAAATATAAACATCTCCAAATATGTATTTATCAATTCATTAATATTTAATTGTTAATTAATCAATACATTTGTTGATCAAATCAATTTAACTTGTTGATGATAACATTTTTATTAAACCATTACAATTGAATCCAGAAGTCTCGGTTACCTTTGGTAACCCTCAATCCCTGAAGGGGGGAACGGACGTGTACATCGGACATCACAGATGAATTGTGATCACAGATCGAATGTGACCAACTAAAAGGGGGGAAAAAACAGAATTTGATTAACAAAAAAAAAAAAAAAATGTTTTAAATGTATTTCACATGGTCCTAAACAAGTAATCTTTGTTAAACTTTAAAGGGGGAGTGAAACACTCAGTTTCAGTCAATCTCATGTCAATCTTGAGTACCTATAGAGTAGTATTGCATCCTTCATATCTCCGAAAAGTCTTTAGTTTTATTATATTTATAAAATAAATATAGGCTGTACCGAGTCTTTCCGGAAAAAAACGAGCGCCTGGAGGCGTATCGTGTGGGCAGAGCTAAAGAATGACGAGCGCGCAGCTACAGCACGAGAGCTTCTGAAAGCTGACATCCTCAAGCGTGGAGATGAAAACGTTACTCTAATAAATGGCTATCAATTAGATTCAACTAATACATATATGATCCAGAATCACATTCGGAGGCTGAAATAAATTGAACAGGAGAAGCAACAACATCAGGACGTCCGTCTCTGTGGTATGTAAGTTACTGTATTTAGTGGCCTGTCAACATTTGTGTGTGTTTACTCGCAGTTTATGATGACATCATTTCGTTTATGGACTATTGTATGCGACTAAACCTTAGCAGTAGCAAGCAAAACGGTTTTGCAAGTCAGACTAGTGTAACGTTATACATAGAACAAAAATGGAGTAACCGTTAGCGCATTTGAATGACGAAGCACGCTTTGTGAGAGCGCTAGGTTTATGTTTGGGTGGTTTTACAGACACCTATAACGTTAGTGGTCAGCTAAAGAAATGTATTGAAACACACACCATAGATCGCATACTCCATTGATAAATTAACTATACACGATCGTGTCGTTTACTGATGTTTACTCATGCGACGATAGCCAACAACATAGACATTTGAAGCAGTTTTACTCACCGCCTGTTTCCAAAGCAGGACCGAACCTTTATCGCTGGGACCGCTCCATCAAAAACACACTTCTTTGGTATGATTTGAGTCCTGTGACAGCACTGACCGTGGAAATCCGCGATGTTGTGGAGCTTTCCGTCATTTCTGCGTTCAAATCGGTTCAAATGCAGTGCTGCCTTCTCGGAGTGCAGTGCTGAAGCGTTGAAGTCGCTCGACGTCACCCATAGGAATAAAGTGGAGCGCGGCGCGGACTATAACGACAGAAGTGTTCACAGACGACTGGATCTGCAGCTGAAAGAGTGTTTACGGGCGTGCATTTCCTCTCTGGCTCTAGTCACACGCTCGCGTGCACACCCTACCGGGAGAAGAGCCCGTACGGCCCATACAAGGACCTTCTGCTCTGTCGACGTCAAGCCAACCCATACTCGAAAAAAACTCTCCGAAACTTGTGGGAAACCGGAAGGAGTATTTTTGACACAGAAATACTCCATCAAACGTCCAACATTAGTTTTTGAAACTTTGTCTATGTTTAGGATGGGAATCCAAGTCTTTAACAGTGTAAAAAGATCAGTATGCATGAAACAGCATTTCACCCCCCCTTTAAATAAATAATTGATAAATTGTATAAAATGTTAAAATTGTATCACAAATTATTATTTTTTCATAGCCTACATTTAGCTTTTCACTTTTGCCAACGGCATTTAGGTTTCAAAATTCATAAAAGTTGTGTTCATGTGTGATAATCGTCTTGACTGACAAAACGTGTAAAAATCATAAACTTCTGTTAATCACAGAGCTTGTTTTTTGCATAATCCAAAAGCCTATGGGAAAATCCTATTGGGTTTTTCTTGAGGTAACCAGTACGATGCTAACTGCCAGTCGGCCTACAAAGTCATGTCATACCTGCACCTAATGCCGTGTTCCAGGCAACCTGTAACCCGTGTTTTTCCAACCTTCTAAAAAGACAAAAAGCTTCCCCTCTATAAAACCATCTTGGGAGGATTGTAAGATGGTTTTATAGAGGGGAAGCTTTTTGTCCTTTTTTTTTTTTTTTTAAAGAGAGAGAGAGAGAGAGTGTGTGTGTGTGTGTGTGTGTGTGTGTGTGTGTGTGTGTGTGTGTGTGTGTGTGTGTGTGTGTGTGTGTGTGTGTGTGTGTGTGTGTGTGTGTGTAGTAACCCCCTGCTTATCATAGGTATATGTTTCATTCCTCAGAGGCCACTTCCACTCTGTAGGATACAATTGTCTGACACTATATCTGGATTGTAATATCCTCTGATGAAAAGGAGTGATGTAATATTCATGGGTAGCCATTATTACCCTGCTGGGCTGCAGTGTGTCGTAAGAGAGGTGGAGGTACAAACACAGGGTGGGCAAAGATGCAAGTGTTGCCTCTCCCCGGCGTACATGTGACAAGGAGAGGCTGTAACGACATGTGATGCCCTCTGTGTTTCCTCCTAGCAGTGTTGGCACCAGGCTCATTACACTACCAAATGCAACTGACACATCCTATAACCTCTCTCCCAGATCCCTGAGGACAGCGTCCCAAAGATTGACACACATGCGACATGTCGGGATCAGAAAGCAGCAGGTAGTTCACATGGTGATAGAAGTAAATGGACACCAGAGTGCGGGGTGTTGTTGTCAGGCTCTTGGGGGCTAGTTAAAGGCAGCATGTAATCAAAATTGACAATTCTTATTTTCTTATGGAGCATTGCAGAATTTAACATATTATAAATGATTTATCTGTGCACATAATTATTTTTAACGTTTATGTGCCCCTGTTTTTCATTGAAAATGCAAGATGCAGAGTAGTGCAATAAGAAAAAGCTGGAGTTTCATATTTTTTTAATGTCTTTTAATTGGAGATTTGTGTTTTTAGAATGCTGTGTCATGAGCAAGTGCAAAGCTTATACACGTCTATTTTTGTTCGGCCTCTGAAAATACTTCAAATACCAAGCGAAGACAATAAAATGAATAAATGAATGTACATGATTCATTCACGTTGTTGGCATTTCTGAATGAATCAGTTTTGAACTAATAAGTTAAGCAAATGATTCAATGACTCACTCATATAATCATTTCCTGCATCCCATCGCGTAATATCCATACTAAATAGTATTTGAAAATAGAATTAGTATGTCCCAAATCGTAATATGCTGAAAAGTGTCAAACTGCTGAACTGCTGAAATCACGTGATATTGGCATTCCGAATCATGATCGATAAACTGATTCATAACGTTCGAAACTTTGTTTTGAAATCGGCCCATCTCTATATAAGTCGTTATTTAGTTGTTGTTTTTGCGCACAAAAACTATTCTTGTCGGTTCATAAAGTTATTGTAGAGCCAATGTATTGAGATGGGCTTTGTAATGACGTCTTTAGTGCCTTAATGGGTCTTGAGAGAAGAAATGACATTGGTGTCAATGAAGGCCTTTCAGATCCATCGGATTTCAACAAAAATATCTTCATTTGTGTTCCAAAGATGAACGGAGGTCTTACGGGTGCCAAACGACATTAGGGTAAGTAATTTTTGACAGAATTTTCATTTTTGGGTGAACTAACCCTTTAAAGGTTCAGTGTGTAAATTTTAGTAGCATCTAGCGGGGAGGTTGCGAAGCTACAGTGGCCGACACAGGACAAAGATGTCATCGTCTGAGACAGAAGAGAGTAGCTAGCCGCTCTGTAGAGCAGTTTGTCCATTTATGGCCAATGTAAAAACTTGACAGCGCAAAACGGTGACTTCACTGTAAGGGGAATCGTGGTGTATTTAGATAGAAATGACTCACTCTAAGGTAATAAAAACAGTTATGTATATTATATTACATTTCTGTCAATAGATCCTCATAAATATTACACACTGCATCTTTAAGGAGCACATTTACTTTGGTCATTCTTTTTACTTTCCAAATAATTGTACTTTACATTGTTTACAACACACACACATATATATGCAGAGTTATCCATATATATATATATATATATATATATATATATATATATATATATATATATATATATATATATATATATATATATATATATATATATATATATATATATATATATATATATATATATATATATATATATATATATATTTGCAGTTGAACCCCAAAGGCAAACTCTTGTCCAAAAAAATAAAGGTCCCCCAAGGGGCTCATATGCTGGCTCTACACTACTCTGCTCTGTCATAACCCAAGGATATTGATCTTTACTGGTGCTGTCATCATAGTCTGTGCTGCCATGTTCTCTGATCCCCTCTGCTGGAATGAATCCTGCCCCTCTTGACCCTCACAATGTCTTCCCGCAAAAAGCTCCTCTGGGGTTTACGCGGGCAGCCAGTGTGCTGCCAGATGATTACTCCAGGGACCGAGCATTTTGTTTGCTATCAAAGTCTAAAGGAGCGAGTGTTTTTGGTAGACAGCCACTAATTAATGCCCGTCTCTTGAGGCAGGGTGTGCAGAATTAGATAAACCTTGGGGTCTGACTGGCAGGGGTCAGGGAGGCCTGACCTCCTTTTTATTACACACTCATCTGTGGATATAAAAATTACAGAAGGCCAAAAAAACATCACGGCTTTGAGCTCATGATACTCGATTTCAGGCTCCACAGCAGGTGCAGGGTCACAGATTTAAAATGAGTGAGGTGTTTGTGCTGTAAACATCATTTGTTCTGTTTTTCAGATGGCTAATAAAAAACACAAGGATGTAAGACAAGGTGGCACCTACAGTGAACAATGCATTTAAACAAAATGCATAAAGTACTTTTTGTCGGTGAGATTATGATTTCCAAATGCATTTTAAAATCACACTTCACACTTGTTTAAAAGCAACTAGCATTTTTGTGTGTCTGTGTGAGTGAAAAAAGGCGCTAGCTTGAATAATCACGAAAGCGTAGGAGTGTTGTTGAAGTGCAAAAATAAAAAACCTTCCAAAAATTAAATAATGTTAATTAATCTCAGTTTACTGCTTAATAAAACATTGCTGATGTACATGTAATAACCTAAATTCAATTCAATTCACATTTATTTGTATAGCACTTTTCATAATACATATCAGTTCAAAGCATTTTGACATGTCTAAATTACAATTTAGAGTAATTTGTTATCAGAGGGGGTTGTGTCCAAATAATGTCCATATATGTACTGCTCTCTAATATCATGCACTCATTTAGGCAGACACAATCTCATTAAAGCAGTTATTACAAGTTGTGATCATAATGACTATAATATATAGAGCATTTGGCAGTTGTATATTTGTTGACTCAGAGCTGGCGTCATCTGAAGTCTTCGCAGGAGTTGGCATCATCTCTTCACAGGTGTTGGTCTTCTGAAATCTTCGTATAGAGGCTGGATCCAAACTAAAGCTGGCATAATCTTACCACGGGACGGGCATCCCAAGGTAAATATAGAAAAGCAAATGGAAAATAATTAGCATAGCACTATTCCTAATATTTAAAGCAAAAAATAACCATGTGCATTTGATTTGATATGACTGAGTACAAAGTTATGTATTATGTGAACGCTTGCAGGTAGCTTGTTTATTGAGGATGCAGGACAACCACCTATAATCCATTACAGTAATCCAGTCTAGACGTCATGGATTCATAGTTTAGTGATGTTTCTGAGGTGAAAGAATGTGTATTAAAGGCGTATGAAATATGATTTTCAAAAGACAAGTTGACTGTGGGATGAAGTAACAGTACATTGTTCGAAGCAAATTGTATTCAGAGATTCTGTGTACAGCTTTTTGTCCAATAAGGAATGTCTTACCCGAATTTAATAGAAGAAAATTACTCATCCAATATTTTATATCTTAAACGTACTGTCATCTTGGATCATTTAAGCGTTTCCACTGCAGGAATTTTCCCCAGAAACTAGGAACTTAGGGTGGTACTTGGTATGTTTTGACCGCAGGAATCAGGGTCTAAATGAAGTTAGGTAAATATTTTCCTCTCAGAAAGTCCTTCAGGAACTTTTGGGCGTGGTATTTAGGACACTGAACATACTGATTGGTTGAGTTCACACAGCATTTTACCACTGACGCCCGTTTCACACATACTCCGTCTGCAGTGCGTGTGTGCGTTGCGTATTTTTTTCCGTAGGCTACCCATGTTAACGGATGACAGCGTTCACACTGCACGCGGATGCAGTCCGTCAGTCCGTTCCAGGAGCGTTGCGTCTGCAGCAGTGCACGGATCGTTTTCGTACCGAGTCTATTTTTTGCTGCGCTGCGCTGCGTTGCGTTGCTGCAGTGATAGAACATTGTTCGCATTAAAATAAACATGTACTGACGCGAAAATCTAGTAATTTCAACACGGATGCATATCATTTAAAATATACTCTTGTTTCAAAGTCAACACATGGCTTTTTTTCCTCAAGTAAAGCAACAAAACGACACCTTACCTGGCATTGAGGTAAAAAAAAATGTGCCATAATGGATAGCACTCGTACTTTCTTGGAGGTGAAAAGCAAAGTTCTTTTTGACCTGCAGGATTTCTTTTAAAAGGGTGTAAAAACGAAAGAAAAGACGAGAGTCGGCTGTTTTTGAATAGACTATTCTAAGTTTCTAATTTAAAATGTTTATGATTTTAGGCTATAACCTATGTTTAAATGTTTTGCCTTTTGTGTGAGCTAAATCTTAAGTATATTTATATATAAATATGAATTAATAAATTTAAAAAATGTTGTTTAAATGTAGTAGGCTATGTAACCTGACTTTTATTAAAGAGTAAACAAAGAGGATTGGAATTCTGACGAGGCATGTTCAGTAAAAACTTTTGGATTTTAAAAAATAATGAATAAATGCTGTGTTTGTGGTGTGCAACAGCGGATCAGTTGCGGACTGCAAACGCAGCATATGTAAAGCACTACAGGGTGTGGGGCTCCTGCAACGCAACACGCACTGCACACGCACTGCAGACGGAGTATGTGTGAAACGGGCGTAAGTCTGTTGCGGTGCGTGCAGTAAGAGTAGCTTGCTATTCGAATCAACAGTGGGGTTTAAAAAAGATGTCTGGCAGATGGAATGACGACGAGGTTCGGGCTTTAAGTAAATAACCCTTTTATGTTTATTAAGTAAATAGAGGACGAAATCCAGCGGGAACTGGAAAGTCGCGCGCAGTCCTACGTCAATGGACTAATCTTCACGGTACTTTAGACCGCGATGGGGGAAAAAAGTGTTCCTGGGACAAATTGTTATGGGTAATTTCGGTGGAAACGGAGTTTTAAAGATTTCATCGTCGTGATGAAATATATGAAGTATCATCAGCATAACAGTGGAAACTAATTCCATGTTTTCTAATAATATTACCAAGGGGCAGCAGCATGTATATCAAAAATAGCAGAAGGCCTAGCTCCTTGAGGCACTCCATCATTTACTGACATTGCATTGTATAATTCCCTGTGTAAGTAAACAAAATGGTAAGTGTCTGATACGATCTAAACCACTAATGCCTGTCCGTAAATACCATGTCATTTTTTAGTCGATCTAAGAGCATGTCATGATCTTTGTAATTTTAACAAGTGCAGTTTCTGATGGGGCCTGAATCCCGCCTGATTTGTTTTTGTGTTGTTGTTGTTGTTTTTTGATGAAAGAGCAGAACTGAACGAACACAACTTTTTCTAGAAATTAATATGGTTCTATAATTTGTCAATTCATTTGGTGAGGCCATCTTGGCACATGACCTAGAGTTAGACATGAGTTAATAATATTGAGAAGGAGCTCTCTGCAGGCAATATCTCCTTCAATAGAATGTATTTGATCTAGTAAGCTGGTAGTTGGTTTAGATGTAATGATATGTTTATTTAGCTCTTCCTGTCTTAAAGCTGTAAAGCCCTGCAGTTGTTCTTGAGGGGTGATAATTGAGGCTGAATCATAAACACCTGTCAAAGGTTGTACATTTACAATTGTATTTCTGATGCTTTCTTAGTGAAGAAATGCAGTCATTACTAAATGATAAATGATGCAAAAACAAGCAAGAGAGAAATATGACAGCTCAAAATAAAACTACATTTTGTTTCATTTTCTTTTTTGAGAAGATGTGTTGCTTATATGATGCAATATCATGATGCATCCTCAGTCAAGGACAAGTCCGAATCACCGTCAGGCAGGTTTGAGCTCTGCGCTTAAATGAAACCCCCTGCCCAATCCTTTACAGGGGTTGGTAAACATCACTCATCACCATAGCAACACAGGTCTCTCTGTGTCTGTTGTCAGTCAATGTGCTTTTTCTTCATCCTTGTGCATGCAACTAGATACATTGACACCTTCCAGAAGGCCAAAATTTTGGCATTTCCCCAGAGAGGGCAATGTTTGAGAGAGAGAGAAACACACTTTTGAGATTGAGTTACGGGTGCCTTCGTCATCCTCCTCTCTGCTATGAAATCCTTTACTGGTGGCTGATAAAAATAAATAAATAAAAAACCTTGATAGATTGGCATCAGAATTCTGTTTAAACCCTCTATTGCATGCATCAATAAATTTTGTGTTCATTGAAACATTCTGTAACACTAAAAGAATGTTAAATTCAGGAAGAATGCTAGTGTATTAGACTTTGGGCCCTATTTTAATGATCTAAGTGCATGGTGCATCCTCATGACCGAATTCACTTTTGTTAGTTTAACTATGGAAAAAACGGCCGGTCAGGCGCATGGTCCCAAAGGGTTGTACCTCCTCTGGTTGTAATGAGTCATGGGTGTGTTTTGGGGTAACATGCATGAAACCAATCAGAGTCTCATCTCCCAATCCCTTTAAAAGCCAGTTGCATTTGCACCATGGCGGATTCGCTGTTTACATGGCGGAATTTGCAAGTGGAAAGTGGAGAGCGCTTCTCCAGAGAGGAATCTTTTTATTTTTAATATTCCAAATGTTTGTGTGCAGCTGCGACTCCCTGTGTGTAACAAACAGAGTATAGGCGCATTTTACACCCACCTATTTATGGAAGCCTTTTTCTGCCGCTAAATAAAAAATAAAGAGTAATTGTGACTTTTTTCACACAATTGCGAGTTATAAAGTGAAAATTCTGACGTTTTTCTCACAATTGCGTGATATAAAGTCAGAATTCTGAGATATAAACTCGCAATTACGTGATATAGTCACGCTATATCACAATTCTGACTGAGAAAAAAAGTCTGAATTGTGACTTTATATTACGCAGTTGTGCTTTTGGTACTGGGTGTGAAAACAATAACTGTGTACAAAAAATCAACAACATTTTAAGTAAATTATGTTCGTTTGTACTTTCTATTCCTTAAAGAATCCTGGAAAAAACTAAATGGTTTCCTGGTTTCCACAAAAAAATATGAACTACATTGATAATAATAAGAATAATAAGAGATTTCTGAAGGATCGTGTGACACTGAAGACTGGAGTAATGATGCTGAAAATTCAGCTTTGCCATCATATAAATAAATTACATTTGAGAATATATTAAAATAGAAAAAAGCTATTATAAATTGCAATAATATTTCACAATATTGCAGTTTTACTATATTTCTGTTTAAATAAATGCTTGGGGAGCATAAAAAACTTCTTTAAATAAAACTGTTTGTAAATGAAGACTACTCAAACCAATGTGAATCATATTTTTACAGGTTTATACTTTGATTTCCTTTCATTATTAACCATTTTATTGCCATCTTACACCACATGCATTTGCAAAGGATTTTTGTTGTTGAGTCACCCTTCATCATACAAAAGAGTAAAACTTTTTTTTAAAGATAAAGACACTTCATGGTCACTTCAGGAAATACAGCGAGGTCAGTGTTAAGAGCGGTTAAACCCAATGGCAACTCAAACCACAAGAGGAGGATTTTACTGAATTATCTGTTATGAAAAGACAGAGATGAATGAATGTCCAGAAGTGTTTATATTGCGTACGAGCGCGGCGCCTCAGGTTTATGAATGGATTCTGTGGATTCCTTTGTGAGCAGAGCGTCTTCTTTCAGGCATCCTGCACCCGCATTGTTTCAGAGAGCACGTTTAGCAGCGAGCAGCCTGAATCTCCTCTCCTGATCATTAAAAACCCCCTTTATTTTTTGGAGAGCTATTTTGACTTTTCTAGGAAAAAAGCTCTCCTTTAGACCGAAGCCACGGAAATGACCCTTCCACGCATACGCGACCCAATGAAGAGGCCTGCAGCTGCATTCATTACAGGCCTTTACCTTCAGACGCTCTCATGGCATCAGGTTAGCTCTCATTAGAGGTGATAAACATTAGCTCCTGCATGTTTGATGACATTTTAATACGGCCATCAATACACTAATACTATCAATGCACGCTAACTTCTAACCACGAGGATGAATGGCCCCCCCAGTAACCCGCTGTCACGTTGTATAATTTTCTCATTCCCCCTGACGGTGGCAATGGACGTCTAGAGTAAAAGGCTGCCTGATTAGTGATTAACATGTTTACAGGGGAAAATGGGTCCAGGCAGCAAGTCAACAAATGACGCTGACTTCTCCAAGACAAATAACTCAACGGCTGATGTCTTTTTAACAATACGCCCCGTTTGCCACCAGACCTCCTTCTCTGAGGCGCCGAGGAGGAGTAATGTGTAAAATCATAAAAACTGACAAGTGTGCACTTTAATTTTAATGCTGTTGGCCACAGATGAATGCCTTCACAATCAGACAGTATCAGACGGTACTGGTACAATCTCATTGCAGGAGGCTAATGGCTCCCTTGTCAGTGTAGCAGATGCTGAAACATGGCGGACTTACTCTTGCGATCAGCATTGGAGGTTATTGATTCGTCATCCTTCTCCTGAAGGCATCGAGTTTTCATGAACGTTAGAGGAATCTGGGCGGGCTTTTTACATGAACGTTAATGGTGAAAGCCATTTTTTAATTGATGATGCATTTATTTGTGCTCAAAGGGGAAATTATTTTACATACATAAGACACATAGAACAGTTAATCACAAATAATCTACTATACTGACCTTTCTACACATGAGTAATGCTGTACCTACGGACAGAAGGGAGGGGGGTAAAATATTGATGAAGAGGATGATCAGAATCATGTATGACTGTCAACACTACTGATCATGAATGACTTAACACAGTCAGATGAACTGGAAGCTCAAACACCAATAGCTTTACAAGTTTGTTGTTTTTAGTGACTGGAAGCATCTCAAAAACAGATACAGCACCATACAGAAGAACTGGTTCAATAATACTACGATACAGAAGAAGATGATGAGCTTGGACAGACTGTTTTTTTTTTTATTAATTTTTTTATTAGAAAATGGTTAATCACATTACATATATTCACATTTAAGGTGGTGTACACATATAATCCATATTTTTGCATTCAGATCTCTTTCAGAGAAATTTGCGAGTCAGTGTTATTTTGTATAATTAAGACACTTATAGTTTCTGATGATATTTCCAATTATTATATTAGTCTATTTTAATTTAAAAGTTTTAGTGTTTGACTAAAAACTGTGGTTTTCATTTTTGTAGTTGCTTTATTACATCAAAAATAAACATTTACATTTTACTTTATTTAATGATTTTAGTTAACAAGAACCCTGAGTCAAGTAAACAAACACAAAACAAGTAATTGATTACTTTTTCATTTAATTATGTAAATGATTTAAATGATTAGTATGGCATACTTTTTATTCACAAACATGAAATCATTAATAAAAGTTATAAAACTCAAACCCTACTCTTTTTGAAATATTGAATTAGCAAAATACAAAATGTGAAGAAAAGGAAAAAAAGAGAAAAAGATTTAAAAATAACAATAAACCAAGACCATAGAGACCATTTAAAAATTGGCTATTGCTTAGGAACATAATCAACACAATATTTGTATCTATATACAGCCTATATAGAGTGTTATAATATTATACAATTATAATAATAATAATTGTAATTATAAAAAAATGAATTATTTTACTAGTTCTTGTAATAAAATAAGGTGGCAGAAGTCAGCTTCTTAACCTGTTAAAAGGATTAAAGATGATTTGCACACACAAAAAATTCAGTCGAATACTTGAGATCATCTTTAGTCTCATTTTACTAAGCACTGAACAATTAGGGGGAAAAAAGTGAAAACAAAAAAACTATATATATATATTGTGTATGCCTCTTTGGTGAATGTGATGTCACTAAGTACAATGTGTTCCAGGGTCAACATCTTTCCAATCAACCAATCAGAATTAAGGGACAAGTTGACAGTTTGTGTCAAGTTTAGGTTTACCACCAGAGTAGGGTTCTTCTTCTACATCAGTGTTATTTACTGCATCTCTCTCTGATTTTAGGGAAATGTTATGGGTAGGGGTAGGTTTAGGGTTAGGGATAGGGTTAGGACTATACAGTATTGTTCAAAATAATAGCAGTACAATGTGACTAACCAGAATAATCAAGGTTTTTCGTATATTTTTTTTATTGCTACGTGGCAAACAAGTTACCAGTAGGTTCAGTAGATTCTCAGAAAACAAACAAGACCCAGCATTCATGATATGCATGCTCTTAAGGCTGTGCAATTGGGCAATTAGTTGAAAGGGGTGTGTTCAAAAAAATAGCAGTGTGGCATTCAATCACTGAGGTCATCAATTTTGTGAAGAAACAGGTGTGAATCAGGTGGCCCCTATTTAAGGATGAAGTCAACACTTGTTGAACATGCATTTGAAAGCTGAGGAAAATGGGTCGTTCAAGACATTGTTCAGAAGAACAGCGTACTTTGATTAAAAAGTTGATTAGAGAGGGGAAAACCTATAAAGAGGTGCAAAAAATGATAGGCTGTTCAGCTAAAATGATCTCCAATGCCTTAAAATGGAGAGCAAAACCAGAGAGACGTGGAAGAAAACGGAAGACAACCATCAAAATGGATAGAAGAATAACCAGAATGGCAAAGGCTCAGCCAATGATCACCTCCAGGATGATCAAAGACAGTCTGGAGTTACCTGTAAGTACTGTGACAGTTAGAAGACGTCTGTGTGAAGCTAATCTATTTTCAAGAATCCCCCGCAAAGTCCCTCTGTTAAAAAAAAGGCATGTGCAGAAGAGGTTACAATTTGCCAAAGAACACATCAACTGGCCTAAAGAGAAATGGAGGAACATTTTGTGGACTGATGAGAGTAAAATTGTTCTTTTTGGGTCCAAGGGCCACAGGCAGTTTGTGAGACGACCCCCAAACTCTGAATTCAAGCCACAGTACACAGTGAAGACAGTGAAGCATGGAGGTGCAAGCATCATGATATGGGCATGTTTCTCCTACTATGGTGTTGGGCCTATTTATTGCATACCAGGGATCATGGATCAGTTTGCATATATTAAAATACCTGAAGAGGTCATGTTGCCCTATGCTGAAGAGGACATGCCCTTGAAACGGTTGTTTCAACAAGACAATGACCCAAAACACACTAGTAAACAGGCAAAGTCTTGGTTCCAAACCAACAAAATTAATGTTATGGAGTGGCCAGCCCAATCTCCAGACCTTAATCCAATTGAGAACTTGTGGGGTGATATCAAAAATGCGGTTTCTGAAGCAAAACCAAGAAATGTGAATGAATTGTGGAATGTTGTTAAAGAATCATGGAGTGGAATAACAGCTGAGAGGTGCCACAAGTTGGTTGACTCCATGCCACACAGATGTCAAGCAGTTTTAAAAAACTGTGGTCATACTAAATATTAGTTTAGTGATTCACAGGATTGCTAAATCCCAGAAAAAAAAATGTTTGTACAAAATAGTTTTGAGTTTGTACAGTCAAAGGTAGACACTGCTATTTTTTTGAACACACCCCTTTCAACTAATTGCCCAATTGCACAGCCTTAAGAGCTTGCATATCATGAATGCTGGGTCTTGTTTGTTTTCTGAGAATCTACTGAACCTACTGGTGACTTGTTTGCCACGTAGCAATAAAAAATATACTAAAAACCTTGATTATTCTGGTTAGTCACATTGTACTGATATTATTTTGAACAATACTGTATATTTTTCAAAAAGAATGTTCCAGGATTAACAAAATATGTTGACATGTCTTACTTCTTGTTTAATGAATTAACAGCACAGATATTCAGATATAAACGTTGTGTTTTATTATTATATTAAAATGTAGATTTGCCATTGTAGGGTCTTGGACTTAAAGTGAAGATCTGGCATGGGACTGGAAACGTTTAATATGGAAAGGTGAGAGGTCGTGTGAGGGAACCTGCCCCATAGCCAATTGAGAGAGCACCTTCCCTATGATAGGGCTGAACTTGAAGCCGTGGCCTGTGGAGAAAACATGAGAAATCAAAAAAAATTCTCATTTACTGAGAGGTGAATCATCATAGAATGTAGTTTACATTCATTCAATCCACTGGGGTAAAAGAAATGCACCTCACGGGAATGCACGACGGCCCTCTATAAATAGCCATTATCTGTCGTCCACTGTCTGACTCAGAAAGCCTTTGCATGAGAGAGCATATGAGAGCATAGAGAGAGAGAGAAACGCAATCGTGCTGGCACTATCACACCCGCTATCTTGGACATTTATTTTTGGGGTGGGTTTTGGCAAAATGGTAAAGTATATAAAGAAAGCTGCTCTCCTTTGTTGAAGAAAAAGCCCCTATCACAGGCTTTTCTGTTGTGTTAAATAGACAGGTTTAGCTGAAAATGAAACTTCTGTCATTATTACTCACCCGCATGTCATTCCATAACCATTTTTTCTTCAGAAATTTGGAATAATGTACATTTACTGTTCAAAAGTTTGGGGTCAGTAAAATCGTTCAATGTTTTATATGAAGTCTCTTATGTTTACCAAGGCTACAGTTATTTTATAAAAAACAAAAAAACAAAAACAAAAAAATATATATAGAAATATTATAAGATTTTAATATAACTTCCAGTCTTTAGTGTCACATGATCTGTCAGAAATCATTCTAATATGCTAAATATTCTAATAAGTGGCTTACATTTTTTTCAGGATTCTAAAATGAATAGACTATTTCAAAAGAAAAGCAGGAATTTGAAATAGAAATTGAATTTGTAATATTATAAATGTATCTAAAATCACATTTGATCAATCTGATTAATCTGTCCTACCAGAATAAAAGTATTAATTCTTTTGTCTGTATTTTCCATGCCATTAACACTTAACAGAGATGTTTAAGCTTCTAAAAGAACTCAAAAGCCTCTCTTCATCAGACTGGCTGCTGGTTCTTCTGCAGAAGAAACTGCAGAAGTTCATCACGCCTCTCTTCATCAGACTGCACTGGTTGCCAATGGCTGCTCGCATCAAATTCAAGGCACTAGTTCTCGCCTACAAAACAACCACTGGCTCTGCACCAATATACCTAAACTCGCTTGTTCAGACTTACACACCCTCCAGAAGCTTGCGTTCTACGAGTGAGCGACGCCTCGTGGTTCCATCCCAAAGAGGCATGAAATCGCTCTCGAGGACATTTTCCTGGACCGTTCCCACCTGGTGGAATGACCTGCCGATCTCAATTCGTGCTGCCGAGTCTGTAGCCATTTTTAAAAAACATCTTAAGACACATCTTTTCCAATTGCACCTGACCAATACAGAATAGCACTTACTGATCACCACAGCAACGACCAAAAAGCGCACACTCCTGGATCATATCTACGTCTCTCATCCGGATTTGTGCCTTCAGGCGGGTGTGTTACATAGTTATCATAGCTATCATAATCCGGTGTACTGTATTTTGCGTACGTGAGTTTTTGTTTTAGATGGCTATTGCTGCGCGTTTAGCTAGAATGCCATACAAAACCAACCCATTGGGCCACTGAATCCGCATTAACGACAACAGCTGGGGCAACAGCCTTAGTCCTAATGGGTTGTTATCATGGCTATCAAAATCCAGTGTTCTGTATTTTGCGTACGTGAGTTTTTGTTGTAGGTGGCTATTGTAGATGGCTATTGTAGATGGCTATAAAAAAAAAAAAAAAAAAATGTGTGTACTGTGCTAATTAATTGAGACTTCTTACAGCTCTTACAGGTTGTTGGCCTTGTTTGTTTTGTTGCTTCTATTACTCTCCCCTTTTTTGTAAGTCGCTTTGGATAAAAGCGTCTGCTAAATGATTAAATGTAAATGCAAAAGCACATAAAATAATGAATAAGTGGTGCATATGAAATTTGAAATGAAAGTCTTCTAAAGCCATAGTTTTGTAAGAAACAGACTGAAATTGAAGTTTATTTACTTAAAATCTTGATTTTCATCCTAATTCCCCTTTTGCGAGTTAATGAGAGTAATAATAATAATAATAATAATAATATCTTGTTGATGAACAAACATATTTTCTAAATGAATCAACTGATTAGAGTGAATAATAATTCAATTTCAGTCTGTTTTCTTTTAAAAGACTTTAGCATGTTTTTGGAAAAGCTACTGTCCCCATTTATTGTAACGGCATGAAAAATAACACAAATACTTTTTGTGCTCCTTAAAAGAAATCTGAGTAAATGACAGAACTTTCATTTCCAGGTGAACTGTCCCTTTAAGAAAGAGATGGAGCTAGAGCTGGGTAAGATGTTTAAAATGCACTGCATTCTGCTCTGACGCTCTCAGCTCTTGCCTTTGCGGATTGGGTGGTTGTTTGAAGTCTGCAAGGCTGGTCTGTGAGTGGATATGGCTTTGACCGACAGATGTGCGCGTGGAGGGTCTTCTGTTCTTGCTTAAACCCCACTGATGTGACTGGGTATCCATGGCAACCGGAGGGCCTTGAGCTCGAAGCTTGGCTTGAGACAAATTCCGAGTGGAAAGAAGGGCAACTTCCCACCCAAGCTCTGTGCTCTGTGTGTTTGCCCCTGAAACGGATCCAATTCGCACCCTTTCGTTTTTCCCAAGCTGCAAATACAACAGCTGCGCTGAGGGCAGGAGAGCAGCGGGAAGGCGAAACGCTGTCATTATGGCAGACAATAAAATGAAAAGAGGCAGGGAGAGGTTAATAGTGAGCATTCCTCTGCTCCTATCAGAGTCATAATGTATTATTAAGGCAGAAGAATATATGTCATAAATCATTAGTGCGCGACGTGCCAGAGCAATGGGACGGTACCGGTACAGTGAGGCAACCACACAATGCTTCTTGTGACACCTCCAGAGCAGCTCCTTTAACTGAGGACAATACATCACAAGATGAATAGCTGCACTGTAGCACCACAATACCGCTCAGCTGTACAGTATCTTTCTTCCTAACCCCTTCTTCCACAAAACGCCACTATCCGTGCCCCGTGCTGCTAACCAGCGCTTCTCTGAAGTGATTACCAGTGGAATTTAATTAGCCCCATAATTAGTCTAAGGAGGAGGTGATGCGAACAGATGGAACAAATGCCAGGTGAACCCTTTGGCCCCCTGAGAGGCGGGTTCGGGAGCATGCAGGAGCCTGGGGAGCCAGCAACCGCCTTTAATTAAACGATAAAAGACCCTCGCACTGGGGGCTTCGCTTCCTGTCCTTCACCAGCGCCCTGTTCCGTTCCCTCATTAAAAAGTTAAGACACCTCTCGGAGTCTATGTGACTGTGTGTCTGTGTTTTACAGGGATAGGAGTGTACAGAGTTCATTAGAGCTCGTATACTGACCTGAGAATCCAGCACCGATGATGATGTTGCCGTAGGTTGGGTGGGAATCAAGGACAAAGTGGTGGTCTGGTGTGACCTACAAACAACAAAGCAGGGGAATGTTAAACATCAATTCTAGATTGTAATTATTTCTGCAAATATTTGACCTTTTCATAGTCTGAACATGCACATGGCATGAATTATGAGCGCAGTTTGAACTGAAAGCTTAAAGGGTTAGTTAACCCAAAAATGACATTTCTTTCATTAATGACTCACCCAAATATCGTTCCACACCCATAAGACCTCCGTTCATCCTCGGAACAGTTTAAGATATTTTAGATTTAGTCCGAGGCCTTCCTGTCCTTTAAATGTAAGTGTATGCCCACTTGCTGTCCACGTCCAGAAGGTAATGAAAACATCATTAAAGTAGTCCATATGTGACATCAGTTGGTTTGTTAGACTCTTTTGAAGCGTCGACAATACATTTTAGTCCAAAAATAAAAAAAACGACGACTTTATTCAGCATTGTCTTCTCTTCTACGTTTGTTTTCAAACCTCAAATAAAGATTCAAACAGTCGTGAATCAGCAGATTGATTCATGATTCGTATCGCCAATGTCACGTGATTTCAGCAGTTTGGCACGCGATCCGAATCTTGATTCATGACCGTTTGATTCTTTATTTGAGGAACACGGAAGAGAAGACAATGCTGAATAAAGGTTTTTTTTTTTTTTGGACCAAAATGTATTGTCGACGCTTCGAAAGACTCTAACTAACCAACTGATGTCACATATGGACTACTTTGATGATGTTTTCATTACCTTCTGGACGTGGACAGCAAGTGGGCATACACTTACATTCAAAGGACAAAAAGCCCTCGGACTAAACCTAAAATATCTTAAACTGTGTTCCGAGGATGAACAGAGGTCTTACGGGTGTGGAACGACATTGGGGTGAGTCATTAATGAAAGAAATTTCATTTTTGAACTAACCTTTTAAGAGATAAGCCACTACATGCCTGAAATTGCTAATGAACAAATAAACTGAAGAATCACAAACATTTACTTTGGCTGCACTATGTTATTTTTCTGTCCGCTAGAGGGCGACTATTCAAAACAAAGGCATAGGTTGAAGACGCCAGGTTTGAGCGCAGAATCATGGGACAGAAATCATGTTCATGGATGTGGTTATTAAAGTTACTGTAGTATGAAGCAGAGCAGGACCGAGTGTTGAGGAAGCTGAGCAAAGCCGCTGGAGTGATTGTTGCCGAACACATGCGAGCAGCGGGACTTTTATTATGACGGGACGGGACACATTCGCAGGCGCTATTTACGCTTTTCCGGTCATGAATATGAGGTAACGCAGCTCTGTTTATCATATTAGATGCATTTAAATGTGTTTAAAATGATGTTATGCGTTACTCTGTGCGTTCGCTCAGCGGGTACATTGACACTTGTTGCACTGCTAAGACTAAAGCGTTTCTGCAAAATAAAACAGAGGGCAACGCAGATATGACGCAATTGATAGGCGACTCCCTCAGATCTCCTGGTTCCTTAGTTAAAATAGCAATTTTCTCACAATTTACAAATAGTTGAAAACATTTGGGATATTGTAAGAACTCAACTGAACAAAATATATAACACTGGCCTAGTGGTTTTTGGATATTTTACTGCAAAAATACTACATAGTGCACCTTTAATTTCTTTATCGTACAGTACACTACTGTTCAAAGGTTGTTTTGAAATGAATTAATACTTTTATTCAGCAAGGAAACGTCAAAATTGACAGTAGATTTTTAAATCTATAAATGTAAGGTTTTTACATTAATAGACTGAATAGATTTCTATTTCAAATAAATTAAAATTCTTTCTATTCATGAGAGAACGTATCATGGTCTCCCTAAAAAGTCTCCCTCGCTCAACAGTATTTAGCATTGATAATAATAATACAGTAAATGTTTCTTGAGCACCAAATCATCATATTAAAATGATTCCTGAAGGATCATGTGACACTGAAGACTGGAGTAATGATGCTGAAACAGCTTTACCATCACAGGAATACATTTGATGTTAAATATATTCAAATAGAAAACTGGTCTATTATTTTAGCTGTTTTACTGCATCAAATAAAAATAAAAGAAAACATTAAAAAACCTTACAGACCCCGAACTTTTGAACAGTAGTGTAAAAAGTTGTTGTGTCTCTAAAGACGCCTTTTCACTTCATCCTAAACAAATGTCATTTCTGATTACTACAAACAGAGACCGGTTCAGCAGAAATGATTGCTTTGATTCATTTTGAGCCGCTTGTATATTTTTCCTTTGAAGTATGAAAATAATCGATACTGTGCTCGGCTGACTGAGATGTTCTGTAGATTGTATCGAATACGACAGCTCTGTGCAGCATGCTTCTAGGTAACTTTATACGGTTCCACTCAGTTTCTTGCTCTAATACTGAACTTTATCTCTGTGTGCTCACCGGCGTTCTGCGGATATCCTGACTGGGCAGTCAAGGCCAGTTTATAAAGGATTTAGGTAGTGTTGCATCATCGTTGTCCTTTTTCATGTTTGATGTGATTGTAAGCTGTGTTTGAATAATTTTTTCATTTCACCATCTGGATGGAAACTTTGATTGGTCACACAGATGTTAAAAACGGAAAACCTGCTCTGAGAGAATTTACTAAACTAAAATTAAAATATTTAGGTGACTTTGTGAACCAGAGAAATCTAATCATTGTTATATAGCCCAACACGGTTAGTCTTACTGTTGGAATCTACCATGAGAGTACCATGTTTGTACCATGCTTCAGAGACAACACTATTTTGTTGCTAACATAGCATAATCAGAAAAAGCTTTATTTGTAGTAACATTAATGTAGTAACATTCCACCAACCTCATTCTGCTCCCACAGCCTTTGCTCCTCCCCCTGCTTCATTCCAAAGTAACGTTAATAAAACTTTAATATTAGCTCATCCATGAACATAATTTTTGTCCTGCTAGATTGCTTTCAATCGGTTGTGGAGGTAAAGTCATCAAATCTCATGATTCCACGCTCATTCACAGCGTCATCAAGCTACACCTTTGTTATAGTTTTGAATAAGCGACCTCTAGCAGCGAAAATTACATACTGCGCCTTTAAAAGAGAGGCTATCACTGTGACCCACCCAGATGTGATGTGACTGGTTTCCAGCGACAAGCAAAGTGTCGGTCTGTACTGAATGTAAATCTGCAGGGTGATATGAAACATTTATAGCCAATCATAGCCATTCTTTACTCTTCAATTTGTCCTGTTGTTACCATTGTGTGTTTACATTCATGTTAACCAATTATGCTTAATAAGCTGACAAGTATGTGACCTTGTAAATGCGTTAACCCGTTTTCTTTTATCGGAGTACGGTCATAAACGGCTTAAGCATAAACAGATCGTCACAGCTAGATTTTTGCCCCTTACGCTGATTTTGCCAGGCATGTAAACGCATTGACCTGCTTTGAAGTGCGCATGTGTGATATGTGACAGGAAGAAAGGCGTCCATACTGTGGATTTAAGCGCATCCAGACAGAGCGAGCGTCTTGCAGTAAGAGAGGAGGAAATCGCAAACTCAGACTTTTACTTGACCCAGAAAAATATAAAAGTGTTCTCATCTGTAACTGCATGAGAGGATAATATATGAGCCGTAAGTTTCCTGCTGATATATTGCAATCCTGCTTTGGTTTTTCATGCTTTATTTAACATCACAACTGACATAACAAATGAAATACTCTGAGTCAGATATGCAAATTATTATTATTATAAGGTTTGACGCAAGCAGCAACCTCCCCCAGTTTCTGTTGAAGCCATTACGGAAGTGACTTAAACTGCAATTCCTCAACTGGCCACTAGGGACAGGCTCCAGAAGGGAGCAGAATCTCATTGAGCCTCATGTTATAATGCCCAAATTTACAGCAGAAAAAAAACATATTTGCAGCCTGGTACAACGGCCAGCTCGTCTCTACTTTATGCTTCAGAACGGCTCTTCGGAATCCTATGGGTGACGTCACGGACACGACTATTACAGTCTATGGTTTGACGTCAAGAAATAACCTGATTTATTGATAAAGTCTTATTGGTAATTTGTTTGCAGGTTATTTCAATAAGATGATTTTTGTTATCGGCGCACTGATGTGCAAGTAAACATGCTCATCACTTAAACACAAAGTGGGTGTGGCTTATGGTTTGATGACGTAAAACTATTTGTTGATTTTTTGCTCTGGAGGCAGTCATATGCAAATGTATTTGCCTGTGTGACATCGCATATGCGACAGATTATGGTTTTTGGTTCTGTTAAATGCTTTGTACCATGCTTTGTTAAACATTCTGCAAGTCTCAAAGTTTAAGACACTCTCCTAATTATAAAAAAAGACCACTCATCTTTAAAATGTGGTATTTTGCATTACAATGAGAATGGGTTTGGGGTGGGGTTAAAATTTGATGAATTGTAGCCTACATTTTTGAAGTTCACTCTAATATGGCTATGAGATGGCTCTATAAAATGGCTACAGGCCTCCCATCAAGCATTCCACAAAATATCCTGACATGGTCATGTCTGATTGGGACAAAAGCCTGATTCCCATGAAAGAAATAGCTTTTATCACTTTTCACCACATGAGTCTCTGTATGATTAAGACAGTGTAATTCCAAGCACCTAGAAATCTAGAATAAAAAAAAAAATCAATTTCAAACCCAAGTAGAAGTGAAATAAAGAGCTTGGTTCAATTCCAGCAACCGTTCAATCAAAAGGCACATCAGAATAAAATATGAGCCATGCATTCAAATATCCTTCTCTCCTCAAGTGAGAAAGAAAGTTTGGTCTGGGACACACAGTGGCAGACCGGTGACGGCACCTAAAGACGAGCAATGAAGTCACTCACCGTGTACATGCAGCTCTCAACAACAGCAGGCACTGGCACCAGCCCAGGGAGACAGCGGGTGACGTAGCGCATGAGAATATCGATGTCCCCTCTATCCGTCTGTTTATCTCGCTCATCCGGTTCAGTCTCGCTGCCCATGTGGTAACACACCTGCTCAGACACATGCACGCACACTATGATCCATAAAGCCAAACTGACCTATGATACATTACGGATCTGTGATCCACTGCTCGGCATGCTTGGAGGAGCAGCAGATATACGTGCAGAAGCCAGGTTCCAGCGTCTAGAGCAGACATAATGCATCTAACATGACACAGCCATCTGTGCTATCCCATTCAGCCTTGCTAAGTGTGATGAGACTGAAGACTCCTGCTGGGCTCTCCCGCATGCTGAAACAGAGCCATTAGTACCGGGAGAACATAGACCAGAGGAGAGTGCTGCTTCTCAGCTTCTGTAAAAGCATCAAGGACCGTGTATTTATTCGGAGAGCTGTAACATATCTGATTCTCTGAAAGCTCTCTGAGTGGGGATGTGTACAGTATTGTTACATGAGGGAATTGTGGATTAATTAAAGGATGGAAACTATTGTGTTGAATCTCTGTGGCTTTTTCATGAGATGTGGGCAGGCGGTTACATTAATGCAATGGTCTGTGGTACACATTGATATGGTGGTTTGAGCTATATCTATTGTTGCCAAGGAGAAGTGCTTTTTTAAATTTAAAAACACAGGACAAATAGAGCATGGAACAACATGGAACAAAATGAGCAGGCTAAGGGGCTATTCACACAGAATGTGTTTTTGCAGTTAAAAACAAGAGACGCAGGTAATTGGAACGAAAGAAAAAATAAAATCCACAAGCTCTTGAGATGATTATTATTTTTTTTAATTAACTTGAGTGAGAAGCGAGTGCAATGGTTTAACACGTCTAGCGCATGTTTACATGGAAAACGACAGAAAAATAACACAGTGTAATGTATTTTTTGTGAAACAGGAATCAGGGTTATTTTTTATATTGTTTATATACTTTTATATATATTATTAATAATAGTTTCCATTTAGTGAACTAAAGCTGAATATCTATATTAGGGCTGTGACTCGATTAAAAAATTAATCTAATTAATTAGAGGCTTTGTAATTAATTAATCAAAATTAATCGCATTTTAATTGCATATAAATATTTGACCTGAGAACAATGAGAAGTCATTTTTCACATGTATTTTTAGTATACCATTAAATAATGAATGATGAATAATGACATTAGCTTAATCAAGAAAATATTGTTTATTTATTTCAGTCTAGCAGACCAATGCAATGTTTGCCATTAAGTGTAGCAAAAGCGTATTTGTGATATTTGAGGCTCGATGTGCTGCGGTGATACGCAAATTCCTTGTTGTGTAGCTTGCACACAACCATGCTCTTGTCGACGCTTCTATCCTTTCGTTTTTTAAAACAAAATTTCCCATCCACGGGGCCAAGCAAAGCAGTCTCATCAGCTTCTTCGTTCATGTTCATGTCGTGACCATAGACTGTAAAAAAATATGGACGTAGTGTCCGTGACGTCACCCATAGGATTGTGATAAGCCGTTCTGAAGCTTAAAGTAGGGTCGAGCTGGGCGTCGGCATCTTGTGAGCGAGTCATCGCGTGTCACTCCCGGATAACAGAAAACGGGCAAAAAGGCGGGATGTGCGCGGAGCTGAGGTGACGCAATGACTATAGATGGCAGATAAATGGCTATCCACTTGTAACCACGCCCTTAATTATGCAGAACTTTAAGGCTTTATATAACGTAAACGATTGAGTTATAAAAAAATTCACCCCCCTCACAGTTGTCATGAAGATCAAAATTAGCCTTATAAGCCAAAACCACAATTTGTACCAGGCTGTAAACATGTTTTTTTCTGCTTTAAAGTTGAGAATTTTAACATGGGGCTCAATGAGATTTTGCTCCCTTCTGAAGCCTGTCCCTAGTGGCCAGTTGAGGAATTACAGTTTACATTACTTCCGTATTGGCTTCAAGAGAGATCACGGAAGGTTGCTGCTTGGTCGTGACCATAGACCGTAAAAAAATATGGACGACTCGACATCATCCGTTTCCGCTTGCCATATTTGAAGCTTTCAGGCGGCATTGCACGGCGCGGACATCTTGGGACCGAGTCTGCACAGTAGCGATTTCGGGACCGGAGTTGCGCAGTAGAGCGCAGGAAGTAGAGCAGGAAGTACAGTCGCGATATCAAAAGCCCGCCCACACTCTCGCCAAGGGGGTAATCTAGCGCTCGGAAAGCGTTCCACCCCTAGGGGCTGCCATTGCTAACCAAGCCATCACCTGCTGTTAGCATCCCATTGACTCCCATTCATTTTTGAGTCACTTTGACAGTGAATAACTTTACATCAGAGACGTTTAAAGACTCCATTTGTCCATTGTTTATTTCTAAAGAAACACGACAATGCATAAAAGGCTCCATTACCTTGTATCTTACACTATCGCCCCGTAGAAGCTGTTTTTGTAAAAATAGGCTAACTATTGCGTCATAACCAACGCGACTCTGTCGCACAGTTGAGAAATTACCGTATAGACCTGAGGAGACGCTCGCACGCAATGTTTTACTGTCTATGAGACAGTCGGGGGGACGTGGAGACATAAAGTCTGATAAAGTCAAGGGGGAAGAATGGGGAGAAGCCCATAGTGAGCCAAAAGCAACGGGAGAAAATATTTAAACAACGTGATTCAGCTTTCACTTTCCACAACTACTAGAAGACCTACAACTGTCAGACAGGAGGCTCACGTCACATCTACGTCGTCAAGCTCAGTCTGAGCCTGCGCAGTTCGCTCAGCCATCAGGAAGTAAGTGCTCCTATACTGACATCACTTAACGCCGTAGAAGGCAATGGGATCGCTCCGTCCATTTCTTTTACTGTCTATGACTCTCGCAGATGGAGAACAATTAATTATGTTGGTGTGAAATAAACAGTTATGGAAATGTAGAAATTAAAGCTAAAGCTCTAATCTGCTCCGAAAAATTTCGAAAAAAGTCTGTTAGTGCCTCAGTGACAACTTCACTCAGAGAAGCCGTCAGTCTCAGCTGTCAATCATGACGTCACACCCCCCGTTTTTATAGCATCAAATAACTAACTCAAACTAAACTTATTTTTAAAACGAACACCTGAAATGAAATCATCGTGATGAGAACTGCCTTCAGTGACATAAACTAACTTTGGGGAAAAATTTTTGAAGTGTAATTTTATTATTTAGTTTGTCTCGCGTCCATTAGAAAACACAGAGGGGCGGCTATACTGGGACCGGTCACCGGGGGGCGATCGAGGCGCGAAAGCTTCAGTAAATGAGAGGGAGACTGCAGGCTTGGTCGTGACTCGTCGTGAGCGCTAGATGGTGTTTCAGTATAATCGGTCCGTCGAAACTCATTCATTGAAAAACGTTCCGCGGTGCAAAAATAAGTGTGGTTAAAATTGTTATTTATTTTTTTGCGTAATTAATTAACCATTAATCTTTATTAACCATTAATCTTTATTAACTATCTAATATATATATATAGCCTTAATTTATTTTTTCATTCCGTTTTATTCTTATCTAAGATATTTCAAGATAACTGTAAGATTTTTTAGATATTCAGCTTTTGGTCATTAAATGAAAACTATTATTAATAGTTTTAGTATACAATAAGAACAGGAGCTGGAATGATGCAAGCCGGACTTCAACCTGAGCTCTAACCACGGCTCCAACTAAACCTGTTCTTTTAAAAACTGCAACCCTCCTGTCACTCACCTTCATTAGTCCTGGATACTCATTGGATGGGAGGCCGTAAATGTCATATTCCCCTTCTTTCGGCTCCATCTGTATAAAACATGGAAAACGCTGGCCGACACTGTAGGTGCCTGGGATCTTCTCCTTCCAGTAGCATACGTTAATCTTTACAACCTGCACAGAAAGAAATGATCCAAATTAAAGATAAAAAACAGCATAGGAGCATGTTGATTAAAATTTAATAAACATTGATATTGAACTCACATCAGGATAAATGTAATAAGGAGTAAGGAATCAGTAGCTCAGAATAGTCCACAGCCTGTCTTCTCATTCAGAGACCATAAAAATTCACCCGTGCACAAATTCATTGCTCATATATTTTCGTGCTCACCCAAGCGCAGACTTTCAAGCCTGTGCTATCCTGAAAAATGCAATTCCAATTCTAGGTCCAATTCGGAGTTTAACTAACACAGAATACTTTTTCCATCACTTCTCTCGTAGCATGTGACACATAAGAGATCTCTGTGGACTGGAGTCTCTGGGAGCTGTTTATAGGATTGGGAGGAGAGTATATGGTGGTTTATGTACATTCACAAATAAATCACTTTTCATTCTGCCCAGGGGTGTAATCCAGATCAATCTATATGTGGCTCTGTGTGTGTTTCACAAGCTATGGCTGGCAGACAATATGCTTTATATATTCCCAAGCTTCCATTTTTTCAGAACCTGTTTTCCAAAACCAGACATTTCACACAGATATATTGTTCCATGATGAAAGAAGGAAAGAAAGAAAGAAAGAAAGAAAGAAAGAAAGAAAGAAAGAAAGAAAGAAAGAAAGAAAGAAAGAAAGAAAGAAAGAAAGAAAGAAAGAAACAAACAAAGAAACAAAGAAACAAAGAAGGTGAGAAAAATTTGATGATAAATGGATGGATGGATGGATGGATGGATGGATGGATGGATGGATGGATGGATGAATGGATGGATGGATGGATGGATGATGGATGGACGAAGGTGAATAAATGGGTGGATGGAAAATTAAGTAAATAAGAGTATGAATGAATAAATTGAACAAACAGGTAATATAAAATATAGGAGAAGAAGGAAATATAATATAATAAATGGATGGATGGATAGATGCATGAAAAATAATATGATTAGGTAATTAATTAATTAAAAGAAACAAAGAAAGAAATGATGTAGATAAATGTGATAAATATTTATTGAAATAATGGAGGGATGGATGATGGATAGACAAAAGAAAGAAGGTAAGAACATTATTCGATGGATGAAGGGATGTAAAAAGTAAATAAATAAAAGAATGAATAAATTAATTGACAAAATAAAGAGGGTAAGATGGTGAAGAAAGAAATATAACAAACAAATGGATGGATAAATGAAAGGTAATGATAATAATGAAAGATTCATCACAATTTAATCACACATTCTTATCAGTTCTAAATGTACCTTAAATTAATATGTTTCAAGTTTTAAATACTTTAATCAACACGGGTATGAACAAATATGCATGCTTTATGTAAATGCACGTTTATTATTAGTGGAAGACTAGACATGTATCAAAGGTTACAGATGTTTTTCAAAGACCTAGTTCATGTTTCTTAGGCCTAAGCTTTAAAATTCAGAATAAGCAGTGATTTCTCTCTTTTTAAGAATATAAATAAAGGGAGTTTTTACACTGGCAGTTTAGTTCAGAACAGGGCACATTTCGTATAAAAAATTGGTAATGTGAAAGCTGTCATGCAGACCTGAGAGTGCACCAGTCCCACACCATACCTGGAGGAGGTCCATATTCCACCAGTAGGAATATAGTGCGGCCCCTTTAAGAGACGCACGCTCCCTATAGAGTGCCGAAGTCATGACGTCACTTTGTAGGCCATAACGCGGAAGTGAGTTAGCATTTTAGCACTTCCGGTTCCCTCGCTCTAAAGTCTATGGGTTTTTTGAATGGGTTTTTGCTAAATCGCCTGAAATAAGGTCTGTGGTTAACAAGCCTCTACATATTTTCACGTTTTGATCTATGGCATAAAACACACTAATTCTAACCTGCTTTTGATTTTTTAAACTTTATTGTGTCTTAAAAACGGCGGTTGCTAACAAGTTGCTAAAAGGGACTACATCCTTTGGCAGGCACTTTAGACGTCATCGTGAAAACGGGACATCTCACCAGCCCGCGTTTCATTCACTTTTGAATTCTGTAAGTAAATGTTTAATAAAAAAATAATAATAAAAAAACTAGCCTGCGTTTCAGCCTCACGTTATTATAAGTTTACCTTTCAGTTAATATACAACTGCCGGTATTTGTGTGTGTGTGCTGAACTGTGCCGCGATTGAGAAACACGGACTTGGGAGCGCTCTTGTTCAGAAAAAAAACCTGTGCATTCGTTTTAGCCGAATGTAATGTATTTCGTTTATTAAACAAATGTAGCCTACTGTAAGTGGTGATGGTTAATGATTTAGACATGAGCGAGAGTGAGCTGCAATGCATCGCGCTCGGGCTGCAGAGAATGTGCTCAGTGAAAAAACACACTTTTCGTCCGACATATAGTCTAATAAAAGTTAAGCAGAAAATATGGTAGCTTATGTAGGCTATAACTGCACTTGTTTCAGAGTAATGTTATTGTTAACCCTTTTCTTTCCCTATTAATGTTTGCTGCTGCATCTTTTACGTCTGATCTCAATTTCTTCAAGGGCTACGCCACGGATCAGACAGAAAATGCACGCTGCGTTAATTGCCCGTTAATAAAATTTGTGTCGTTAAAATGAATTTGCGTTAACGCGTTTTTAACACATTAATTTTGACAGCCCTAAAAGAAAGAAAATAAATGGATGGGTGGAAAGATAAAAAAAATAATGTGATTAGGTGAATAATGAAATAATGGATGGATGAAGGAAGAAAAAGAAGGTGAGAAAATGGATGGATGGATGGATGGATGGATGGATGGATGGATGGATGGATGGATGGATGGATGGATGGAAGATAATGTGATTAGGTGAGTAATTCCAAAATTCATGGACACATTAAAGGTGATTGGTTAAAAATAGTTAAGTAAATTAACCAAAAGTAGAAAGTAGCTGAATGAATTAATGAATTAACAATGAAGATGGCTGGCTGGATCATGTATGTACTGTATGTATAGACCTTGAGCGGGAGCTGCAGTCCGGTGTGTGTCAGTAGTTTGTTTGCCCAGGGTCCGGCTGTGACCACCAGGCTCTTCCCTCTGTAGACTCCAGAGCCTGTGGTTACAGTGACCACGGCACCAGGCGTGATGTCAATCACTTCCTCCCCGTCCTTTATCACACCCCCACTGGACTGAAAGAGCCTCTGAAAGAACCCAGACAGACAAACACTTCATGCAGAAGCAGATTTAAATCACTTCAGTCTGACTACAGTATGTTCAACTTTACTGCATAGACAAAGCTTCTTCAAAACAGCTCATCTATGACAAAAAAATCCTAATAAGAGCAGTGAGGAGAGCCTGGTTAAAATTCAACAGGGGCTGAGTTTGACACAGAAATGTCAACGGGGATCCGTTAAAACTGGAAAAAGCTGGTCAGATTCGGGCAACAGATAATATAAGAGTTTCCTTAGTGAGAGCCAACAGGGAGCTTATCACTGCACTCTGTAGCTGCTGTAGGCAGAGCTTATTGAATCCAAAGAGGCACTGTGTATAAAACTGCATGGCCATATTCCCCAGACAGGGTGTAAGGAGCCTTTAACAAGTAAGTTTGCAGCCATTTCTTATCTTCGAGAGCTTTAAAAAGGCACGGTAAAGGCAACACTGAAGTACAGTTATGTACATAAAGAGCATTGCTCAATGCCTTTCTGATGCTGAAAGTTTAGGAGTCTCAGACACCAAGAGGCTTATTTCCACAGTACACTGAAAATCACAATATTTGAATTGCTTTAACAGAGCTGAACTCTCTGATCTGGCAACACAAATTTAATTTTGAGCAATTATAACAGCATTTATTATAGAAAAGAGAATCTAAATGTCAAATAAAATGTCTTGTCTACACTTAAAATAATACCCAAAACTCATATCATGTTATTCTTTTTCTGTCTGTATGCCTCTTTGCCAACTGCTACAGTGAGCTAAAACTGATGAAGTGGCTCCCATGAGGAGAACATTTCAGTGATACATCTATGAGGATGTGATAAAACACAAACGGTCCAAAGCAGGGTTTTGGGATGGCTGCAAATGTATTCATTTCGCATACATAATTAGATGAGCATCTGATAGCTTTGAGCTGCCAAGCTAAATATAAGATTGACGTGTGGCATTCCAACAGCCTCCAAGAGATTTCTTTAAATAAATATTTGAATATGATTCACTAAAACAAGTACGATTTTAGACTACCGTTCAAAAAGTCTTTTTATGCTTTTGATAGATTTTTATGTGTGCTAAGAATAAATTATTTAATTTAAATACAGCCAAACACTGTAATATAATGAAATATTCATTTAAAATAACATAATATATAATAACATAATAGTACATTATAGTAACATAATATAATAGTTATATTATATATAGTTTTTGTGAAGAAAAAAAAAGCGTATAAAGTGATGGGCCGATTTCAAAACACTTCTTTCGGAAGCCTTGGAGCTTAATGAATCAGCGTATCGATTCATGATTCAGATCGCGTGTCAAACTGCTGAAATCACATGACTTTGGCGATCCGCTGATTCCATACACCGATTCACTAAGCTCCGAGGCTTTACGAAGCGGTGTTTTCGAAAGCGACCCATCACTATATAAGCCGTTATTTAGTTGTTGTTTTTTGCGCACAAAAACTATTCCCGTCGCTTGTTGGGCTTTGTAACGACGTCTTTAGTGCCTTTATGGGTCTTGAGAGAGGAAATTACATTGGTGTCAATGGAGGCCTTTCTGAGCCATTGGATTTCAATGCTTCATAGCTGAAGCCATGTCTGTTAAACCGGGGCAGTATGGGTAAAAGTATCGATTTCTTGCAAAACATCTTATGGACCCTAAACTTTTGTACAGTATATGATCAGCTGACCTGTACAGCTCGGAGGGCTCTGTCCGCATACAGCACGCCGGCGAGGGTGTCAATTAGCGCACCGTTCCCGTCGGTGAGATTCACATTGGGAATGTGCTGGCTGAACTCCTCCTTCTTCAAAACCACTGTAGGAATCTTGTGCCTTTGCATCGTGGCCTTTAGGCTTGAGAAACCCTCTCCGTTCTCTGGACCCATAACCAGTAAACCCGTGCGCCTGCGAAGGGAAGGGCACAAGACGACTTACATGTCCATGTTGAACAGCTGCACCTTGATTAAGGTGGAAGTAGGCTTTTTAGACTTTGAGGCATGTGATGTAAATTGTGCAAAGTGCCATATGCGCCTGCTTGTGATGCAGGTGTCTTAATGTGAGGAGTTATTGCACTATGGATGAGAGGTTGGGAACACAGGTTTTAAATCAACAATGTGTGATAGATGGGCGCGCTGTTTTCTGTGGATACTGTTTTTCAAGGCCTACTTCATCTGCCAGCCATCATGATGCATGGGCAGCACGAGTTCACAGGTCCAAGTCATTCATCAGAGATTTTTATGACTGAATCCCCCACTGCGTGTGTTTTTGATTTGGGACACTGAAAGAAGGACACCATGTCACGTATTAGCAAAAAGAGTAGGTTACATCATGGGTGTTTGAGATCTTTCTGAGGTAAATTAGGCATTAGTTCAATTAGGACATTAGTAGCTTTTATAAACGTGCCCCAGGGATAAAACATTACTGGTGTGCATCTGCAGACAAAACAGTCGAACTGACATTAAGATCAGTGCATGTTGCTTTCAGTTAAAACAGCTCAAACATGCATTTTAATCTGGGAGGACTAAAGTCTTTATCTGTGAAACTGGGGGTTAGAGCTTCAAAAATGTACTTTAATTTTGTCATTTTAATACGGACCTAATCAAACTTGCATAGAATTTTCTTACACAACCTTAAAATTGCCTATTTTTAACCACCCCGGGGGTCTATCTAATCCTGTCTAGTTAGGAACGTCTCTGTAATTGCCGAGTCCTCATTTATTTTGACCTTCGTTGCGCACTTTAGCTAAAGCTAAATTTATCATTGTGCTGTCTGTCACAGCTTTATTATGAATTTTGACCTTTTTGGCAGCTCTCTGGGTAAAATAACAGTTGGTGGTTCAAGCTGCTGGCATCGCATATGATGTAAAAATAAAATTAATCAAATAGAAGAGTCTGAACAGCAAACTGTAATAGTGTCAGATATGATCTTCACCTTAATTAATTCTATCTCTTAATTATATGCATAATATTGTACTATTTGGAAGCACCCTAGGCAATAGTGTGCACCCTATAGGGTTTTGCACAATATTATGATAAATCCACAGGATTTTTTGAGGACTTTGCAATGATAATGGACAACGTAAACTATGACAATAGTGTATTCAATACATGCTATGACTAGGACTGTGTATAATAAAGCATCCTGTGTTCTAATGGGTCTGTTGTATAATAACCTTAACTGGCAAACAGTAAACCTATAAAGTTTAGCTGATATCAATTAATAATCTTTAGAAAAAACAACGAACTCTGATGTGTAGGTTTGGGGTCAGTAAGATATTATGATTGATATTCAGCTAGGATGCATTGAACTGATTAAAAGTTAAAGAGAAACGTATAATGTTACAAAATTTCCATTTCAAATAAATTTAGTTTGCACCAAAATATTAAGCAGAACAACAGTTTTCAACATTGATAATAATAAATGTTTCTTGAACAGCCAATCAGCATATTAAATTGATTTCTGAAGGATCATGTAACACTGAAGCATAACTGCTGAAAATTCAGCTGTGCCATCCCATAAATAAATTACTGTACTTTTGAATATTATATATATATATATATATATATATATATATATATATATATATATATATATATATATACTGTAAAAAATAAAATAAAAATAAAAAATGTCTCCAATTGAAAATGTTCTAGTGACTGATCACATCTAAATTTTTCAGTCGCCCAAATTGAATTTCTGTGAATTGATGCAATTTAATTCACAGAAATTCAATCTGGCCAACTGAAAAATGTATTAAAATGTATCTATAAAATATATCAAACTACTGTATATTAAATATAAAAACACTACTTTATATTGTAATATTTCAAAAAAATATTACTGTGTTTACTGTATTTTTGATCAAATAAATGCAGCCTTTGTGAAAATAAGATACTTATTTCAAGAAGATGAAACATCTTATTAACCCCAAACGTTAATGGTAGTGTATATTGCATTAAAGATCCTTCTTATTGCCATTGTTTCCATTTAGATTAAAAAGAAAATCATTAACTGCCAGTTTAAAATGATATTCACAATCCACTTTATTACATTTACTCCAAGAAATTATGCATATTTATTGTCCAAAACCCCACTTTGCTTAATAGTGTTTTTAAACTTTTGGAAGGCACTGAACGTTCCAATGGGTTTTGTGACAGACGCATCCAGTGCAAATATCTTTGCATAACCCTCACATTCACAGACACTCCCACCTAAGTGAATACTAATCGTTTGGAAAGCAAATGCCATCTAAGTAGTGCAAATATCTATATAAAAAGGGAGGAACAAATCCAGCATTCTTCAAAACCTTCCACACATTTTTCAGTCCCTGCCCAGCAGTCTCTGAGATGCTCAAGGGCACAGGTGGCCTCTCATCAGAACCCATCCGTCAAAGGGCTGAGATGGATAGCGGCGACTGAAAGAGGAAGGCGACTGATTCTGCATCAAGGCTGAGTGGGCTTGATCCACTTGTGATCCATTACACCTCTCAGACACTGGAAAAACAAGTGTGCCCCACAGTCTGTGGGTGATGCTCAGGGACTAGAATGTAAATCCCTTAAAGTTATGGGGAAAGCTATGAAAAGTTTTGATGTACAGCTTCTAAATGTTGCATAAGGGATAGAAAATGTAGTAATTATTCCTTAAATGCTTACCTGTACAGCTCAACACCTGCTTCTTTCTCAAGTTGAGCCCAGAGCTCATAGCTTTCCTGCATCATCTGTATGTAGAAATGTTCCTCGTAGGCTTTCCGTATGATCCTGGTCTGGCCATGAGAGCTCCCTCTGGAGTGGGGCAGAACAAACTGTGGAAAAGGGGGAATTAAAAGAACACCATAATACCACTGGATGTGCATTGACTTGTTTTAATAATAGAAAATAAAAAACACAACAGTAGAGTCCAAATATGACCCTGGACCACAAAACCAGTCATAAGTCACACAGTTATGTCTGTTGCAATAGCCAACAACAATACATACAGCACTTACGGAGAGTATTCACAGCGCTTCACTTTTTTAAAAAACATTTTGTTATGTTACAACATGAACTAATGAATTAAATTCATATTTTGAATTTAGACAGGATGTTTGATGCTCAGGTCAAAGAGTTCAATCTTTGTTTCATCAGACTAGAGAATTTTGTTTCTCATGGCCTGAGAGTCCTTCAGGTTCCTTTTGGCAAACTCCAGGCAGGCTGTCATGTGCCGTCTGGCCACTCTACAGGCCTGATACAGGCCTGATTGGGGGAGTGCTGCAGAGATGGTTGTTCTTCTGAAAGGTTCTCCTCTGTCCACAGAGAAACACTGGAGCTCTGTCAGAGTGACCATTGGGTTCTTTGTCACCTCCCATAGGGCCCTTCTCCCCCGATCACTCAGTTTGGCTGGGTGACCAGCTCTAGGAAGAGTCCTGGGTCCAAATTTCTTCCATTTACGAATGATGGAGGCCAGTGTGCTCTTTGGGAGCTTCAATGCTGCAGAAATGTTTCTGTACTCTTCCCCAGGTCTGTGCTTCGATACAATCCTGTCTCGGAGGTCTATAGACAACTCATTGGACTTCATGGCTTGGTTTGTGCTCTGACATGTACTGTTAACTGTGGGACCTTATATAGACATGTGTGTGCCTTTCCAAATCACATCCAATCAACTGAATTTACCACAGGTGGACTCCAATTAAGTCGTGGAAACATCTCATGGATGATCAGTGGAAACAGGAGCACCTGAGCTAAATCTTTTTCTCGTTTTTTATTTTTAATACATTTGCAAAGATTCAAAAAAAACTTCTTTCATGTTGTCATTATGTGGTATTAATTGTATAGTTGAGGGGAAAATAGTTAATTTCAAATTAATTGATTAAATCAATTTAGGAATAAGGCTGTAACATAACAAAATGTGGGAAAAGTGAGCGCTGCGAATATTTCCAGAAGCACTGTATAGTATAGGTCAAAATGATCTATTTTTCTTGTATGCTAAAAATCATTACAATATTAAGTAAAGATCATGTTTCATCAAGATATTTTGTACATTTCCTGTAAATATATACAAAATGTATTATTAGTAGTATGTTGATAAGGAATTACTTTAAAGATGATTTTCTCAATATTTCGATTTTTTTGCACCCTTAGCTTTCAAATAGTTATATCTCGGCCAAATATTATCCTATATCCTAACAAATCATCCAGCAATAAGCTTATTTATGATGTATAAATCTCAGTTTAAAAAAAAAGTATTCTTATGACTGGTTTTGTGATAGCCTACAGGGTCACAAATGTTATATGTAATAAATGAATGTCTTACAATTTCCTTACTTGATTCTGCCTTGACAAGATAAATAATTTCTAGCATTTGTTTTATACTGTTATTTGGAAATGAATGTCTGCAAATCATGCTGTAACCGACCTGCTCCAGCAGTAGAGTTTTCTGCTTGTTTTTAGCCAAATGATAGGCAGTGCAGGACCCCTGGATCCCTGCGCCAATGACGATACAGTCGTACACTTCAGACATTTCCAGCTATAGTTCTTTCGTGATATTTTTCTCACACACAAACACGATGAAGTTGCCGGCCCGTGACCTACTTTGCGTATAGTTCAAAGTTCTCCGGTTTCACTTATGTAACCATGATCAGCTGAATGTATGAACCGCCTTCTGGCTTTATAGCACACAAAACTTTTAGTGAATGAAAAGTTCTGTTTTTCCCCTGATCAGTCAGTTCAACGAATGAACGTAGGCCTAACAGCTACAGTAGCCTAATAATTCCCATTAGCCTTACATCGCGGAGTATAAAAACGTTCCAAAAATAAACAAAAAGATAATGCTGAGCATTTTTGTAAAGATTTTGAATGGACTAGGTTGTATACTTTGTTCTACTAAAAAGCATTAAAAGTACATGTGTTTTTATTAATAATGATGATTATCGCCATTTTTAGTGTTGCATCCTGATTTAACAAATAAAAACGAAATAAATAGAACCTAAATATATTTTTACATAATTCAAAGGTGTATTTTTTGGCTGAAAATGTTGCAGTGCCAGGTTGTAATAAAATTATATTTATTATTGTTTAAAACTCTGTTCTGTATGTTTGTTTAATATCATAATCAAAATCACATCGTCATTCGTCATATTTCCAGCCTATCAATTGTTCTTGGCTCATCGATTATTAGGTTGACTTTTGATCTGCTCGGATCGATTTGGTCTCAATAAGACAGAATTTTGAAACAGTTCGACAGCTAATCCAATGATGGAAAATAAATTTCGTTCATCGGCCACCCTTAAAGGGTTACTTCAGCGATTGTATGACTTTGTATCAGTAGAAACCCTGGAGTATATTTAAATGATCGTGCTCCCCCTCTTATATCCCCCTGAGACGAGAGATTTTTGCATTTTATTTCTGGAAAAATTCCTCTCTTGACGCAAATTGACGATATTTGCGTCATCTTTGGATTTGCCCAGAGGCTAAAGACCACAGCCAGCAGAGGGAGCCATTTCCGCATGTTTTCAACTCGTGCATGGGGAATGGGAGATCACACTTAACTTACAGCACAGCTCAACTACAGGCATTAATTTAAACGGATGCTGAGCAATGTAAGTGTTTTAACTTCTCAAAGTAATTTCTATGAAAGTTAAGCTTCCAAAGGCATGAACTGAAAACTCGTTGTGAATGTATGCCGCGAATGTGGTCGCGATTAACGTTACCTCAGCTCTCATCACGAGAGCTCATTAGCTAATTTATGACGTTATATGTAATCTGACTCCTAATCTGAGTTAGCGCTGTGAGACTCACGCGGCGACTCGATCGTTATGTTGAACACACACGTTCAGTATTTAATTGTACTTTCTGAACGCAGTCACTGTAATCCAGTAGCGGTGGCTTTGGGAATGTCCTCACAGAGCAGCGAAGCTTTCTGGGAATTGTAGTCTTTCATCCCCATGAGACAAAAATAAATTTTCTGTATTTTCTCAGTCTAGAAAGCACCAAATTCAAAAATAATTTCACATTTCTACTACATTAATGACCCAGTTTAAATACAGATTCATCTTCCCAGCGCTGAAGTACCCCTTTAAGCAAGTGGATCGAACTATAGGGGGTAGCATGCTGGCCAGTTTTACCTGTTGTGATCTTAGGATGGTTCAGCTGTTTATATCACAATTGTCTGTGTTCGCAGTGTTCTAAATTGTGATAATAATGAGAGAAAGGACCTGGAAGTTTGTCTAGTGCGAATGAGCGGCCTTATTTGGAAAGCAGCGTCTGTTTTAATTGAGGATTGAACCCTTAGCCTACTTTAAACTAGTTTTCCTCAATAGTGAAGAAATGGAAACCTGGAGTGAAGTTATTGTTGCAGAACGCTTTTGGATTGTTTGTTTGTCTGAAGGTAACCTAGCTATATTTATTTATTCAAAAATATTGTGTGTATTAAAAACAGCTGTAATGTTGGAATAGGTGTAACTTTTACACGCAAACGTTTTTAAACTGGCTTATATTTTAGAAAAACTTTCAAGATAACTTTTATTTTTGGTTAATTCAGTCAAAAATAAAACAATTATGTTGTGGCGATTTCTTTGTGTTGTGGTTTAATTTAGTAGGCTACGGCACTGGGCCACCACAGTTGGCTACGTCGTTAAAATAGTCCATGACTATAATCTTAATTTTATGAAGCGACAAGAATACTTTTTATGCGCATTAAAAATAAAATAAATAAAAAATGACAGTATTTCTTCTCTGCGTGTCAGTCTCTGACGCATGAGCACCACGAGGCATGCATGAGTTAGGGTTCTTCTGATGTAGAATCTTGAAGCACTGCTGTCTTTACAATGTGAACACAAGTATGGGATGTTCCTTGTCAGACTGCAGAACTCAGCAGCCATAGTGATGCAGGTATGACATGACGTTTTAGGCCAGCCGGTTAGCAGCGCACAGGTTCCCTCAAGAAAACCCCAATAGGATTTTCCTATAGGCTTTTGGATTATCACAAAAAACAAGCTCTGTGATCAACAGAAGTTTATGATACGTAGGCCTACACGTTTTGCCCATGAAGATAATTATTACAGATGAACACAACTTGTATTATTTTGAAGCCTAAAGGCAGGCTAAATGTATAGGCTATAATATCTCTAACGTTATAAGCTTCCGGCAACTCTTTCAGTTTTTTTTTCTCAAAACCTTTTTTCCAGAACGTTTGCATTAGACTTGTATAATTATAATAAGAATAAAACATGATGAGATCTGCTTGGTTACAAACGTTCTTCCAAAAATCTTCCTTTGTGTTCAGCAGCACAAGACATACAGGTTTGGAACAACTTGAGGATGACTAAATGATGACAGAATTGTTCTTTTTGGGTGAACTATTCCTTTAATATGTTTCAAACAGGTCTAATATTTTTTTTTTATTGTTTACGTGCTCAAGAAAAATGTAAATTGCAGTTTGTTTATTTGCTTGATGTGACAAACTGATGACCACAAACAGATTAATTTGGCTTGTGTTGAGAAACGTGGTAAACTGAGCTATATATGAAATAATGAATCTTTGTTTTAACAGTCAGGCCAAAGAAAGAGAGACGAGTAACAGGACAGAAGGGACGGGTGACATTAAGGTGAGTAAGATGAGTGTGAATGAGTCAGACTCTTTTTCTGTTATACCGTACATTTAGTTTGCTTTGCAGATAAATATGAGATCAGGCAAAAGAGAGCAAGAGAGAGTGCTGTGTCTGGCAGGGTTGTGACTGGGTTCCTATGTGTGTAACATGGCACTGTGGAGTCAGTTGCGGGCTGAGCAGATGGATCCTGTGGATGGTCAGGTCTGGAGAGGGTCAGATGGTCCTGCCCCCTGCCGCCAAGGCCTGTCATGGACAGATGTAGTCTGATCTTCCCCACAGACATGCTGGTAGAGTGCTTTTTGTGTTTAGTATGCAAATAGGTTTACTGAAGATATATTTATTGATTTCAATAGTTATGAATCTGCATTATAGAAATGATTTAAAAACAGCCTAGTCCAGTATGGCAGATTCTGATGGAGGTATGGCAGTTGCTTTCCCCTGCCAATACAGCATTGCTTGACAACTGCATATAATCCGATCTGATTATGATTTCCACATATTAGAGTATTTATTTAGCTAATTAGGATTGGTCGACCATAACTGGAAACTCGTGGCAGAAAGACATGAATCTGACAGAGAGCTATTCTGTTGTTACGCCGTCTCTGCATGATCAAGACACCCCTTCAGTCTCATTCATCTTTAGTTGATTCTGTTCACTCTCCAGCTTTTGAAGGACGGCTCCAACATGCCAATTAACCCCTCTCTTCCCCCTCAGCTTGTTAGTCTGGATTTGTGCTCCATCAGACCGGTGCTCTCGCCGAGATGTATCAGCCTTCCGAGACATATCTGGAAGCTTATTGATTTTGGCATATTATTTTATGAGTGGGAGTTGGGAGGCTGTAAATGGTGAACAGGCTGTTTCATTGTTTGAGCTGCTAAGCTGCTGTATAATTACATCGGTGACCGTAAAGCCTGCTGACTGGGCCCACAGCTGGGTGAAAACACAGTTAGTGAAATAAGATGGTGCCTTGTGTTCTTTATGAGCCAAGGCCTTGCTGGGACCCCAGAATCACCATCTGGCAGTGAAAGTTTATTTCCTTTTGTGATATAGCCACGTACAGTCTTCCTGTGACATGATGTATGACAGGCTTCTTAAGCATTTTAAGGGTTTACTGCCTGGCAGCAGTGTTTAAACTGCAGTGTCAGGACAATCTCATGAACATCACCATGTCTCAACATCAATAACTATTTGAGTGGAGAAAATGATGCTGCAAAGATTTTACTGCCTGTGGGATAAAAGTGCTGTCACACCACTTCTTGCGATGCAGACTCATCAGGGAATTGCAGTATTTTCTTAGCTCAGTGGAAAGGTAAAATCAAATTCCAAGCAGGGATAGGAAAACATTTGTTGACCAAAAATAAATAGTGATATAGGCTGTTTTATTCATGTACAATTTTAGTCAGTTGTAACAGTGGCCACCCACTTGTTAAGCTGCCTTGGTTCTGGAAGTATTTTGCTCATTAAGTCTTCTCACAGGGACTTTAAAAAGGTCTTTGTTAAAAAGTTATAGAGTCATGAACCAAACCAAAGCAAATGCACACAAGTATTCTGACTATTATGTTTCTATCTATCTATCTATCTATCTATCTATCTATCTATCTATCTATCTATCTATCTATCTATCTATCTATCTATCTATCTATCTATCTATCTATCTATCTATCTATCTATCTATCTATCTATCTATCTATCTATCTATCTATCTATCTATCTATCTATCTATATATATATATATATATATATATATATATATATACACACACACACACACCAGTCAGGCATAACATTATTTATGACTGACCAATCAGGCATAACATTATTTATGACTGGTCACAGGTGAAGTGAATAACACTGATTATCTCTTCATCACAGCACCTGTTAGTGGGTGGAATATATATGGCAGCAAGTGAACATTTTGTCTTCAAAGTTGATGTGTTAGAAGCAGGGAAAATGAGAAATCGTAAGGATTTGAGTGAGTTTGACACGGGTTCATTTTTGATGACAAGACAAAAGTGTTGTCAAAAGTACCAACCACGATACCAAGTTGGTACTGAAATTTAAAATATGTGACGCTTTGAGCTACGTTAAGCTGTAATCGTAAACACCTCTGACTGGCCATTGTGCTCACATGCTCATCGGATGTGCCTGTGATTGGCTGCAACAGGGCTATTCAAATCTTGCCCTGGAGGGCCAATGCGCCGCAGAGTTTAGCTCCAACCCTGATCAAACAAGCCCACCTGTGATTTTTCTAATAATCCTGAAGACATTGATTAACATGTTCAGGTGTGTTTGATTAGGGTTGGAGCTAAACTTTGCAGTGCATTGGCCCTCCAGGGCAAGATTTGAATAACCCTGGGCTGCAATGTTCAACGCATGGGAGCATTTGAAATCATTCAGATCACAATCAGGTGTGTTTAAAAAAAGCACGAGCAGGCGTCGACCAGCAGACTGGTAGGCTGATGGACAACTGCATTCAAACGTTCTGTGAGTATCTGTGTAAGCGCTCAGTGAAAAGCATCATTGATGTATATTTACAACAATGTAAGTGATGTTTGTGAAGTGATGATTATTGTAGCCAATCACAGACACATTTGATGAACGTGTGAGCACAATGGCCAGTCAGAGGTGTTTAAAGGTGCTCTAGAATGATTTGAAACAATGTTGAATTGTTCTTTGATATCTACATAGAGGGTATGTTGCTTACTTAAGGGCAAAAATTGTCTAGATACAGTTTAACAGGTCCATTTACAACCCTAGAAATTGTCCTTAGGATGTAATGCTCTATTTTTGCCTTATTTGGAAGGTTCATGAATATTAATGTTGCGCTCTGCTCTGATTGGCTTATTTCAGCCGCTCACAGCTGTTCAATGAAGCGGCTTGTGAGTCCTAACCATCCTGACAAAAAACAGACCAACTGATTTTTTTTTTAGATCATCCGCGCGCGAGAGCATGTATGCATATGGTTGCCAGATTGTACATGTTTCGTGTTCTTTTCACAGAAAATCTCTGATTGGGGATTTAAATTGCTGAAATCTGGAAACGCAAGCTCGAACGTTCTTCTTTAACTCAGACAAAACCAAAACCAGTGCTTTTTGTTCAAGTTTTTATTTTATAAACTACATTTTAGACTTTTTCATCTACGATATTGCATGTTTATTTAACGTTAGTCACATTAGGCTACGTAGTGACTGTGATGTACTCTGAAATACAAGCATGCAACACATCATACTTCAGTTCTCAAAAATATAAACATATATATTTTTACTAAATGAATTTGTAATAAAAAATAATATTAACATTTGTCATTAGCAAGACTATTTAGTTTTGTATGGTACTTGGTGTTTCCTATTGTTACTGTAAGCATCTTACATTATCTAGACAATGCTGTCTCTCTAAGAAACTAACTAATTTAATCAGAAAATGTTTAAACAGACAATAAGTGGATAAATCACAACTGGACCCACTTATATTAGGTGGCCTTAACTACTGTTATGACGAGATTAAGCTGTGGATGTCCACAATTTTTTTTATGTTTAAATGAAACAAAAACAGAATTGGTTTTATTTGGCCCTTCTGAGTCCTTTGATACATCCAAAATTGACTTAGGTGAACTTTCACCTTTTCGGATGCATCGGGTAAAAAAATTTAGGTATAATTTGTGACAGTGCATTAAAATTTGAAAAACAGATAAACGAAGTCGTTAAAACTAGTTTCTTTTTTTTAAAGTCCTTTGTGTCACAGAAGGACCTGGAAAAAATAATCTATGCTTTTATTTTCTAGCGATTAGACTATGGTAATGCACTATATTATGGTGTTCAACAAAAAAAGTTTAGACAGATTACAGTTGGTTCAAAACGCAGCCGCAAGACTTCTGACAGGTACTCGGAAAAATTAGCATATCACCCCTGTACTAAGAGAATTACAATTGCTGCCAGTTTCCTATCGGATTAATTTTAAGCTTTTATTATTTATTTTTAAAGCTTTACATGGCACTGCTCCAACATATATAGCCGATCTGATCCAGGTAAAAAACAACAAAGAGATTGTTACGCTCTGAGTCATTAAATCTCTTAGAGGTCCCGCTGACGTACCGGAAAATGAGGGGAGACCGTTTTTTTGCCGCCATTGGTCCTAGACTGTGGAATGGGTTACCTTATTATATCCGGAATTGCTCCGGTCTTAGGGAGTTTAAACGAAAGTTGAAATCATATTTTTTTGCTTTGGCATTCGATCATACATGAGTGTGTGCTAGTGGTGTCTATGCTTTGTCTTATGGGCTTTTCTATGTTATTTTATTCTTATTTTTGATTTATGGTGGTGTAATGAAATTGAAGTTGAATGTGATTGTATAATTTTTTAGTATTTGGCCCTTGTACAGCACTGTCGTCAACTTTTGTCATATTAGTATGTGCTTTATAAATACATTGAACATTGAACATTGAACCATGTACTAACATTTTAATTAATCATTTGATACAATGCTCTTATTGTGTACATGCATGTAAGTATAATGTAAAAACATTTTAAAAATACCTGCATGTAATTATGTCTGTAATTAATTTCTGTAGTTACATTTGTAACTATACAGTTGGCACTTCCCTTACGCCTAACCCTACCCTTAAACTGACCCACAAACCACACCTGTCCCTAACTACCCGTATCCCACCTCAATATCAGAAAAGTGCTTTGCAATACAATTTGAACACAGTAAGTATTATTTTTTGATGTAAACATAGTACTTAAGGCCACCTAATATAAAGTGGTGCCTCACTACTTAATGCTTGCAGGAATATAATTGCCCCTTTCTTCAGTTTAAGACGCTGAGCGAAGCTTGCTTGAAATGGGCCGAACAAACAAACGATTTTGAAGTAAATTGTTGTAGTATCCGATTATAATAAATATCAACCATGACTGTTGACATTTTTTTTTTTGCTGTGGGAAGGGTATGAGAAGTCCTCACGTCCCCTGCACAGCCTGGAACATGACATTTGTGTCCATGAGAGCTGCTGTTTTTGCTATCCTTGAGTCTCGTTTGTTTGTTTATCTGCAGTCTCGATGATTTGGCTCCGTCAGTTCCGCCTGACAATGAACATGTTCGGACATATGCAAATGTTGGGGGCGTATATATTAATGGTCCCCAATGCTTGCGTCACGGTTGGCGTTATGTTGAGAAGCATTTATTTTTCCGTGGTCTTTTCCATGGCAATAGTGTTTGAGACTCACAGTATGTGATGTCCATGTTCTGAACTCTTATTATTTCACTATGGCAAGGTTAATTCAATTTTTCATTCAAGGGCACCTTTAGGATTCTGCTCAACAGTGTTCAAAGGGTCACATTTTTAAAATTTCAGTACCGATTTGGTATCGTGGTCAGTACTTTCGACAACAATACTAAACGACTGGGTCAGAGAATCTCCAAAACTGCAGCTCTTGTGGGGTGTTCCCGCTCTTCAGTGGTCAATATTTATCAAAAGATGTCCAAGGAAGGAACAGTGGTGACCAAGGCTCTCCACAGGGTCATGGGTGGCCGAAGCTCATTGATGCAAGTGGGGAGTGAAGGCTGGCCCGTGTGGTCTGGTAGCAAGAAGGGAAGCCGGCAGAGGCAGTGTTTTGCTTTGAGTTTTGCTGATCTACTGGGATTTCTATTGAGCTGAAACGAAATAGTAGGCCTACAGATCTCTTGATGGAGAGCAAAACTCAAGTGCTCAGTCAGTGTTCAGCGAGTATCTATGCTAAACTTATACTTATCCTCTAACACACACTAGAAAGTAAAATCTATAAATGTATTAGTTGCATATGCGAGTGATTTACTCGCATTGTAGAGGTTTGGGACACTTTTATGCGATATCAGAAAGTACAGTTAAACGCGATCTGCTGTGACATCATAATCAAGTTGAATTGTGGGATATAGAGCTGCTTGAAGTGTTCATCTGAGTAGACTCTCTTCCTCAGTCAAAATCGAGGGGACAAAGGCCTACTCACAGAAACTTCCCTTGCCCACTTGACAAAATGGAACTTGAAGCGTGACATTTCCAAAACACTTAAAGCGGTCAAGCAATCATAACACACTGGTCCAGCTGACCAATTGGAGCAGATTGCTTCTCAGACGGAGAGGCTTCAGTTCATAGAGACCGGAACTAAACAGAGTGTTATGGGTCCTGCACACTGTGCGATTTTTCAAAATCCTTTCCGAATGTCCCTTGTCAGACTGTACGAACATGATCCCCGATGTAAGCCATGTAAGATCTCAGTTGTCATTAATGTCAGACTGCACGATAGTTAAGGCGCACGATAGTAAAAATGGACGCGCGCAAGAAAACTCGTCCGGAGTTTTATATCATCAATGAATGATGCGTTGGGTGACGGTGAGCTGCATTACACACGGGACTGAAATGCTGGCTACAAAGAAATCTCTAGCTCTCGTTTTGGTCATAGTTTGTCTTGAAAAACCAAGATATTTGACTGTCGTCGTAGGAGAAGTCACACTGCAGGATTCTGTGCCAAATCTTCTGACACTGCCAGAATTTCGTCTGAGGTAAAATTTGATCGCAGATCATTTTAGCCTAGGATCTGAGGAATCTTTTAGGACTTGTTAAATTTGTCTCAGACGGCCAAATCGTGGGCAAAATTGCACAGTGTGCACCCGGCTTTACTGACAGACTGGGAAAAGAGGTGCTGCAACAATATAAAATTTGTGTAAAGTAATGTTTTTTTTTAACATTCCAGCATGAAAACTTATTCTAGTAAACCTCAAAAACAAAATCAAGGCTTCGTAAAGGGCTTAATATGGCTGCCTTTAAAGGTTTGTATTTTGCTGTTAAAATGTAATTGCTCTATGGAGAAAATGAATGGAATTTATTTTTACTTCCGGTGTCTGACTTTTGCACCATTTACAGATATGGAGATCTTTCCATTATTTTTAGGACATTGACTTGGCTAACATATGAACCTAAAGCTCTATGGCCTGAGCCTATTGTTAGTATTTGACTGTGGAGAAATAACTCAGCTTGGGTCTTCTCCTTTTTTATTCATAATTTTATTTATTAATGTCTTTTTTTCTTTCTTTTTTTTACTCCCAAAGTGTTTCAAAAACCAAGAGAAAGAAGTAGCAATCTTGCAATGGAAAGGTCATGCTTTTAGAATAACAACGGGCATTGGCAAGCAGTAGCACACTGTAACTAACGTGCTGTGCTATTTACTTGGCATTTACTTGCAGCGATTTATTCCACGCCATGTTTAAATATCAAGTCTCCCTTGTTAATATTCATGGTCTTCCACACCTACAGTATGGGATGGTGCCCAGTCTTGTCTAATAAATAACTTAAGACCTATAAATAATGCATTAAGAGTGGCTGCATTACTGTGCGTGCTTCAGGTTTTCCAGGTCTTCTTTGGAGAATAAACCGAATTGAATTTGGAGTTCTTGTGTGGTAGATCGTAGTCACGAGGTAATGTTTCTCTGAGCTCTTGCTGCCATTTGTAATTGGCTTCCCCGCTGTTAACGCAGAGCTAATGACTTCATTTGACTGTGTGCTGTGTATGAATTGGTGTAGGATTAAACAATTTAATCTCTCCATGGCCTCATTGGTGCCAATTTAAAAAGGCTGTGCTGTTGCAAGGAAATGTTGTGTCGGTGATCACCCAGGGAGAATGGGATTATTTTATGTTTGAAGAATTGTGCACAGTACACATATACACTATATTGCCAAAAGTCTTTACATACATAGAAACTTTAATGACATCCCATTCTAAATCCGTAGGGTTTAATATGGAGTTGGCCTACCCTTTGCAGCTATAGCAGCCTCAACTCTTCTGGGAATGCTTTCACAAGGTTTAGGAGTGTGGTTATGGAAATTTTTGACCATTCTAGAAGCGCATTTGTGAGGTCAAGCACTGATGTAGGACGAGAAGGACTGGTTAACAGTCTCCGATCTAATTCTAAGGTGTTCTATCACGTTGAGGTCAGAAACAAGTCATGTTGGAACAGAAAGGGGTCATCCACAAACTCTTCCCACATAGTTGGGAGCATGAAATTGTCGAAAATGTCCTGATATGTTGAAGCATTAAGAGTTCCTTTCACTGGAACTTAAGGGGCAAAGCCCAACCACTGTAAAATAACCCCACACTATAATGCCCCCAAACTTTGCGCTTGGCACAATGTAGTCAGGCAATACCGTTCTCCTAAGAACCGCCAAACCCAGACTCGTCCATCGGATTGCCAGACAGAAGTGTGATTCATCATTCCAGAGAACACGTCTCCGCTGCTCTAGAGTCCAGTGGCGGCGTGCTTCACACCACTGCATCCGATGCTTTGCATTGCACTTGGTGATGTAAGGCTTGGATGCAGCTGCTCGGCCATGGAAACCTATTCCATGAACCTCTCTACGCACTGTTCTTGAGCTAATCTGAAGGGCACATGAAGTTTGGAGGTCTGTAGCTATTGACTCTGCAGAAAGTTGGCAACTTCTTTGCATTGTGAGCCTCAGCATGCGTTGACCTTTCTCTGATTTTACATGGCCTACCACTTTGTGAATGAGTTGTTGTTGTTTCCAATTGCTTCTACTTTGTTATAATTTGTTATAGTGTTGTCAAAAATATCGATATATCGATACCAGCTGCGCTCTCCTCTCCGACCGAAAGCGAGTTGAGACACACCGGCATATTCTCACTCAGCCCGGTTAACCTCTGAGCGCGGCGAACGCGCTGGACTTTTTCCTCATGACAGTGTGTTAGTGTTAGTGTGTGATCGGTCTGAATTTCGCGCGGGATTGCACAAATTAATTCTACTAATCCCCGCAGATTTCGTGCTCCACATCTGAAGCGCACACACAGCCTACCGTAATAAAGCCGCCTCTGACATGATACAAGTGCAAACATTTGCTTCTTTTTCCAGCTTATTATTGGTCAAATACACTCAAAGAATTATCAGTGCACATCTGGAAGAGTATTAACGTAAACACAGTCGCAAACAGTTCAGGAAGAACGAGTAACAGGAACAGTGTTTAGGATCCATGCGTCTGTTAGTCTTAAAGGGACCGCAGTCATTTGCTATTCAAACTACAAAAAGACAAACGATCAACTGCTCTTGACTGATCAACTTGTGTAACTTTAATAGTTTCATCTGTACCCTATTGAATTTTTTACAAAGAACATTGTCCAATGTTGTTTTAAATGTAATTACTATGCATTTTTTTTATTCAGTTTCTTATCTGAATGTTAGACCTACCTGAAAAAATCTAATTTGTATCTTCTATTCTATTGCATTTATTTGTGCTATTGTTTGTAATCTGTTTATTTGTTCTTATTTTATTACTGTTTACTCGACTTTTTAAATTCAATTTACCATTCGAAATCAAGCTTTCTTGTGCTGTGTAAGCTATTGCAACACAATTACCCCATTGTAAAAAAATACATTGAGATAATTTTAATATTAGGCTAACTGATCAATAATTGTTCAAATCAAAATGATGCCCAACCCTAAGGAACATGCTGGCCACATGAATTTTTAGTAAAAAATAACAATGAATAATAACAAGTTCTGTTGTCATATTAAGCATCTTATCTTATCTTTTTTTTTTTTTTACTGTGGTATCGATTTAGTATCTCTATTTTAGTCTGGTATCGTATCGAAGCCATAATTTTGGTATCATGACAACAATAATTTGTTATAGTACCAATAGTCGAGCGTGGAATATTTAGCAGTGTAAATTTCAGTAATGGACTTATTGCTCAGGTGGCGACCAATCACAGTGCCACGCTTAAATTCACTGAGCTCCTGAGAGTGACCCATTCTTTTACAAATGTTTGTAGAAGCAGTCTGCATATGTGCTTGATTTTATACACATGTGGCCATGGAAGTGATTGGAACACCTGAATTCAATGATTTGGAGGAGTGTCCCAATACTATATATATAGTATATATAGTATGTCTCTCTTTTTTATTAGTTTTATTTAATTTAATAATTGATTATATTTTATTGCTAAATCTACTGAACATATTCTGTGTATTTAAATTAGGCAAGGCAAGTTTATTTGTATAGCACATTTCATACCCAATGGCAATTCAGTGCTTTACATAGAATAAAATAAAATAATTCAAATAGTGGTAACATATGCATGAGAAAAAAGAATACCATGTGTACGAATTAAAAATTATAAACAAGGATAGTTAAAACCGTTGTAAAGATAATAAAAAAAATAAAATAAAAAAAAAGGTCAGATCCACAATAGTGGTCTGAAATGAAAATTAAACATCCTTCAGTTTACAGCCTACATGTAAATTTCTTATTAAAAGATTGCGACTCCACTGTAAATGATATATCATCTCTCACGTGTGCAGACACCGGCCTTTCAAATCTTCATGTATTTGAAATACTTGATGTACATTTACAAAACAATTATGTGTATATGTAGGCCTTTCATGTAAATATGTATGTAGTTGACTCCCAGTGTACTGAATGTACATTTATATGTAAGGAACACAGTAGAGGTAACATGATCCCACATACTGCGCTGCCAAATCCTTAAATGAAATGCGTGAGTGTCTTGAATTATTCAGTTACACACAGTCTCCACATGCACCGTTTAGAAGTACCTCAGGGGTGAAATCACCTACTGCTCACACAACCACACCATCCGAGGATAGCAAGACTCCCGGACTTCCATCCAGTCTTATTTTATTATTATTTATATACTGTTGTAGTGTGTATTATTAATCATTTGAATTGGCTTTTTATTTTTATATTAAATGTTTTAATTGTCATTTTTATTTGTTTTGGTTTTTAAAAATAAATACAAAATAAATCTGATTTAAATTTTTCTTATTTCAGTTTTAGTTTTACATTTTCAAAAGTTAAAAATGTATTACTTCACTTGCATATTAAAAGGGTGGTTCTGTGTTTTTTTCTTTTTCTTTGCTTGGTTGTGTTTATGGGGCGCAGTATGTCTTAATACTTCTTTTTTTTTAATGCCATATTTTTCCCCCTCTCTTTTAATAAAATGTATTTTCGTCCCCCGCACTTTTACCGATCCTAGTCAACCCGTTCCGAGCAGGATTCGAACCAAGGTTACCTGCGCGGGAGGCGGGCAAGTTAACGAGGACGCTAAAGACAGCTATCACCAACCTCGGTTGATAGCGCGCTTCTTGGGTCACGGCCCACGGCAAGTGTATTTACGTAGAAACCAATGTGAATACATCACATTAAGGGACAAAAAAATGATCTATGCATGCATGACCTGTCATTTTGGTTGTATTTAAATATGAGGAGGGCACTCTCTCACAGAAAGTCCAAAAGTGGATTCGTAGAAGTAATACACTGTCACGCTGGAGCTGCAGCTGAAGGAAAACAATCGTTGTGAATGATTAAACGTGACGATAACAATCAGACGATTGCGAAAATATGCTTTGTGTGTTTTTCAACCCATCTCAATGTAGGCTATTTATTGACAATAAAGTATAACATGAATAATGCAGTGCTAACTGACAGCTTTTTTAATGTTTATCTTCTGCTCACCAAAGCTGCATTTATTTAATCAAAAATACAGTTAAACACTAATTGTGTAATATTATTACAAATTAAAAACAGCTTTTTTCTATGTGAATAGGCCTAGTGTGTTGATCATCAGATCCTCATATGAGAATGATTAGTGAAGGATCATGTGACACTGAAGACTGGAGTAATGATGATAAATTCAGCTTTGATCACAGGAATAAATTACACTTTACTATATATTCACATAGAGAACAGATGATTTACATCAGAATAATATTTCACTCTATTACCTTTTTTACAATAACTTTTTTTTAACATTGCATAAAATCTATGGAGACTTAATGCACAAGTGTTTGTAGTAGGCTACATAAACCAATCATAAAATTGGCATAAAATGTAGTAGAAAAAAATTATAGATATTAGCAGTTATTGTTCAGCAGTGTATTTGATGTATAACTGAATTAAAAGCAAGAGATGCGATAAATTATATCGGTCAAAAAAAAAAAGGTCTTACGATGACTTTTCTGTCCCCCTCACTTCTGAAAAGATGGCTACACCCCTGATTAAGGCAGTTCTGAAGGCCAAAGGGGGTCAAACACAGTATTAGGATGGTGTTCCTAATAATCCTTTAGGTGAGTGTGTATATATACACACACACTGTTCATGCATACATACATACAGTACAGGCTAAAAGTTTGGACACATTACTATTTGTAATGTTTTTGAAAGAAGTTTCTTCTGCTCATCAAGCCTGCATTTATTTGATCAAAAATACAGATTTTTTTTATTTATATTGTGATATATTATTAAAATTTTAAATAATTGGTTTTCAATTTATTATACTTTACATGATCATTTATTTCTGTGATGCAAAGCTGAATTTTCAGTATCATTCCTCCAGTCTTCAGTGTCACGTCATCCTTCAGAAATCATTCTAATATGATGATTAATTTTCAAAGTTCGAAACAGTTCTGCTGCTTAATATTTTTTCATAACCTGTGATACTTTTTTTTAATAATACTTTGATGAATAAAAAGTAAAATAAATAAATAAATATTTTGTAACAACAATATACACTACTGGTCAGTAATTTGGGGTCAGTATTTTTAAAAAAAAATAAATCAATAATTTTATTCAGCAAGGATGTGTTAAATTGATAAAAATTGATAGTAAAGGAAATTTATATTATCTAAAAATGTTTTTATTTTGAATAAATGCAGTTCTTTTGAACCTTTTATTCATCAAATATATTAGGCAGCAGAACTGTTTGCAACACTGATAATAAATCAGAATATTAGAATGATTTCTGAAGGATCATGTGATAGACTGGATGTCACATGTGACACTGGAGTAATGATCCTGAAAATTCAGCTTTGGTTTAACTTAAAAAAGTAAGTAACCTGGTTGCCTTAAAAATTTGAGTTCATTGAAATTAAAGATTTGAGTTGATACAATGAAGGAAAATTGTTTAATAAATAGAAACTCAATATTTTTATATCTGAAAAACATAAATTTTAATAAATCATGAAAATAGCACTATTTGGCATGTTTCACTGCGTCATCAGAAATAAAACACACATTTATCCAATATGCTTAAAAAAAATCTTTTAATAATATTTTAATAAAGGTTGTCAAATCTCAAAGAATGTTCATTGTATTAACTCAAAATTTTAATGAACTCAAAATTTTAAGGCAACCAGGTAACTTTTTTTCTAAATATTTTTTTACAGTGTATTTACATTTTTGATCAAATAAAAGCAGGCTTGATGAGCAGAAGAAACTTCTTTCAAAAACATTACAAATAGTAATGTGTCCAAACGTTTGGCCTGTACTGTACATACATATATACAAGGTATTTCTTGATGCATGATCCTTCAGAAATCATAGTAAAATGTTGAATTTGTTCTCAATTATTATTATTATCAATTGTTTTTTGTGCTCAATTGTTAATTTATTTTATCAACGTTGAAAACCATTTTTGCATGCGTAATACTTTTGTGGAACCATGATACATTTTTGCCTGGCTTCTTTGATGAATAGAAAGGTAAAAGGAACAGCAATTATTTGAAATAGAAATATTTTGTAACAATATAAACTCCTTGAGGAATAATTATTAATATTATATAATATTGTAATATTATTTTGTATAGTACATATTATTTACCCATAACCTTTAAATGGTAGTGCATCATGGTTTCAGAAAGAAAGAAAGAAAGAAAGAAAGAAAGAAAGGAAAATATCTAGCACTTTTCAACATTGATAATAATAATAGTGTTTCAGCATATCAGAATGATTCAGAGGATCATGTGACACTGAAAACTGAAGCCATGATGCTGAAAAATCAGCTTTACCATCATAGAAATATATATAATTTTAAAACATAAGTAACATATTCAGAAATAACCTAAATATTTCATATTACATTTACTGTATGTTTGATATAATAAATACAGCCTGAAGGGGGTCGCACACCGGACGCGGAGCTCGGCGGCGCTCGGCGGCGCGCCACGCAGCGTCTCAGGTATCGCACACCAGACGCGCACATTTTAAAAGGCTACGTTTATTATACATTTCCCCAAAATATGTTTAGACTTTATTCAAGCTGTTGAACTCATAATGTAAAACAAATGTGTCTTGTAGCAAAGGTTTAAATCAGTATACCTTAACGATAATATACGTTTAATATAAAGCCTTGAAATGGCGCTCTGTGGCGCGGCAGGATTTAGAACAACTTCCTGAGTCGCCGCGGACAGGCGCCGAATGCCGCCACCGGTGTGCGTACACTCATTGAAAACAATGTGTTCGAATTTTAAAGACGTGGCGCGCCGCCGAGCGCCGCCGAGCTCCGCGTCCGGTGTGCGACCCCCTTTAGTGAGCAGAAGAGACTTCTTTCAGAAACATTAACAAAAATCTTAACCCAAACATTTTTTCTTAACTGCTGAATGATATTTCATTTCAGCTTACGGCACGGCTTCTTTCAGTTGGTTAGACTATTGTGCTTGGACATTTGTGATATTAATTAGCAAATGTTTGTCTTGTGTCTAGTTTGGCATGTTGTTGTTTTTACTTTTTAGTCTAATAGTTTACATCGATATCTCCTGTACTGCTGATTTATATTGTCAGCTTCATCTTATAGTCTTTTCAGATAATAAAGGCAATTTAGGTCCCACTGACCCCAGGAGCCAGAGGCTACTCTTCGGGGGCAGTCCGAAGCTCTGTCTTCTGTCGAATATGACCACAACATCGGTTGAGCAGTGAAAGAGCGTGTCTGGTCTCTTCGCCCTACTGCACTCCTATCTGTTCTGCTGAGTGTTGCCCTTTAACTTTTGATGCGAGGTTTATATGTTTTGCTGCATTGCCGGCTGCAGTTTAAGGAGCTTAGGGTCACTATCTACTCACTCACAGATGTATTGCTTGAATAAATAGGGCGGGACTAAAAAATATAGAGGAAAAGCAAAATGTAGTCTTCTGACAGTTCAATACTGTAGGCCAGAGTCTGATGGGTTGAGAAATACAATCATGCGCGGTTTGTTTTCTCTTCTACGCTCTTATTGCAGCCCCAGGGATTTTATTAATTCATGAATTCATTACTCTCAAATATTCACACACTAAAATCTCAACAACAAAAACAATCTGCGTAATGTTGTTTTAGGCAGGCTTAAAGTGGCAGATCTTTTTGTGAAGCTTTTGAGTTCTAAGACAGATAAAGGGATTTTCTGAAGCATGATAGTCTGTTTCTACTTGGCGAAGCAAGTTTAGGAATGACTATACTGAAGTATAGGACCTCTGTAAAACACATGCGTTTGTGCTTTGAAGTTACAGGTTCAGTGATTCCCCCCCCCCCTCCATTTAATTTCCTACTCGCTGTATTTTGTGGGTCTTTTTTTTTATGTATTTTTTTTTAAGTGCTCAGTAACACACAAAAATGCCACTTGCGACAATTTTTCTTTAAGACAGATGTCACCATGGTGCAAGGCTTTCATTTCCCCTCAAGCTAAATGCTTTATGCTTGCCCTTGCATTTATGTGTGAGACCAAGCATGCAGGTGGACTGCTTGATAGATCCCTGCCCAGTGGGGCTGAATGGCCGCTGGGTCTGTGGGTTCTTTGTAGCGCAAACCAAGGCTCCACTGAGTGTCTAAGCTGTGGTGACTGGTCAAGCTTCAGTCTGTACTGTTGACATGGCCACTCACTGCGACAGAGCACTACGGGAACTAGCGGAGAGCACAGGATGCAACTTAAGGATGATGAGGTTGTTTAGATGTGCTGCTGAGCACTTATACATGTACTACACTGAGGACTTTTATGTCCTATAGTGTGCACTTTCTTTCAAATGTTTGAGGTTGGAAAGAAATTATATTTTTGAAAGAAGTCTCTTAGGGTATGTTTATGCGTACAACGGTGTACTAAAAACCACTGTATTATACATGCCAGACCAGTTGTTGGCAGTGTCACTTTTTAAAGAAAAACTACACGCCTACACTGTAAAAAATTTTTTGTTGGTTTAACTTAAAAAAGTAAGTAACCTGGTTGCCTTAATTTTGAGTTTATTGAAATAAAAAATTTGAGTTGATGCAATGAAGGAAATTTGTTTAATAAATAGAAACTCAAAATATTATTGTATCTGAACATAAACTATTTTCATGAACATGAACATATCTATTTTCATAAATCATGAAAATAGCACAATTTGGCTGCGTCATCAGAAATAAAACACACACAATTACCCAATATGCTTACAAAATCTTTAAATAATATTTTAATAAAGGTTGTCGAATCTCTAAAAATGTTCATTGTATTAACTCAAAATTTTAATTTCAATTAACTCAAAATTTTAAGGCAACCAGGTAACTTTTTTTCTAAATATTTTTTTTAGGGGGGTCCATGGTTAACCGATTGACCGATTAACCGTTAAAAATTGCGTAACCGAGTGAAACATTTTACTCGGTTAAGTGGCGTCAATGACGTGCTTTGAATTTAGTTGTAATATATGTTTGCACCCCTAGAGACCGCAAGAGCGCTGCCAGACATTTGTAATATCCACAAGAAGAAGTCATGACCAGCTTTCTAAGCGGGCAAAGAAAGCGTGGGAGCACTTTAAAAATGAGAGTGACGGGGCAAAATGCAAGTATTGCAATGCAGTGCTTACCGCATTTTTCAGGCTATAAGTTGCTCCGGAGTATGAGTCGCATCAGTCAAAATATGCGTCATGAAGAGGAAAATAACAAACGTCGCACTGGACTATAAGTCGCATTAGGGCAGAAGCAGAGCAGGAGCCGCGCGCGCTGTGCATAACGGAGCAGAAGAAAGAAAGTTTTAAGTGAGAAACTTGTGAATGACTAGAGAAAAGCAGACGTTACTTTAACTGTAATGAAGAAAACAAAAAAGCTAATCGCGGACTGAAAGCAAGATGGCCAGAGCTGAAGGGACGAGTCCACAGATGCTTGAACTCTCTGCCGGGAGAGGCTCAGCCGCGCGAGTCAAACGCTGAGTCTGTGTGAATCATTCTCGGCTGCATATTTTACTAATGCCCTAATCATGCAGGCGCCCTCACCTCGCGGCCACTTGCATTGCTCGTGAACTGGAGCGCGCATCTCATCCTGATTTAACGAAACTCAGCGTACGCCTCGCAGACATGAAATAGATCTTAAGAAACTTGAAATGTCTTTTAACAATTTAAAATGAAAAGAAATAGGCTACTCTCTGATTATGTAATCCATGATGTGCATTTCTCTCTATAGGCGCGTTCACTACGGAGATGGTGGTCGTCAAATTAATAAACTAAAAATAACCCTGACGCACACTATGGTTAACCGAGTATTAACTGCTAAGGGCCTCGGTTAACGGTTAATGAAAAACTTGAAAACGTGCAGCCCTAAGTGTATAGACTGAACACAGAGACGATAATGCTATAATTTTAAAAACCTTGCACTTTAAAACCAGTTTGCACTTTCAGGCACCCAAAATGCCCTTGTTGTATAAATTAACAGCCAAAACACATAAAACTTTTCAGAAAATTGAGCAGAAGTCATAGACTGTAAAAAAATATGGACGTAGTGTCCGTGCGCCACCCATAGGGTTGTGATAAACCGTTCTGAAGCTTAAAGTAGGGTCGAGCTGGGCGTTGCCATCTTGTGAGCGAGTCATCGTGCGTCCCGGATAACAAAAAATGGGCAAAAAGGCAGGACGTGGGCGGAGCTTAGGTGACGCAATGACTATAGATGGCGGATAAATGGCTATCCACCTGTCACTCAAGGTAACCACAGCCTTAATTATGCAGAACTTTAAAGCTTTATAAAACGTAAACAAATGAGTTATAAAAAAATTCACCCCTCACAGTTGTCATTAAGGTCAAAAGTAGCCGTTTAGGCAAAAACCACAATTTGTACCAGGCTGTAAACATGTTTTTTTCTGCTGTAAAGTTGGGAATATTAACATGGGACTCAATGAGATTCTCCTCTCTTCTGGAGCCTGTCCCTAGTGGCCAGTCGATGAATTGCAGTTTACATTACTCCCATATTGGGTTCAAGAGAGATCGCGGGAGGTTGCCACTTGGCAGAAGTAGTTAGGAGGGCAGAGCCAACCTAGAAGTTTCTGTATATTAAATATATATTTTTTGTAATTGATAATTTAATGCATCATTTTAAAATCTTACTGATATTAAACTTTGTGTATGTGTAATTTGAGTTTCTCAGATTCATTCGCTATTATGTAAGATGTATTTATATCATAAAGAGATTGTATTAAAAAAAAAGATTTATACAGTGACTTATAATTCATGTTTTTAATTAAAAATTGTACTTTATATTTTTTAAGTCTCTCTGTCATTTTAATCCTGGCTCAAAACAAAATGACATTTTATTTATCCAGTATATTTAGATAGTAGCCACTGGAATTATTATTTCCATATGTTTTGAATGCGAGTCATTCCATCAGCCTCAGGATCCACAAGACAATAAAAGTAGTTTACAGAATGCAGATGCATGCAGGCTTGTGTCTCATAAACAACGAGAGAGGCCATTGTCTCATGGCATAAAGAAAGAACAAATATTCAAAGACTCACACTGTGTATCATAATGCTCAAAACAAGGTCTTGAATCGCAAGGTTGTTATTTGTATTTGGTTTTGTAGCTTTGCCAGATGGCTTGTGCGGGAAGAATTACCTCATCAAAAAAAAAGCTTGCTATCGACTCAGTTTATGGTACACCATGTCCTACAAAAATTGAGAAGAGAAATATCTGCTTTTTGCATGAAATGAACTGAAAGAGTTTGAAGACATGCATTTTAAATAATTTAAATAGCTCAGTGACTTTAGACAGAAAGATCTGGTGGTCAGGCTTGATGAGAGTTGATTGCGCTGAGAACGAAGCTGGGATTGCATAGAACTGTAGAGCATTGACAGTTCAAGATCCTGTTCTCAATTATTGTGGTGAGATCAGAAACACAGATTTCATTACGATTGAAGTAGAAAGTACATTATTGCCTTTCTCAGCCCGGATGATAAAAAGATGATTGTGGTTTTGTTTTTGCGGCATGTCGGGCCAAGCTTTGTTGAACAGGAACGAAACTAGATACACTATCTATGCCAGAGTAGCTCTAGAGTTAATCTCTAAATAAAGTGATCTTTTGTAATATATATATTTTTTAATCCAGTATTTTAGATATTTACAGTTCAGACAAAAAAGGAATCGTCAAGTGTCTCTCATTCTTTTTGCATTGGCTCATCTCCTTTGGAAACAGTGGGAGGTGTTTGAGCAGTGTTCAGACTTCAGAGCTTGGCCCTGAACGACAGGGTGATTGGCAGGTGATGAGCATGCAGGAAATGAGGCCCACATCCTATCTGGGTTGGCTCAGCGGTGTAGAAAAGACTCTTATTAAACTCGTTTAAACCCTGAACTCTCCAATTTGTTTAGCTATAATCTCAAAAAGCAAGCACATTCTTTTAGAAGGGGAGATGTATTGTTTTGTAGCATGAAACAAGTGATCCAGCTATTAAAACTAAATTACAAAGTTTCCAAGTTATTGTACCATCAATGACGCTGATACACTTTTACGTCTGAGAGTATTTTCTCTGTAGTGCTATGACTTAACGGGTTAGTTCACTCAAAAATGAAAATTCTCTCATTAATTACTTACCCTGATGTCATTCCACACCCGTAAGACTCTTCGTTCATCTTCAGAACACAGTTTAAGATATTTTATATTTAGTCCGACAGCGTATCTAAGTGTATGCACACTATACTGTCCATGTCCAGAAAGGGAATAAAAACATCATCCGAGTAGTCCATGTCTGACATCAGTTGGTTAATTAGAATCTATTGAAGCATCAAAAATACATTTTGGTCCAAAAATAACAAAAACTACGACTTTATTCAGCATTGTCTTCTCTTCCGCGTTTGTTTTCAAACCACAAATAAAGATTCAAACGGTCATGAATCAGCATATTGATTCATGATTTGGATCGCGTGTTAAACTGCCAAACTGCTGAAATCACGTGACATTGGCGATCCGAATCATGAATCAATACGCTGATTCATGACCGTTTGAATCTTTATTTGAGGTTTGAAAACAAACGCGGATTCATAACCGTTCGAATCATTGTTTTGAATTCGGCCCATCACTATATAAGTCGTTATTTAGTTTTTTGCGCACAAACTATTCTCACCGCTTCATAAAATGATTGTAGAATCACTGTAGTAAGATGGGCTTTGTAACGACGTCTTTAGTGCCTTTTATGGGTCTTGAAAGAGGAAATGACATTGGTGTCAGCCTTTCTGAGCCATCGGATTTCATCAAAAATATCTTTATTTGTGTCTTACGGGTGTCGAATGACATTAGGGTAAGTAATTATTGATAGATTTTAATTTTTGAGTGAACTAACCCTTTAAGTCCTGAAATACGGACAACGTCTGAACTGTTTCTTGCCATTAGCTTCTTGCAAACAGCAGGCGAAGACAATTACTTCTGAGTAACCTCGAGCTTGTGTTAAATAAATCACAGGCTGCCCACATTAGTTTGCACATTTGATGAGTAACTTTCTATCCTAATAAAGCTCACAGACACTACCATGGACATAAAACCCCATTCATCAGTTACGACTAAATATAAACCTCCAGACTGTTGTTATTCTCCCCTGAAGCGATCCAGAGCCCATAAAGTATGACCTCCTTCTCGTCTTCCAGCTGCGTGTGAGGGCGCAGAATTGCTTCCCTTTGATGACCTTAATATTTAATTTGCATGCATTATTGTCCAAAGTGGAGATTAGTGTGGGTGTGTTTGACTTCTGAGTTAATTCAGATGAATGTAAAATGTTTTTGCCCATGATTTCTGGCAATATTTTAGCAAGATACTAAAATATGAATTAATAAACCTAGCTTTTAAATACAGTGGTTTTCATGATGGAACCCAGAACCCAGGTGCAGAGCCATATCCGTTGCAGGATGACAATGTCAAGATTCATCAGGTTTAAACTCTGAAAGAATGGTTAGGAGTGAACATGAAGGATCATTTTCACACATGAATTGGCACCTCTTGAGCCCAGATCTTAAAATCATTGAAAGTCTTTGAGATGTGCTGGAGAATACTTTTCAGAGTGCTTGACTCTTGCATTGTCAATAGAAGATCTTGACCAAAAATTGATCCATCGAGAGGTGTGTACATTTTTGGTCAAGGTCTTGTAGCAGGAATGTTCAGATACAACGAAACTCTATAGAACTGATGCACAGTTAATGAACATTACTGAAAGATATTAAAAAGACATACTATAATAACATATGAATCACCATGACACAAGAATTTACCATACACATAAGACCTAAGATAATATCTAAATAATTCTGTCAGAACTGCAAGATAAATTGGAGCAGTAAGATTTTTTTGCAAGTTTTATTCATATAAAAGATTAATGTAGTGTTTTATTTATATGATTTGCTATGGGAAGTTTTTGGGGTATGTGCTGAAAAATGAAAACCACTTATAAGTTGATATTTATTGAGTCTTAAATGGAGTTAAATTAAGACTTAAATGAACGTAAAGAGTTGTGTGAAAAAAGGATGTGCTTCAGATACATTTCCCGTGCTACAGTAAACTAAAAATTAGCCATTGGGGCGGCAGTGGCTCAGTGGTTCATGTAGATTGTCTACAAACCGGAAGGTTGGTGGTTCGATCCCCGGTTCCACCTGACCAAGTGTCGAAGTGTCCATGAGCAAGACACTGAACCCCAGCTGCTCCCGACGAGCTGGATGGTGCCTTACATGGCTGACATCGCCGTCGGTGTATGAATGAGAGAGTGAGTGGGTTAATGTGAGGCAAGATGTAAAGCGCTTTGGATGGCCATAGGGTCTGTTAAAAGCGCTATATAAATGCAGTCCATTTACCATTTATTTACCATTAAACAAATATTTAAAAATACTGCTGTCTTTATGTTGTTTCTACATTAATTTAGAGATTCAAGTCCATCTATCCACCTTTTTCCTGAACGTGGAAGTCTTGCCCAACTCACAGCGGAATTATCCTTTACAATGTCCTCAATATGATAAAAGTGCACATATATACCTTTTATGGGGAGTATTTTACATGCTCATTTTTCTCTTGTCAACCTGACATAAAATGGAAGCATATGGCAGTATATACATAATTTTTTTTTCAGATTTGCTGTTGCTCACAAACATTTTTTTGGGTAATATTTTAGTAATTTAGTAAAAAGTTTTATTGCATCTATGGTTTAACATCCATGAAACCTTTCCATTCCACAAAATGTTGTTTATAGTGGAGAAAGGTTCTTTAGATTTTTTTGTTTAAATCTTTACACTAAGAAAAAAAAAAACTGAGACCCAAGACATGAACAGCACAGAACGTCACAGTTTGTCATCTCGTAATTACAGTAATTACAACATGGATTTAACGCAGCATAAGACCATCTCTGGTGAAGTGACACAACTGTCATCATAAGTAATTACAAAGGCGGATGTTGAACATCTGAATTTAACTACACACACACTATATTACAAAAGTATTGGGACACTCCTCCAAATCATTGAATTCAGGTGTTCCAATCACTTCCATGGCCACATATGTATAAAATCAAGCCCCTATGCAGAATGCTTCTACAAACATTTGTGAAAGAATGGGTCACTCTCAGGAGCTCAGTGAATTCAAGCGTGGAACTTTGATTGGTTGCTACCTGAGCAATAAGTCATTACTATAATTTTCTCACTACTAAATATTCCACGGTCATCTGTAGTGGTATTAACAAAGTAGAAACAATTGGAAACCACAGCAACTCAGCAATCAGAGCGCGGTCAGCGCATGCTGAGGTGCAGAAGTCACCAACTTTCTGCAGAGACAATAGCTACAGACCTCCAAACTTTATGTGGCCTTCAGATTAGCTCAAGAACAGTGCGTAGAGAGGAATGGGTTTCCATGGCTGAGCAGCTGCATCCAAGCTTTACATTACCAAGTGCAATGCAAAGCGTCAGATGCAGTGGTGTGAAGCACGCCACCACTGGACTCTATAGCATGAATACTAGTGACATATCACGCTTCTCTGTCTGGCAATCCGATGGATGAGTCTGGGTTTGGCGGTTTCCAGCCGAACGGTATTTGCCTGACTGCATTGTGACAAGTGTACAGTTTGGTGGAGGGAGGATTATGGTGTGGGGTTGTTTTTCAGGGGTTGGGCTTGGCCGAGTGAGTTTGGAGTGGAGGAACTTGACTGGCCTGCACAGAGTCCTGACCTCAACGTGACAGAACACCTTAGAATTAGAGAGGAGACTGTTAACCAGTCCTTCTCATCCTACATCAGTGCCTGACCTTACAAATGCGCTTCTAGAAGAATGGTCAAGAATTCCCATAAACACACAACTAAACCTTGTGGAAAGCCTTCCCAGAAGAGTTGAAGCTGTTATAGTTGCAAAGGGTGGGCCAACTCCATATTAAACCCTACGGATTAAGAATGGGATGTCATTAAAGTTCATGTACATGTAAATGTATTAATTTAATTAAATTTTTTTGTCCTTGTAGTACCTACTCAGAGACTATGCGATTTTTCAGATTCAGCTTTTATTTGTAGTTTTTACTGATTGTTGATTTAATGGGATAGGTCACCCAAGTTGATGTCTTGTCATTCAAAACCTATATGACTTCTATGGAACACAAAATAAGATATTTTGAAAATTGTTTTTTTTTTTTCTTCTTTCTGTTTTGTATACATGAAATGAGTCAAAACAAACAAAACATTTTTCTAAATATCTTCATTTGTGTTCCACAGATGATTGAAAGTCATACAGGTTTGGAATTAAATAAGGGTGATTAAATAATGACAGAATAAAATTTTTTGGCAGTTATAATCCTTTAAGCACTGACACCAGAGAGATTTAACCTCAGGATACTGACTGGTAGGCACAGGCAACCTTAATGCTTCAGTGAACCCTGGCCCAGTCAAGCTTCAGGGGAATAACCCCATTCTTGTGAAACATATGCATTCAAACAGACAGCATACAGTGGAGCTGGTTAAGGCTGCAAAGCGCCAATCAAGAAATCAGTCATTTTCTCCTTGTTAAGTTTGTCTAAACAGGTTGTAATTTCAGCATTCTTACTTTTGCAGTGTGCAATCATAATTACCAGTTTCCGTCTCGCCACTGAGCTTGGAATAGTAATTATTACATAGACAGACAGAGAACATTTCCACATAAACATGAGTGTGCTCCGAGGGAAATACAATGAAATGAAAAGGTGATGATGGCTTCCTATAATTCCAATATTGGCCGGCAGATGAGTACTGCATTAACATTTGGTGGTTAACGTTCATAACTCTTCGCTCTGCAGCATCACTTAACATTTCTATATTATTGCCACAAAGTCCTCTGTCTCACCTCATGTATATTTCATGAGTGTTGCTCTTTTCCTTACCATTTAGTTCTTTGCGGACTGCAAATACTGGGAACTGATGAGCAGGTCATTGTATGGGTAATTTTTAGGATAGGCTTGTTTTCAGATTTTCATTTTTCCATTTTCCACTCTAGATTCCTGTAAATTATCACTATAAATGGAGGCAGTTTGCTTATAATTAGATGTTTTTATTCCCCAGAATGACCCACTCCAACGGGAAAGAGTGCAGCAAAACAAAAAAGTCTTAACAGTGTCGCTGTTGCAAATAGCTGTGATATTGCTGTAATTGGCAAGTTATTGCGGAGACAGGTATAACAAGCTGTGTAACCGTAATGTAAAATGTACTAAAATACCTTTCTTATACTTTCAGTAATTGTTGTTTTTAAATAAATTTCAAGGCTAAAATATAAATATTACTTTCTGAGCCATGAACATCCAAGAACATCCAAGTTTGACCTGAAAAAAAAGGACTTTTCATAAAAAGGTCAAAATAACTGGATTTTTGAGTCTTCAAAAAATAAGGGTGAATTATGGAATTAAGCATTTTGACCAGAGGTAAAGTTGCCTTTTAATTAGAAGGTTTAAGTATGGGATGTACACTACCATTTCAGATTTTTTTTGTACCATTTCAGATTTTTTTTGTACCATTTGGAGTTGGTAGGATTTTCACAAAGGCTACATTTATTCAACCCAAAATAAAGTAATATTGTAAAATATTACAATGTAAAATCAATGTGTTCTATTTAAAAATATTTTAAAATGGCCATGACATGTTTTTTATTAGCTTAGAAATCTAGACACACCCTAGCGGCAGCAAATCTAATCTGCCGCAAGTGTAGTCTAGCAACTCTCAATACACTTCCGAGCTGTAAAAGCCAAACTCTGGTCGGGCCAATCACATCGTGTATAGAGTCGGTGGGCGGGGCTTAACATAATGACGGCCGAGTTGCGCTTGCGTGCTTCTAGTAAACACAGAACCTGGCGAACGGCGGTCTTTCGAATCAGCTTTGACCGCGACTCTGGAAGACTTGAAGTTAAGCTTTTCTCTGAGAAAAGAACAAAGAATGGCACAGAATACATTTTCCCTTTCTAAGAATGACTTCAGAGTTTTGCCGACCGGATACGGCGAAAGTTTAATCTATCAACTGCTTCACCTTCGTTGCTCTGGTTGGTTGTAGTGCTATCCAATTGTGTGCAGAGGGAGTTTGAAAGAACCCCCCCCCCCCCAGTTTTTTATTATTATTTACCTAATAATATGTACCTAATAAAGTTTTTATTTGCATAAATATATACAGTTGCAATCTGAATTATTCAACCCCCATGACCTGCAAGACATGTTGCTGCCGAGATTTGAATTTTATGAAAAATATTCAACAAAGACATCAGTGTACTATTATAGAAAGTTTATTACACATTTCCATGAGACCGTAAATTTGATTTAAGAAAAAAATCTAATTGCTAATTCATTCTGACCCTCTGTCTGAAATCATTTGTTTTTAAGGGGGTGTTCTTTTAAGGCATGACAGTAAATGGCTGCTGTTATGATTGGCTAAAGTCATTGCATAGGAAACAATATCAGCACCCACTCGCTAGGCTATATCACGTAAGTGGTTTAAAACATTATCCATGCAAAACTGTAATTTACAGACAAAGCATTATGCTAAACCATTCACTTCTTCCTGACGCTGGTATCCTTTTGAAGTCTCGGCAGAAATGAGCAAACGAGCTGTTTAAACAGGACGCGTCAGTGCGCTTTCATTTACTCTTCCAGTTGCCCTCTTGTCGGCAGACTCCAGCATGTGGAGTACATCAGAAAGTGCGCGGGAATCTGTGTACTGCATCCAGTGTAGATATTGTCAGTCATAGCTTCCGATTTGTTTCTGCCTGTGTGTGCCCACACTAAATGAGCTAAACACGGCGACACGTGCACAAAAAAAAAAAGCCCCATAAAATATTTTAGCATTACTCAATAATTAATTATACTTGGTGTTCGTTTTTCAAGAGTTCTGTCTTTCTTCCGTGCGATGGTGTGCTTGATGAATTAATTAAACAAAAGTTATTTGCATGTTGTAATGCTAAATGTAATGGTAAAACGATGTGTAGTACGACCAAAATCCGAGCTCGAAGCCCTTCCCTCGGACAACACGTCAAATACGCATTTGATTTTAAATTTACTCTCTATAAATTATATGTAAGTGTGTATTGGATACAATTAATTGAGAATATCTTCCTTTTTTTCCTGGGCGCTCGGGGGTTGAATAGTGAAAGTGTTGGCAATTGTCTGCCATTACGCGACTGAACATAAGTGGGCGGGCCTCTGGTGTGATGATTTTAAACTATTCGTTGATGTCTTCCCCTGGAGGCAGGCATATGCAAATGTATTTGCCTGTGTCGTATCATAAATCCCACAATCTAAACCAGCTGTTTTTGGAGCTTGATTAAAAAAATGCTTTATGTATAATGAAGAGGATGTTTTAATGGTACAAAGAGCTCTTATATGTTAAAAGATCAAGGCAAATTTTGTTTCCCATGTCACGACCCCTTTTATTCCTTATTGCAAAGCTGAATATTTAACATCATTACTCCAGTCTTCAACTCCATATGATCCTTTAGAAATCATTCTAATATTCTAGGTGGGTGAAACATTTCTTATGGTCAATGTTGAAAACTGTTGTGATGCATATTTTCAGGATTTTTTTGTACCGACCCTAAACTTTTGAATGTAGTCGTGTATTGTTTCCTATGCAACACTGACTTTGAATTTGCAGACACAAGTTTGTAAGCATTAATAATTAATATTATTTTATGAAAGATCTGTGCTTTTATGGAATAGAAAAAGCCTCTTAATTTTAATCTCTAAAGTTCTACACATAAATTTTTACTCAACAACCCACAACATGTATCAGAACGACTTTTAATACAGACACAAAAATATGTTTTAAATGAAAAATATTTATTTATTTATTTTATAAAAATTTATATTTTAGTAAATACATATTTGACTAACTGAATAGAGCAAAAACATACACACACTATTTTAGATGGCAGTAACCAGTTTAATCCGAGCACTTTGATCTTGTAGGGCACAGCCGACCACTTCCTCCTTTCGCCTCAGTTAGCAGATGGAATGAAATACAAATGGTAATACTCGAGCCATTTAATTGAGGGCACTATTAGATTATGTACGGTACAAACTTTGCGCGAAGCCTGAAGTTGTTCCAGTTGCTGACGCTAGGAGCTGTCCGCGGTACTGAAACGGCTCGACTCAGTCTGAGAGGTGCTGACAGAAATTGAACATTCTCTGGCTCTCCTCCGTTCACAATTATAAATCTGACCAGAGCTCCCGTCTCGCGCAGCGACCTCGTTCCTCACGGCGCGTGCGGCGGAGGTCTCGCGGAACGTTTGTGTCCTGCTCCTCTTTAATAATCGGAAAGTGTTTTAATACAAGGACATATTCTGTGAAAGGAACCCACTGCCGCGAGCATGAACTCGACAAGAAATTACAAACCAAACATGGTCATTCTGATTCTGGCCGTATTTGCTGGTGTGGGGATGACACGAGGGCAAGGTAAGAATTCATATTTTCACATTCTAAACATTAGAAATACTTGTTCTGCTGTCCACGCGATTAGCGTTAGAGGATACGCGCAGCTCCTCAGACCCCGTCGGGTAGATGATGTGAGCGCGAGACCCATTTCTCACTGTATTGTACATTTGTTGGCGGAGGGGAAAAAACTCCGGTTTGAGAAAACATCTTTGTCGAGGAGGTTATTTAAGACGTTTCACTAGTACTTTGGTTGCACGCGAGCAGAAATATGTTCTCTCAATAACACATCGCAGAGCAGATGGACTCGTAAGTCACAAAGTAATCGGCGTAATTATGATAAAGCACGCATAGGATGGACAGCACAGCGCGTGACAGTGTACATTTTATTTGCTTTGCGCTCATATTTAATATTTTATTTAAAACATTGCGTGTGTTTTATTCCAGCCCGAGCTCAATGTTCCAGTCTCTCGTTTTCTTTTTTCACGTGTAATAGCTGTTTGTTCTCATTTAGTTTTATGTAACATAAAGTTAGTACGCATGGTAGGCAGATTTATCTTTGGTTGGATATTTCTCATCGGTATATTAAATATGATTATGTACAACTTGGTGAAAACTTTGAGGTTCAACAGGTTTTTAATTTGGGGGTCACAGTGTTGTGTGACTAAGGAACATTGTTTTTCTTTTACGCTGATTTAGAAATGGAATATACTTTCAGTGATGATAATTCACCTTTATTTTTTCACTGTAACCGCTGTAAATTGCATTTTACTTAATGTAAAAATCAATACATAGGCTTTTATTTAAATCTCAGAGAGAGAGAGAGAGAGAGAGAAAAGATTATGTAGCTCTAAACTGTAGGCCTATGTTTCTTTACACCACACCATTGGTATAATAAGTGAGTGACATTTGTAGAGTGTTACATGTTTCATTTCTAGTATTTGTCACTTAAATGAGAGGACATAACACTATAACAAACTCTCTCACACACACGTAGTGTTTCCATGTTTTATGGGGACTTTCCATAGTGGTTTTTATACTTTACAAACTGTATTTTCTCTCCCCCTACATTGCCCCTGCCCCTAAACCTACCCATCACAGAAAACATTCTGCATTTTTACTTTCTCAAAAAAAAAAAAATCCCTCTATGATTTATAAGATGTTTTCCTCATGGGGACCAAAAAATGTCCCCACAAGGAAAAGGATTTCGGATATTGCCATCTTTGTGGGGACATTTTGTCCCCATAACGTAGGGATTACCAGCCCACACACACACACACACACACACACACACACACACACACACACACACACACACACACACACACACACACACACACATTGCCACTTGACATTGGTGTCTCAACATATGCATTAATATTGAAGGTTACATCTGTAGAGTAGTGCATGTTCATCATTTAAACACTGATTTAAGTTTACACAATATATAATACTAAGTGCTGTAGCTCTGCAGTTTGCTGTATATGCCATAGCTCACTGAAACCTGCTACAGTCGTTTTCAGGCACAGTGTAGTCCATGTTGCACTTCATTTTCACTCAAAGCTGTTGTACACCGCTACCTCAGAGCTCTGTGTTGTTTTTAGCTTTTGTCTGACAATTCCCCTCACTCTTTTTGTCTTACTGTAAAAAGCTCTGTGAGCAATACAAGGGATAATCCTGTGTTATTTTTCAAGAGCAGCTCCATGCAGTATTCTTTTGAGAGATGCGCAGCAATCTATTTTCTGTGTAAATATTCTATCTTTAAAAATGTAAGAAACAACAGGAATCTTATTGGGTGCCAAGCCAACCAGGTTATGTTTTTAAATGTATGCTTAATTTCCGTCTTGAAGTTCTTCCGATTCAAGAGCGCTTTTACACTTTTACTCATCTGTCAGTTTCTGCGACGGAGACGCTTGCAAAGCAATCGTCTTACAAGCTCCTCATCATTCCAGAACAATCTTTCATTTGCAAATGTGATATGTTTCAGTTTTAGGTGGCAAATTGCTCTTCATAGTTGAGACTGATTGAAAGAATCTGAGGTTTTTCATCCCGTCTCTTGTCTCAGACTCATCTTGCCAGTCTTAATTGCGTCTCGCGCTGTATTGATTATATATTGGTGATTGGAACATTGATCTCTTATGCTATTGAGTGTATGAGCGTTCAGTCACCTTCAGGACGGGTGTGATGAGGCTTCAGGGCTACGCGCTGAATGGCTCTTACCTTGAAAAGCACTCTGACTAATGCACAGCTCCATCATTCCACACTGAGCACAGACAGCAGGCTAAAAGCAGGGCCCACCACTCACAAATGGATGATGGGCTATACAAGAAACGCAAGGTCAGCGGGTCAATTTGCTCGGATCTGCGCTGTCCTGCTGTGATAGACGCAGATGTAAATACATATTTAGTGGCTGCGCACCAGGAAACCCACCGGAAATGTTAATGTGTAAAAAATCTGTGAATCATGTAACGGATGTTTTGACCAAAGCAAAGGTGCATTAGCAAGTACAAATGTTTTTAAATGAGATTCACTGGTGTATAGACACCCTCACGGCTCCCTCATGGCATTGTGAGTAAAATGAGATTGCAGTGGTTAAATTTGTGATGTAGAGCAGTTTCTACAATACATACCGTAGCTCATCTAAGCATATGGTACATTTTCAAAGTCTTTGACATGCAGCGGCATGTATAATTCAATGAATGTTGATTTGCATGCACAATGGACAGAAAGCTAGAGTGCGTTTGTCATGACAGAGCTGCTGGTGTAAAGATGGTGTAGGAACCTTTACCAGCTTCACCAGCTGCTTCTCTGTAATGCAGTTAAGATTTTAATGGAGCTTCATTTTAGAAACTGCTGCAGAATGGTTTCATTTACAAATTTACACTTTGACGAAAATCTCTTATTTGAAATATTTGAACAGAGGATGGAAAAAAGACATGATGATAAAAATTAGGGAGGCACATATTTATTCTACAAAATAAATTCATACTTCCAACATGACTTTTGAAGTTGTTAACACGTTGCTATATAAGGACTGTGGTGGTTTTATCATTCATCAAACATAAACTTGCATCATTGTGGTAGATTAAGTCTATATTCATACTGATTATTTATCGCTATTATTATTTTTTTAATTCAAAATGTATTCACTTTTATATTTCCCTTATTTTTACATTTTATCATTATCTTGAATTAAGAATTGAACGATGTTAACTGTACTTTTTATCCAAATTTTAAACATAAACGATGAATATTCATACCACATATTATAATGGTGTGATGCCTAAAATCTATTTTAGGCATCAGCATTTAAAATTATGATTACATTTTTTGTGTTTATTTTATTCATTGTTTTAGTCAAAACACTGAATTGTAACATCTGCCATTTATTGGTTATTGGCAATAACATAAACAAATAACAGCCAGTATTGTATCTGAATTTGTGCATTTCTAATATAATTATTAAAAAGAGGGCTACGTTGCCCAGCATTGTAAAAAGTAAAAGGACTGAAATAGTATTTTCTTGTAAAACACACAATATTTTTTATTTGCAACTTTAAAAAAAACATTTTTACAAGTCTTACAATGTTTGTCTCATTCATCAAGCATGTAAACTCACATCGTTGCAGTCCATATTTAGCCACTTTTTGGCAAACACAGCAGCATTAAAATCCACATTTGAGGAATTGCTATAGTGCCGAAAGGTCTCAGAGCAGCCAAAGTAGCAACACAGTCGTCTGAGCCACTGTCCGTGCTCTGGCACTGTGTAAGATCAGACATCCACTGAGAGAATAAGAGTGTCAGTGATGGGTCGTCTTAAACACCGTACTAGTCAACCCAGCTGAGATCAGCCCTCGAGGTGGGTGAGTGCCACAGCCTGACTCCATTACCTGAAGCACCAGGGGGAGGGTTCGACCCCGCTTCCTCCCAACACATCTCATCCTGCTCCGATAAGCCATTAGGCTCGCACCCTGTCTTTTAGGATCAAGCAATATCACTCAATCAGCAATTTATCAGTGCCCTGTGTCGGCCCAGGCAGTGCTGGAGAAGAAGGATGGAGGAGGGAGTGATTGTCAGTTTGACCCCTTGACCCCCACACACACTCGGTTCGGTAGGAGCTATGAGGTGGAGCGTCTGCTCTCCGAGTCTTTATTACGTCCCTGATAAATGAGTCGGCCGCCGGGCTGGATGGCCTCCTATGGCCACACTGGCAGACCTGCCACTCCTGTAATGCTGATGAATGGTCAGTTGGGACAGCACTCCGCAGACAGTACTGCTGGGAGAAATCTGGATGCTGCCAGGGTTCCCAGCCTCCTGCTGTCAGCACAACTGGCACATACACACCATGGCCATTTCTTCCAAGGAGGCAAGTGAGGCAGTGCCTCCTTAAAAGAGCATCTACAGTACAAACATAAAACAAAACGTGGATAAGCAAAGGTGACACTATTCAGCAGCGACACCAGTGATTTGAAGGGTTAGTTCACCCAAAAATTTAAATTCTATCAATAATAAGTAATTATTAATAATTACCCTAATGTTGTTTAACACCCGTTAGACCTCCATTCATCTTCGGAACACACATGAAGATATTTTTGTTGAAATCCGATGGCTCAGACAGGCCTTCAATGTCATTTCCTCTCTCAAGACCCATAAAAGGCACTAAAGACGTTGTTACAAAGCCCATCTCACTACATTGGCTCTACAATTATTTTATGAAGCAACGAGAATAGTTTTTATGTGCAAAAAAACAAATAAAGACTTGTATAGTGAAGGGCCGGTTTTAAAACAAAGTTTCAAAAGTTATTAATCAGTTTATCGATTCATGATTCGGATCGCAAGTGTCACGTGATTTCGGCAGTTTGACACGCAATCATGAATCAATACGCAAAAACTATTCTCGTCGCTTGATAAAATGATTGTAGAATCACTGTAGTGAGATGGGCTTTGTAACGACATCTTTAGTGCCTTTATGGGTCTTAAGAGAGGAAATGACATTGGTGTCAAATGAAGGCCTTTCTGAGCCATCGGATTTCAACAAAAATATCTTCATTTGTGTCCCGAAGGTGAACAGAGCCTAATGCCGTTCGACACCTTTAAGACCTAAGTAATTAATGACTGAATTTAAATTTTTGGGTGAACTAACCCTTTAAGTTGCAGTGTACAGTATGTAACATTAATGGTGTATATTCTTCGAGTTTGGTGAAGAATAAATGGGGGAAACACCACGTTAGAGGATGCATTGGCTCAATTGCGCTATGATTGGCCTATAGTGCTGTTTAAGTAATAAAGCCTCTCATTTTCATATGTTTTCCACAGCCGCACAATGGTCTGAATGGATAAACATTCAGACATAGAGGTGTTAATTGGAAGACTAATTATAAAGAAAACAAATAAGATATCACAGCTTTGTCACATCAAAACTTGAAATGAATTGAAAATGCAACCTTTAAGGTTTTTTAGTGGCCAATTAGCTTTCCCAGGTTAAATTGTTTGTGTGTGTGTGTGTGTCCATCATGACACCTGCATCTCCTGCAGTGTTTATGAAGATCCAAAAATAATTTGAAAATTTGAAAATGTAAATTAAAAAACTAATTTTTTTTGATAGTGCAAGTAAAGTTATTTAACCTGGAGAATGTGTTAACATTAAATGTAACTGGCACATTCATTTACATGTGAAAAATGCTACGTGCCACTGATATGCACACACAATACTTCCTGTGCTACATGACCTCTTACCATCATATTGTAACTAACCCACTTAAAGAGTATTTGAAGTCCTGTTGTAGCGGCTACATCTGAACATCTGTGCAACCGAGATGATCAATGACTTTGTCAGGCTTCCAGAGGCCAGATGGTAAAGATGGAAAAGTAGGGAGTTCAGATGTAGAGATGGGATTGAAATAACGCGATTGCCTTACTGAACTCGTCGTGCTATAATAGTACTGGGCTATATGCGGATGAGAAGAAGGCATAATGTAGCTCAGGAGTCTGACAGGCTTGAGTCTAATTATAAAGCGCGTATTTTTGCAGTCTAGTCTTTATGTTTGCTCTTGACCTGAATATGCCATAGTCTATATCTTTTCCTAATGATTCCCGTGCGGTTTTGCAATGCAACAATGCTCTTAGACACACATCGTGCTTGCTTGACATAAAAAAGGTTTGAAAATGTTTTTGGCCATTTTTGCCGTTTTCTCCATTACCCCTGATAAAAATGTGAGACCTTCCTGTGGCTCTCTCGTCCTTTAACCCACACTGTATGCGTGTTTGTCTTTACGGCCCGTTTTAATCTCTGGCCGTGGCAGGAGCATGGGGTGTAATGGTTCTTTATGTGCTTGTCCTGCCCCTTCCATAACTCAACCCGTCCCGTTTTTTTATATCATGTTCGGTATTCTAAGAAGCACATTATGGTTTACAATTTAATTCAGTCTTGTCCTTCTCCAGAAAATGAATGGGTGCAAATTGCCAACGAGAGCATGTTTTATAGATTAAACCTCTTATTAAATAAATCCAGAGTCTTATTCATAGCTGATTGAATTCATGGACCCCCTCCCCCAGCTTTTATTATACACACACGGTTATATGTCAAGGGTGGCGAGATTATGTTTGCATAGATTAACCGCAGATGGCAGATGTAATATGAGACGGACAGATTTAAACTGAAATAATCAGATACATTAAACTTAAATAGATTTTGAAATGTTATATTAGATATCATGTTAGGTATCAAATATGGTGTCATTTTGTGTTTATGTAGAAAAATCTGTAAAACAGGGCTCCAGACTGACTAAAATGCCCTTTTATCGAGATATCATTGTGTGCATGAGCTGCGATGTCCTAGCCTAGAAATCTAGACGCACCCTAGAGGCAGCAAATCTTAATGTGCTGCGAGTGTAGTCTAGCAACTCTCCATAGACATCCGAGCTGGAAAAAAACCTCTGGTCAGGCCAATCACATCATGTATAGAGTTGGTGGGCGGGCTTAACATAATGACGGCAGAGTTGCGGAGGTTCCGCTGGCTTCTTGTAAACAAAGAAGCTGGCTAACGGCGGTCTTTTATATCAGCTTTGGCCATGACTCTGGAAAACTTGGAGTTAAGCTTTTCTTTAAGAAAAGAACAAAGAACGGCACTGAAATCATTCTTAAGATGGGAAGACTGGTTCAGAGTTTTGCAGACCGGATACAGCGAAAGTTTAAAGGGTTAGTTCACCCAAAAATGAAAATTCTATCAATAATTACTTACCCTAATGTCGTTCGACACCTGTAAGACCTCCGTTCATCTTCGGAACACAAATTAAGATATTTTTGTTGAAATCTGATGGATCAGAAAGGCCTTCATTGACACCAATGTCATTTCCTCTCTCAAGACCCATAAAAGGCACTAAAGATGTTGTTAAAATGTCCATCTCACTACATTGGCTCTACAATAATTTCATGAAGCGGCGAAAATTAGTTTGTGCGCAAAAATAAATTAAAACAACGATATATATAGTAATGGACCGATTTCAAAGCAAAGTTTCGAACGTAGTGAATCGTTTCATGATTCGGATCGCCAATGTCACGTGATTTCATCAGTTTGGCTATTTGACACGGGATCTGAATCATGAATCAATAAAAATCTGATAAAGTGATAAAGTGACCTTATGTTATGAAGCAGTTCTTTTTGAAGAGTCAGTTAAAAAGTTTCGTGTAACATTTAGTTTGTGATTTGAATCATATTCGTTTGGTGAATTATTTCATGGAGTCATTTTTATATGAGAAACATTTATATTTAGTAAGCAGTTTGTACTAGTTTTGTGACTCATTAAGAGGTGTTCACAACTGACTCTTTCACTGAGTCATGAGTCATTTGTGGATTACGTCCGATTCTAAATGTACCAGGAATCATTTTTGTGACGTATAAAGTTTTTGAGACTTTCAGTTAGTCTGTTTAGTGACTTCTTTTTAAATGGCAGTGTATAAATAAAGATAGATATTCACAGCAGATTTTTGTTTTGTATAAATTAATAATAATATTTTGATATTCATATTTGTATAGACTCATGCTATTGGTTAATGTTAGTACAGAAGTTCAAATTGTAAGTTTGAATCAACCGTAAGGGAGACTTTTTGGAATCATAATACTTTTACATTTTTGGGGGTTGAAAATTTAAAAGGAAAATTCTCTAACAGGCCGAATGGAGATTGAGCGAATCTGTAATTTGGCTCCTGAACGTTGCCAATAACTCAATAGTCATTTTGTTTTTAGCCGTAGAAAATATATATTGCAAACACGTTCAGAGACTTCAGTTTGTGTAATATCCAGTATTTCCTCTCTGTTTGAAAAGTGACCTTTGAGTGTGTTTGGGCTTTAGACGTAAAATATGTCTTTACTGCCATTCCAAAACCTAGCTGAAGGGCCCCCAAATGTTTTGAGCCGCTGATAAACGACAAACTCCCTCTATCCCCCCCATCACCCCCACCTCCGCCTGTCTCTTCTGCCGAGGAAAAGCAATTTGCTCTCGGTGATCCGATGCAATCAGTTGTGCTTCATGGCTTTCAAAAAAAAAAAATCAGAAAAAAAGCAAAAATAAACAGAAGGGGGAGGGGGAAAAAACTTGCGAGAGAGGGACATCACTATTAATTAAACCACACGCAGCCGAGTTCTGATGATCATGTGCAGGAACTGCAAATATTCAACACCTGTTTTTTGATTACCAGTGATTAACCTATTGCAGTGTGCCTCAGACTCTCATCAAGAGCCATTCAGTGCATGAAGACTCTCCTTAAACTCTCCTTTTCACAGCGCTCGCATGGAAATGAGTGTTATTGTGCCTGTGTGTCTGCCCCTCCTTTAGGACAGAAGTTGTGAATCAGGCTTTGACAGTTTCCAGGTGCCGAGGCGATGGTAAAGCTTTAACACGCGCTCTCTCTCTCTTTCCTTCTCTCTACCATAACAGTCTCTGAGGCATGGCTGACGGTTCCACAGCCTTGTGAAGTGTGTATCCCAATTGCTTTTTTTCCCCAGCGCTGCTTCTCTCGGGTTGTGTTCGTTCGCTTCAGAAGCCCTTTTGCGTTTTGCCATGTGTGTGTATATATGCCTTTTCCCCTTTCGCTCCTGCTCCTCATCTCACTCAAGAGCTTGTCTGATGCGCTAAACATCTGCCGTGCTCAAAAGCACCTGCATGCCCGCTCAGCCTCTGTATTCTGACAAGCTTCCACTTCATTTGATCTCCACTTCCACAGTTTTTTTTTTTTTTAAACCCGAACTGTATATTATTGAACAAGCAGCTCACGTCCTGAAATGATTACGCCTCTCCAGTAGGGCAGGTTACGAATGGCCACCTCCCCATCTGCAGCAGTCTTGATAGCAGGAAAAACTCACTTTCTGTTTCAATACTGCTATTCAGAGTCTGTGCTGTCCTTTCATTTAGATTTCTTCCCTTGTCCAACAAGACGCACAGCTGGGGTCCCACCAAAGCCGCCGGTGACGCCTGTAAAGAGACTGTGGGACATTAGTGGGATCCTATTAATTTGTAACTCCACAATAAAGGCTTTCAAGGCACTTGAGGGGAGGAAGGAAAGCTGGTGGATATTCATTACAAATCAATGAGCCAATCTTCCATGCCATCGGCTGGTGTCCACTACTCTATTTTTCAGCCCATCTCCGTTTGGCTTATGCTGGTGATGTATTGCACTCATAAATTGTGTGCTTCTTTGCTTCTGGGTTTTATGTTAGCAGTATTGATGGATGGACAGAGAGTCCGCTGATCTCTGATCTGTGAGATTGATCCAGACCTTTGCTTCACCTCTCTCCTTCCCTCCCCTTGTGCAAAAAAAGTACATTTTAGCATAATATAAAAAAGAAGTATGTATTATGATTATACGTAACTGTGATAGAATATACTTAACTGCAAACTAAATGTAATGCTTTTGGAGAATTAATTTTATGAAATGGTTTATATTAAATTATAAAATGGTTTATATTATAGTTTGAAAATTCTGTTACAATAATTTGAACCTAAAGGGTTAGTTGACCCAAAAATGAAAATTATTTCATTAATTACTCACCCTCATGGCGTTGGACACCCGTAACACCTTCGTTCATCTTCAGAACACAAATGAAGATATTTTTGTATGACAGCGGATCTGCGTCATATTCTCGCGCATGCGTCGGGTTCACGTCAATAACTTGGTTGATAAAGTCGTTATTTTGATTTGTGCGGACAATAACTATTTTCGTCACATTGTAAAATTATTGTACAGCCACTGTAGTGAGATGGACTTTGTGTTTAGTGTCTTTGTGTCTCGTGAGTGAGACTGTACTGAATGCCAATGGAGGCCTTTCTGAAGCCTTTCTCAGTCATCAGCTTTCAACAAAAATATCTTCATTTGTGTTCTGAAGATGAACAAAGGTCTTACGGGTGTCCAACGACATGAGGGTGAGTAATTAATGAAATCACTTTTATTTTTTTCGACCCACTTAGTCACATTTTTTGATGTAATTTCATAATTTATTGTCTTTGAGAAATGGTTGATATACTGCCAAATGTACTGGCAAGCATTCACAGTAAACTAAAATATACTAATGTAATTTATATTAACTTTTATGTCATATATTTAAATACACATTTAATTGTAATGAGGAAGTAGCAATTTAGTACATTTTAATATGTAATATCTGCAACTTTTAATTTGACTTTATAAAATGCACTTTATTGTACATTTACATTAACTTTATTGTAATATTGTACATAAGTGTGATACGAAATGTACTTTTAATTATGCTTAAGTGTGTTTTTATTCCATTAGTATTATATTATCTGGAAGTAAAATACAAGTGCACTTTCAGTAGTTAAGCACACATTTTTTTCACAAAGGTCATCACAGCAGTTATTTCACAATGAGGCTGGCCGGAGTGAGAGGTGGGTAAAAATAAAGTAGAAAAAAAAGGTGTAACATGGATGTGGATGCCGTCTCCCAGGCCCTGCCTCCGTATATCGATTTATTAGTCAGAGTAAAGCAAACGGCGGATCCGCTTGTTCTCGTCCCTCCTGGACTGGCAGACTGTGTACACCTGGTTAATTGGGCCTGGCGTCTGTGGCGCATGCAGAACCACAGGCTCTCCGCCACAATTAAGTTTCCGACAACCTTCCCGTCCCTTCCCTCCGTTTGAAGTGCCAGCTCCCATCTAGGAGCTACTTCATCTAGAGCGTTCCCCAGCAGGGTGCAGCAGTTAGGGAGACGGCAGGTAATCACCAGAGGAGCATTTGGAGCGGAGCGGGAGTGCATCCTTGGTTTCTCCGCATCAAAGCATCGAACAGAACGTGTCTTAGCATACAACCTATTTATGCGGACACTGTTGTGGGTAATAAGAGTGGGAATTTGCTGGAAAAAAATTATAACTTGGTACAGAGATTTTCAAACTTTTTGTTGTCAAGGATCTCCTCCCTAATGTATATTGCTACGGTATAGTGCATGCCATACAAAAGTTTGGTGTCTGTCATTTGTAATGTTTTTGAAAGATGTCTCTTAAGCTTAACAAAGCTGCATTTATTGGATATTTGATATTATTTTTATATTATCAAATGTAATTTATTCATGTGATAGTAAAGCCAAAGTCTTCAGTGTCACAAGATCCTTCAGAATCAGATCTTTCTGATTTGGTGCTTAAGAAACATTTGTTTAGATTATAATGTTAAAACATTTGTGCTGCTTAATATTTTTCTCTGAAACTTGAGTGTATTTTAAAAAAAAGGTTTTATTTGAATTTTTTTATGAATTTAATGCATCCTTATTAAATTAAATATTTTATTTTAAAAAGGGGTGAGTAAATGACTTTTTTTTTCTGCCCTAAATGAACATGATACATTTTTTTTTCTATTAAAATCAAATTACTATTGCCATGAATACTAGAAAACTGTACAAACTGCAAATTTGTGAGGGCATCAGCCAAACTCCCATAGAAAGGAGGTGTGTTAGTGCCGAAAATAATAAAATACAAATGTATTTTAAATGCATAATGACATATTTTAGTGTTTTTTTTTTTGTCTCTGGTTAGGCTGGATCGCAGATGGTTGGTAAATGAGACCCAGGTTTCAGTGCTGAAATATTGTATGTAAAAACAGTTTAGTAAATCCACCCCAAAATATCTATAAATACATAAGTTGCCAGCCACTCACTGGGATTTCAAAATGTTGGATCATCTATGCGACACAAATGATATGTCATTAGTTGTGTTTTTCTACGGAGAGGAAGAGAGAAAGGGGGGGATTTGAACTAAGCTAGCATGGGTGATGGCAGACCTCAAAGTAATTTCCCTCCCATCACATTTAGCATTTACCATAAAGTCTCTCATTCCCCATAAAGGACTGATTGATGGCTTGCCAGGGATTGTGCCTAGCATGCACCCCCAGCGCTTAAGGATATTCAAATCGCTTTGTGCCCTTGCTCTCACAGGCCTCGCACTAGCAGGATGATTTAAAGGTGGTAACAAGATGTGCTCCAGGGCGCAAAATATTGAACACCATCAACGATGCAGCGACTGAACAAAATGCCTGTCAGTTAAAACAAGTTATTAGATCACAGGCGAAACCGCTCTTCTCTTGCATATAAATCCTGCCCTCTGCTCCCATATCTATCACGCAGATGAAGCAAATCCCCGAATGCACTACTTTTCTCTGCATTAATGTGTATTTACTTAGAAGATAGAAACCATATTGTGTGCTAGCACAATGCAGAGATGATTCATCCCTCTAAACTCTTTCAAAAATAAATACCTTTCAAAGTCTATTTTCACTCCTCTATATAGTCCTTTTCTTTAGACTAAAGTAATGAGCATTCTGCTGTAGGCTGTGGATAGAGCTCGTTCTGCGGAGCTCTAGCTAATGAACTTAGTCTATGTACTGAGCCTGTGTCAGACCCTTAAGAGTCCCAGACATTTCCATAATAAAGATAAATCATGCAAATCTGGAGTGTTTGCACAGGACCCCGTCGCTGTGAATAACTTCGCTCATTATTTACCTTACGTTGTCGGGAACGACGCCGCATCGCACCCAAAGCAAAATAGATGGATTTCGAGTTATTAAAGTAAGACAAATTTCCTGACGTACGGTGTTAACACACAGGTTTAAAAGCAAAATGTTGAAGGATAGACTGGACCAAGGCTTCGAATGGCTTTAATCTGACAGTTCTTCAGTTAGTTTTCTCCTACTGTGAAACACTGTGGCACGGAAGCACTAACAGCCTTGGTTGTAGCATTGGCTGCCATTTATGGTTCTAATGATTACAGCTGAACACGTCTTTTGTGTTTGCAAGTGTCAGAAGTTTTTGGGAGGCAACACATCATTGAGCATACTAGGAATAGCAAGGGTTTTATGTTGTGTAGGAGATAGCAGGAAACAGGAGATGGGTGAATGACGTTATTTGCCCCTTACCGAGGCCATATTAACTCGGCAGGCAGTGCAGTCTGTGAAGGAGCAGATGTGAGACTGGAATAGAGCAAATGCTCTGCACTGTACAACCAGCTGCAGCGTGGTGAGCCCTGATTGGAGCCTTTTCTGCTTTAGAGCACTTATTCATTGATTGATTGATGCATTCAAACCCAGCCGTTCATAATGGGCACTTTTTTCTGCTTCCCCTGTGAGGGATGTGCGGTTCCTGAAATCGATTGTTGAAATTTTTGGCTGTAAGAAGGGACAGATCTTGGACAGTCAGTGTGGGCAATTGTTTGCCAATTTAATGTTTCTTAATTAGCTTATCAGTGGTTTTGAAATATCCATTTTGACAGACAATATGTATGCATCTTTAATAGTGATGTTTGTTTATTATTAGGGGTCAAGCAACAAAGGTGCTTAGGCACCTAGTGTAATTGATGGCGTTCTTCTTCTTCTTCTTATTATTATTATTCTTCCGCTCACAAGTCTATGGCAGCCCATAGAACCGTATGGTAAAAAGTTGTGAAATTTGGCACACAGAGAGAGGATAGTCCCAACTGTCACTATAGCAAATTTTGAGTCTTTAACTCAATCCCTGTAGCGCCACCACCTGTCCTAATATGCATTATTATTCTAATAACTTTTTAACCATAAAGGCTAGAAATACAATGACCTTTTCTTGATTCATTGGCTCAAGCCGGTTTGAATACACTCTATGATGAAATTTTCTCGCCATTTTTAATTTTCCAAAAAAACTACCTTTTCGAACTCCTCCTAGGCCGTTACTCTGATTTTAACAAAATTTACCCAGATCATCTTCAGACCATGCCAACAAAAAGTTATCAAATTCAAGTTGATTTGTCGAATCGTTTTTGATAAACGTGCGATCAAATTTTCTGTAGCAGTTGCAAAAATACACTTAAGGCTGTATCTCTGCAATGCTTTATTGTATTCAAACCAAACTTGGTAAATATGTCATCACAAGCATGAGGTGAAGTGACCTACAGCGTTTCGGTGCAGTGCCACCTATTGGTCCGGAGATTTTTAAAAAAAAAAGGCTATTTTGGCTTATAACTTCTGATGGGTTTGTCCAAAAATCATCAAAGTGGTCTTGTTAGATTCGGGACGTCATGCAGAGTCGACAAATATCCAAATATCCCATATCAACTATTTTGGGCATCTGCCATTTTGAATTTGATCTAAAAATGCTGCATTTTACAAATGCATTAGCATATCGTTACGAAACTTGTTGTGTGTCTTCTGCATCATGCTCTGAAGGTACTCAAAAAGTTTCGGGGCAGCACCACCTTGTGGTCAATTTTTTTTAACCAAAATATACAAAAAGGCTAATAACTTTTGAATAAATTAGCTCATTATAATGAAACTTGTCCTAATACATTCATTGGCTACTGCTGAGAACATAGGAAGTTTTCCCAATAAGGCAAAATTGATATCTTTCCTCCTTGTTATTAGTTAAAAACCTACTTTTTCAAACTCCTCCTAGGCCGTTTGTCGAATTTTCACCTAAATTGAATCGTATCATCTTCAGACTATTCCGACAAATTTAATTGATTTCACATCAATAGATGAAATAGTTTTTGTTTAACACAGCAACGAAGCTGAGGCATGATGCCAAAATGACTCTTAAGTTTGTATCTCTGCAAACTTACCAAACTGTGCATGTGTCATTGTCACCTCACTCTGACCACACCACATTCATTTGGTCACCGCGCCAACTATTGGTCAAAATTGATACATTATTAAATCTTTATTTTTTACCTAATGTATAATTGTATATCTGTTTTGTCTCAGCTTATGTTAATAGGTCTTTAATGGTTCATTTTTGCAGCTGGTCACTCCCAGCCATGTTGGCATGTCTCATTTTCTTCTTTGCGCTTGTCCACGTAATTGCTGCTTGCAGCTATATTTTTAGAAGTTGAATGCATTTCTCAATGGCATCTTATCACTGAACTGCAAGTAAGCCATTTCTAGGTTGTTTCTTCCTAAAAGCACTTTGAAAACTATACTATCATGACAGATTTTTTTTTTGCGTGTTTGGGACGGGACTATCTGTTGTTTGAAAGCAGTATATTTGCATGTTTGGTGGCAAATCAGATTTCAAGGTTTTTATATTTATATATAATTATATTATTAGACAACTGTATTATTTTCCTTTGCTTGTTTTTTGCCTATAACATGAGGATAATTGTCACGTTAATGCAAATTTGAATTGAATTGTAATAAGAATATCATAGATATCAAAATTGATTTAGAAAATTTGGTAGAATGGCCTTTTTAACACTTTAGAAAACATTTTTTTTTTTTTTTTGTATTCAGGAAAGGCAAGGCAACTCTCGGTTTGGGGGTAAATAAACAAAATGGCTGACTCTTTTTCTGTGCTGACAGACTTGGAGGTCAGAGAACACATCACAGCTCCACTAGACTTTTAATGAATCGAGGGAGACCAGTGATGGTCACATTGATTCCCTTTGTCGTCCCATGCTGTTCATTTCTTATTGTGTTAGTGGCCAGCAGCTCGCCGTTTTGATCTCGCATGTAATGACTTACAGTTTGAAGGTTTGCCAGCCTCTATTCATGAGCAGTGAGCCGCTCCAATCAATGTTTTCACACCACTGTTCCAATCCCAGCATTATGAAGATATTTTTTGTTGTTTAGAAACTGTAAAATGGCAGTTGGTACAGTGGCGTGATGAAGTGGCATTGACAGTAATGACTACATTAATATTAATTCTGGTGTTTGCCATTTATTTGTCATTTTTGTCTTGGCGAAAGTGTAATTAATGACTCACTGAGGAACAGCAGGCTGTGGTTGGTATTTCCTGTGGGTGTAGTTGCCCTTTCTGTGGGAGCCAGTCATGTTCCACAGAAATCTCAGCTTTGTTTAGCCTTTGGGAAGCTCAGTCTAGATGCAGCCCTATATATTGACGAACTCGACAATGGGGTTGTGTAAGCATAGCGCTCTGTAGTTTCTGATCAAATTATATCTGGAAGTTTGAATCAATATCCAGAGTACAGATAATCCAGTAACTGGTGTATGAATGGTTTGGTTTCTAAATAAGCAAGGCCTTGATGGAATTAAGGGAGCAAAACCAGTTGAATGGAGGGGTTAGCACTTAGTCTAGTTGCACTTTGTTTTGTGTTTGCTGATGCAATAATATTGAACAGTGTGCAATGTATCAGGATGACAGCAATCAGAGTGAACCGCTTAGTTCTGGTGACACTGCACTTAATAAAATCTGTGAGGGCGATGCATCTTTGCACATAATATGCCACACTGGCACAAACAAATGCAGAGAGACACTATTAAAAATGACACTGTTTAAAAATAAAGAGAGAACGACTGTGTGCAACCAGGATAGAGGGAGAAAGTGTTTTATTTTGTTTTTGATATGTCCTTGAGCCCTTGTGCTTTGAGCATTTTTTTTTTTTAGTCTCTTCTTCGGAGATCTTTATAATTAGTCTCTATTGTAAAAAATATCTCCGTACCTAAAAGGGATGTCTTAGTTTTTTTGTTTTTTATTGGATATGTGACCAGTGAAATATTGATCTGATTGAAATGTTCATTCCGTTTCAACCCCACTCTGTTTCCCTTGTGATTTATATTTTGTGTTTTTATGGACATATGCAGTATAGATGGGCAAAAGAAAAAATCAAAAGAATAATTATATATATATATATATATATATATATATATATATATATATATATATATATATATATATATATATATATATATATATATATTTATTATTATTAACAATTCAATCTTCTCTTGTAATCTGAAAAAGATATAAACAATTTCATGTAGTGTTTTTTTAAGATCCCCATTTGGAATAGTGGAATTAATTAATTTTAAAACACTTAAAATATCCTTAACAATTAAGCCATTCAATTAGTAGTTAATATTTGGGGATGGATGTTTTTAATTGTCATAAATGTATTGCTGTTGGCTAATTGGCTAATGGCTAATTGCTATTATGCTGGATATTGTGTGCAATTCTCCAGCATTCATTTGCTTATTTGCCAAGAATGTTACCATTATATTGTGCAAGAATGTTACCTCATAGTTATTTGAAGGAAGATTTCTGACAAGTTTCATCGCTGATTGACAACACCCTGTGTCTGAATAAATCAGCCTTATTCAAGAAGTCTTATGTATTTTGACTGACATGCCTTCACTTATGGGTAAAAAAAGGAAGATTTTCAGGGTATGATGGCAGTATGTAGATCACTGTGTGTTGTGTGCTGCGCCCCCATCACCCTCTGCCTCCTTTCTTCCACATCATGACGCTGCATCGGATGGGGATGTTTTCATATTAACATTAACAAGATGCCCAAGATATTCAATGCATGAACGGTTCATGTCTGGAGCGCCACACTGCTGTGTTGTGTGTTTTTAGAAAAAAAATCCTATTACTGTCGGGTACAGCTTTTCCATATGTCAGCTTAAATATGACTCACTTTGACAGCGCGCCGTAGCGAAAATGGAGAAATCATTACAGCACAAAGTGGTTGATGAAAACCTCAGATCGGAGGAGTATAATGCATGTGTGATTTGAGTTTGTAGATATGTTGAACTGGGCTTGTAACACTGTTGTGCGCTGGAAGGAAAAGAGGCTTGGAGCTGACCCCAGGCAGCTTTTGGAAATGCAGGGGCTGAACAGTTCAGCTCACAGGGAAATTGGCCGGATCGCTGCAGACCCCCCAGGCCTGCCCCAATAGAACCTCCATTAAACAATGTGTCCGTTGTCAACCCATAGCCATCTCCGCACCGACCCCCGCCAAACCCAATTGTATTGGCGTAATCAGTGCGAACCGAGGGGGCGGCTGATGCTGTAGGGTTGTCGTTCTCTCTGGCGCTCAGTACAGTGGATGATTTTTTAAGTCTTGTCAGTTTTGTGGTTGAGATTATTGCCACAGTTAGCTTTATTGCTGTCTGGAGGGTTTGCTCTGGCAGATGTGGTTCGCTAAATGTCATGCTGACCGATCTGGACTGTCTAAATTGATGTCTAGACTGCACGCAAAGTAATAAATTGGCCATTACAACAGGCCATTGCACAGTTTTTGCCCACAGAATTCCACAAAAAGCTCAGCAGATTTCCACAGAAATTGAGTGGCCATCCATCACAAAGTGCCATATATCTTCTAGCCCTTATGTTTTTTCATTTATTAAATATTAGCTAATACTTACAGTGTAAGCTAAAATAAGATAGTATCGCTTAGTTTTTGTAGATTTTCTCTTATAAAGATAAATAAATGTACAGATTCTTTGTGGGCTTAGCCATGACAGTTTTTGCTTTCTCCTGCTCTCTCCTCTTCTCTCAGTTTCTCAGCTGCTGTAATATGAAGAGAGAATGGAGTTCTTCAGAATGTGCAGAGGGTACGTAAAGCTGTGAGGCTCAGGAGAACAGGCCAGTACTGTAGGATGATGACAGTATGGCTGGATCTGAGGATTAATTTGAGATTAGACCAGAGCCAAGATCGGGGAGACCTGGTATAAAGCTGTACCGCATGCATGAGACAGGGCTATGAGAGAGATGGAATTTGTTTCAACAGTTCATAGGAAAAATTGAGTCTCTAAACTGGTGCTAATATATAAGAAGCTAGTACAGTTCACACAGATGTAAATGGTATGTAATGGTCAAACGCGCTCGTCTAGTGTGTGCTTACGTAGAAAAATAATGGGGGAAAATTAGCGCAGTGGAATGGATTTTCTATGCAAATGCACTAGATGGATGCTTATGACTCTTTTGCTCTAGTATCTAGTTTTTTCTTCTTCATGTATTATACAATGATTTTATATATATATATATAAAATATTATTTTACTGGTTGAAACTTGCTAGGCTCTCAGAAATTGCCTACCCTTCCTTTAACCGGCAAGTATAATGTACTTTATATATAATAGTGTAAAAATAAAATATACTGTTCACCTGAGGTGAGAATCCAACACTACACCCCCGTAACAGGCTTAGACCTTCAGTATAACAGAACAACATAGGTTCACAACCCTTCTTCCTGCACTCAAAGGAATGACTCAGAGAAAGCAAGTGAAAAATACTGCTTTTCTCTAAATATTTCATATCTTTTGCCTTCTGCACTGTCCTCACAGGCACACCTTCTCTGCCTGCTTACCTGCATTGGTTGAGTGGGCCGGGCTGTGTTTAAAAGCACTTAGAAGCAAAGTCACTAAGTGTTTTGTCTTTGTACTGGCACATATTTGCTTGTGTGCAGCATCCCCCCGGTGCGCTGCGTCCTTGTACCTGTGAGAGGATGAGAGACAAAGCTTGTCTTTCACATAGAGTGATACAGAGTGATGCTCAGAGGTTCCGGAGCATATGGCTTTGAATGGGCTAGGTAGAGAGAGAGGAATTGAAGTGACCCGTTGCCCTTAAGAGTTGTTCACTGGTCCAGCACTCCTGAATCGTGACTAATATATAATGTCTCTTCACTTACTGTCTTGTTTTGCCTGGTGTTTTACAGATTTATGCTGTGTTTTGCAACCAGACAGAAATGTGTCTGTCCAGTGTCCATTATAGCTTGTTTTGCACATGATGTCAATGCACTGCATTGCTGTGGCACAACATTTCTGTGACTGTCTACATGGGGAGCATTATCACAAAGTGAATCTGCCTGTTTTGCATTGTTATGGTTGCTCAAATTGATCAAACTGAAGAACACAAGGAGCTTTTATCTTTTAGGTAAATTTACAGTTTTTTATTTTATTTTAAATGTTGTCGCCTTTCAATTAAGTTTTACGTCTGTTGATACTCAAATTAATATGGATTCCTGCTTACCTTTTTTTGCTTTGGACATGGTTAAAAAAATCATATTCTTCATGGTATCATTTGCAGAGATATAAGCGATTTTATCCCATTGCATGATCATTTGATGTTTTCACTGAAGTTTTGTTGAACTCTGGTTACAGTGAAATCATAAGGTAGAAATGGCCTGATAAAATCCATTTCTTTGTTGGAAAGGTGAAATGTAACTGAAGTTTCAATGTTGTTTCATTGTTGTTGCTATTGTAAATATTCACTTTCCCATATGAGAAGAGAATCGGAGCGGGTCAGATTCAGCAGACACACTATTATATTTATTTCAACAAATGACTGGTTAGGACACTTTTAATAAATAACAAGAAATTATTACACAGTTACACGCATCATTTTTTTTCAGTGTAAACTTATGATGATAGTAAAGTAAAAGACTATAAAAAAGCTAAAGTAAATATCTGGTTTTGGTAAAAACATAACCTTAAAAACCATTATTAGGATGAAAAACCATAATAGATCTAATGGGACATTTCATGTAATTTTACAGTAAAATCCTGTTAAATGTATAGTTTTTGAAAGTGAAAAATAACAATTCATAGAATTTACAGTGACATGTAAATTAAATTCACTTTACATTGACAATTTTTTCATTTAAATGTTTTATTTGTATTACTTTTTATTTACGGTTTAGTATTTTAGGATTTTATATTACTGTAAATTTAAGTTCTGCTGAAAATTAAAATGTAAATATCGGCTTGAGTATTTGTTAAATGTCTCGCATGTTTAAAAATATGATTTTAAAATAGTTTAACAGCTTTTAGAAACAAAACAATGCCAAACCCTAATTAAATGATAGAATTTCTCCCATCACACTGTTCTGTATTGTAAAGCAGAGGAAAACTGCCAGCCTGCCCTTCTTGAGTGGGCAGGTTTTAATCAATTTGTGAAAGGCCAAAAGCAATCTTACTGAGGAGAATGAGGCAGTGCCTCCTACATAGAAGGTCAGCAGAAAGAGGAAAAAAAGAAAGAAAAGAAAGCAAGAGCTGCATGTATTTCTCAGGCAACTTTTCTGCAGCTCATCTTAGCAATTGCTTCCATGAAATCGCCCTCTCTCTATTGTTTGTGGGGCAGATTAAAGAGACAGTCATTGAGCATGAGACGACCCAGAAACTGACCCACTATGCCGCTCTGCTCGCCCTCAGCCTTCACAGACTTGTTTTGATTTACTGTACGCTTCATTTTGAAATACTCCCGTGTTTTACTCGCTGGAGGGATTTGTTGGTGAATGGCTTGGGCCGCGGAGCAGGATGGATGTCAACCATTCACATTTAATTAACAACCTCGTACGTTTGACATAACTGCCATTTGTACAAAACTCATTACAAGAAGACTGACATTCTTTTAATGCTCTCTCTCTCCTTTGCTTACTGTCACTTTCTGTTGCCATCTCACCCCATACAGTATGCGTACTTGTCTCTTTTTAATTCCTAGAGGTACCGTATGTTGTTGGGACTAATGTATTAGAGCTGCATTGTCAAGTTGCCGTACAACACATAGCAAAATATTATCCAAAATTCATTAAAATCTGTAGCTGGGTTCTTTGTCAGAGCTGAGGTGATTGGGTGTGCTCATGAGAGATAAGTGAGCTTGATGAAGTGCACACTACCTGCTGAGCTGCTCTTGGCCCTGGACCAGCAGCCTCTTGTTTTTCTGCTGGGAGCTGGAGGTGAAGGCAAAAGAGACAGCTGTGTGTTGGGCTCCTGAACTCTGTTGCTTGCGTGTTCTCTGTCTCTTTGTTTTTTTTTTCTTCCCTGCCCTCCATGAGCTCCTCTTAGACAGGGTGAGTACAAATCTTCTCAGCTTGGCTTAATCCAGCAGTGTTGACAGTCTGAGTAAATCAAATAAAAAATATGTTCAGACTCAACTTATTGTCTTTTAAGCATCTATCTATCTATCTATCTATCTATCTATCTATCTATCTATCTATCTATCTATCTATCTATCTATCTATCTATCTATCTATCTATCTGTCTATCTGTCTATCTGTCTGTCTGTCTGTCTGTCTGTCTGTCTGTCTTCTAAAAATTACTAAAACAAAATATTTGTATTTTGTTTACATTTTTAATATTTCTTATTACAAATTTTCTCAGCTGCTTTGGTACATTTGTTTACTTGTCTTTCTTCCTTTGTTAGTATTTGTTACACTGGCTACATTTTGCAACCATATAATCCATTAGTAATCGTATATTGACGACTCAATCGGACTGAAAAGCCTTCATGTAAACACATTGATCCAAATGAAATTTTGAACAAATTGAAAGAAGTAGTTAATTTCATTTCTAATCCGGCCGAGATCGGATTGAAAACTAAAAACTGGAAAGGACTGTGAATGATCAATGGCGTAAGGATGTATGGCACAAAACGAACTGCAGTTGTTGTTAAATAACTCGTTATTCTAAAATTCTCATACTGCTCATTATTCTAAAATTCTCATACTGCTCATTATTCTAAAATTCTCATACTGCTCATTGTCTGTGAAATGGAGCAGAACAATGTCCTATCAGTCCTAATTTTATAATCTAATCCACAGTCAGACACTTTATTTTGGGTGCGGGAATGGCTTTTTTTACTATTTGATAAACAATAAACTGTTTGATTCTCCTAATCCGGACCTGAAACAGATAAATATTAAAGGTGCATTGTGTAAATCTTAGTGGCATCTAGTGGTGAGGTTTTTCGAAGCGTACAGAGAAGCTATGGTGGATGACACAGGACAAAAATATCGTCTAAGACAGCAGTTTTGTCCGTTTATGGCTACTGTAGAAACATGACGGTGCAAAACGGTGACTTCACTGTAAGGGGACCCACGGTGTATGTAGATAGAAATGACTCATTTTAAGGTAATAAATACATAACTGTTCCTTATGTAAGGCCTTTATACACCACTGAAAACATAGTTATGTATATTATAATCCAATATAGATTCAATATAGATTATCTATCAATAGATACTCATAAATATCGCACTGCACCTTGAAGTCTGCTCTTTAAAATAAAAAAAAGAACCCATGTAGGAGAATAGTATGTGCGAACAGTGGGAAACTGTATATTTGTGTAGTGTGCGCATGTCAAAAAATCTATTCTGATTAGAAGCTTTTGACAATGCGCACATCAAACCGATCACTTTATTTATTGTTAATGTGAACTACGTTTGGATTCATCAGTCAGAATGAATTCATCAATTGGAATTAATTAATTCTGATTGGAACAAGAGGTGTAGCGATACACGGTTTGGTGCATATCACTGTTTTGAAGCCACGGTTGGGTTCTGTTTGCTGTAGGGGCAGGGTTCTGTGTTCAGTGTTATTAGAAAAAAAACCTAAAAATTAAAGTTAATGAAACATGAAAACTGCTCCTGATGAATAACATCCTATCTGTATGCAAATCCTTCCCTTGTCATTTTAGTCACCTGAATTGTTTTTAGATTTATTCGACTAAATATAATATTTTAGTCGACTAAATCTACTGTAGATGATATTTACTGAGCTTATCGAATAATTGCAGCGCATAAATTGAGCATTTAAGCATTACATAAGTGACTGTTACTTGAATACATGTACTGTTTACATACTTTTACATACTGAATACATAATGTTTTTTGACAATTCAAGTGCAAAAATACATGAGAGGTTAAATCACTTGTTTGTTTTTTTAATAAGAGAATGGTAAGAAAAACTGTATTAATATTTCTGATGAGACATTTTTTGGGGGAGTTTTTCTTGTCCATTGGATCTAATTGGGGTTCTGGTTGTGCATCCAGATGATTTTATGCTTATGTTTCTTCTACAAACGCATACCACCATGTAATATTTCAATATTAGAATATTGAAAGTATCCAAAAATCATACAACACAAATTTTAACAACACGCATACAACACATTTTTTAAATGAAATTTTTATTGGAAGTCTTTTCTGCAATGAGCAAGTTTCTCTTTAACTCCTGATCTGAACTTCTCCATTTCCTCCTCTCTTGACTTTTTTCACCTCTTTTCTCTAGCCTTGAAATGCAAGCATCTGGAGCAGCAGACAATTTGGGGTGGTATTAGCAGTTCCCTGGCCCTTGGCCTAGCCTTGCTGGCCTTAAGCTTGTGTAGTCCGGGCAGTATTGGTTCCTCCCGTAGCCCTGCCTCTGCACCCTACACAACCATTTCACCCTCTGACCCCACTCAGAGTGGAGGATTATCACAGTGCGTGGGGGGAATACGAGAGCGAGCTGCTGACCTTGTGTGCAAAACTTTTTCACACTCCGTATTGTGGCTTGTATTTGCGAATATGCATTTGACGCTGGTGTGTGTACATTTATTTTTATTTAAAGCCCGAGAAGCAGTTAATATTCTGAAGGCCAGCAGCTGCCAGAGATGCGGATTAGAGGTTCTTTGTTGAGCTGTAGTTTATCCCATCCTGACAGTGGTCCAGTCCCATGGAGCTATATCCCTGCTGTGTCGAACGCTGTCTTTTCTAACAATGGACAGTAGATATGTCTAACACAAGGGGTTTAGGCTGTAGATAAACCACAAGATTTCCAAGTAGCTTGATGGTTAATCTAGGATGAGACTTTAATACAGCAGCACATTTCTTTTCTCTTCTTCAGCTCTAAAAGCACTTCATAATGATAGAGAAAGGCATGCACACGCTTACTCAGCGTGCCAACGCTGTCCTCATAACGTCATTTAAATTAATAGCTTCCTGCTGAATTAAGGTAGCAATGTCAAGAGGCTCCAAACATCGCAGGTTAGTGTGTATACCAGTTAGACAGACAGTGTCCAGGGTATTTTATGTTTAAATAAATCTCAGACCTTCACACCTCAGGCATTTGCCCAGTTGTAAAAGAAAATAAATATATACGTAGTTAGCGGAATACTTTTCACAGTGAGCAAAAAGGAAAACGCTAGGAACTTTTTTTCAAACTAGTAAGTAAATTGTGTTATTTTTTATTATTGCCAAATTATTTACTAGAATATAATAAAATGTTAACTGTATTTTTAGATATGTTTACATATGTTAATATATTCCTAATATTAATGATTCAATACATGTTTTATTTACATCATTTATATAATGATACCAAAAATACTGCTAGTGACCATTAATGTAGAAAGATGCTTTTTTTTCCATTTCAAATGTTGAAGTTATACCATCTAACCAATTAAAACTTAACCCCTTGAGAGTAAAGAGGAGCATTTGGAAAGGGACACACTGACTTTACAAAAGACGCTCTTGCATAAAGAGGTGATTGCCATTATGCAGTTCATGAGAGTCAAATGCTGCGATGTTCATGTTCCCGAGTGGGAGCATCATCATAATAGAACAATGGAAAAGGCACGATGAAACTAATGAACTGAGGGTCTGTGTTATTGTCTGGCACTTCTTATCCTCCTGTGAACTGTAGCTAAGAATGCTTCTGTATTATCAGCAGTTTCTCTCAACTAGCGCCCATGCCTGACCTTTAAGCTGGAGCTGAGCGGCTGTTAATTCCATCGGTGTGTCAGAGAGCCAAAGGAGCTGGCCACAAAGAGGAAGTTAACCTACGGCCCAGAGAGCACTGACTCCATTATTTTAGCAATTACCAGGAGCTGTTAATTTAAAAAAGGACGGGATTCAGCTGTGATTAGATTCTGTCGACGGCATCTGAGGGGCTGCTGCCTCTGGCTGAGGAAATATATTTACACATTACGTGCCATACCCAGCAGATTTGTCGCGATTATTTGATCTAATCTTGATTATTTGTGATAGCCGCAATTATAATGCACTTTAAATTTCAGCCACATATTGCCATCCAAATATGAGAATTTTAAGAGCTCCAACTTTAAGAGCTCCAAAAGCATCTGATGAGCATGCAGACATATAAACCAATGTTTGAATATTTTAATATTCATTGTGTTCACGTCACTTATAATTCATTTTTAAGTGATGTGAATAAATATCCATAGTTTTCAAATATTAAATATCAATTTATAATAAATGTCATTCTACTCCTTTGTTTACAAAGCCTTTTTTAATACAATGCATTTTTTTAAATACAATTTAGGAATCCAAATTTGTTGTGCAAAAAAAAGTTTTTTTATTATTTTTGAAGCAAAAACATAAAACTTCACAAAAAGTATTAAAAAGAAATGTAATCATGTTGGTAATAACCAGTGCTTGACATTAACACCCGTCAAAATGCGGGTGGTTTTAGTAGTGGCGTGTAGTACATTCACTCCTACTAGCCACTTTGCCGGGTTCAATATTATATATAATATAGGCTGTACATTTTTCAATTATTGTCTTTTAAAAAAACATCTGATATAATGTGCTTATAGATACACGATACCAGCTGCGATTTCTCGCTGACAAACCCGCCGCCCCTCACTCACTCGTTTAATTTCCTTCGGATGAATATTGTTGGTGTTACAGGGCTTGGATTTTGCCGTGGTATTGCACATACTTCCCGCAGATTTTGTGCTCACAGCCAGCTTGTACTAAATTGAGTTGTTTTTCACTGCTTATATATTGTTCTTAAACAGTCAAATTGTCATGTCTGGATAAAGCAGGGTGAGGCATGGATCTAAGTGTAGGGGTTTAATAAAGAAACAACTATGCAAACGAAAGGAAACATGGGGAACAAGTAACAAATGCTTAGAAAACAGGCAACATTACATTCAACAACTGACAGAGAGCAAATGAAACACAAGGGCTATACTGTATATACACATGGGCAAACAAGCTTAACAAAAGTAATGAGGAAACAAGACACACCTGGGGAGACTAATCAACATAAAAAACTACAAACATGGCCAAAGGGACAGGACACATGAATATTCACAGAAACAATAGGAACATAAACACTTAAAAATAAAGTCCACAAATCAGGTAAAACACCGGTTACACAAATACACACAATATGCTGATCTTGGCGATTATTCATGTAAACCCAGTCAGTTATGTTTGAAGTGAACGTAAACACGCATGTGTAACAGTGTAATGGATGTGTGCGTCAGGTCTTAAAGTGACAGCAGCCTAATATACCTGCTGCCAAATTGTGAGAATTAAAAAAAAAAAACTTTTTATTTTAACGTTCAATTCTTGCTATTAATGAATTACTGTCGCATGCATATTACTAGGATATTGGCTGTTTATTAGGACTTATAAAGTACATATTAATGTCTTATTATGCATGAACTTATTCTACATCCCTTAATCCTATTCAACACATACTTAAATACTACAAAAACTAACTTACTAACTATTAATAATCAGTAAATTAGGAGTTTATTGAGGCAAAAGTCATAGTTAATAATGACTGTGTTCCCCATAATGAAGTGTAGTTAAAACATCTGTATGGCAGTTTTGCCCTATGGAGTCGGGATCAAAATGGTGGCCAGTGTAAATGCTAGTAGAGTGGCTAGTAAATTCAGGAAAAAAGTTTCAGTAAAGCCCTGGTAATAACTATATACAATCCAAATTTTATGTGAATTTAAATACCTTTTTCCTAAGGTGTATGTGTATTAGTCTTTAACACTGTAAGTGAATTAAACAAAAGATAACTATTTAAGATGTAATCTTCACCCAAAATGTCATGATCACAAAGGCCCTATTACTCACAAAGACTCTCTCGTCCAAAAGTTATGAACGCAAACCCACAAGAATTCTCTTAAACAGGTTCTGTTTTTCTTTGGTCTTTCCAGTGGCTGATTGCGGAGTCCATCTTGCGGTGTTTACCCTGCGACTCTGCTCTTGTTTACAGTGGCTGTAATAATAGTATAATGAAAACAGCTTGAGTCTCCATAAGTATGAAATGCACAGGCAGGATTTTATACATTAAAACAACTGTGAGTTTCCCGCCTGCCGCCAGCCTATAAATATATGGTCCCCAGAGTACTCCATATGCAAAGTACAGAACAGGTATTTTGTCAAGCCTGGTAGAAATATCTGCAAATTGGACATGGGAAAGCATGCGAGTCTAGGAGTGCTGATGCGGTGTGGAATTCTTCATGCTTTCTAGTGTTTGCCATATAATAATAAATATTAATCTACTTCAATATCTGTGAAAAGAACGTGTTTGTACAGATTGCGTTTTCCACATCTATTATCTACACAGTCTTGAAGATGTTCAGGGTCGAAGCTTGTCAAAACGCAAGCTTTCAATCCGTTTATAACACAAACTCCCTTCATGTGGGCTGCTTTGATGCTACGTTGTTCTGAATGCTCATGTGAGTTTGATAGAAGCTGCTTGCATAAAATAATCATAGCCAGTGCTGTTTCTAGGCATAGGCAAACTAGGCGGTCGCCTAGGGCGCCAACAGCTGGGGGGCGCCAGTGAGCCCCCGCCCCAACAAGATTTTTTAGTTATTTCATATATATTTTATTATTAATATTTCGTACTTTTGCTATTTCGAGGCATTATGATTAGTTGCGATTATTGGAGTGAAGTCGCCATGGTGATATGAATCTTGCCTAGGGTACCAGAAAGGCTAGAAACGGCCCTGATCATAGCGTGTAAAACACGAAAAAAAATTTGTAGGCAAAATGCATATAAACCTGTCTTGAAATGAAATGTTTGTAGAATATTGGTTTGGCATAACCACTATTTCTGTCTATTTGTATATTGTGCAATGAAATACGGGAGGCTTGCCCATGCACCTCTTATACGTATGTTCAGAATGAATGATGTAACATCGTAATTTAAGAATGACTAAGACAGTTTGTCTGTTTAACAAAAACATTACGATGCTTATGTTTGTCTTAAGGGAGATGTTTTTTGACGGTGCTGGTTCATCAGAGGGATGATGGCCAAGTTGTCTTTTGTATTTCATGCTACATTTCTTGTCATCTGGCACACGGCACATTTAACCCTCAGCTCAGTGCTGAAGGGAGGACGGAGCGGAATAATGGCTGTTTTTACCCACTTGCATCCAAACGGCAATTAGCCTGCATTTCACGCCACATTGGCTCCGCACTTATACGAGGGTGGAGGGCTCAGGGAACATGTACTCCACCCAGACTGGGGGGACAAACAGCTCCATCAATTCCCCATTACAAAATCATTTGTCCGAAAATGCTACTCGTATCACTTTCTTTTCATCTGTTACACCTAACAAGGAAATGGAGGGGCATCCCTCGCTGTAGTCTGCTATAATGTTTTCTTTCATATGGTCTGATACTCCCTCAAACATAATTTGCTTTTGTTTTGTCGTTCTATTTTGGACATTTTGTCCAGTTTTAGACCCATCTCTTGTCATAAATTCAATTGAGATGTCATAATGTGATATGTAACTAGTTTCAAACTAGGCCCGCTAAAGTGCCTTAAAATGCACAGCATCATTAAATGTGTTGACGTAATTTCCCCTGAAACAGAAAGACAGGACGGGACATATCAAGGAGCCCCTCCACTTTTTTTAAACAGCCAATAGCGTATTGTTTATATCACACTCTGACTAGAGCCTTTCAGCTTGGTAAAGCCGAAGTCTCCCTCTAATCTCTAATCGTTTCTCATCATAATCTCCTCTATGATCTCAAATACTGCATTCTGTGCAGAATTCACACAAAAAACTACATTTTGATTTCAGTGGGACTTTAAGCCATTAGTTTGTTAAATGAAGGCTCACTAAAAACAGATGTGCTTAATCATTTTTATCTTTCATATCATAACGTTGTATGTGAAATGTTATTTAAATGGCTAAACTAGGCTGAGCTGTTAGCTTGCTAATTGAATATTATCTAAAAAAAGGAAAAGTTAAATGTTTCATTTGACAATTTTTTTTTTTTTTACTTTCATAATATATGTTATAAATACTAAGATGGCTAAGCTATAGTTTGTTAACTGCAAACAAGGAAGGGGACATGTTTAATTTGTCTATTCTTTAGCTTTTGTGATATGTAATTTATTTTAAAAGGCTTAGCTAGGCTAAGCTGTTAGCTTTCTAACCGAAGGCTAACTGAAAACAAAAGGACATATTTAATGTAATCATTTTCAGGGCTGCCAACATTTTAGTTCTACTTGGATAATTATTGGCATGGAGGAAATAATAATTCATAATAATTTTAAATGATTTATTTGGATATATTCATAATATAGTATGAATACATTTTTCAAAAAAAAAAAAAAAAGGTCTGTCTTTCTCTATGTTTATGTTGTAAACTGTACTGGAACCTGTTATTAAAGATTAAAATTAACTATTCATTTTGAATATCATTTTTTTTGTTTGTTATATTTACGCGAAACATGATACATTTCATTAAGTTGTACAGTTTCAACATACCCTTGGATGATCATTCATGTTTATTTTGTGCTATAACTAGTAGTAAAAAGGAAATGATGATCATTAGTTTACGTGTACTCCCACTTCGCTTTCACTTGAATCTGTTATGCCACTTTAAAGGCTCACAGAAGTGCCTTGAAACGTGCAGCTTTATTCAATGTGTTGACGTAATTTCCCCTGAAACAGGAAGACAGGGTGGGACATATTAAGCAGCTCCTTCGTCTTATTAAAAATAGGCAATAGCTCGGCTAAGCCGCATTTGACAGCTTATGACAGCCACAGTCTAATAGATTCCCCTTTTAGATTTAATATGAAACTGTTACTAAAGCAAAACGGTGGACATAATCATGCTGAGGATGTGTAGTTTGAAAAGTGTGTAATTTATGTTGGTGCATGGCACTGGTGTTATCTCTTGTACTCGTCAGTGCTGTTTCTAATGCATATTCTAACCATTTCTCCCCCTAATCTCCTCCATATCTCTTTAAAACATAGCATTCTGTGTAGAATTCAAATGGGTCTGATACGTTTTTGGTCTGTGCCACTCGATCGTATCGTATGATCCACTTTTTGCTTTTGTGTCTCTGGACCAGAGCAGATTGTGCGCACTGTGGTGTTGAAACTAAACATGAAACTAGACTTTATCCTCCCCAATTGGAAGCATATTTACACTGAATCATTCCCTATATACGTTAGGCGCCATTCATCATATAGAAAATAGTAATTGTGTGTGACAAGTGACAAGTTTTAGCCGTAGCTTCAGCATTTATAGTGTAGGCGGCAGGACACTTCAGATACTAGAGAGGATTTGATTGAACAGAAAATCGAATGAGAAGCTGAAGTGCAGAGTGATATCATCACAATTAATGATCCGTATTAACAGAAGTGAGAGACTGTCTGTATCTTTTTTAATGCAGATGTTTTCATTGTTTTGGATCACACTAGATGTAGATAACTATAGCTGCTTTCTTAAGGTTATCAATACAGTGTCAACTCTCCATGGCTGTCAGTGTATTAGCTCTTAAATCCTGGTTATTATTTATTAGCCTTAGCACAAGCATGTCATCCAAACTGTCTGTCCTTTCAAATTAGATGAGCCTAACTAGAGGAAAAAGTTCCAAGGAACAGATCAGGTCTTATCAAAGTGAGCAGAGCATTGCGTACAGTCTCAGTGGCTCCTGTGCTGGTTGAATGACTTTCAAGGTAAAGCTGACTCTTGATCTCCATTTGTGGTGCCGACCCCACTGTGGAAAGATCAAGTTGGCCATTAGATCAAAGCGGCTGGTTTCAGAGCAGCTGTGGATTGGGAGACTGGGACAGGGAGGACAGTCTGAGGGAGGGCAGAGAGACTGACATAGAAATGACTTCTTTGTATAACCCAACTCTTTGAACTGGAGCTTTACCCACAGCGCTGATCAAACGGAGGAAGTATGGTGTGCCCTGATCATACGCAATCTATTACAGTGCCATTTTGAGCATTTGGAACATGAGATGGGTTGCCACTTAAGCTTGCTGACTGGGCTGCTCAGGATTTCTGTTCCCCCGTGTCATAAGCATCTGAATTATTTACTGTAGATCATGGAAGTGCTTATGGCTACAATTTAATGTATGAGGTGTGAAGTGATGCCACTGAATATATGAGACAGCTGACAGATTCATGGCAGCACCTGAGGTGCAGAGCGAGCCTGTCAAATGCAGCAATCAGCCAGTGCTCAACATTCCAACGTGGACCTTAAGTGATGTTTGTCCTCTGCAGGCTGCCCCCTCATGGCCTTCATGTGACACTGCCAGTCTACAGGGACCTCATTTAATGTCCGCCACTTAACGTGTGCTTGGCATGGATTTTAGACCCCTGAGCTGAGCTGCTGCCACTTAGTTGTATGCTCACAGGTTCTTTTTTTGTAAATAAAAAGAGCAACACAACACAAAATGTTTGCCTTCAGGGTTTTGCTGTTTTAGATTTGCAGATTTCTTTTAAATCCAGCTGAAAATGGTCACATTCTTTTGGGTTGAAACAACACATTTAGAAATGATTGTTAGATGTGGTGGTCTTTAGATTTTCCGATTGATCTGTGAATTATGATTATAACAAATTATAATAATTCACAGTCCCGGTGATCTGCTTTTTGGAAGACTTTGTCTTGTCTTTGTGAAAAGACATGCAAATATAAAAAATACAGTGCTACAGTAGTTTTATAATATGTTTTTTATTTTTTATTGATAAATGCATCTGCATTATTTTCAGCATAGTACAGTCAGTACTTCTATTCAAAAGTTTTGAGTTGGTAAGATTATTAATATATTTATTTAGCAAGAATGCATTAAATTGATCATTGATCAATTGATCAAGTGAGAGTAAAGACTTAAATATTGTTTGAACTTTCTGTTCTTCAAACAATCCTGCAAAAATGATCATGGCTTCCACAAATATATGAAGCAGAAAAACCGTTTCCAACATTGATAATAAGAAATGTTTCTTGAGCAGCAAATCATCATATTAGAATGATTTCTGAACGATCATGTGACACTGAAGACTGGAGTAATGATGCTGACAATACAGCTGTAACATTACAGTAATGGATCACATTTTATTTAAATATTTCAAAATAAAAAACATAGATTTTTAAATTGTAACAATATTTCACAAAATTAGGGTACAACGGGGCTAAAGATACACCTTATAAAAAAATGCTTTTCAATACTTTTCACTTTTTCACTCGCATAGTGTATGATTGCATATTTTTGTGTTTATTTTAAAAATGTATGAGGTGGCAAGGGGGGCCTTTCACTACACATACAGGGTAAATGCTCACCAGCCTGGGGCAAAAGGCACACAGTATTGATACAAATACTTTAGTTAAAAATTATGATTTTAATAATGTCTAAGTTAATACTTGTTCAAAACAATCACTTTAGCTAAGTTTGTACTCTGTTCTGTGTATTTTTAAATAGTAAAGTTTTGTGTTCACTAAATGTACTGTCACTAAAGTATGTTAATATAAAAATATATATTTGAAAAAGTAAAGATTCTGAAAGCGTTTGCAGAGATCCCATAATAATTATAATAAATTATATTTTATATGAAATGATTGTCATATTTTAAAATATGGTTTCATTTTAAATATGGTAATTATCTCTGAGGTAGACTTAACATATTGATATTTACAATCTGAAACCATGTCATGTGTGAACAAATGGAAAAGTCAGCCAGATATTTATCATGTTAATTATTGTGCTTTTCGCCACAGCGGGGGCGCTTTTTACCACACATACCATACTTTTACCTATTCTTCCATTATTGAGAAACTGTTGCTTTAATTGCCTTGAACAAAACGTACAAACATTAAGAAGACCTTTGTCTCTAAATATGCCTTTTACTCTGTGGAGCCTTTAGGCCCATTTACCCTCGTGTACATTTATGCTAAATTAAATAATATCATAAAGGGTTTTGATCATAGGTTTAGAGCATGGACTTGAAGTATTATATCTGTAATATCTGAAATGACATATTATCTGTGTCAGTGATTTCTTTTTTATGTGTACTAATATTCTTGTGTTGCTTTCCACTAATCTAGACATTTTATATGGGATGATTTAAATCGTTTATCTTATTCCTTAAGCTTGCTATTAAAATGGTAAAATAACCAGATGCTGAAAGGAAATTGATTCAAATTAATTCACGTAAATGGATGCACTCAAGCTATATATAATGAATGGGGATGTAATTACACGGCATCATTCTGTTTAGACTTATAAATCTAAAACACTGTCAGTGAAATGTATAATTAAAAGGTCATTATTCTGCATGCCCACACACTACTATGTCAACACTTTCATGAGTCATAACTCTTCATTGGCCAGAGTTCATTAACTGACCTCAAGGTTTTATGTTTTTGATAGAACATCACTAGTTTAGTTAGTAAACTAGTTTAAATTCCTGATTTCTTTTTCTACTGCACAATTTAAATATAAACAAGAAATGGGATGCGTGCAGCAGTGCTAGCAGTCATCTTTGCAGATTTTAGAGCATTTAATTATTTATATTAAGTAATATATTTTAAATAATTTAAATAATAATATATTTTAAGCAGTTCATTGTATCTAATAGCATTTGTTTTAGACTACTTTAGCTACTACTTCTATGTGCATATATTGCAAACTCCTGTCAAGCAAGAACCGATGCTATAGTTTTGGACAATAGCATCCTAGAGCTAATTCAATCTGACGCGGCTGAATGGACTGTGTTGACTACACTCTCAGGAGTAAACCTTTCGGGTAAAACACACACTTAAGGAGAAATAAGGGGCACGCACATTATCTTATTTTGGAAGAAGGATTGGCGCAGATCACGGAGCATAGCGAAGAGCTGCTAGCGCAGCGCGTTTGTGCTAATATAGCAGGTTAATGTAGCGTCACGTCTTAGCATATGTTTTTACTGCTCTTTTCTCCTCTCCGCTTTAGTGTTCAATGCAGTGTTCAGTTCAGTATGTTTGGAGAAGACCGCTACACAACTGGAACGTTAACGTCGTCAAATAACCCCTTTATCGCTCTGAGAGGGCGGCAGTCTGCCTGATTGAAGTCAAGGTGCCCGTCTTCGCAAACAAGGGAGCTGGGCTTTTACCTCGCACTTTATCTATAATGGGAAAGCCTTTTTAGAGGAAATAAGAGATGGAGATAAAATGGCCTTTATAATTCAATTAATGGGGAAAAACTGAGAATCTAATTCACTCTGGTCAAGCTTCATTGACCACAAAAAATGATTGCTTATAGATTTGGATGCTGTTTTTTTTAACGTAAATGTAATATAGTGTACATGTGTACGTATGGATAAGACTTTTTTTTTTTTGCAGGGGAATTATTAAACATTGTCCTCAGTATATGAATTTACATCTAATGGATGACAGTGGTTTTGTTCTTTGTAGTAGGAACAAAGCATTTGTGTCTGCCTGATTCTTAATATAGCGCTGAACAGCATGATTACAGAGGCGAAGAGATATGGGCAATGACATCCTCTTAGCGTATTGTTTGTAGCGTGCGGTGGAGAACATGCGATCCAATGAACATGCACTCTTGAATGTGCACATTTCATGGACAGTGAGGCCATTGTAGTTAATTAATGAGCTTCATAATAATGGTACAACATCTACAGATTTAATCTTCGCTTACAGGTCGCATTGGCAGTTTAATGTTGTTGGCTGTTGCTAAAACGAGCCTTGTCCATTAACACAGTGGCACAAAATTGAATCCCTATGATGAGGAACGTTATTTCAATGTCAGGAATGTCAAAGGCCTCTGTTTTCATCAATCACGCTATCATGAAAGCATATTCATGTTGCTTGTCAGCGAATTTACTTCTTGAGATGCCGTATGTCCACGTCTACACATGGTGTCTGTCTTGACATTGGCTGTGTTCGGAAATGCATACCAGCTTAGTGCTTCCTAAATACTGTATACATTACATATACATGCATTCTGCCTAATGGTTTAAAAATAGTATGCAATATTCACAGGTTTATATTTCCAGCTGTAGTATACTACATTGTTGTCACATCCCATGACAGATTCACACGTTTAGCATTATAAATGAAAAATAGTTGTTTATCACGCATGATTCATTTATCACTTTGGACGTGTGAAGTTCAACCACTTCAATAATTCAGTGCATTGCATTGTGGAATACAGTATATTTATTGGCCATATATAAAACATTTTTATAACCAATACCAAAGCATATGTATTATATATGTTTTTTTGCCTGAGTGTCCGATAACTGATATGCAAAATATATTTTTTAGTTTGATACAATAATAACTGCAATAAAATGAGTACTGCAATAAAAAAATGCATAGGAATATTTGTCATTCATATTTTTAATAATAATAAAATGTAACTAAATTTAAAATTAAATTAAGTATTATTAGTATTAATATGAATTATTTATACAAGTTCATTTTGCAATCTAAATGTAGTTTAATGTTCTCAGGCCATACATTATATATTAATATTATATTATATTATATTATATTATATTATATTATATTATATTATATTATATTATATTATATTATATTATATTATATTATATTATATTATATTAAATATATTAGTATTATATTTTTTCCTAAGTTGCAACACTTTTTTTCCATCTCCTTTTTGGGCTATATTTTATTTTTGAGCTACAATACATTTATGTTTACGTTTATGTTTATGGTCAGTTACTTTACATGTGAATTAGATTATATGATGCTATTCTTTAGACCCACCGGATGGATCCATTTTTGGTAGATATTTGGTTGTTATTAAAGAATCCGTAACCAAAAAGTGTGAACATAAAAAATATTGATTTTTTTATAATCTCTAATACAGTATTTAATGTAATTTGTTCTGCTATTTTAAAATGTAGTAGATTGTCCAGGTCATACAAAACATTTGCATAGTATGCACAGTATTCATACTACATACTGCAGTAAATGCATAGTAAGAGTAGTATGATATTCCGCGCATCGGAGATTGGCTTTGTGCTGGTGCTGCAAATGAAGCACTACTGTATGTACAAGGAGACACAATTTAACATAAAGAGCCATTCTCATGAGTAGCAATATATTACACTTGAATTTGCGAATGAGACTGATCCACTCCTCCCTCACACTGTACCTCAGAGTAATTTCTGTCTTAAGGCTATAATCAAGACAAAGGCGTGGTACAGTGCGGAGGAGACGTCCCCCTTCCTCCCTCTCCGTCTTTACACAGATGTTCTCTACACACCCCTCGAGACGGACATGGTCCCTTGAGTCCCCTGCAGAGATTCGGATGCCCAGTGAACAGGCCGTTTATCAAAATGCCTTCAGTGGGCCACGTCCCACCGAGACAGCTTCTGGCAGTGAAGACACATCTGTGTTAGAGACGTTCATTCACACACATACACATCCACACAGGCTTATAATTAGATTTTATTGCAGGGATCTGACACACTTACTGTAGAGTGTGGTGTGCCTGTGCCACCCACTCCACCATGACGGCAGTGTGCCTACAACAGGGGAGTAGAGTCTTTTGTCTGGTTTTGTCTACGCCGCCACTACAAAGCAGGAAACCTTTAGAAAAGCATTCATGTGACTTTATAAATGTATCCACAGAGACTAAGGGATTGTAGATAACTCAATCTTGCAAATATTTCGAGATCTTAATAAAAGTGATTGTGAAAAGCACTGTAGTATCGTAGTTTACAGATGGGTTTTGATGGATCAGCGTGTTATAGGGTTGGGCGATATACCAGTAAACACGGTGGACTATCGCGGTTACGCAAGCTTATCATTTGCATGCATTTCTAAGCATCGCGATTTAAAAACAGGGTATTTTAAACCATAGACTGTAAAACCCATAGACCGTTTTTAAGCCTAAAGGGTGTGGAGTCAGCCATCGCCATCTTGGCAGCGTGTCATGCCCGGATAACTGAAAATGGGCAAAGGATGGGCATGGGTGGAGCTGAGTTGCCCGGTTGCTGAAACCACGTCCACTTAGCTTGACCATAGCAGCAATCCAACTGTCACTCAAGTGGCCACGCCCTTAATTATGCAGGCTTAATATAATTTAAACTGATGTGTTATAACAACAATTCACTCATGAAGGGCAAAATTAGCTGTACAGACCAAAACAACTTTTGTACCAGTCTGTTAACATGTATATTTTTTGCGCTGTAAAGTTGGACATTTTAGCATGGGTGAAGTCCTTTTTGGAGCCTGTCTCTAGCATCATTGGAGGTTGCCGCTCGGTTGAAACCCAATTAGCAGTAAAAGAGACCCCATTACGGCATATGCATGTGCTAAAGACTGTTTCTCAGCACTGTCTGAGAGACGCACACACATGAAGTTGCTGCTCAGAGAGCGCGTGATAACTGAACCGAGTGCTTTTACCGCACTGGACAATGGATCTATGAAGTCGGCCTTAAAATGACAGCATCCAATTTTCAAACAACAAAAGAGAGAATTTCTCACTGCTCTTCACTGTATCACTTATGTAACTTTAATAAGAATACATTTAATTTACACAGTAAAGTGTTACAGTTTTGTTTTGTTTTTACACATTTGATTACTTTATACATGTTATGTAACCTAGTTTCTGTCAGGAACACTATTGTCAAAGATGATTGATGGACTATTAGCACACTCTAAAAAATGCTGGGTTAAAAACAACCCAAGTTGGGTTGAAAATGGACAAACCCAGAAATAAGGTTGTTTATTCACAATATATTATTGTGAATGGACATGAAATGGATCCATTCACTGGGTTCAAACAACCCAATTTCTGGGTTTGTCCATTTTCAACCCAACTTGGGTTGTTTTTTAACCCAGCATTTTTTAGAGTGCATATAGTTTGGATTGGCGGAATGGTTCTGTTCTGGGCAAGAACTCCCAGTGCATCCATGCAGCCTAGCATGGATAAGAGCTGGGAGAGCAGTAAAGTATTAGCATTAGTTTTTAAATGATATTGAAAATGGTGATATAAATTATGACATTTCATCGGTATCAAAAATGTTGATATCAAAATGTTATTTAAAAATGCACTTTGTGAATGATTGTGATTATTGCAAATTAGAGTAGCTAGCACTCTGTAGAGAGGTTTGTCCTTTTTAGGCTACTGTAGAAACATGGTGGCACAAAATGGTGACTTCACTGTAAGGGGACTCTTGGTGTATGTAGAGAGAAATGACGTAGATAGAAATGAAGGTAATAAAAACAACGGTTCATTATGTAGGTCTTTGTACTCCACTGAAAACATTTATGTATATTTTATTGCATTTCTGACAATAGATCCTCGTAAATTTTACACACTGCACCTTTAAAGAAAAAATAACAATATTGTGATCTATCTGTCTATCTATCTGTCTATCTATCTGTCTATCTATCTGTCTATCTATCTGTCTATCTATCTGTCTATCTATCTGTCTATCTATCTATCTATCTATCTATCTATCTATCTATCTATCTATCTATCTATCTATCTATCTATCTATCTATCTATCTATCTATCTATCTATCTATCTATCTATCTATCTATCTATCTATCTATCTATCTATCTATCTATCTATCTCGTTGTTGTGAAATAAAATTACTCATATCGTAAGCTTTTGGTCATATCGCCCACCTCTAGTGTGTTTAAGAAGTGACATATTGTAATCCGATGATTGCCAGCATTGGTCAGCATCTGACGATGCAGTGTGAATTGAATTTAAAGGGTTCTGTCAGGCTCTTCCTTTTATGAATTATTTAGGTCATAAACATCCTTTATCACTAGGAAAATATAAAATAACCTGTTAAACATTAAAGTAATATGCAATCATTTAAAACATAGAACCTTTTTGGCTTAGAGGGTTTTTTTAAATTTCGTGAAGAAAGGTTTTTTCTAGGTTTTTTAAAATATTTTTATGAGTGCAGTGTTCATTGCCAGGTCATAAATAAATAAAAATATAATGTAAAAAATGTAACAATATTATTAATAATATAAACATTGTAATTCTGACACCATAGTGCTCATGAGCATTTTTAAACTGCACAGCGGGTCATTTTAGGCTTTTCACAGATTAAACCTAATTGCAGTTTCATTGGAGTCATTATATGGCGAAAAAGCTAAGAGAGTCACAACAAACATAATTGCATTTCAGCACACAGCACGTATTTTATTCAAGCAATCCTGAGGACCTCATTTCAAAAGGAGCAGCGCATTTTTAATCAGCGACATCCTGATTATGATATGTTGAGCATAAGTAATTCTGCATATTTACGGGGCATTTCATTAATAACTGCAGGGGGGTTCCAATTTGCGTTGAAGTTGGTGAATACTCCAAGACAGCATTCGCTTCCATCAGGGTGATACATGAGCGGCTCCAAGCTGGGATGTGCGCATGAACCAAGTGAGGAATGAAGCCCTATTTTGCTTTCTCCACAGGCAATTAAAATGTTTTGCATGCTGTGGGTACCGTGGAAGAACAATTACTGAGACAGTGATTTGAATTGGATTTAAATTTGAAGATCTTTTGATATGAGAAAATTGTCCAAATCTAGCAGCATCCCTTTGCTGGGCCTGCGCTATTGCTTCTGAATGAAATCAAATGAACCGTATTAGATTTATTAGGCCACGTTAGTAGCAATTTCTTCCAGGTGGCTTTGGTTCTGAATATTAATATCGATATGTTATCCATCTAAAAACGAGTGATTCTTAATAGCTCGATGGTCAGATTGGCTTCCATTGATTATAGGCTTATTCCCTATTCTCCTTTAAAAGTAACTGAAAATCATGCTAAAATGATCAGCAAATAATAATTAGGTCAATTTTGTACACACACACAAACACACACACGTCTGGTTAACTTTCTTTGTTGGGACTCATCATAGACCTAATGGTTTTAAACAATTTTTCTGATTTTTTTTTAATTATTTTTTTTTTAATTTGTCTCCAGTTTCCAATTTAGATTTAATACTGATTTAATAATATTTAATATATATAAAAATATATAAAGTGTGTGTGCGTGTGTATAATGAATGGATGGATAGTGTTGTCAAGAATATTGTTCATATTCATAAGTAGGGGAATCTTATTATCAAAAATAAAATATCGCTGTTCCTTCAGTGGTGTCAGCAGAGGTTTTATTGAATTATTTCTCTTTTTTTCTCTAGTCCATTTGCACAGGCACGTTTGCAGAGGGCTGTCAGTTATAGACCTTGAGAGGAGGTTTATGGGAAAGGAATCTCGTCCTGCCCCTCTCTTGTGTTAGTTGGAACTGCCAGCTGAAGGTCAGATGTTTTCATTGCCCCTCTGAACAGGTCCTGACAGCTGCTTGGGAATTTGATGGAGGCCGTAGAAGGGGTTGGATGAGACTTCCTAAGTGTGTCTGTGTGGTAGAGCTGAGCTGTCCGAATGCCCTGAGGAATGATGTATAGCCTAGCCCATGCTTGATTAGAGGAAAGGGCATCTCCATTTAGACATGAACTTGCTGTCTCCTCACATGTGATCTCTGTTTCTGAGGCTTTTAATAGCCTTCAAAGAGGTCAATATCTGATTAGTCTCGCATAGCAAGACCATTGACTGAACTTTGCTGTTCAGATCTAGTCCACATTGCAGCTTAAGAACTACTCAGTTATACAGGAAAAGCCATCTAATTGGTGTACAGTGACCAATCACAGTATTTTTTTGGTTTTTGTCATTAATGTGCCACCACCCCTCCCCCCAAAATGGGGTAACATATTTCTGACAATATTTCATTATACATTGACCAGTCTTTTGTTAATAAACAGAAACTAGAAAGTAAATAGAAACTTTTTAACATTAATTGTTAGTTTAAATTATTTTCATTTATCTGAAAAAAACTATACCTATACTAATACCACAATAATAGACTGGTCTATAAAAAGTACACTTTAATAAAGCTGCACTGTAAACAAAATAAGTTTTGAATAAAACAAAAAGATTGGCATATGTTTAACAAGAAAACGTCTCGTATGTAACCCACATTCCCTAAAGGAGGGAACGGAGACGTACGTCGGAACTGAAGGACAAATTGGGATCTGATTTCAGAGATCAATCTACTTCGAGTGTGTTAAAAACGAGCCAATGGAGATTGGCATGCGATCCACGCATTCCACTCTCCGCCCTGCAGTGCGGGTATAAATAAGGAAGTGGAATGGTAGATCATTGCTTTTTCTGCCGAGGAGCCAACTAGTGACTCGGCCTCCTAGCGGAATCACAGCACCTGGTGACAGGATGTCTCCGTTCCCTCCTTCAGGGAACGAGGGTTACATACCTAACCGAGTTGTTCCCTTTCAGTCTGTCACGTTTGACGTACGTCGGAACTGACCGACGAATTGGGATCCCTACAAAAACGGCAGGAGGCTGGCCCTTCCAGCGTCCTGCTTGAGCGCACTAGACCGTCTTAGATGAGCTCCAAGCAGGGAGAACAGTCACTGCTGTTTCTGCAAGACCCACTCAGTGTGACTATTGGATAATGCTGGGAAACCATGCCCGTCTAGGGAGATGGTACGCTGCAGGGCCACGTCCTTCAGGGAAGGATTGGTGGGGAATGAACACACCCAGAGATGACAGAGCAGGCTCTGTCAAGGGAAAGACACGGGGCTAGCCAAGTAGGGTAGCTGGTACCATGGAAGAATACACATATGGGGTTGCCATGAGGGAACCGCTACATATGAAACCCAGCCTACACACACGTAGCACAAGCATACAGGTGCAGGCCTGGTGTCAGACAGCCACAACTTCTGACACCGCAGAGGTGACGGAGGAGCTCGACAGCTCTTCTGACTCCAAAGGAGGAGGTGGCGGGCGAGTTGGAACATGCAACTGGAGCATAGACAGTTGATGTACGTTGCGGACTGTTGACAAACAAAGTGTTGGACAACAGGCTGAAAGTTTGGCAGCAGTAAGGAGTCACTGGGACCCGGTACTGACCGCTCTGCCACGCCCACTTCGGGACTCGGCCAGCAGTCTCATATGAAGCAGTCTCATATGAAGCAATCCGTGCTGCGTTACCGCGGCCACAGATGCCATATGCCCCAGGAGCCTCTGAAAAGATTTCAGTGGGTCCGCTGTCCTGCCTTTGAATGAATTCAAGCAGTTCAACTCTGTGAGGCGCGCAGTCTGGCTGACCGAATCCAGCTCCATAGCAAGGTAAGAGATCCTCTGCCTAGGACAGAGTTTGCTCTTCTCTTGGTTGACCCAAAGGCCCAACAGGGTGAGGTGACTGAGCACCATGTCCCTGTGTTCGCACAACTGTTCCTGAGACAGTTGTGCGACGGCTCAGAGTATGAGCCGTCGAGATAGTTGAGGATCCGAACGCCGCATTCTCTGAGTGGAACAATGGCTGCCTCTGTGACTTTTGTGAAGACGCAAGGTAACAGGGACAGCCCTAAGGGCAGGACTTTGTACTTATATGCCCTCCCCTTAAACGCAAAGCGTAAGAACCGTCTGTGTTGAGGAAGGACAGAGACATGAAAGTACACATCCTTCAGGTCAATCGCTGTGAACCAATCTTGGGGACGGATGCATTCGAAAATAACTATTCGTAGAAACGGCAACATATACTGTTCGGCTCCGAAGTAGAATGCAATGATCTACCATTCCACTTCCTTATTTATACCCGTGCTGCGGGGCGGAGCGTGGAATGCATGGATCGCATATCAATCTCCATTGGCTCGTTTTTAACTTAAAGTAGATTGGTCTCTGAAATCAGATCCCAATTCGTCGGTCAGTTCGGACGTACACCGAAAGTGACTCACTGAAATGGAACACCTTTTCCCTCTTTTACTTTCAAATTTCAAGTTTAATTCAGTGTTACTTGTCCTTTATTTGTAATTGTGACATTTATTAGCAATTTCTAAGTGAAAATTGTTTCTAGACCACACTTTTTTCAGTGCTAACCTCTTTCCAAACTCTAATCTGATAACTTTACGTAATGTCAACCATTTAGATTGTCAGATCAAGAAAACACTTTACACTTCTTTTCTGCGCGTTGTACTGGGACAGCACACCCATGGACCACCCGCTGACCAAGACTAATCACACACTTATATTTCCGGATCAATGTCACTGACACCAAAAGCTCCCAACTGTGTAGTCATGAGGGCAGCAGGAGCCTGCTGGATTATCCTAAGGCTGAATAGGACTGTGAGGGGAAATAAGTATAGCTAAATCCTAATAGCCCTCAGGGAGATAAGGAAATGACTTAGCTGTATTCATAAAGTTTAAGAGATCTCCGCCGTATGCTTTCGTGTGAGTCGGCAAAGACCAGCCTCCCCAGGGAGCCGCGGCCGGTTCCAGAGGTTGTTTAATTAAGGGAAATCATTGCCCAGCAGAGCGAGCCGGAAGTCTTTACTTAATGTTTTAGAGTATGATAGCTCCTCTAACTTCTATCGAAGGTGTTTTAATCATTATAAAGCCCTGAGATGTCTGTCTGGGACAAAGAGAGTGATGCTTTCAGAAAGGAGAAAGTAATTCATACAGATATAAAACAACATGGTTTTTGATTTCTAGGTGAACCATCCCTTTAAATGATTTGCTAAAATGAATCTGCCCTCGGAGTTGAGTAGTCCCACGTCCATACGCAAGCACCCTTTAACACTGACATCTGCTGTGTAATGCATCTTTATGTTCAGTCTCTTCGCCCGGACGCTGAATTTAATCATCAGCAGAGGCTGACGATATAAGTAAGTCATCTTACCCCCCGACCAGCAAAGCCGATTGAGAAATCTGCCTCTATTAAGAATATCTCTCAGCCGGCCTACTTCTAATCTGCCTCTCTGGTGTCACTCGCGGTGAATAATGACAGAAAGCACCTCTGGAAAACAGAATTACAGTGAATTGCAGACCTCAACTACAGCCGGCACCACTGACAGGCGACAACCTAATGATTAATCTTTTTTTTTGACAAAAGGGCCTGAGCCGGGATGGAGCCCATTGAAATGTCAGCAGGATTAAGCTGCAGAAGCAGGCCAGTCGTGCCAAGGCTGGGCCGTAGTGCCTTTCTGCTAATCCCAGTGAGGAGTGGAGATGTCAGTGGGAGGCGTGAGCCCCATCTATCCCTGGGTCTTTGCTCTGAGAAGGCATAAAAATGAGAATAATTCATCATCATCATCACTGCAGCTCTCCAGCAATGAGAGCATTAGTTTTTAGCATACTGCTCTTATGTGTGCATGCAGTCAGAAAGAGAGAAGTGTACAGCTAGAGCTCTGCGCTGTCTTATTTTTAAGCATGTTAGGCAAACAAATAGAGGGGGGAAGTGGAACCCTGTAGCACTCGCTATATACATAATGAGATGAGACTCCACTGGAGCGGATATCCTGAAGTCATGCATTAATGCTTTAATTAGCATAGCCAAGCAGAGACGCCCAACAAGTTATTGCTCGGTGAAGCACAAACAGAGGAAATCGAATCATTTACACAGTTACTTATTGGACATATAAAAACAGAATATGTTACCTTTTATAAGCACAGACATGTACTATTTTGTGTGTGTGGGATTTCAAAGGGATAGTTCACTCAAAAATAAATTATTTTATAATTTACTCAACCTTTCTCAAAAGAAGATATTGACTTTTTCTTTCTTTTTTTTCCTCCAACCGGTCCGAAAACATCTTTCATTGAATGGACATGAATAAACAGACATTTGACAAAATATCTTCTTTTGCTTTCAACAGAAGAAAGTAAGTCGTACAGGTTGAGAACTAGATTTATTTATTAAATGATGAGGGTTATTAAATGATGACAGAATCATATGTTCATTTTTGGATGAAATATCCCTTTAAATTGACCAAACAAAACAAAAAACAAAACAGTGAGTCATAAACCAGAAATAAATCTCCCAGTGGTTTTCTTAAGAACACAATTTTGATTATAATTCAGTGAACGGCTGCAGTGTGCAATAAAGCACACCGAATGATGCCAATTGATTTTCTTTTCTTGTCTGAAAGATTTCTCCTTTTTTACCCTCATGGGATCAATGATGATGAATTATGCTATTGTTCAAAAATTTACACTTCTGTAATGACTCATAATGATCATAATGTTAGCAAAAAAGCATATAAAGTTAGCTTTTGGCTTAGAAAGCTCAAGTGAGCCTTTGCATGCAGCTAGAGTCACATCGGTCGAGTCATTATCATTTGGGTCTTGCCGCAGGGGTGTGGAGGAGATTTGCAGTATCTCCCCCAGGAGAATAACCGTAAAATCCCATTAAGCCGCCTATATTTCCTGAGACAAAACACTTTCTTAACTCAATGCTTTGCTGTGTTTAGGCTCAGATCCTCCTTGTATTCGCTGGGATGGCTAAAAGCCCATACAGATGTGCCACCCAGTGTGAAATTCAAGCAGCTTGTGTGCTGACAATCAGTTAAAAGAGAAAAAACAGGGCAAGAGATTTTTAGGCTGTTAATATTGTGCTTTGTAGTGACTCTCTGAAGTATCATTTTAATGAACTGCATTCATTTCACCTTTGCATGACAGGCCCAGCCCCTTCTTGACAGCCGCCTCAGATCTCATTATATGAAATGGTGTATTGGATTGCCTGTTGACCTTAGAAAGGTAGACCAATTATGTGACAGAAAGGCCCATGTGTGGCGTAAACACAGTCTGACTGCAATATTTACCCAAACAGACAGTAATAATTGAGATAATCAGCCAAAGTGTAGTGATTCATACTTCACTCTTCCCGTTCTAGCCCCATTCTCAGACTTCTCTGCTTTATCTCGGCCTCATACTTTTGTGTCTTCATCAGTTTTGAAGGCAAATCCTGTAGTGGTGTGGATTAAGGGCTGAAAGCCAGAAAGGCTGTAATTATAATTGTGCGGAAGTTGAAAGAGCCTGAATTTTCTCCCTCTTCAGAGATTCACAGTGAGTCTGATTCTCTACAATAGAAACTGTGCCTTTTATATGGCAGCTCAACCCTAAGAAAACACGGGGAACAAGTTCTGATTTGAAAATGAATGTGTTACCTTAATTTCTTAATCTTCGATATGGGAGCTAGTGTTCCTTATGGAACCCAAAGTTCAAACTATCTGCTTACGAAGGCCCTTTGATCTGCTGGTTTATTAGAAGTAATTATGTCATTAGCTGCTTTAGACCTGGACTTTAAATCTTTGAGTGTTGTAATCTTGATCTGGAAATCTTGTCACTTTATACATCTCTAAATGCTTTCCAGTGTAGATAAGGGCTCAGGCTAGATCTGTAAATTGTTAACAAGAGGAAGAAAGAATGTAATGAAGAGCATACTGTTTGATAAATATTTTATAAATATACACTCTCTCTCTCTCTCTCTCTCTCCCTCTCTCCCTCTCTCTCTCTCTCTCTCTCTCTCTCTCTCTCTCTCTCTCTCTCTCTCTCTCTCTCTCTCTCTCTCTCTCTCTCTCTCTCTCTACACACACACACACACATGTATTTCAATGTATTTTCTGTTAAGCTCACCAAGGATGAATTTATTTGATTAAAATACAGTAAATCAGTAACACTCTAACATGTAATCACAACTTTTTATACACTATATTGTGGAGTTGGCTCAACCTTTGCAGCTATAACAGCTTCAACTCTTCTGGGAAGGCTTTCCACAAGATTTAGGAGTGTGTTTATGGGAATTTGCAACGTGCTTTACACCCCTACATCTGATGCGTTGCATGGCACTTGGTGATGTAAGGCTTGGATGCAGCTGCTCGGCAATGGAAACCCATTCCATGAAGCTCTTGCGCACTGTTCTTGAGCTAATCTGAAGGCCACAAAGAGGTCTGTAGCTATTGACTCTGTGATTTGACGTGGGCTACCACTTTGTGGCTGAGTTTCACAATTGCTTCCACGTTGATATAATAACACTAACAATTGACTGTGAAATATTTAGCAGTGAGTACATTTCAGTAATGGACTTATTGCTCAGGTGGCAACCAATCACAGTGCCACGCTTGAATTCACTGAGCTCCTGAGAGCGACCCATTCTTTCACAAATGTTTGTAGAAGCAGTCTGCATAGGGGCTTGATTTTAAACACCTGTGGCCATGGAAGTGATTTGAACACCTGAATTCAATGATTTGGAGGGGTGTCCCAATACTCTTGGCAATAAAGTGTATGGTCAATTATTTGATGCAGCAGTTTCTTGATTCCGTCTTATGCAGTGTGTTTGTGTATATATACTGGTATTACTATAAGCCAGGGCAGATGAGCTTATATTTCTTCTCCCTCAGTGTCATTAACAATGTAAACAGGGATTAAATAAGGCATACTGGTGTAGTGTCTGGACTTGTGCTGCTAAGAAAAGAAAAAAAATTCACTGGGACCTGCACTAAAGGAGTCATTCTTGCTGTGGGTCAAGCTAGACAATTAGAAGGTGCAAGTCTCTAAGGTAGAAATTCATCCCGTTTTAAATGCCCAGCTCTTGATGATTTGGAGCACATTTATAATCATTTAAAAATGAAAGCAATCTGCTTCCTTTTTATGATTAATAAGCCTTTGGTGTCAAGTGTGCTAGTTGGGACTATCATTCCTCATTGAGAGAATTCTCCTTGATGCTTGTGGAGGCGTATAGTGCGCTGCAACGATCTGATAGACATCAGGAGGCATCTTGTGTATGCAGAGGGTGAACGGCACAAGGTCAGAGGTACAGCGGTGGGAGGAGATGTGGATAATCAAAGCCAGCAGTGTGGCGTCTCTCTGTGTCAGGTGCAAATGAAGTGGAGAGCCGCTCAGTGAAAATCTCTCTTTCAAAGATTGCTTAGTTTATTTCAGCAGGGTGTCAGGGCTGAGTAGTGTGTGCAGCCAATACAGTTTTAGGAAATGCTTTGAAATGTATACATAATCACCAGAAGAACTCTATAATATCTAATCGATCTCATTCTCTCACGGTCCAAATGTGTGAAATGACAAGGTCAATGTAATTGACTGAGATGATTGCGGTGGGCTTTTGTGTCAAATCATCCTGTGAAAATGAGTACTGAAGTAGGCTACACCTCTTCCTATTGATAAATCTCAAACGCAAGACCGCAGAAAAAAAAAGAAACCTTAGAGAAATTAATGTAATCAACCTTTGAATCTCTCTATAGAATCAGACATGTTTTTGTATCCTCTGTCTTGATGCAATAAGCCCTCGGAGATAATGTGATCCTCAAACAAAGGGAGTGGAAGAGAGGGAGCGGGTGTGAGGGAAGGCAGCGGGCTTACTATCTCACAAGCAGATTAGCACGCTGTCATCGATCACAGTGTGACTTCATACATTATCTCAGCCTGCATCACTGATCCCACTCACAAACTTCACTGGATATGATGTGCGTTACCCAGCAAGGCCTTGACAGCCCCATAGACACCTCAGCGCTACGAGGCTGTCCTAATGTAGAGGATTATGGCATTTATTGGAAATGGGGAAAATCACCTCATCAACAAAAAAGTCATCTGAGAACGTTTTTGTTAATGTTTTTGAAAGTCGCGAACTATTAATCAATATATTTTATTTATAATTTATTCCTATGATGGCAAAGCTGAATTTTAAGCAGCCATTCAGTCTTCATTGTCACGATCCTTCAGAAATCATTCTAATATACTGAGGAGCTCAAGAAACATTTCTTATTATTATCAGTGTCACTTTTGATCATTTTAATGCATAATTTTCCATTTCCTTTCTTTTTGTTCCCTCCAGGCCTGGAAAAATCATGGAAATTATAAAATCTCAAAAAGGGCACGACAAAGTCACTGAAGTTTCATTGACTAGAAAGGGCAATTTGCAAATCCATTTTCTAAAATATTGTGATGAATGATTTTCCATGGAATTCATTTGTCAAGAATGTTTCATGTGCATTTATTTACTTGATAATGAAGGTTTTATTGTGGTATATTGTTTGAAAAAAAGTATTGTCAAGCTATTACAGATTTAATAACAAAAAGAACTGAACATTTAAGTAAAATAAAGCAATACATAAAAAATGTACCAAGTAAACAAGCAGATTAAAATGCAAAAGAATTATAAAGACCAGTACAATAAGGTCTCATTAGTCAATGTTACTTAACCCTTAAAGACCTAGAACATTTTTGGGGCGCCTGATGTGCCTCTACTTTTCTTTGTTTTTCTCACCCATTCTAGCAGCAAGTGCTATATATCATTTTAAACAGGAGAACCTGAAGTTTCCATCTAGCTCATTTGATGTCCCAATTTTACATTAATTTATTCTGAGAATGGATTAAATTAATATAATTTCAAGAAAAATGGCAGCAAAAATCTGATGTTTTTACTGTGAACTCGAACAGAATTTCATGAAGTTTGGATTTTTTCCTTTAGAAAGTTAGACTTGGTTGTTTTACACTTCCAGATGAAAGGTTGTCTACATGTAACAATGCCTCAGCAAGTTATAGCCATTTATTATAACATTATTCTAGGCATTTCTAGGTTTTTGAGTGAAAACAGGTGTATTTTATTTACTGACAATGTGTCCTAAAAAGTTCAATTAGTAAAGTAAATAGAAAGATTGTTATATAATAACAACACTGAAACAAACATTTTTCTTCAGTGAAATATATTATAATTTGAGCATGAAAAACAAACGCAAACAATACATCAAGTTGTGACAAACCGTGAAATAAAATATACTGAGGCTATGTTTACATGTGGGCGGCTATTTTCATAAACGGACATTTCAACCTCTCTGCACATAATCTTCTCAAACACAAATTGAGGAAAATATAATAGTGAAAATGTGTAAAACACAAACTACATTCAAATAGAGAAATATACTGACTGTGTGCTGTGCTCTGTGAGAGAGCGCTTTGCACGCGTTTATTTCTGTTTGGTTTCATGCAAATTCACACCCACTTTCACGTTCATTTTTCAGAGAAGCGTGATTGGTGGTTCAAAAGACCAAACACTGTGTTTATTGGTTGAGTTGATGAAAGTTTCAACGAATCTGGGCACAGCCTATGGAAGGTATATACAGGAGATATAGGGAGATTCTCCTCTTTATGGTGCAGTTTACAGAATACAGATTGGATTTGCGGTTTAAAAGTTATTAAACATTTTAGAACGATAGTTATTTTTAGCCACGGGCGGCTGTCTTTAAGGGTTAAAGGGTAGTTCACCCAAAAATGAAATTTATGTAATTAATGAATCACCCTGATGTTTTTCCAAACCCATAAGACCTCCGTTCATCTTCAGAACACAGTTTAAGATATTTTATATTTAGTCCGACAGCGTATATAAGTGTATGCACACTATACTGTCCATGTCCAGAAAGGGAATAAAAACATCATCAAGTAGTTCATATGTGACATCAGTTAGTTAATTAGAATCTCTTGAAGCATCGAAAATACGTTTTGGTCCAAAAATAACAAAAACTACGACTTTATTCAGCATTGTCTTCTCTTCCGCGTTTGTTTTCAAACCTCAAATAAAGATTCAAACGGTCATGAATCAGCGTATTGATTCATGATTCAGATCGCGTGTCAAACTGCTGAAATCCTGTGACATTGGTGATCCGAATCATGAATCAATACGCTCTATTTTCAATATTTTTGATGCTTCAAGAGATTCTAATTAACTAAATGATGTCACATATGGACTACTTTTGATGATGTTTTATTAGCTTTCTGGACATGGACAGTATAGTGTGCATACACTTGCATACACTCTCGGACTAAATATAAAATATCTTAAACTGTGTTCCGAAGATGAACGGAGGTCTTACAGGTGTGGAACAACAATAGAGGTGAGTCATTAATGAATCAATTTCATTTTTGGGCAAACTAACCCTTTAATGCAATAACTGACATTATTTATGTAACAAGCTATAGCTCTTTGATAGTGTTCTTTGTTAACATTAGTTAAATACAACTTTTAGTTCATGCTAGCTAAAGTATTCTTAAAAATGCTTTCAAAATATCTGACTAATTTTGTAATTATAATTTAATTATTTACTGTATTTATAAGTGCCCATGATAACAATATTGTGCATGTCTATTATTGTGACACATCATATTACTGTATACCAACACATGTCTAGTTAAATGTATTATCTGACCTTGCTTTTTCTTTAAAATTGCATGATATAGCTAAAGGCATTGCATTATTACTTTTTTTTTTTAATCAAACCATTGATAAATTATGTTTTTGTAAGAATCTAGGACACAACAACTGACTGGAGAGTCTGATGTAATGCAGTTCAGTTGGGGATAATGTACAGCAAGCCAGTAATTTTTGCTAAATAAACCCTTTTCACAAGAACACTTTTTTTCTGGGCTTAATTTGCGATAATGACTGCCTGACTGTACATTATACCCCACTTAACTGCATTGTACCAGACTCTCCAGTACGTTGTTGTTTTCTTACAAAAAATCTATTAATAATTGTGGTTTGATTAAAAAAAAAAAAGAATGTAATGCCTTTAGCAAGGTCTGAATACCAGAAGCAAAATGGAGCAAATCAGATTGCATTGGTTCTGTGGGTGAACATTTGGGGCTCGATCCTTTATTTACAGCAGATTTACACACTGGCAGAGCTTCAGATCCCATAACTCCACACACTTATGAACTGCTACATGGTAAAAGTCTGGTAATCTCCTGCACAGTCTGGGAGAAATTCATATTTGCATCAGTGAATGAATGGATGATCTGTGGTTGGAAGCAGCCAGGTGTTTGGCGTCAAGACTTTTATATGGTGGTTCAGTTCAGGATAACTGGGGAATCTGCATTTAAAACCCCTAAGTAAACTTCCAAATTCTGGGATAGGGAAGGTTAGCTAGAGTAAATGAAGACACCTATACAAGACGTTTGAGTCTGTCGAAATAATGATGAATATGACGTACTAGAGTGAGCTGGGCCATTACTCACTGTAATGCCTCCATTACCACCTCAGGGACGGCACCCTGGTTGGGGAGGGGTAGTGTCACCGAAATGTATGCTTCCGATTTGAACACATATCCCTTGACGGACTCTAGAGAGAAGAGCGTTTTGCGCCTTAGTGATATTTTAGTAGAAACCGCAGTGTAAATATCTAGATTCTAACTTTGTCATGAAGTGGAGGATGGTATAAATGGCATTTTATGAGATCTATCCATTAACATTAGCAGGGAAAAGGTTAAGTAAAGAAACAAATTGTCCTTGGTTATTGAATTTAATGGCATCTCCCCTTAGTTTATAATGACTTGAGTTTTGCAGCGTCGTGAAGCCTCAGTGAGTCACATAAGCGTAGTAATGGCAGAGCAACTACATGTTAATTAATTTCGTTTCTTGCCTCTAGATCGACACAGCTGTCTCTGAGCCTTTACAGGGTGTGGGTTAATACGAAACATAATTGCTTTAAGCCAAGGAGAGGGAATTTATTTACAAATCTTAGAGGAGAAATTAAAATCCTTAGAAGGGGTAAAGCGGCCGAAGTAGGTGAAGCTCTGGGTCACATCCTCCCAAAGTCTGTTCTGATCTCTAAGCAAACAAACTGAGAGCGGAAAGTTATTGTACTCTGTTTAAAAATGAAGCCGCAATTCAGCGAATGCTCAAGCAGACTGCAGGGATATCAGAACTGAATCGCAACTGAATAAACTGAAGCAGGTTGCAGTCAGTTTGAGGACATTCATATTTGGTTAAACACTTGCTGCTTTTTTGTATTTAATTTTATGTTTTATTTGTAATTTTTTTTTTATTATTTTGTTTAAGTTTGAATCATTTTTATTTTTGGATTTGTTAATATTTTTTTTGTTGTCAGTTTGAGGATATATAGTTTAAATTCACAGATTTTGAAGGTAAATCTGCCTTTGTGTTGTAAATTTTAGGTTTGTTACCTCAAAGCTCTAAAATAAAAATAAATACAAATCTGCTTTTGCTGACCATATACTCTTTCATTTTTAATCAGCAGATCATCATTCTACAAACTGAGTGCTGTTACTCATTTTTAAAGCATTTGAAAAGGTTACACGGGTGAATTATTTCATGCCTCCCTGACAGGAACTATTAGTAAGGATTTGAGCTCTTCTGGACGGTCAGAGATTATTGAAGTCTCACTTTATGGTTTTTTTAAACACATCAGAGGGAGAATGAAAAGCAGTTTCTCTTTAGTTAAACATCAGATTCTGCAGAATGTCTCAAATGTAACACACTGAAGTGGATGAATAGGAGGCTGAAATGACACATTGTCTGGCCCCGAAACCCCCAAAAAACATATGTAAACGATTTCAGTTTTTAATGACAATTAGAACAAACATTGATGGTGACTAAATGCACATTCTGTTGCTTTGCCTAAAATCTTAGAAAAGCACTGTCTCAAAGCCAACAATCCTGCTCATAGCTGTCTAAACAGTCCATGTTCATCTCATTGTTACTTGTTTGCTTCTACTGACTGACTCAGTATGTCAGCTTGTTTTCATCAGGAACCTTGAAAATCCAATACGTTGGTTATCAAATCACATCACTCAAGGGCATCTGCCGGTCAGTGTATCTGGAGAATCGATCAGCTTATCAGTTCAGCTACTTTCATTTACTTCAAGCTTAACACATGTGGACTTCCTCAGGCTCCACGTCTGATTTTCCAGCCTGACACAAGCCTCACCACCTCATATGAGCCTTATCACATGCTTTCTGCTTTCATCTCCCACTTTCAAATGTCACTACCTCATTTTTTAGAGGGTTTGTTTAGAAGATTTTGCTGAAAAAAATAATATAATAAGAAATGTGATTCAGATAACAATAACACATTTCTAAAATTATTATTATTATTATTATTTTTATTTTTATTTTTATTTTTTATTTTTGGTGAATACAAAGTGAAAGTGAAAAATAGAAAGTTCAAAGGAACATAATTTATTTGAAATTTGTTTTAATGCATCACCACAGAATAATAGTTGGGTCATTCTGTGTGAAATCATCCAAATTTCAAAAACTTCGCTGGCAAATAAAACATTTTTTTGTTATATTTTTTTTCCTGAAGAAAGACATAAATAGTGATGAAAGCTAACATATTACATTTAATGGGTTAGAGCTGGACTATATGGCCTAAATTCTAGAACATTTTACCTCGATAACGATTAATAAACGATTAAAACATGTTTTTCTTTGCTCTTTCACTGACGAGGTTTATACTTTACAGCTCTGTGGCTGAAACTGTGGGTTGTAGTTATTTCAAAGGTAGAAAGATCTATGCTATATCTGTTGACTTTCTATGCTACTTAAGATATAAATCACAGGACAGTGTTGACTGAGTTGACTGTTGACTCTGTGTTTGAGTTAGCCTCATGTTGCTTCCATGCTGCTGACTGGTTGGGGCAGAGTCACGTGACTGCACACACAGTAGTATGTTTTTAAGAGGAAAGTATTGACAGGATAAAAACAACAACTAAACCGACATGGGAAAATTACGTCGGTTAGAGGTTCTGAATTTCAATTTCGATTACTTTTCGATTAATCGTACAGCCCTATCATGGATGTATATTTACTGACTAATCCACTATTTATAATAATGCTGTCATCAAGTCTTTCTAATGTCATCCCATGTAATCTGGCTTAAATATTGTACTCAATAAATATATTCATCCATGATATTTAATATTTCAGCTTTTGCTTCATTTATGTATTTCTTTCAGCATAATTAAATAACTTAAATAACATTGTAGCCGATCACAAAAGATTAGTTGATTATTACGGGAGTTTTGCCGCAAGTCCAGAGCTCAGTCACAAGTAAACTCGCTCTGTTTGATTGATGGCTCCAGCGATGTAAAGGGAGCTTTCTTTGATCGCTTTCTATATATAATTTTAATCAGTTTAAATAACATTATATTCATCCTACTTAGAGAAACTATTTGAAGTTGAGCGTTTAGTTGCTAGTTTGATTTACTGACAAATACTGTAGACAAACATCTGACTGTACTTGAATCATATCAGAAATCACTGATCACAGAACAGGCATTAGAATTAACACGGTTACTTACATGTTGTCGCATTACTGTCGATAACGTCTATAACAGTCTGTTTGCAAAGCCTGTGCCGAAATTGCGACTCATTTACCAAAGAATCCACAAAGAAATGTACCGAATACAAATAAATAATGCTCAACTGAGATATTTACATTGCTGAAAATAAATAACCACATTCCTAGCATTAGGATCATTTGGAAGGTAATGCTATTTTTAGTCTATCTATAGGCACATTCCACAAGGAGTCGTTCGATGGGCTTTATTACAATAAAAGCTGTTTTTGGACTAACAAGGAAGTTTCAGTTCTGAAACGTACAGGATAAACGTATAGCATGATGACCTCTTATATGTCACAATCGCGACAAGGAAAATTTGTTTCTCAGTTCATGACCCCTTTAAAGCACTCGAAGATGGCATTTCTCAGAACGAAAGATAAGATGAGATGCACCTCCTCTCTGGCTCAATTGTGCTCTTGCTCTTTGCACCTCATTGGCTCACCACATCTAGTCTCCCAATATCACAAATGGTGGTAATTGGGCTTGAATCCACAACATGAGATGATTTATGGAGGAGTTAAATATACCGTTGCCTTTCTTCGATTGAGGGAGTGTTTACTGTAATGTGAGCAGCATACTTGCTCTCTTTGGGTACATTAGGCATCCTTTTGCTTTGTTTGAATATAAACTAAATTCAGTTTTTTGACTCTACCAGCATTCGTGAAGCTAATAAGATCTCTCTCTCTTTTTCTCTCTCTCTTTTCATGAATGCCTGCGGACACAACTTAGCAGGTGAGTGAATTCATTACCAATTCTTTTGAAATGCAACTTTCACACATTGTCTTTCCAGAACTTTTCATCTACAGGTTTTTTATTATATTAATGCCAGTGTCAAACTGCCCTTAGTGCCCTATAATTTAAACATCTACATGCCACATTTTCCATATTTATCCCAGCATTTTTTACTTTGGCCGTCCACGTGACAGTGAGGTTTGAATGCGCTGTATATAATGCCACATCAAGGGCAAAACTAATCAAATGGTTGCCACGGGGCCTCTGCGTTTCTGTGCCTATGCTTTTCTGAAGAATCCTGATTCGGCCCTCTATGAAATTACTTCCCTTAAACCACAAATCATTGCCTCACCTTCAGCTGGCAGCTCACGGCTATCGCTGACAGCTGAGGACGGCACTGGAAGTGCTACAACAATTTAATCTCCTAACTGAAAACTAAACTCCGGCCCGCGCACATAATCACGCATGTTTGCGAGATGAGGCCCGCTGAGCGAAGGAAACTTTGCGCTGGCATGTCTGGATGTCTTGCTTTTTTAATTTTCTGTCCTTGACAAACTGTGTCTCTTTCTCTCCAACTTTAACCTTTTTCTTTTACAAATTCATGAATAAAACTACAGGTCAAACAAATGCTAAGCTTTCTGAGACAGAGCGAGAATAATGCAGTCTTAAATGCACTGCAAAATGCGCACAAGATCATTTTATCGTGCCGTGAGAGTTCCAGCAGGTCTGTGAGAAGATTTTGAAGGGCGATATATAAAGTATTGAGTCATGTGGCACATTTCCAAGGCTGTGCACCTGTAACGCCACCAAACTGCAAAGTGCCATCCGTCAGTCAGCTCTCACAAAAAACCTTTATTGAATAAAAGCTGAACATGGAGACAGGGCAAAGCTGGCTAATTACGAATCAGAGCTAATCTGAGTGACTAAATGGATTTGTAACTATGTTTACTGTCTTGAGGTAAACCTTGGGATTGTTAATTATGTTATTTGCTTTTTCTAATGGGTAAACAAAACTAGGCCCACATGTGACCAAAACTCCAGGTACTCCAGTGGTTTTTAGCCTCATATTACGCTGTAACACTTGAGAATAAAGTCTTGAGTGTGTGTGTGTGTGTGTGTGTGTGTGTGTGTGTGTGTGTGTGAGCCACCAGATTTGTTTTTGGGCAAAAGATGTTTGTCAAGAAATTTGTATCATTAACATCCAATAAACAGCACACTGTGAAGATAATAGTTTATAATTTAGAACCATCATCACAGTGTGTTGTTTATTAGCTGTTAATGATTTCACAATATGGAAATAGACTTTCGCCATTCAGAAAGATCATTACCCTAATGAGCCTTTTATTTAAGCTTATCAGAGTCTTATCATCCCTGTATGACATTTAGGCTTCATTATCCACTAGTAGAGCACAATAGTTATAGTGTCTCATTACATGGTGCTCTGGAATCCTCGATACTGATTGGTCAATTGGCGCATTCATCAATTTGTATTATATTCTAATTAATTATATTATCATCTACTGAATAATTTATCACACAAAGGAATTGCCATATTTAGGGATCCTTGTGATTAGAATGATTGAAAACCCCTGATATAGACAGGGCCATAGTTCATAAGCAATAAATTAAAAATTGATTTGGATTGTTTTATGCTCTCCAATAATTGGCCATACAAACACAAACAGGTTTACATGTAATGTAAGGAATACCAGGTAGACACACACACACACACACACACACACACACACACACACACACACACACACACACACACACACACACACACAGACACACACGTGTACACACACACACACACACAGTATGATCGTCATATTGATCGTCACATATATATAAACATTATCTGAAATAAAAATAAATACATATACATTTAAATTTAATACATTTTATTACAGCAACATTTCTAATTACTGCTCAAATAATTGCTGCTGTAATAACAAAACAATAAAAAAAAATAAGATTTTAAAAATAAAGTCTATTTCAAAATACACAAAATCTTAAGACCAGGGGATACATTGCAAGTTTTACACATTTCGCACTTGGTGATCATAACCGGGTTGTAAGTGCTGCTTCAAAATGCCAAAAGAAGAAACAGGAGCAAGAGACAAAAAATAGAGAGCAGGCAATTTATTGAAAACTGCATTTAAACTCAAACAGGCCGTTCATCAGCTGATCAAAAGTTTAAGACCATAGCCCAAAAATAAACACACAACAGTACTAAAAGTGTCAAAAAAGGACAGTGAGTAGCCCCGCCATTCTTGTTGATCACTTCAAAAACTTGTTTCGGCATGCTTGATGCGACTGTTTCCAGGAGGCTGGTGGGAACGCTGCTCCATGTGGTGAAGATGGCTTCACGAAGGGCATCCACGGTCTAGAACTGACGTCCATTTTTGTAAACTTCCCTTGCCATCCAGCCTCAAATGTTCTCAATGGGATTTAGACATGGGGAACACACAGGATGGTCCAAAAGAGCAACGTTATTCTCCTGGAAGATGTCCTTCGTCAGGCGGGCTTTGTGAATTGCAGCGTTGTTCTGTTGAAAGACTCAGTCATTACCACACAGACGGGGGCCCTCGGTCAAGAGGGATGCTCGCTGCAACAGATCCACATAGCCAGTCACCGTTTGACGCCCCTGCACAACCTGACGCTCCATTTTCCCATTGAAGGAAAAGCACCCCAGATCATGATGGAGCCTCCTCCACTGTGCCGCGTAGAAAACATCTCAGGTGGGATCTCCTTGTCATGCCAGTAACGTTGGAAGCCATCAGGACCGTCCAGGTTAAATTTTTCTTGTCAGAGAATAAAACTTTCTTCCACTTTTCAATGTCCCATGTTTGGTGCTCCCTTGCAAATTCTAAACGGGCAAGTTTGTGTCGTGGGAGGAGACGTGGCCTTCGAAGACGTTTTTTGTTCTTGAAGCCCTTCTCTAGCAGATGACGTCTTTATGGTTATTGGGATATAATTTGGGTTGAGGATCGACCTGTGTCTTCACGGACGACCCTTCGGATCCTGCGGCTCAGTGCAGGTGAAATCTTTTTGGGTCTACCACTTGACTTTTTTGTCCCATAACTCTCAGGATTTTTTAAGAAATGTAAAATGACTGTCTTACTGCGTCCAACCTCAGCAGCGATGGCGCGTTGCGAAAGGCCTTGCTTGTGCAGCTCAACAATCCTGCCACGTTCAAAGAGAGGAAACCTTTTTGCCTTTGCCATCAGGAGAACTTGACAGTATGGAAAAATGACATGGAAGCCATATTTTTGTGCAGATTTGACCTTTTTATGGCTATGGTCTTAAACTTTTAATCAGCTGATGAACGGCCTGTTTGAGTTTAAATGCAGTTTTCAATAAATTGCCTACTCTCTATTTTTTTTTCTCTTGCTCCTGTTTTTTCTTTTGGCATTTTGAAGCAGCTCTTACGACCCGGTTATGATCCACAAGTGCGAAATGTGTAAAACTTGCAATGCATCCCCTGGTCTTAAGATTTTGTTCAGGAGTGTATAAAAAGTAAAGTACATCAATAAATATAAAATAGTAATATATCAATTATACTAAAAATAGTGGTGTAGATGCCCAAATTGTGTATTTGATAGAGAACCAAAAATGTATCAATCAATCGATCGATCGAATCATTCAGAAACCTGCAGTGTGGAGGTGAGACCCATGCACTCCTGTTCTAGAATAACCTCCCCTGCCTGGATATCTTGACATTTCTATTGGCGAGAGAGAGAGGGCAGCTGCAGAAGTTGCACTAGGGGCTGCAGATCATGTTTATTATTTCCTGTGAAGTGATTTCTTCTCCCAGCCGCTTCTGGAGAGTAAACCGCACATCACTTACTGTCAGCGCTCCAGCTCCCTCCGCTGCTCCTCCATCACCCCTCTCCCTCTGTTTATTTATTCAGCCTTCTTTTCCCGCTCCATCCGTGATGTTTGGAACAATCCCGCAGAGAGTTTCCCCTCCGTCGCTTTTAATTGAGGCCGTAGGTAAGGGCACGCGCGCAAACAGGAGGTGACGCGCAATCTTCCCAGTGAAATGGGCCTGTGTCCGTGTGTGATAAGAGTTTGTGCTCCTATAATCTCTAGTTTACTGCTTCATCTTTCTGTCTCTCTGTCTTTTTCTATGTCTATGTTCCTCTCCATCTATCCATCCATCCATCCATCCATCCATCCATCCATCCATCAATCAATCAATCTCTGGCCATTTGTCTATTAAGTTAAACTGTGTTATACTGTGTACACTGCACTGCAGCCAATAACAGGCAGGTCGGACTTTAATTGGGTTAAAACCAATTAACACTTCCAATTCAAATGTGGGCCGGGGCATTCAAACCGCGCTTTGACAATCAAACACTGGTGCTTGTGTTTTGAATCAGTATCACTAACATTTCAATATTTTAGTGAATGTAATGGAGTTATGCTCATGTTTTTAAATTGTAATTTTGGGCTGTTTCTGAAATGGGTCGTACCATTAATGTTACCAGTTGAAGTAAATAAAGAACATACAAGGATGCAGTTATTCTTGAATGGACGGAGCACGAACAATGTAAGTTCAGTTCAGTTGAATGGTAAAGTTTACCTGGTTTAACAATTCAGTTAAACTAAATATGCAAAGCCGAAATAACCTCAACCCTAGCAACAACAGTGAAATAAAATGCATGTAAAAGTGTAGTTGGTTACAACAGTGGACTCCTGGCATATCTTCGGTACAAAAGATTTTTTTCTTTTTAACCTAACCCCACTGTTTTTATTGGCACTTTATACATACTTTTTTAATCCCTCATTTCTTTGATCATAACTCTCACTTACCCTTCTTTGCTTTTGCCCTTTTTAAAAACATTAAAATGATCTTACGTGGACTTACTTTTCAAAATTAAATAAAACAATCGCTCTTAGCATTAGGGATAGCTATTAGCTTTGCTTAGCATAGCGTCAAACGTAACAATTTATGATTAATGTCATATTTTGCTCTAAAATCACTATACGTCAGTTTGAAATAACTTGATTCTATGGTCCTATTTTGCTTCTTACCAGAGTGAGACAGAAAATATATTATTCTATACTGTGATACAGGCTATGTTGATCAGCATTACATTATAGATATACAGCATTCTTATGAAAATACCCGAGATGGCTTAAAGAACAGATAAACACAGCTATATCATCGCAATCGTGTGTTTATTGTCTTTTTTAGTTTATTGACTGATGAAAAATGCTTTAGCAATAGCTGGTGTCCATATAAGGTCATACGTTTAATACTTCTATGACTGCATTTGTGGGCTTCCTGTCCGAGCTTCTGTACTGAATTTATTTCTTCATATTTGCTATTCTCCACACTGCAAAATCCTTGTGTTTATTTAACTATGTGTAGACCTATGAATATTCTGGGACAAATAGCATACCGTATTGATTTGATACGGGACGCGTCATTTTGCCTGTAAATACAGGACGATTCCGTATTTCACGGGATGGCTGACAACCCTACTGAAAACACAAATGCGAGTGTGTTTTCGTCCTATTATGGACTGATCTGCATTTCTGCACATAGCAAGCTTTATTAGTATTGTGTTTATTGTTTTTGGTCTTTTAATATCACTTTCTTAGTACATTAAGCCACGTCAAGCGTTTTAGTGTCCCCATCAGGGGCAGAAGAAAAATGCTTTGAATGAGTTTCCATCCCCCATTATTTGCATGCACTTTTTCTCGCCTAAGTCAAAAACCACCAGTGTAAAAAAGTTTTTGCCAATGAAAGCCACCATGTCATGTTTTACTCCTAGAGGTCTCTTATTTAAAAAAAAAGAGGCATAGATGACGCCTGTGATTTAAACAATAGGACTAACTGTGTTTAACTTTACAGCATGGTGTTTTATGGTTTCTAAAAAACTAAACAAAAACAGAAATCGAGGGTAGCGCGGGTATGATGTCATTGATAGGTGACACATGGACACGGTCCGTGTCCTGTTTAAGATTGCTTATTTCTCTGGATTTAAACATTCTTGGAAACATTGGGGATAATGTAAATACACAAGTCAACAAAATATATAACATTTTAAACTTACGTATTGTTCCTTTAAGGTTTGTTTTTGTTTTGTTTTTTGCGAAATTTTCCGTTTCCATCGCTCATTTCTTATGCGATACTCCAAAAGGAGCATAAAAACGAGGATGGAAACATAGCTATACTCACAAGGTCAACAAATTCTCCCATTCCTTAAGTCATAATGTGCTTTTTAGTAAGGAATTTGGTCTGCTGAACTGCCACTTCCGTTTTATGCCTTCCCATTAGAATAATTACTAGTAGATATAAGCCCAGCACTTTCATTAAAAACAAGATTACTTCAGTTATTTCTCTTGACGTTTGTAGCAAACATTAATGGTTCAGTGGGTTTATCGAAAGGTTGGTAAAACTTTTTTCTTTTCAGAACCAGACTGGCTGGAACATTTTTTAAATACATCCTTATCTAGACTGACTGCAAGCATAACATGATTAACATGTGTTTCGGTGCAAGAATGCAGCATCGCTTTTAAATCCGATGCTCTAACTTCTCCGGACGAGTCTCTTCCCTTGTGACTTCCCCGGGCTGCGGCAAGGGCAGGCTAAACCATCGATCGCGCTCTGATGACATTTGGATTACATCCAGGTGGGGCCCTTTAGTGAATGTCACCAGAGGCTCTGCGTTTTGCAACTGCCTTATTTGAGAAATTGTCCCTGGAGTTTCATTTGTGTCAAATTAACAGTGAGTCCAAAGCCAATCCATAAAGATGAATGGCATTCTGCCGAAGCCTGGAGGATGGGTGAATTAAACAGCCTATATTGTTGTTTTGACACTTCAGCAGATTGGCATCCATAATAAGATGCGCGAAGATGCACCGTCAATTCGCGTTCCGACTGGGAGATATCAAAGCGGTTTGATGTTTTTCGACCGCGGCGAGAGGGAAAAAGTTTCCTTCCAGCCGAGAGCTCCCTCATCAGCAGGTGTTTTGCCACCCATGGGTGTGCAGACGTCTGAAGGATAGAGGTTTGCGGTGATGACTGTGAGGAAATCTGTGATTGAATCAGTTCCGGGCTTGTCATGGTTATCTAGATGTGTCGGGGGAAACGCAGCCTCTCTCCTTGCAGGTGTCGCTTGTCCTTCATGTCTGTCTGCCAGATAAAGGACGGCTGCCTGCCACATGACACAATTACACCTCACCTCATCTCCTGCTGGATGACAAAATATTAAGTGCTGCATTCAGGAAACTTTTTAATAAATGATAAAGTGCCGAAATGAGTTGATCTTCAACAGTTTTCCCTCTCATAGTCAGTTTCTCCTGTGACGTGCAGAAGAATGTTGTTCTGAATGTATGCAGATAACACACAGACACAGTCACGCTGAAATTACGGCTGCGGTAATACTCGCCCGGGGCTGTGCTCTTACCGTTCCAGCATATTGTTTGTCATTTAGTTCTTATTTCTGATGCATGGCAAACTTTGAGCAGGAGTTTAATCACATTTCTGGAATATTTTTTTTTTCCTTTTGCCTACCGCCTTTATTTCTCTCACTTCTAATCATCAGCCTTCCATAAAGCGCCCTCAGACATTGTAGTTTGTAGGGAGGGGTTGCTGCGTGTTTATTGGATTATTCCCATGGTCAATTTTCCTTTCTTCACACTGTACTGATTAAACTTTCACTTGGGAAATCAAGAGAAAGCAAAACTGTGACAGGAAAACAAAACATTGGATTAAAATTACAAAACTTTGTTCTTCCTTTCCCTTTCTTTCTTTCCTTTCCTCCATTTTCCCTTCCTCGTTTCTTTTCTTCTGTGTATTACTTTCTTCAACTTTGTTTGTTTCTTGCTTGCTCTGTTTATTTTCTTTTCCTCCATTCTCCATTACTTTTCTTTTTGTCTTTCTTCATTGTTGTTTCCTTCCTTCCTTCCTTCCTTCCTTCCTTCCTTCCTTCCTTCCTTCCTTCCTTCCTTCCTTCCTTCCTTCCTTCCTTCCTTCCTTCCTTCCTTCCTTCCTTCCTTCCTTCCTTCCTTCCTTCCTTCCTTCCTTCCTTCCTTCCTTCCTTCCTTCCTTCCTTTTTATTCTTTCTATTTCTGTCCTTTCCACTGTTCTTTTTTCCATTCATTCTCTCTCTCCTTCTCTATTTACTTTCCCTCTTTCCACTTTCCTTTTCTTCAACCCTCCCTTCTTTTCATCTTTCTCTGTTTCCTTCCAATCTTTCTTTTGTATTCGTACATTCCATTCATTCTTTGTTTCTTCCTTCTTTTTGATTTTTATTTTTTCAGTGATTCACATTTTCTTACATTTTTTCCTTCCTTCTTGCTGTTTCCTTTCTTCCTTTCCTTCAAACTTCCCTTTCCTCCTTACTTTTCCTTTTCCTCCACTTTAATTTTCTTTCTCTCTTTTCTTCCATTAGTTTTATGCTTCGATTTCTTTCTTCAGTTTTGTTTTGTTTTCTTCCATTATTCCCAGTTTCCTTCCATCCTTCCTTCCTTCTTTTTTTGCATTCTTGTGAAGGAAGGAAAATGGAAGTAAGATAGGAAGTAAGAAAGGAAGGAAGGAAAAAGGAAGAATGGAAGAAAAAAACTAAGCAAAAATAGGGAAGAAAAGAAAGAGTGAAGGAAAGAGGAAGAATAAAAGGAAGGATGGAGTGAAGGAAATTTGAAAGAAAAGAGAAAGCAGAAAGAAAGCAGCTTCCTTCCTTCTGAGCTGAAACTTCTTATATTTCGGATACTTCCTCAAGTTCAAAGGTTGCTGTCCTGCTCATATTTAAAGACTGCAGGTTGTCTCCCTGTCATTTCACTTGACGTCTCCCTGATATTCCCTCCTTCCACTCCACTGCACACACAGATTTCACACCTGCCACCCCTGTAAGGTGGACACAGAGTGCTAACACATCTCACTGCCTCCCTTTGAGGCTAGCCATGTATGGAGAGGCTGGCTAAAGGTTGATTGACATGCGACAAACCATAGCTTTGGCTATCTGTCATTTTGATAGCTTGTTACAAAATGTAAAGTAACCTTGTGGCTTTACATTCAGCATGTTTAATATTACCAATATTGACAACATTAGCAGTGGTGCCCATGCCGTTTTTACTTTAATGTGAAACTCCATTACCTCTAGGCTATTTTTAAATTATCTTGTCTTGTAATATAGCAACCCATTCACATTTTTCCCCTTTTTTATTTTTTAGAAAGGGCATTCTCTTTAAATTATGCTTTGCTAGCTACTGATAATTAACAGAATACAGCTTTCATTGAAATAATATTACAGGTTGTTGTGCTTTTTATGATTTCATCTCCATCTGTAGATCTAGCTATCAGTATCCTTTTCAAAAGAAATTTTAGCACAAATGGCACCCACAACACTTATTTATTTTTCTATATTTTTACTCACCACTTTTTATTGACTCTGTTAGAATACAGAGAACCATCTGCAGGTTTGATTTTACTTCTACCTGGAGCAATACATTCTCATTTTTCGTGGCTGTCTGTTTTCTGAAGACCGACCATCACATGGCTGCACTTTCAGGAGTAGAGTGGTTTCCACTGTTTAAATGTGCCACCACATCAAAAAGCACAAATATTTTTGTCACACTGTACCATATATTGATCTTGTGTATTTTGCGGTTATTTGAAGGGCATGCTGCTGTTATTTGTTTTGTTCATTGCATTCTTGTCCTTTCATGGTCCATACAGTTTGAGATATTGATGTCTGTTTCTTGGAACTTTAAAGGAATTTATATTTGATTCAGTGTTCGCTGTTTACTGAGTATGGAGTCTCACACTAATTTTCTTCCCTCCAGCCTGTTGTTGGACCTGGAAAAAATTGCAGTGTTGAGTGGAGTTCTGTTCTCCTTTGTAACAGCAGCACTTAAATCCAGGTGGTCTCACAGCACAGGAGCACAAATTACACAGCAGCAAGCTTTCAAAAACAAAACTGCAGGAGACTTGTGTGCTGTTTAGTCAAAAGTGTTGGTTATCCTATTTAGGAATGCTTATGTTTCAGTAGACAATTTACATGTTTTTGTGAAAGAAAAGAAGAGGAATTTACAGAATGAGAAGTCAATGATTTTCACCATTTTAACTTGATTCCTCAAAGTAGAATTCAGTAGCTGAGATCCAGCAAAACATAACTGCATAACTGCAATTCAAGTGCAGTAGTTAATTTTTTCAAATATAGTTTTGGAAAAACAATAGTTTACCCAAAAATGAAAATTATCCCATGATTTACTCACCCTCCAGTCATCCTAGGCTTTCTTCTTTTAGAGGCATACAATCAGAGTTGTATTCAAAATATCCTGTCTTTTCCTAGCTTTATAATGGTAGTGAATGGCGGTCCTGATTTTGAAGTCTGAAAAATAGCATCCATCCATCATAAAAGTAATCCATACTGCTCCAGGGGGTAAATAAAGGGGTGCTGAAGTGAAGCGTTTTATTTGTGTAAGAAAAATATCCATATTTAAAACTAAATTAACTATCTTCCGACAGACCCGGACAAGAAAATGTGATTCATCAGACCAGGCCACCTTCTTCCATTGCTCCATGGTCCAGTTTCTGATGCTTACGTGTCTACTGTTAGTATTTTTGGCAGTGTCAGCAGGTCAGCATGACACTGACTGGTCTGCAGCTATGAAGCCCCATACGTAACAAACTGCAATGCACTGTGTATTCTGTGAACCAACACTGATTTCTTAAGCAATTTGAGCTACAATAGCTTGTCAGCCTTTGCTCCCCACGTGCATCAATGAGCCTGACCCTGTCCCCAGTTCACCACTGTTCCTTCCTTGGACCACTTTATACTGACCAATGCAGACTAGGAACACCGTACACCGGGCCATCACAATTTGGCCCTTGTCAAACCCTAATATATCCCACCTACTAACAGGTGCTGATAAAGTGTTATTCACTTCACTGCATTTCACTGCAGTGCGTGCGTGCGTGCGTGCGTGCGTGCGTGCGTGTGTGTGTATATAAAAAAATTCCCAGCCCTGGAAAACCATGTACAAGGTTGTCCTGGAAGAAAACTTGATTCCTTCTGCTCTGGCAATGTTCCCTATCCAACTCTGAGGACTGTTTGTCCAGCAGGACAATGCTTCATGGCACGCAGCCAGGTCAATCAAGGTGTGGATGGAGGATCACCAGATCAAGACCTTGTCATGACCAGCCCAATCTCCAGACCTGAACCCCATTGAAAACCTCTGGAATGTGATCAAGTGGAAGATGGATGGTTACAAGCCATCAAACTAATCCGAGCTGCGTGAATTTTTGCACCAGGAGTGGCATAAAGTCACCCAACATCAATGTGAAAGACTGGTGGAAAGCATACCAAGTCGCATGAAAGCTGTGATTCAAAATCAGGGTTATTCCACCAAATATTGATTTCTGAACTCTTCCTAAGTTAAAAAATGTTAATTTTACCCAAACACATATACTTATAAATAGTAAAACCAGAGAAACTGATAATTTTGCAGTGGTTTCTTAATTTTTCCAGAGCTACACACACACACACAAACAACAATTTAGTTTAGATAAAAGGTACAAAATTAGCATTGTATGAAAATATAATTGACAAAAACTCTGTGTTCAGAATCAGTTTCATGCTTCCACAGCCCCTGTCCTCCAGTGCATCTCCTCATTTTGGCTAAAATATGGCTCATATGCACAGTCCCTCCTTGAACCTTTTCACAGGATGGCCACGGCAAACACCAAAGTATAGACGCACTCCAATGGCCTCTGCCTCAGCAAAAGCCTCCATTCCACCTCCTAATGGCAGGGAGAAATTGCTTTCAGTGGCACTGAGATGCTATCTTTTGGTTGTGCGGCAGTCGACTGCGTGCGCGGGGAGCAGGTGAGGGGAGGCAAGATGGCCACTCTCTCCTTCTCTCATCTCCTACTCTTTCTTGGAAATTAATGACTCTTGTGCTATCACACTACGGTAAACGTGAAGTGTACTGGACAGTGTGTGGATGCCCCATATTGAATTTTTCCTGCTCTCATGGAAACTCCATTCTGAGTACTTACTCGAGTGGTTAAAGGTTATGTTGTGCTGTTCTTGTCTCATGTTGTGGCACCTTTCAGTGTAATTCTCCAATATTTTAGTTTAGGTTTAAGTACGTATTATGTCCATTATTATATTATTTCAAATAATTTTTTTATGACCACATGCATATGCACATACAAAAAGCCATTAGAGTGCTGTTGTTGTGTAAACCTGAAGAAACATTTTTTAGAGTGTAAAAACAGTTTACAGTACAGTTTTTTTTTTAACTGTAAATCTTTCAAATAAATTCCACTTGGTTTAATTTTTGTTATATAATAGATATATCTCTCTGAGCGGATGATCCTGCGTTTGCTGACAGCATCGCCATTTATTTTAGCAAATCAGAGAGGCTGCTTTAGACAATTCATCAACCTCCTGGATAGAAAAGGGCGGGGACAGCAAGCAGAGGGAGCTGTGGCTGCTTGATCTTCCGTGAAGCTGCCAGCCACTACTGCATCTCCATTCTCCTGCCTCCATATTTCTTCATTTAATAGGATTGTGGCCTGTCAGGATCCAATTTGTAGCCCAGGCAACATCTCCCCCAGAGTCTTGAGTCCTGAGGTAGTCAGTTTTCTACATTTTCAGAGGCCACTGTGTAAATAAATAAATAAATAAATATATATATATATATATATATATATATATATATATATATATATATATATATATATATATATATATATATATATATATATATATATATATATATATATATATATATATATATATATATATATAATTATAAATTGTGTGTGTGTGTATATGTAGTTGTTTGTGGACACAGCACAGTGGCCTTGCCACATCCTGCCAACTCTGTCCATTTACTGAGGCATGTAAAGCTGGTGATGGGACTCTGTCATCATGGGATGTCCCTCTGCTGAGCAGTGATAAGAGGAGCTGGTATTGAAGCTGACAGAATGGAATGGTGGTAGACAGGCAATGCTGGTATTTATGCATGGCCTACTGTTTTTTCTCTGACTCAGTCACATACAGTAGATCATCACTGACCTGCTACATAGTGTCATTTGTTGTGGCATGACTGATGCACCTCACTAGATAGGAGAGCGTGGCTTTGGTTCTTTGAATGCAATTTTATGAGAATGTTACATTTTAAAATGTTCTATAGGGATGCGTACATATTAAAATTCTGAACTTATAATTATGTTCATTATGGTTGGTATTTAAATTATTCTTGATGTAAGCGGTACAAGTGAATAACAACATTATAATGTGCGGTATTGTTTGGGGTCAGATTTGGTTTTGGAAAGAAATTAATTTATTTTTAAATGATTTACCAAGGACAGTGAATTGATCAAAAGTGACAGTAAATACATTTATAATGTTACAAAATTACTATTTAATTATTTTATCGTTGTTCTTTTGAACTTTCTATTCATCAAAGAATGCTGAAAAATATATCACAGTTTCCATAAAAACAGTTAATAATGCACTGATAATAATAAGAAATGTTTCTTGAGCCGCAAATCATATTAGAATGATTTCTGAAGGATCATGAGACACTGAAGACTGGCGTGATGCTGAAACTTCAGGTTGCCCATCACAGGAATAAATAAAACAGAAAACAGTTACTTCAAATTGCAATATTATTTCTATTTTTACTATATTGTTCACGTAATGAGGCAGGAAGTTTAAGAGATGGCAGATTGGAAACTGATCTTTTTGCAAGAGGTTTTATTGCACAATCAAACAAAAAACAATAACAAAGGAACACTGAAAACACAGGAAACATCTACACAAAACAGCTAACTTCAAACGACAAGGAACAAGGGAAGCACAAGGGCTATATATATGCACAGGGGGTAACAAGCTTAACAAGTTAATGACATGACATAAGATGAAGGGGGAAAACTACAAGCTGACTACAAAAAGGCAGAGAACAGGAAATTCAAAACAAAAGTCCATAGACAAACACAGAGAACATATGACAGTTCATGTATTGTAATATTTTGAATACATGAAAAAGTCTCATTTTGTGTTGTGTGAAATATGCTTTGGAAGTGACTTCTCTGATACTCATTCAAAGTGCTTTTCCCCCTTTGAAACAATTCATTTTTTATTTCATGTTTAAAGTAATTTAACTACAAAGCAACTCTTTAAACTTTTGCATGAAATCATTATGACTTTAATCATACTATGTTCAAAACACTAATAGTACATGAATATTCAAAATGCACTTAATTTTTCTGGTGGTTTGAGGAACGGTTTTCTGCTGAGGTGATCTGTAATCCTAAAAGCCTCTGATATTATAGTCCAGTAATGTAAGTACATTAACATTATCACTCCTATATAACACAAGCTGCCATCTATAATCCGCTGAACCGATGAAGAGATTTACAGCCCTGAGAATTCTTCAGAGCTTTAGAGCCTTGTGAATAAACCCCTTTTTTTAGTATGCATATGAGAACGCTCATTCCAAATCCCATATTGAAATTCAGGTGTGTTCAAGTCAAGTTTTTGAAAAGTTGTCAAGGGATCTGAGACGATGCTCAAAAATTTACTTTTGTTTTCAGACTGATTTGTGCTCACCCAGTGACATACTCTTTTATTTCTGCTTCAGTATAGCAGCTAGTTATCCATCCAGCAGCCAGAAAAAAATGCAGTTAATGATTCGCCCACTCTTGAATATAGCATAAATGTTTCACAGCCATTAAAAGCACAAGTTTTAAAGGTTATAATGTATAATTTCCCCACATTTTTCACAGAATTATCTTCAGGATTGTACAAAATTATTTTCCTCTCTTTAAACTCGTCACAAAAGTTAACTCTTAAATGTGCTCGCATTAAGCGTTGTAATTGACTAGCTTTTCATTTCCCACTCTAACTTGTACTAGTTCTGCATTCCAGGCAGGTTTTTGAGCCCCTTTTTGAGGAAGTCACGACAAACTCCCTGGAAATTCCCAAACTAATTTCGCTATGCTGAGAAATTTTACATTACATGATTTTTTTTAAATTGTTTGCCTGGTTAAGTTCAAGTTTACCTAGTGTTAGTTATACCCAAATTTTCATGTGGCGATATACAGCTCTGGAAAAAATTAAGAGATCACTGCAATTTTTTCTTAAATCAGCATCTCTACAAGTTTGGAAGCCATTCCATTTCAATGTCTGAATTCCAACACATTCTAATGAATGAGGTGCTGATTAGGTGATCACCTGAACCAAATCTTATTTAATAAGAAAAAGTATAAAAAAAAACACTTCTGTGGACATCACTATCCTCTTGCAGTAGGACCAGCTGGGTGGCAAAAACAGTGCTAGTAGTACCTCAAAAGTCATTGTAATAAAAAAAACAAATATTGACCATGCCAAAAAAGATGAAAAGGAAAGTTTTGAGTGAGGAAAAGAAGGGTTCAATTCTGGCTTTACTGGCAGAGGGATACAGTGAACGTCGGGTTGCTTCCATCCTTAAAGGTCCCATTCTTCACGTGTTTTCGAAGCTTTGATTATGTTTACAGTGTGCAATATAACATGAGTTCATGTTTCGCGTGTAAAAAAACAGTATTTTTCACACAATTTATTTATCTGTACAGCGCTGTTTCCTCTGTCCTAAAAACGGCCTGATGATTTCCTTGTTCTATGAAGTCCCTCCTTCAGAAATACGTAACTAGTTCTGATTGGGCCAGTGCTTCCCGAGTTGGGATTGGACAGCAGTTTAGCGCACTTTGCCCGGAAAGGTCCCGCCTCTTACCATAACGGGTAGATGCAAACGCTGAATGCGCGCTCTTCTCAACGTGGGAGAGCAACAAGACCACGCCCCCTTTTTTGCGTGTTCTTGTGGGAGGGTTAGTCAACAAACGGTTCTAGTGACGTCATTACATCCCTGCACTTCCTGCTGTAGTCCAAACCGGCTGTTCGCTGTAGGCTTTGAAAGGGAACTTCTGTTAAATAAAATATCTCGCTTGGCATTGAACTTTGAGCTTTATAATTTTACAGGTATTATTTATGCTCTAACAGCAACATTACACACTAACTAAAGTTTGAAAGATGGAATCGCGAAGAACGGGACCTTTAAGATATTTGAAAGACAGTGGTTCATAAGAACAAGGTCAAGCAGCAGACATTGGGAACAACACAGCTACAGACCGGCAGAGGGCAAAAAAGGCTCTCCACTGAGCGGAATGACCTCAAATGTCACTCAACAGCCATATGATGACATCAAGTGACATACAAAAAGAATGGCAAAAGGCATCTGGGGTGAAGCGCAAGAACGGTTTGAAATAGGTTCCAGGGCAGGGCTAAAGTCGTGCAAAGCTAGGAAAAAGCCCTTCATCAATGAGAAGCAAAGAAGAGCCAGGCTGAGGTTTGCAAGAGATCATAAGGATTTGGATTGTAGAGGACTTGAGTAAGGTCATCTTCTCTGATGGGTCCAATTTTCAGCTTTGTCCAACACCCGGTCGTCTAATGGTTAGACGGAGGCCTTGAGAGGCCTACAAGCCACAGTGTCTCGCACCCACTGTGAAATTTTGTGGCGGATCAGTGATGATCTGATGACGATCAGATTTGTTTTTGTGAAGGACGCATGAATCAAACCATGTACAAGGTTGTCCTGGAAGAAAACTTGATTCCTTCTGCTCTGGCAATGTTCCCTATCCAACTCTGAGGACTTTTTGTCCAGCAGGACAATGCTCCATGCCACACAGCCAGGTCAATCAAGGTGTGGATGGAGGATCACCAGATCAAGACCCTGTCATGACCAGCCCAATCTCCAGACCTGAACCCCATTGCAAACCTCTGGAATGTGATCAAGAGGAAGATGGATGGTTACAAGCCATCAAACTAATCCGAGCTGCGTGAATTTTTGCACCAGGTGTGGCATAAAGTCACCCAACATCAATGTAAAAGACTGTTGGAAAGCATACCAAGACGCATGAAAGCTGTGATTTCTGAACTCTTTCTAAGTTAGAATTACTATTGGGTGGTTTAAAAATTAATATTAACTTATTTTATTTCCATTTTTCGAGATCTGACAACACTGCGTCTATTTTGTTATTTTGACCAGTTGTGCTTTCGGCAAATAAATTCTCTAAATTACAATATTTTTAATTTGGATTTTGGGAAAAATGTTTTCAGTAGTTTATAGAATAAAACAAAAATGTTAATTTTACTCAAATACATACCTATAAATAGTAAAACCAGAGAAACTGACAGTTTTGCAGTGGTCTCTTAATTTTTTCCAAAACTTTACTTTCACAACATACATTGTTTCAAACATATAATATTGTATTACATAATCGTGTGTGCATTATTTATCATTATTATATTATTATTAATTTGATTCCACCAGAGGGCCATTTTTTATTGTCCTAAAGTCTATTTCTCACTGTGTACGACTTTTATGAACACTGCACCCTTAGGGGCTCCCATTGTTGTTTTCGTTGGCTATGTGACATCAGAGTGCGTAACTGGGAGTACATCGATCTAGGACGAGTTCACCGGTGGGAAGTCACGGATTTAACTGTTGTACCAGTGCACTTTCACAGGTTGAAGGTTGGAAAAACACGGGTTACGAGTTGTCTGGAACGTGACATATATATCCAAACACGATGTTAATTCCCAGTGCCCCACAAAGCTCTGTTTCAACAATCGCAGTTGTATTTTTAGCAAGTAGGCTAAGTTAATATAACAGTAAACAAAATCACAACCTAGAAATGTTGGTGTGCTGTTCTCCTTGCAGTCTTTTTAACTAGCAAGCATTAACCAGCCTGGACTAGCCTGCAAAACCAGTTTTTTTTCTTCAGCAGGGACGCTATGTGTGCTGTGACAATGATGCGATTTTGATGCTACTAAAGTCTTTTCACAGCACATTACCTTAAACATTATTTACCACGGAACTGTTCTTTCAGGAGACATGAAAGCGACAAGGCAAAACACAGCAGTTTAACATGACTACTTTTAAAATAAACCATTACAATAACTTTGAATAACCACCGGGGTAATTTCCCTTTCAAATTGACAGCATGCATATTTCTGTCTCTTAGCATTGTGCCGTTGTGTGTTTAGGATGCCGTCATTGCGTGGTTGAAGAGCGAGAGAGCTTGTGCAGTGTGATATGTGATGTGTGTAGTAATTTTGACAGGCAGCGGCATTGTGCTGCCTTTACCTCCAGCATCCCACTCCTTCACTGACACTTTCCATCTGCCGTCTGCTTGGCTATGTTTCAGCAGCGCTAGCAGCGTGCGCTAACGTGTTTATCAGCATTAAAGTGTCTGGGCATACGCTGTCATAAGTAATGAGCTTTCAAGAGAGGGGAAAGACTCATTTTTATTTGGGCCCTGCTGATAGAATCCTTGTCTGTATCAGAGGAGAGGTGAGAGAGCCGATGTCAGAACGAAAACAAGGCATACCACTTACAGAATGTGACTATGCATAATGCATTGGTTTTTTAGTTTTTTTTTTTTTTGGGGGGGGGGGTGGATTACATATCATTCCACTTAAAAGCATCCTCTGTCATTTTTTGTTTGTGTTCCATTGGTCGACAGTCAACCTGGACATACTGACACCTAGTGGTGTGGATCTGGCATAATACAAAAGCAATGCTTTACATTTAGTTCTGCATAGAAATGTGCAATTACCAATCAGCCATAATTCATTTATGTACGCAAAAGTGTCCAGTAATAGGACTAGTTACTGAGATAGAGTTTTCATGAGATGACCCGTTCTTATTATTAATCCACTGACATGACTGGAGTCTCATGTTATCCTAATAATCCTCATGTTAAAACATAGTTTATAAAAGTAGGCTACTATCAATTTCTTTGAGGGTAATTTTTAAATGAGAGCATAATAAAGAGCGAACCATTAAGGAGTTTTTGTTTTATCACGCAAATGCCATAATTAATATAGAACAGTGACAAGAATTGCTGGATGTGTGTTTATACAGTTTTACCAAAATTGTATGGTTTTAAAATGTTGAAATGTTAAAATTCCATCTCACAACCAATGTAGAAGATTGAGGCTGCTTTTATGAAACAAAATTACTACATGAGGAAGCCTGTAGTAATTTTGTTTCATAAAAGCAGCCTCAATCTTCTACATATGCATAGTTGAGTTGCAGTGTTTTCTTTAGACGAATGTAATTTGTAGTTTCCACCATTGTCGTGGTTTTTTTTGGTTAAATTTGGTATTGAATATAATTAAATTTGCCTGTGCTCTGAAACAATCAGAAGACGCAAGCTAATTCATTTTTCCAAATTGGCTTTTAAGGCCAAAGCTCCATAGTCTCCCAAGTCCTCTAACAAATATCTCTGTTGTGTAGTTGGTTCGGGAGGGGAAATGAGCTTCTGAGAGGAAACCAGGGAGAAGGTAATGAAGTGTAAAGAGAGCGATTAATAAAAAATCAGTGCAGGAGCCCATGCCACTGTTAATCCTGATTAAAACATAAATGCTGTTTTGGCAGCCCTCTCTGAATAAACTCATTAACTTTTACAGAGGCGATGAACGAAGCATAAGCGTGAGATACTCATATGAGGTGGGTGGCTGATCTCTGTGGCCTGGCCACTGGACTGTGACCGTAACGGAGAAGAGAAGAGAAGGGGACGATCTGCCAATAATTGCAGAGTTTGATACATATATGCAACTGTGTTATTGTCCTGCATTTTGTGAATGGGCTGCTAGTCTTTTTGAAGCCAGAGCTGTTTTGTTATAAAGTTTGAATGGTTATCCACAGCTTCAAAAGGATGCGATTCTTTTGCAGTATTTTTACATTTCGTTACCTTTTCGGCACCCTGCTTGAGACGATGATTTTTAGTAGGACATCTTCATTAACGGCAGCAGTAAAAGCTATTCCGTGGGGATGGATATTTGGCAGGCTTTGAAGGGTAGCAGTGGCGACAACTTGCATCATGCTAATGTGCGTTTAGGAGGTGGTTTCCTGGCATTAACAAAAGGTCATGTAAAATGAGCACATTGGAACCATTAGGATGCCGTTATTTGTCAGTCCCTGAAGAGCTGTGCTAGTGAGCTGGAATGAGAAGTGTGCGTACAGAGTGTAAAGTGCTGTTTTAGCAGCTGTTAATGAAGGGAAATGAGTGTGCTGACTGAGGCAACATGGCGTCAGGTGGCACAGACTAGCCACCTGGCAAAATCCAAAGACCTTTGCAAACCAAAGGAGGCAGAATAGACATTCTCATTAGTCATCATGTAATAGAGGCTGTGTTCTGTGGCTTTTTGCTTAATTGCGCTCTAAAATACAAGAGAGAGGAATTAAATGCAGACGTATGTGTTTTCATCCATGAGCAGTTTTAGCATATTCAGGGGGGAGTTCGCTAAGAATGTGTCATTTATTACCTATCTATCTGCATTTGTTTTAGTATCTGATTCACTGAAGCAGGAGTGGATCGCCTGCCCCCCCCCCCCCCCCCCCCCCCCATAGAGCACAACCAGTGTTGTCACATTTACAAACAAATGACTCTGCGTCTGCGTCTTTTTTTTCTTTTTTTTTAATAAAGGCATGAGATCTTATTCACAAACAAATTACCTATAAATAGGTTCTTTTTAATAAATCAAAACATGCAGCAAGACCAATGCAATTTGATTCATGAAAAAATGTCTCTTTTAAATTGGTTGTTAGTGTTTAGTGAATCAAAAGCATGCAGTGAGTCTAGTCTGGTTGACAAACAAATTACTTTTAAATGGATTCTTTTTAGTGAATCAAAAGCATGCAGTTATACTGTTGTAGTCTGATTCACAAACAAATGACTCTTTTAAATGGGTTAATTTTTGTGAATCAAAACATACTCTACAGCCAATGTAATCCGATTCATGTACAAATGACTCCTATGGGCTGGTTTTTCAAATTAATCATTTAAAAAGGGGTCATGACATTATAATTTTATACTCTAAAAAGTAATTCAGGGGACCTGTTATCACAACTTGTGCATAAAAAATTGCCTTTTGCAATAACAAATGCATGGTTGCAAGTTCAAAATTCAAATTTAATGTTTAATGTTAAAGTTGCAAACATTATTATGGTGTTTTGTTGACAAAATTATGTTCATCATTACATCAACTTAATATCATCTGTAATTGAAACTCACATTTGAGTTTTGCATTAATTGCGTTTTTTAAAATGACATTGTAACTTAATTAAATTGTCTAGATAACTTCGAAAATTAGGCAGTGGCGTTCTATTTCCCAGCAAGCTTTGCATAGGACTGGATATATATGAATACATTTTTAAATGAAGTGTTGATTTGTTGTTTTTAGTGTATTGAAAGACATGTTAGTGTTTAATGCTGTCATGTTTGACATTTAAAAGAGTTTCTGTAATATTGAAGCTTTTGTGGTTACCATTGTGCTGAAGGGTACATGAACATTACATTGACACAAATAATTCATTATTATAATTCTTCGAATTCGAATAATTCTTATTCATTTAATATACATGTTAAATTAGTTATGTTTGCATGAGCTATGATAGCTGTGTATTTGAACTGAAATAGATAGGATGAATTGGTTCCAGCTCTACAACTCTTATTATTAATTTCCTCTAACTCAAATATAACTCTTTTTTTGAATGTGAACATAGTTGTCATAGCTCAAAATTATATATTTTTTGGTTTGTTGAGTCAACAAATTATTTTTTATAGTATATAATAATGATGTTGTACATTAATAAAACAACCATTGGAAAGAAAGGCAAAGTTTACTTCAGTTGGTTCACAGCAGTTTTTGGTTGATTGTGATGTAGTTAACATATGCACAGTTAACCAATGAAAACTAGTCTTTGGGATAATTTGCTACATTTACATTCATGAATGAGTTGTCCCTTTTTAAATAAAGAAATAAAAATAAAGAAATAAAGAAATAGTTACCAGTTGCATATTTTGGGGCATGTTGTAAATTTTGTATCAATTTGTATTATATTATTATTTTTTATATATAGACAATACGGGAGGTTCCCCTTTATAATTTACAGCTTAGCTGAGATATTTTTTTTCTCCATATATAAGCAAAGTGGACATAACCGATATATACACATATGAATCTAAATTGATTCCAATTGAGCTTGTGAAGTGGAATCAAATTGAATCAGGAAATCTGTATTGATATTCAGCCGTATTAGTGATGATGCAAGTGGTGCAACTGTTTAGTGAATTTACCCCTTAGATACAAAGTCTAAAGAAAGTGCAGATGAACTATGAGAGCTGATAGTGCTGCATTCAGCATTCTTAACCCTAGATTGGAGAGAAATTGGATCTTGTTTTTCTGTTTTGCCTTCTCAGAGTAATGAGATAATGACGGCTGGAAATTAGAGTCTAATGTCATTCAACGTCTCCTCCTGTGTATTGCCTGAAGAGGCTGATTAGCCTGTTTTCCATCGCAAAGTGTTCCAGCACTCCATTGATATGCTGCTAGTGTTTTTTGTGAAAACCTACTGCGCACAAATAAACAGAATGTTGGTATTGTTAAGGCATAGTTGTAATCTTTTACACTAGTTGCCTTTTAAAAACATTGTCTAAAGATATATAAAATATGTAGATGTAGTGCACACGATTTTTAAGTATTATGTAGATCATTTTAAAATTACTTCATGGATCATGCCTGCGCGATAATAAACCTTTGGAGGAGTTTACTGACTTTTTTTAGGGTTGCATTTTATAATTGCTGATATTTGCTGGTATAACAAAGCCATCTGTACAGAATGTGTAACAAACTGTTCACCCAGAGACTCAGAGATTGGTCTTTTTTCATAGCACATTTATATTTCATCAGTATTATCTCAGATGTTTATCTGTAAAAGTATTAGGACAAACAAATATATATATATATATATGAGATGAGACTTGAGATTGAGATGAGATTAAATAGTTGATGTTGTCCAGGTTCTGTTTAGTTTCATTGTGGTTTGGTTTGGTTTTCCCTGTTCTTGTTTTGCCTGTGCTCCCGATCACTGAGTGTGTCTAAATCAGCTCCCGACTCTCTAGCAGGTACTTGTTCTACCTGTTCTGTTAATTAATTTGTGTGTATTTGGTCAGAAATAATCATATCCAGTAATATTGTGAAATAGTGTTACAATTTCATGTAATGGTTTTCTGTTATATATTTTTCCTAATTTATTCCTGTGATGGCAACTCTGAATTTTCAGCATCATTACTCCAGTCTTCAGTGTCACACGATCCTTCAGAAATAATTTGAATATGCTGATTTGGTGCTCAAGAAACATTTCTTCTGTCACAGTTCTTTTATGCTTGGACTTGTTTGTTCATCTTCAGTCACATTTTTCCTTTGTTCTAGTTTCCCGCAACTTATGAGTTGCCATGGTTACTGATACTATAAGTCATTCTATTCAGCTGTTTGTCTTTACTTAACCTTGTCTGCCTGAGTATTTATTTCCTGTGTTTTCAGTTCTATTTGACAGTTGTCATTAACCCATGTCCTGGTTAAGGTTTGATTTTTTAAAATAAAGTTTATTTTGTTTTCATCTTCATTATCTGGCTACAGCAACTCTTAAAGGACAACTCCGGCGAATTTTTTAAGTTTATCTTGATCGTTATATCTTTGTGAGTACAGTTTATAGAAGAAGAAAAAACGAACGGGATTGGTGCTTGCAACGCGGAGTTATTACAGTTAATTCCCAGAGCCCCCCCATCAGCTAAATAGGCAGCTTTGGAGGCATAGACGTAACGGGTGTCTTTGTGCCTCTTAACAGACACAAAATACATTAAATGTCTGTTTAACATGAACAGGGCTCTTACATGACAACGAGATGCGTTTCACCACTTAGCCATTGTTTAAATTCACCTGTTTTAGCTGGCTAGCTGTGTCTCGCGCTGAAGTCCCGTGGGAACTCCGTTGTAGCTGGAAAAATAGTCCAGTTGGGACAGTTCTCAGTATTGAACGTGTCCGAGAGAAACGGTTTTCGATTCTGTACTGCTGATCCGAGAACTGCTGCTCGTTCAGTTACTCGCTCATGCTCAGTATCAGCTGCTCGTGAGTTCATCAGATCTCTCAGATTTCCATGTTAAGTCAATGAAAAGACATGTTGACGCGCGTCTGGAGGTCCTGTAGCGCGATAGACACGATTCTGCCTCATTCGCGTGAATGATGTGAATTTAAAGCGAATTGAGCGTCTTGAGTGGTTTTTTTGTGCCATCATGCGTTTGAAGCAAATTTGTGTGTACGCCCGAACTTTGGTGTCAATTTGCGCTGTGTTAACCAATAAGGAGGCTGCTTGCTGCTGTCACATGGTAGAGTGACGTGATGAAAAACCCTGCCTAATTAAAAAATACTGTTATTTTGTCACTTTTTATTTTTTGTTATTTTGTACAAAAATGTAGTTTTAATGCTTTTCAGTTGATAATGTTGTTGATTAAAGCTAAAATATGTGTTTTGTTTATAAATACAGTGTCTATTTAAAAAAAAATCTTGCGTTGGAGTTGCGAGATCCACAACTAAAGGGAGAGGAGATCCACAACCGGGACCCCCGCGAAAGCAGCCTTTCCTCGGCCAGTCCTTCTGCCGTTTGCCGCTGGCTCGGATGTCTTGGTTGTACTGTACATCTAATGGGTGATCTTTGGTCTAATAAATCTATTGTTGCCTACCAAATCATTTTGACTGAGGGCAAAGTGAAGTTTCATAACTTTATATTTTTAAGGATATAAAAATATACATATAGTGAAAATCCAGGTACCTCTAGTGCGTTTGCTGAACCACATTTGTTTTCATTTTTATGAAAATGAAAAGAGGCACCTGGTGTTTTAGGACATATTTCTCCTGGAGCGCCTTGAACGCGCGTCTATTTCGCTTCAAATGCTCGATTTCTAGTCGCGTCTAATTCACTGCGGCCGTGCGAATGAATTCAAAATGTTCATGCGTCAAACTAGATGCAGTAGACGCTCTTGCGTTCGGTGTGAACGTAGCATTAGACTTTGTGACTACTACTACTTCTTCTTATGTTGCAAATTTTAGTTGAAGCATTTATTTGAAATATAAATATTTAGTGACTTTATAAATGTCATTACTGTCAATTTTGATCATTTAATGCATCCCTGCTGAATAAAAATAGTAAAAATAAAAAAGCCACAAACTGCTGAACAATAATGTAAGGAAAGTGTCTATGCAATTGATTTACTTTTTACAATTTTGAAAGTATTTTTTATATTTTATTAATGGGACCTCTTATAAATAGTCTTAAAATTAAAATGTATTTCTTATTGTTTTTGGTTACTTCCATAATAATACAAAGTATTTTTTTTTTGTATAGATAGTTTTAGTATAGATTTAAAATAAATCATGCATTTTAAGATGCTGTACCAATAAGTAACATCCATAAAATAGACTGTAAAGCATGTAATAACCATGACAGTTTCTGTGGTAAAACTTTACAGCATCAGATGTCTCGGTTTAATGAAACGCAGTTTTCCTCGGTACACAGATGACACGGCTTAGGCTCTGAGAGCAGCGCCTGCCGATTGGCACTGTATATGAAGCACAGGGGAACATCTCTCAGTCTTGCTGGCACAGGCAGAGAAAGATGAAATGAAATGAAAGCATGTCTGGATTAAAGCTTGTTAAGGGGAAGAAGAGTCTTAATTGCTCTGGCTTTGTACAGCCTCACAAAGAGCCAGCACTGCTAATCTGTTGCTCAAGGGTGAATGTTTTCTGCATCCAAACAAAAGGCAGTTTTTAAGCAGGAATACAAAAGACCTGTATTCCAGGAAGGGTCTAAATAAATTGGAACGAAAGTCTCCAGGGTGCAAAGGGAGATCCACGAGCTGAATGAATTGGGTGAAGAAAGTGATTTGTTTGGGGGCTGCTAATTGGATAGAAAGGGGGCCATTTATCACAGTTGTTTTTGTTTATTTTTTTAATGCTCATCATTTGAATGGTCAGGAAGTGTAAATAGGGCATCTTTATTGGTAAGGAGTAGGTTTAGCGAGGATCTCATTTATGTTGTGAAGATGTATCAAATGTCTTGTTTAAAAAAAAAAAAATCAGACTGAAAAGAGACTGTACAGTTGCATGGAACTAAATTAGATACATATTAGAAGGTAAACAATGGAATGATCCATGCATTGATATACTTTATGGTTATCTTCTTTCTCGAATTCCAGTATAAACCCTTCATAGGCCCTCGTGACTGCCTCTAAAGGGCTACATTTTTATATTTTATATCCCAGCAGAGCAAATCCAGTTTTCCGTCTTTTCCCTAGTCTGACAACACTGCACTGTGTCACTGACTTTGGCTGGAATCTTTCCCCCTTGAGCTTTCTCGGTCCGAGCTGTTTGTTTTGAAAGCTTAAAATGCTCATTGACTAAAGCTTTTGCACGAACACGCTGAAGTCAGGACACTTCTGATTTGGGGTTTTATCAGGTCAGTGAGCTCAGGCAGACTCTTTGAATCACTGACAGTTTGTGTATTCCTATTTAGGCAGCACATCAAATTTTCACCATGATCTGTTCAAGGCTGCCGTGCTCAGAAATGTGACATATTGAGGTCTTGTACCTCAAAATGATGTCTGATGCTGATATTTTATATCTTGTTCCTCTGTTGCCTCCGTTGCAGTATTATGATAGATATGCACACTCTGGGTTGACATTGGTGAGTGTTTCTTGTCTCTTGATGAAGTTAAAGACTGTGAAGTGTTAGAGATTAGTAGATTACACACAAGGAAAGAAGCACACAGACATTTTTAAATGGAGTGAAAGAGACTAGGTACAACCCTTTTGGACCTTCGCCTGGTGCTCCCTCAGGCAAAAGTGGATTTGGACCCATCATGCGCTCAGATCGTTAAAACAGGGCCCTAATGTATTATTAGTCTTAGTGTGTGGTGCCTATATATATATATATATATATATATATATATATATATATATATATATATATATATATATATATATATATATATATATATATATATATATATATATATATATATATATATATATATATATATACAGTCTTGTTCAAAATAATAGCAGTACAATGTGACTAACCAGAATAATCAAGGTTTTTAGTATATATTTTTTATTGCTACGTGGCAAACAAGTTACCAGTAGGTTCAGTAGATTCTCAGAAAACAAATGAGACCCAGCATTCATGATATGCACGCTCTTAAGGCTGTGCAATTGGGCAATTAGTTGAATTAGTTGAAAGGGGTGTGTTCAAAAAAATAGCAGTGTGGCATTCAATCACTGAGGTCATCAATTTTGTGAAGAAACAGGTGTGAATCAGGTGGCCCCTAGTTAAGGATGAAGCCAACACTTGTTGAACATGCTTTTGAAAGCTGAGGAAAATGGGTCGTTCAAGACATTGTTCAGAAGAACAGCGTACTTTGATTAAAAAGTTGATTAGAGAGGGGAAAACCTATAAAGAGGTGCAAAAAATGATAGGCTGTTCAGCTAAAATGATCTCCAATGCCTTAAAATGGAGAGCAAAACCAAAGAGACGTGGAAGAAAACGGAAGACAACCATCAAAATGGATAGAAGAATAACCAGAATGGCAAAGGCTCAGCCAATGATCACCTCCAGGATGATCAAAGACAGTCTGGAGTTACCTGTAAGTACTGTGACAGTTAGAAGACGTCTGTGTGAAGCTAATCTATTTTCAAGAATCCCCCGCAAAGTCCCTCTGTTAAAAAAAAGGCATGTGCAGAAGAGGTTACAATTTGCCAAAGAACACATCAACTGGCCTAAAGAGAAATGGAGGAACATTTTGTGGACTGATGAGAGTAAAATTGTTCTTTTTGGGTCCAAGGGCCACAGGCAGTTTGTGAGACTACCCCCAAACTCTGAATTCAAGCCACAGTACACAGTGAAGACAGTGAAGCATGGAGGTGCAAGCATCATGATATGGGCATGTTTCTCCTACTATGGTGTTGGGCCTATTTATCGCATACCAGGGATCATGGATCAGTTTGCATATGTTAAAATACTTGAAGAGGTCATGTTGCCCTATGCTGAAGAGGACATGCCCTTGAAATGGTTGTTTCAACAACACAATGACCCAAAACACACTAGTAAACGGGCAAAGTCTTGGTTCCAAACCAACAAAATTAATGTTATGGAGTGGCCAGCCCAATCTCCAGACCTTAATCCAATTGAGAACTTGTGGGGTGATATCAAAAATGCTGTTTCTGAAGCAAAACCAAGAAATGTGAATGAATTGTGGAATGTTGTTAAAGAATCATGGAGTGGAATAACAGCTGAGAGGTGCCACAAGTTGGTTGACTCCATGCCACACAGATGTCAAGCAGTTTTAAAAAACTGTGGTCATACTAAATATTAGTTTAGTGATTCACAGGATTGCTAAATCCCAGAAAAAAAAATGTTTGTACAAAATAGTTTTGAGTTTGTACAGTCAAAGGTAGACACTGCTATTTTTTTGAACACACCCCTTTCAACTAATTGCCCAATTGCACAGCCTTAAGAGCGTGCATATCATGGATGCTGGATCTTGTTTGTTTTCTGACAATCTACTGAACCTACTGGTAACTTGTTTGCCACGTAGCAATCAATCTGAAAATAAAAATAAATCAATATTTTTAAAGCAATAAAAAATATACTAAAAACCTTGATTATTCTGGTTAGTCACATTGTACTGCTATTATTTTAAACAAGACTGTATATATATATATATATACAGTACACGGTATAGACTGAATTTATAGTCATTTTAAATAGTATTAATATATGACAATATTACTGTGTTTTTAATCAAATAAATGCAGCCTTGGTGAGTTATACTTGTTATATATAACAGTATAAGGTTAACAAAACCACTATCAAGAGGGGGAACCTAGCAAACACATTCAACCCCTCAAATTCAATTTGCCATCTGAAAAGGGCCCTGAACAGTATGGTCTATTACTCTTTGTAGTCATTCCGTACATTAATTTGGGAATGCCACAAATAATGCTAGAGAAAGATGTCACAACAAGGTGGAACAGCATGTTTTGTGTGCTGAAAAGCCTCTTAAGGAAAACATGAGCACACACGGTTTACTGTGCAGATTATGATCAGCCCGTGACATTCAGTGCCCTCCAATGGGGTTTAATTGAGAACATAATTTCTCTTCTCTCCCCATTTGAAGAACTAACTAGGGAAATGAGTGCATCTGTAGCATTTGCAGATGACACATACACATCAGCCATTGCTCTGAAGTTTCTACAGAGGAAGTTGAAACTTACAATGGAGCTGGTCTCAAAAGACTATTTTATAAGTGATGACCAAGCATTAAATCAGATTCTGTTTATTGTATTTCAGCCATGCTTGTGCCAATATTATTACTTTGCTATGGACAAAAATCAGAGTGCTCACAGGATAAACTACAAGAGCAATTAGATTTGGGTACCATAAGGACAGACCCTCTAGAATAAAAACAGCCAGGCTTTGTTCAGTATGGACATGCAGCAGGTTTAGATCTACCATGCAATGAATAGATGCATACCTATGTCAGAAACTTTTAACAACAGGAATCCTCTGGAATAACAGTGCCAGTCAAAGACATTTTCCTGCTTTTGTAGAACTGAAATTATTAAAATTAATATTAGACTAGGCTACTGTTAATTCAGTTATGCTGTTAACATATTAAGCATACTTTTAATTTACATTATTCTTTCAGTGTGCCAGCCTTGTGCATATGACTAACTAACAGATCCAGTCTATTAAAGGGGTCCTATAATGCCCCTGTTACAAGATGTAAAATAAGTCTCTGATGTCCCTATAGTGTGTGTACGTTTTAGCTCAAAATACCCCACAGACCATTTTCAGAGCATTTTTAGCATGTTAAAATTGTCAATCTTTAAGGGTGAGCAAAAACGTACCATTTTTGTGTGTCCCTCTAAATGCAAATGAGCTGCTGCTCCCTGCCCCCTTTCAAGAAGAGGGCGGAGCTTCAAGAGCTTGAGTTAGCCAATACTAGAGTTAGCAGCTCTGATTAATGTTCAGTACTGTTCAAACTAAAAATACTTTAAAATATATTTATTTAAAATAAAATAAAAATAAAATAAATACATTTATTAGCACATTCTGTCATGATAATCTATAAATCGCTTGAGATGCCTACGACAACTCTTCCTCTTCTCAACATGGCCTCACCCCCTTTGTTGCATGTTCCTGTGGGCATGAAATATGTACATTTTAGTTATGTAAAATGTAAGTTTCATCTTTGTATAACTAATAAAATTTTTTAAACAATGTAAAAACATATGTTGTCATAACTTATTGAACATATAACTTTTTACAGTGTAGTTTTAATTATATTAATTCAAAAGCATAATATAAAAGTAATCTTAAGAAAAGTTGTCTATTTATGAATAATTTGAATACTTATTTTCATAGAATTACTGATAATAATATATTATATTAATTAGTAATATTGTACTCGAACCAGCTAGTTATAAAGCAATGCTACTATAATTAACAAGCAAAATATTAATCTAATCTTAAAAGTTCAAATAGGTCAATAAGTCAAAGTCAGTATCAAATGACAGTATTTTGATCATTTTATAAGCTATGTGTTCTAACTTAACACTGTTTGTCACTTTATACGTTGGCTCTCACTTTCTGCTCTGGTTTGTTGATTGTCTTTACAAATGGTAAAGGGAAGGAGATCAATACACCGGCTGGGCAGTGCTCTATCTCTCTATCCTTCTCTCTGTTTCTCCGCTGGGACGGAGTAGGTGATGCCTGCCTGAGTGCATCACTGGCTCCTCTTGGCTGCTGGTCGATAAGCAGCCACTGATAGCAGGTGTCCTTGCATTGATCTGCCCTGCTTGTTCTTTGTCTCTGGTCATTATGGAGATGTGAGAGTGACCTTTCCACTCTGGTGTGCAGAATGGAAGAAAGGACAAGTACAGAGGACTGGAGGTACCTGTGCTGCTGTGTGTAGCAAGGGGCGCAGCCTTTAACTTTAGATCTAGCACACAGGTGAACCCTAAGACATCTCCAGATGTGACAGTAAAGAGTGGAGCAGCTGTCAGTTCAGTGACTCTAAATCATGGATGAAGACAGAAATTTAGAAGCTAGAAGACTGAAATGTGATATGTATAAGTATAAATTATAGCTTCTGCTCTGCAGCGATTTATAGAGTTATTTGTTCTTTACTTTTGCTACATGGTAAGCGGAACTTGACATTAACACCCGCCAACCCACCAGATAACAAAAAGTCTGGGCTGAGTTTGGCTTACATTAGGCACTTGGGTTAAAGGGTTAGTTCACCCAAAAATTTAAATTATGTCATTAATGACTCACCCTAATGTTGTTCTACACCTGTAAGACCTCCGTTCATCTTCGGAACACAGTTTAAGATATTTTATATTTAGTCCAAGAGCTTTCTGTCTCTCCATTGAAAATGTATATGCGGTAGACTGTCCCTTTCCAGAAAGGTAAAAAACCCATCATAAAAGTAGTCTATATGTGAAATCATTTGGTAAGTTAGAATTTTTGAAGCATCAAAAATACATTTTGGTCCAAAAATAACAAAAACGACAACTTTATTCAACATTGTCTTCCCTTCCGGGTTTGTTTTCAATCCACATTCGCGACTGCGTAGTGCACCAGATAACACGTCAGCAGCGTCACGGTGCATACATTTTCAATGGAGGAACAGAAAGCTCTCGGACTAAATATCAAATATCTTAAACTGCGTTCCGAAGATAAACAGGTGTGGAACAATATTAGGTTGAGTCATTAATGACATAAATTTCATTTTTGGGTGAACTAACCCTTTAATTCTAGCAATGTTTTTTTCACACTCTTGTGTCAAATGCGTAACGCGGTCCTACTAACTCTTACTAGCCCCTTTGGCGGGTTCAATATTAGGCTATATATAATATTTATATTTTTCAATCGTAGTATTTTAAAAAGACATCTAAAATAATAAACTAAGTGCAATGCAGTGTTGTCAAAATATGATATATATATTTTTTTAAATACATATTGATACTGAAATATCTGAAATACTTCCAATACTCACCTTCTGCAGAATGGATACACTATACCAGCTGCGCTTTCTTGAGCTCTCATCTCTCTGACTGCGAGTTGACACATCTGCCTCCTCTCACTCACTCTTTTCATTTGCCTCAGGTCAATATTGTTCATGTTAGAGGGCTTGAATTTCGCCATGGGAATGCGTGTATTGCGCGTAATTTGAAAATGCTAGTGTAAGTGCTGAGTTGCTAAATATCTACTTGCACGGTAAGCTATGTCACAGTGTTATTTATTTTACTATAATGTATTTAAATTATAATTTTAGAATATATGTTTTCTAATTAATTGAATAATTTCTCTGATACATTTAAAAAATGAAAAATAGTTTTGTTTATGAAGTGTTACACGCACGCACGCGCATACACACACACACACACACACACACACACACACACACACACACACACACACACACACACACACACACACACACACACACGTTGGTCTATGTGGTTTACAGGACCATTACATTTGTGGTTTACATTTGAAATGTCCTCATAAACCACAATAACCATAATGCCAGTGTAATACCCATGTAGTTATACAAATCTGTGTCCTCATAAACCACATAAAGAGGCTCACACACAGACACAAACAGACACACACACACACACACACACACACACAATTATGTGTATTTATATAAAATGTTGTATTCATTTGTTTATTTAGTTATTTGGTTTTCTTTTTTTTTTGATTAGTCTGAAATTTGGTCATAGTTTTACAGTTTTTCTCAGTCGCTTTGGTACATTTCTCGAATCAAACTCACAATTTGCAAAACAGTAAGTGCATTTCTCAAAACAATTTGTACAAATAGCAAAACACCATGGATAACCTGCAAAAGCCACTCTCTTACTCAAAACCCTTCGTTCATCTCTCAGAAGTAAATATTTGTGTCAATGAACATGTCAGTGCCATCAGAATGACAAGTCCTTGTGTCATCGTGTACGGATAAGACAGTCAAATTGTTTAGTCATGTTTTCAATATAACAGTTTACTCTGGAGGGATGTACTAACTACGGCTTAAAGTTTCGATGACAATTATTGTCAATTGTAAGTTACATCTTAGTGTATGTGTGAGTGTAATTGCAAGATAATGGAAAAGATTCAAATTTACACTCTTACTGTTTGTACTGTATTTTATTGACAGAACATGTCATTGAGATACAGAAATGAAAAGACAGCACTGAATAGCACACACACACACAAAAAAAAACTAAAGAAGAAATGTGAACATAGGAAAAACTGTATATGCGGTGCTGTAGAAATATACACATATATCTGCTAGTTGATGTTTCATGAGAAGCACCTTCGTTAGAGAAAGTCAAGATTCACCTGGGAGCAATTTACCAATTCAGGACAGATTTAGAAAAAAGTCTAATGGAAATATAGAAAGTATAGAAATATGCTTGACATATTATGATAACTTGTTCAACCATTTTGCTTGTAAAGACTTATGCTATGAGCTTGTGCCTAAATGTTGTGGGGGGTGAGACTATTCCACAGAGACCCAATATAATAAATTTTGATCAACATGACATAAGCAACTGATAATGTAGGGAACAACAGAGAATTGGACATCATCATTTGCATGGATGTACCAAAGCATTTGCAACTTGTTCAAAGAAATGAGAAACTGCTTTTTTGATGTCCACAAGTGACACAATGATGTGAGAATTGAACAGGTAGTTTTGAGAATTTCGATTCTGATCTGAGAAATGTACCAAAGCGACTGAGAAAAACTGTAATAGATTGGCAGCTCAACACTTACAGTTCACATAGTGAGAATACATTTTCTTAATGATATTGATAACAATAAAAACATTGTGTTTTTGCATTGTTTAAAGGAATGCATTGATAGTTGCCTTGCAAAAATGTTGTGCTTGTGCTACTTGCCATCATGTTGTAAAGATAGAACTTCACAGTTCGAGCTATTCAGATACACTCAAAGTTACTGGATAGACACAGCAATCACTATTACTTTCAACACTCAACAAAACCGCTGCTGCTTTTTCTAATTCACAAAAGGTCTTTCTTAAGGTAGCGATAAGAGCAGCTTAAAATAACAGCTTGTTTCATCACAATTGTCGAGCAATCTGATGTAAATGACTGGAGCAATCTTACATTCCCTGCCTGAAGTAAACACAACACACTCTATTGAGTCTAGGAAACTGTTTTTCACCTTTCTTAGCGTATCATCCAGCAGAAATCAGGCCCCCGGTAGACTGCAGCGAGGATGTTTTCTTAGACCTTTTAATGCTCTGATTACTTTATCATCATATTTTATTTGCGTTCGGAGACTGTGCGACTTCTTTGTGTTTCGCAGGTACTGCAAATTGCCTTTGTTATCTCTGATGAATTGTGAAAGATGTCAAACCAACTCACTACGCTTTCCCTAGTAACTTGGATTGCTCTCTGTTGTGACAGAATAGGGCTGAAAGAGAACGCTTTCTCTCCCAGCTTGAAGTTTCAAAGGCCCTTTGAATTATGTGTGACGGGGTTGAAGATAATGAAGGGTGTTGGAATGTGTCAGAGCAATGCTGCAGGATTTGTCAGGCTGCTACCACACTGAAAAACGTTTCACATCGTCATTGTTTACTTTAGTAGATTAAAATGTTTGTGCGTGTGTGCGCGCGTGTGTGTATGTGTCTCTGGATTCATCCTCTGCTGCCATTATTTGAGAATGCCAATATGTTTTCCAGTATGTTCTGTTTCCATGGTGTTTCAGTTTTTTTATTTTTTTATTTTTTAGATCTTGTGCAAATGATGTTTACTTTAAGAAACTCGCATGAATCATGAGCTGTTATGGCACTAAGTCATTTTACAGTAACCTTATTACAGGATCAGTCACCTGGAATGACATTCAGTCGTCATTCACTCACCCATCATTTACATTTTAGAATTAATAATTACGTTTTTTTTCTATACAGCAAAAGTATATTTGCTGAAAATTATGTCTCAATTTTGAGACACACAGGTAGTGTTTTAGTTTATGAACTTTTCTGGGTTTTTGAACTTTTTGGGTTTAATATTTTAGATTTTTATTCATTAGGCTACATCTTATGCTGTTTCTGTTCTGTCAAACAAAATCATATGTGCCTTTTTATTCAAACAACAATGGCACAGTTACAGAATAGTGTTATTATTATTATTATTATTATTATTATTTATATTCTACTAACAATAACATTAATAATAATAATAATAATAATTGTATTTTTTATTCGTTTTTAGCTCTAATTGTATTTTTAAAAAAATGTTTAATCACTTTTTTTATTTCTTTTTTTAAAATCTCTTATTTTACCTATCTCCTATGAAAATGAGAAATGTTACCGTAGCAACAACTGATTTTTTTCTTTTAGTTTAAGTCTTTATTTTTTTTATCTTTTTTAAGCTATTTTTTTATAGCTTTAGTTTTAATTTCGGTTAACAACATTCAGAGATGGGTGGTTCGAATTTGTTTTCTGGCCACAGATAAGCCATAAATATATTAATTGAATAATTACTAATTCAAAGTTATTTACCGAGCTGTATTAAAGCTACATTGTATATAAAATACAATTAAGAGTTTGTGTAATGACCATATAGTGTGCTGTGGAAGAGATTACTCACCTCTTAGTCTCTCTCTTTCTCTCTCTTACTCTCTCTCCCTCTCCATATAATTGAGCAGCTCTCTGCCATCCAAATAGATTAATTATGTAGCCTTGTGTGTGTGGAGTGTAAGTGTTGAACTGTGAGTGGGGAAGACACGAATCAAAGAAAATCAATTTAGGGGGTGATGTAGCCACCTCATCTCACTTCTCCCCTTAATTTCCCTCATGCTCTCTGAAAGGGCTCATCATAACTGAAGTGACATTCTTTCAAGTTCCATTTGGGGATATTGTTGTGTGTGTGTGTGTGTGTGTGTGTGTGTGTGTGTGTGTGTGTGTGTGTGTGTGTGTGTGTGTGTGTGTGTGTGTGTGTGTGTGTGTGTGTGTGTGTGTGTGTGTGTGTGTGTGTGTGTGTGTGTGTGTGTGTGTGTGTGTGTGTGTGTGTGTGTGTGTGTGTGTGTGTGTGTGTGTGTGTGTGTGTGTGTGTGTGTACATGTATGCCTGCAAGCAGATTTGTACAGTTGTTACATTTTAGATCCGAGAGACACTTACTTTTTAAAAGAATATTTTTAGGATCAAAATGAATGGGGATGCATTTTGGGAGGATTTAAAAGCAAAGATGCAAAGCATATAATTTCTTATAAAAAAAAAAGCACATTCATTATTCTGTTAACTTTTGTGTTATTTAAGCTGTTCAAAAGTTTGGGGTGAGTAAGATTGAAAAGTTTTAAATACATTTATAACTTTATTCAGCAAGGTCACATTAAAATAATCAAAAGTGACAGTAAAGACTATTACTGTAACATGCATGGTCTGCTTTAGTTTTGTTTTCACTGTTTTCTGTTTCCCCTGTCTGTGTTCCTTAGTAAGTTTCCATGGTTTTTGATTATTTCTATCCACCTGTTCCATTTTACTTTGATTGGTCCTTGTCAGTAGCCTGACAAACCAGACTCACATCAAGATGTTTGGTCTGGAAACTCACCATAGACAGGGCTCAATCAGAGGGGCGGGATAAACGGCTGTCTTTCAAACTCCCTCTGCACGCGATAGGATAGCGCTACAACCAACCAGAGCAACGAATGTGAAACAGAGCTTGTTGATAGATTAAACATTCGCCGTATCCGGTCAGCTAAACTACGAACACATCTTCCCTTTTTAAGAATGACTTCAGTGCCGTTCTTTGTTCTTTTCTCAGAGAAAAGCTTAACTCCAAGTCTTCCAGAGTCGCGCTCAAAGCTGATTCGAAAGACCGCCGTTCGCCAGTTTCTGTGTTTACTAGAAGCACGCAAACGCAACTCGGCCGTCGTCATTATGGCCCCGCCCACCGACTCTATACACGATGTGATTGGCCTGGCAAGAGTTAGGGGAATACAGCTCAGAAGGGTATTGAGAGTTGCTAGATGACACTCGCGGGCAGATTAGATTTGCTGCCGCTAGGGTGCGTCTAGATTACTAGGCTATCTTGTCAGTATTTAAGCCATCAGTTCTTTCAGTTCCCTTGTCTGCTATCATTACTTTCATACATGGTTGCTATTTTTTCCTCCTGGGATCTCCTGAGTTGTGCGTTTAATACAACAGCCATTCATAACAAATGCAAAGAAAGAAACCACAACAGACAGATATACATACATACATACTTACATACTACTTACATGCATACACTTACACACGTACACACACACACACACACACACACACACACACAGATAAACACACACACACACACACACACACAAACACACACACACACACACACACACACACACACACACACACACACACACACACACACACACACACACACACACACACACACGGACGGACGGACGGACAGATAGATAGATAGATAAAACTTTTAGCAGCACAATGTTTTTTTTAGATTGATTTCTGAAGAATACTGTGACTGACAATTTTAAATACATTAAAATAGAACAATTATTTCAAATTTTAATAATATTTCAGAACATTATAGTTTATACTGTATTTTGGTCTAATAAATGCAAAAACTTTAAAAAAATCTTACCGACCCCACATGTTTTAACAGTATTACAACTTTACACAGAAAAGGTTAATACGTGATTATTATGATCATTTTTTTCAGACTAAAATGTTAACTGTGTGCACTATTTAAACAGCATGTTTACCTGTGACCTAGATTCCATTGTAAGTGCCTCATTAATCAAATTGCTATAGCTTGCTCCAGCTCTTAAACTACTTTTCATTTCTGTCACTTGGCCCACCCCACACCATTCCACACTGTTAATCAGTACCCTAATAGCTTAATTCACACATTGTTTAAGCAAACTTTCATTAAATCTGGTCCATTCTTGTATGAAACACCCACTTTTCACTTTATTTTCTCGTTTAATATCCTGTTTCACTTGGAAATATGTCAAATTATGGAAGTAAAAGGGGTTGTGACCACCTTTCGCATTGATTTTAGGCATACTTACAGTATTCGGTGCTGTAGAAAGCATTTTGTGATCTCCATCTTGTGTTCTCAAAGAGCTGTGTTGAATGGTTGGATAAATGGCTAAATGGTTGGATTGCTTAGTTTTATTTTGACCTAGTAAAAGTAGGGTTAAAAAAAGCACCTGTAAAGCCAATCTTTTTTCTTTTTCCTTTTTTAGAAAAAAAAACCCAGATGGAACAAATAATGTTTTTATGCCTTTCTGCAACCCGTTCCTCCAGTGAATGAAAATGCTCGGAAATGTAATCAGCTCCGTTTATTTAGAATTCTGCGGTCTGTTCAAGATAAGCCCCATTTTTAGTTACAGTCTTTGAAAAGCTCAATGATAAACATCAAAGTGCCTCTTGAGGCGGTTCTCCATCACTCAGTCGGCCTTTGTGTCTCTCCGCGTTGGACTGACTTTTGCTGAAAGAAGAAGGTGGAGAGAGATAGAGATGGAGGACAATAAAAGGAAAGGACGGCATGACTGTTAATGGGAAGGAGATGGAGAAACCTTGACAGAGGAGGTAGATGAATAGAGGTGTGATGAGTCATTTAAGCTCCTTAAACCCTAAGCTATGTATATTTCCAGTACCGTAATTTCTAGTGAACTAAGCAGCTCAACTTAAATGAGTGATGTCAGCGTTAGTTACTTCCCCTGGCAGAGGTGCAGTTTGATTTGTTTTCCATCTTGTTTTCTTTTTCATAACTGAGACTTGGCTGTGTGCTTCTTCCTGGAGGGTTGTTTTTCTCAGAGCGGGGGCCACAGTGGAGGCGCAGGTAGTCGAAGATGTATAGCTGTGAGGGAGGTGCTGTGTTAGTTTCCCTGGTGCATTATTGATGCTAGCTGTACACAATAGGGAGGGGAGTGCTTTGCCTCACAGTCTTTCTCTCTTCTTCTTACAGTTTTCTCTTTGCCTTGTGGCCTGTGGTGTGTTTTCTCTCTGTATCTGTCTCTTAGTCTCCTTTTTCTCACCGTCTGTCTTGCTCTCTTAAAACACGGTGCCGGTCTCCTTACTGAGCTGTTTTCAAAACTCACTTAAGGCGACAGAAAAACATCCTTCCAGGGAGGCAGTAATACTTTAATCAATGCAAACAGCAAGGGGAAAAAGTGAGTTAAGGTTTTGCTGGGTGGCATCACAGAAGAGTGCCTGTCTACTGCCCGTCAGTATTTAGGTTTAAAGTCAGACTCTCCGTCCTCAGAACACACAGCTGATACATGAGCTCTGGGAGATAAAGTATCACTCTGGTTATAGTTGATGACTATTATAGTTGATGACTGGGGCGTAGAACACTTAGTATTTTTGAGGGGGCACCAGTGGGTTGTGGGAGGGCATTTCCAGTGATTTTTAGCCTTTGCGTGCTTATGTCACAGGACACACCGCAGCTGCAGTAGTGCTCTCTTGGCTGTATTTAATTCCTTTTTTATTTTAAACTTTCCCAAACTTGTTAATTATATCATGAAATATCTGATTTTCTGAATCTCAAATATGTTCAAGTAAATGAATTTATAGTGATATGTTGATCTATAACGGACAATGGTTCCACTGCTCTACTTAGAGTTTTCACATTTACAACACGTAAATTCATCATCACAATTCATCTCCCAAAAGACATGAAAGCAAGTAGTCGTTGAACTTGCAAAAGAACAGAGTTTATAATAAAAAGAAGAATAGCTTTGCAACTACATAAACAGTTGTATCAGATATCAATAAAACACGTTGTCAAATTATATATGAACGGATTATTATTGCCACTTCTATATCAGTGTGTATTTTACAAACAATAATATTTTTTGCCAGTATATGTAATAAGTAACATAAAATAAACAGTATGGTTGAAAGTGCTGCATAGTTAGGATCTATTGTTGTGATGCATGGCAAGTGAGAACGTAAAGGGTTAGTTCACCCAAAAATGACTCCGTTCATCCTCGGAACGGTTTAAGATATTTTAGGTTTAGTCCGAGGCCTTCCTGTCCTTTGAATGTAAGTGTATGCCCACTTGCTGTCCACGTCCAGAAGGTAATGAAAACATCATCAATGCAAACAGCAATAGGATAGTCTTAAAGGTTTATTAAAGCTCTTAAAGGGTTAGTTCACCCCAAAATGAAATTTCTTTCATTAATGACTCACCCCAATGTCGTTCCACATCCGTAAGACCTCTGTTCATACTCGAAACAGTTTAAGATATTTTAGATTTAGTCCGAGGCCTTTCTGTCCTTTGAATGTAAGTGTATGCCCACTTGCTGTCCACGTCCAGAAGGTAATGAAAACATCATTAAAGTAGTCCATATGTGACATCAGTTGGTTAGTTAGACTCTTTTGAAGCGTCGACAATACATTTTGGTCCAAAAATAACGAAAAAAATGACTTTATTCAGCATTGTCTTCTCTTCTGCGTTTGTTTTCAAACCTCAAATAAAGAATCAAATGGTCACGCAGATTGATTCGTGATTCATATCGCCAGTGTCAAGTGATTTCAGCAGTTTGCCAGTTTGAAACGTGTTTCGAAACTTGAATCATGACCGTTTGATTCTTTATGTGAGGAACACGGAAGAGAAGACAATGCTGAATAAATTCGTATTTTTTGTTATTTTTGGACCAAAATGTATTGTCGATGCTTCAAAAGAGTCTAACTAACCAACTGATGTCACTTATGGACTACTTTGATGATGTTTTCATTACCTTCTGGACGTGGACAGCAAGTGGGCATACACTTACATTCAAAGGACAGAAAGGCCTCGGACTAAATCTAAAATATCTTAAACTGTTTCGAGTATGAACAGAGGTCTTACGGATGTGGAACGACATTGGGGTGAGTCATTAATGAAAGAAATTTCATTTTGGGGTGAACTAACCCTTTAAGAGCTTTAATAAACCTTTAAGACTATCCTCTATTTTTCATATCTATGTGTATTGGGCCTGTTGGAATAAATATAAAATGATATAGTGGTGACAATTTGATTCACAGAGTTCCACAGAACTATTTATTTATTTATCCATCTACATGGTATGCAATATTATTATATTATATTATATTATATTATATTATATTATATTATATTATATTATATTATATTATATTATATTATATTATATTATATTATATTATATTACAATTTTGAAATGACTTTTACATTATGATACCAATATAATTCCTAATATAATTAATCCTTATATAGTTTTTATTTTATTTTATGTTTATTGTTTTGTAAAATTCTAACACAATATTTGATGTATTCATCCTACAGATGCATTATATTATTTTGTCATGTACTTGTCATAGACTCGAACCTGTGCCCTTTTGTGTGGCAAACGTCTATTTCTACACTAGCACTTATAAACAGTGCATACAATGTGCTTGGGGACAACCTGTGAACTCAAAAGTAGGAGTATTTTTAGGAGTATGTGAAAGCAGGAAAGAAACCAGATTGCTCCAGAGAGATTGCCCAGGTAATACATGTGCTGTAAGTCACTTTAGATAAAAGCATCTTATAAATAATGACTATACTAGATGATGTTTTTCTTAACAGATGTCTCAGGGCAACTTTTTGCATAAAAATGAGTGACATCCCACTTCTCCCTCCACAACTGTTGTTTGCCGTTGTTCTTTCTTCATTGTGTTTCGTGCCTAAAGGGCGCTATTTAAATAAGAGTTCAGTGAACACACCTATTTGCAAGTTAAGAGAAAATGCAACTGAGGGTAAAACAAAGCCCACACTCCCCTGCTGGTTTGTGTAAAAAGCTTCTAAGGCAGTCTCATGGTCATTTTAAAGTCAAATCCAGCCATTGAAGAGCACAGCACTGAGGGACCTTTTGAACAGACAGTGAAGTCAGTCTGAGAGATTCTGTTTATACTCCACCAGCACTAATGGAGCAAATCAAACACTCTCCTGCCTCAGCTCACCACGTCTGTTTGGTCTTGCCTGGAGTTTTTAGAGGAGCCCGGACTATGAATTGCTGGGGTTATGTGAAGTACAGGGGGTATATGGGACTTTCCACTGGGAAACATTTGGGATGGCTGATTTTTTTTCTTCTTCTTTAAAATCCCTGTGACATTGAGTGTGATATGCATAGTGAACTCTTCTTTTCAGAGATGTTCGTGCTCGGGGTGAAATTGACAGTAATTCACCTCGTAATATTAGGCACATTCATTACATTCAGCCTGTCTAATATAACAACCTTGAAATTTGACTTCAGTTATTTCATAATTACTCATGTAAGGGCACAGCTAATAAATGAATCATAAAGCGATTGACATTTCGAGCCGACTGTTTTTGCATCTAGGATTCCTTGTCAAAAGTTCTGCCTATGGGGTTTGATCTACAAATGGCTGAATTCTAAATAGAACTTCCTGCCCTTTGCTTTGTCTCTCATGTGTCTTTTTTTGCATGGATGTGAGTGATGCGTTAGATGTCGATGTGATTTTTACCCTCAAAGCCGAGTCAATCTCTCATAAAACACACATCACCGCTCTGCGAAACGATGTGTATCTTTTGCTTTTGACACTTCATAGGATAGGGGGAAAAATAGCCCGTCAGTTCCGTTCGGTTTGAGATATCATCCTCTCCCTTCCCTTTCGAAGGAATGCACTTCAGATACACCGGGCTCCATTGTTGGAAGCAGATTGTTATTAGTAAGTCGTGAAACAGAAAGAGAGCTATTAGGGTGCAAATGAAGCATTGTGAAATCAAAAGTTTCCCTGGAACGCAGCAGCCTCCTGAAGGCCGGCTGATTACATCTCACCAGGTGCAAGTGGGGAGATCCATTTTCACCGCCACACTTCTCAAATCCACTCATTACAACCTGCCGCCTGATGAAGGGATGCACTCATTAATTGGCTAGGGGAGGAGAGAGAGCATTCAAATGAACAATTACGGCAAAGGAGTTTATCTTTTTTCCGCCACATGCTCCACGGCGTTCTCAAAGCGTCTATAATCATAATCCATTTAGTGGATACTTTTCCATTTTGTTAATGTTCTGGGAGTTCTGACCCCACAGCAGCGTATGGCTGAACCACAAAGCACCACAAACCGTATAGCGCACAGTCTTCCTCTCCTTGGGTGGTATAGATGGGAAATTTCTTGCAAGGCGTTACACAAGGGAGGGTGGCTGGCTGGCTTTGAAATTTGTTAAAAGGCTCTATTGTCGTTTGAACACACAAGTTATTGTAATAAAAAAAATAAAAAAAAATCTACAAATTTTTTTTTTATATTATTTGATGAACATTGAGTTTTTCATGGCATATTTATTAATTTTCATGTTGACTTCTTTGAACAGAATTCTGTCCTCTATCTTCATTTCTGATTGAAAAATAAAATTGCGAATTACTTACTAAATATATATTTTTTTGCTTCTTGTGCTCCCTGTTTCTATCATTATACCTGCTTTAAATATTTTAAATACTGATTAGATCAAAATCAATGTGATTATTAAAAGAACATTAAGGTGTATAGGTAGTGCAACTCCATTAACTCTATAAGCTCCGCCCCTCACTTCCGCCCTGTGGCTGCGGGTCTGGTGCTGGTAATCAATACCAGCGAGTGATCAATTAACCGTGGGCGGGGCTTGTAAGGGGGGCGGGGCGTCTTCGTCATGGAGTGATGAAACTATTTTAAGACTGTTACGAAAATTTATGTTGACAGAAACATAAGATGTCTATGCAAATATGAACATATGACTATAAATAGATTATGATGCATAAATGTCTTTGAAAATGAAACAAAATAACCGTCTCAAATAACCCAGTCAATAATATTGGGCATTGTATTTGAGCTGAAACTGTGAATACACCACCCTGCAGAGCTTTGCTAGCGGCTTAATAAACTCCAAATGCATCCTATGAGATTAATCACATATATGCCTATTAAATTCACATCTACCTAAAAGGACTCAAATGCGCACGTGAACTTGGCCATGCTAGTATTTTACAGGCTTAAAAGAGAAACAAATTTTTAATGCGCTCTTCCCTTAACAACAATGCACAGGCAACAAATTTGAAACCACAGATCATTTACAACCCTATTACAATCGTGTTCTCATTGTAATGCTATGTGCATGAAAGATTGGCGCTGCACATAATTTTATTTTTCATGATCAAAGTGATTACAGGCATCACATGCGCATTTTCGAATCCAAAACAACTTTAAAGCCTAGGTCTACTTTTAAAAAATATATAACAAAATACAACTACTGCATTATTAATATCATCAATGATTTTGAAAAAGAAATAGCCTATATAAAAAGAATATGACCGTCTCATAACCCAGAGTTGATCATTTTGGGTGAGAAGCTGAAGACAATGAAAACCAGCCGATATAACGGCAGCTAGCTGGTTATTAAACTCAACCCAATGCAGTCCTATAGGAGATTAATCAGATAGATATAGACAACATATAATCAAGTATCAAACAAGTACTGTGGAAAAGGACACAGATATGCAGATGAACTTGACCGCGCTCTGACTCTCGTTGTGGATTTCCTTTAACAGCGCGCTGATACACGGGGAACCAAAGCACAGAGAATACAACATTCTATTACAATCGTGTTCTCATTGTATGAGAACTGTGTATATGACAGATTGGCGCTGCACATCTTGCACTGTATATCATGATCATTCACTGTGCTTCCAGGCATCACTGCACGATTCAGTTTAATTCACGGTTTGGAAGGCGTGCTGTCTACGCTAACCATTCAGACCTCAGTTTCCACCCAAAATGTTGCAATAACAATCCGAAAAAGAGACCAATATATGTTTTAAAGTCAGGACGATCATCGCTTTCATGATCGATCGACCACTGTTGCCCATCCCTAAACCAATCACAGACTGGCTTATCCCCCTTGCACGCTATTGGTGGGTTTAACACAATGACAGAGAGAGAAACAATGGGTCATTGCCTGTTGATCACATCTTGTGGTCTGATTGGTTGAAGGACTATCCAATTGCGTACAAAGTTATTTGAATAATGACAGTTGATCACACCTCTTGTGCAGCAGAAAATACAGAGCGGACCAATGTTCAATCTTAAATTGAGCTTGGTCTGGTGATAGCCAGACAAGTACTGAGCTATACCCAACCCCTAACCTATACCTAACCGCACAAAATAAAACTAAACCCTTCACAATGTACGTTTTCATGAGAAGTTGATGAGGTTAACAGTGTTCTAAACTTACTGTATTTTTCCTAATAAGCTCTGTTTTTTTATGTCTCCTCCAGGCTCTTTTATGAATGGAAGGTTAGCAGTCACCCAAAGAGGAGGTCAGCTGGAAACAGAGGACAGGTCTAACCCATATCACACTACACAGGACACGGACAGAGACCTGCCCTTGTTCACGACAGCTCCTCCTTACAGTGGCCTTGACCACCATCCACCTTTTAAGCCCTACCCGCCTTATGACCCCCGAGGCCAAAGCCACGAGCAGTATTTTCAGGACAGCGGAGGGGCAGCTCACCATCCCACAGTGCCATCCTCTAGTTCCCATCTTCTTCAGGATCCGTCCACACAGCTGGTCCCACACGAGGACGCGGCTCCATTCTCTGATGTAGCAGCTCCCAGAACCACCACACTGGCTCCATCGGCCGCTGCCCTTACCCAGCCTCATGTGCCCAACATCCAACACAAACTTTCAGCAGAAGCACAGAGGAGAAGCACAGAGGAACCACCCAAATCCATGACTGTAGCGTCACTTACCACCACCGACGCACACACATCCAAACCACCTGCTTCCAAACAATTAGATAGAGGTGATGTCACTCCGACCTTAAACAACGAGCCTAACCTGGTGAAAAGAGACAAAGAAAAGTCCTCCATGATCAAAGTGCATGGCACTCCAGGAAGTGATGTAGCTATAAAAGCATCATCTGTGTCTGGGGATTTGGATGGCGACACCACCACCTCCACTATCATCACCACAACAGTTATTACGACCATGCAGACGCCAGGTACCATTCACATGTATTTCACAGTTTCCTCATGCCTGATTCAGGGCTCTTCACAGGTTTACCAGCCCTGTTTCTGCCTAAAGATGTGGGTTTTGAGATACCACAAGATTTATGCAGGGTCACAAATATAAGTTACCACCCATAATGTTTACATTAATTGTTTTTTTTATTGTGATTTCAAACTTGTTTTTCCCCTTTAAAATCACAGAACAAACTGGAAACCATATGCTTTTATGCATGAAAGTATTTTTAAAGCAAGGGAATGGGTCCTTGAAAATTAATATTAATTTGTGCAATTTGTGTTTTATATATATTCAACTTTCAGATTGAATTTTTTATCTTAATAAATGGGGAATTTGTTATATTTATTATATTAATTTATTATTTTTGCATAGAGACCGGGGTCTCTCCTCAACCACCATCAGTTTGTGCTCAGTTTTCCTTTTATTGACGTTATTTAGCCTTTTCATTTATAAGAAACTTTGATCTGAAGTGATGCAGCCAAATTATATAGGGCTTCCTCAAGACTACTACCCAACTAGTTGTTCAGACAACCAACATGTAATTTTGCACATCCCTAATAACTAAGCCAACCGTATGAATTTATATAGAGTGAGAACATATCTCGTGACCAGTAGTGCTTAACTCTAGAGGGAGATAAAGAAACTGACAGAGCAGAAAGACCTCAAGGCTACCAGAAAGTATTCGCTCACCTGCCATTTCACCAGAATTCTCCACATTCTCCTACACAGCATGGCAGGAAAACTGACCCTGTTGATCCAGACAGAAAATGAGAAAACCTTGAAAGACAATTAAAGATGGGAGAGAATGCAATGAAGTGAGGTAGAGAGAATAAGAAAGGCTCGCCTTTATTGATGCACACTTTCTCTGTTTCTCTCTGTCTTTCTACCTTTTCTAACGCAGCTCCATGCAGCACCAATTTCACATCGCCGGGAGGCTACATAGAGACGCCACAGCAAGCCAGGAGTTGGTACAATATGAATGTGGACTGCACATACACCGTGACAGTCTACATGGGCTATGGGGTGGAAATTCAGGTAAATTCATCACACGGTGCTTTTGTTATTGACCCAGTCTCTGGAAATGATCTAAATTACTGTGGTAATCTAGTTCTGCTCTTTTATTCTTGAAAGGTTAAGTGTGTAATTTCTTTGCCTCCGGCAATAAACAGAATTGCAAAAAAATAATGATTGTTTTTACACAGGTTTTGCGAACAATCTTTCCCTGTCAGGCAATGGTTGGGCAAATGCTCAACCTTCGCCCAAAACTCACCCCATTGGTTGATGGGTTCAGTGTTGCTGTCGAACTGGTTGGAAATGTTTTGTTAGCACCAGAGTGTTACACAGTTATACTCTTTTCAGAAATCAAACTGCGAACAGCTTTCTTACAGTTACCTCTGAATATGAGAAAAGGCATGTTCATTTCATTTTAACATCGGAAAAATGACTACCTTCAGCTTTATGGAGTGCAAACAAAGGTCACGTATAAATGCGGCTGCCTTTTGTACTTAAGCTGACATTAAGGAATGGATGATGTATTTGAATGGTTTGGGTTTTGAACCTTTAGTGATCTGCCTACATAGACAACATTTTATTTTAGAAATATGACTAAAGGGAAGTCTGTGCCAAAAGTTAAAATATGCTGCATTACAAGTTATTCTGGTCAACATAATCCCAGAGTCCATTACAATAAGCTCATTAAATGAATAGTTAATGAATTAAATTCTGTCATGACAACTCTCAAGAGTGTGTCGCATGCTTATGGATATGATAATGTTGATATGTTTGATCTTTTGTTGCTACTGCAGAGCGAGTACAGGACTTGCTACTGCCAATACATACATGACACGCTGCTGTAAGCAAGTTGGACTTGCTGCTCTTCAATATCGCATACGTGAATTAAAAGGTTGAAAGATAGAAAGAGATTTGCTTCTTTAGATCACGCCCATCATGCCACTTCCTGCTTGCGCTGCATGGCCGTGGCCTTCACCTGCTAGATTCCTCTGGGAATCAGGTATTAGTGGTGGCGGGCGGTTGCTGACCTTGCATGTTGAGGGCTGTGCTGGGAGGGAGGGCTCATCACCTGTACAGACCTGACCTGCTGATCCAGACCAAATGGCTAAACCCTCATCAGTCTGAGCTCAGCGGAGGGAGCTCAGGTCGTGGCTCACTCTTCCTTTAATGCCCAGATACTGAACTTTAGACTCCATCTCCCCTGAGAGTTACATCCTGCCGAACTGTCCTGCGGTGATGGAGATGGAGATGAGTCATCTGAGGAAGTACAGCAGCTTTAAGGTGCTCGCTTTTACTGGAGTTCAAATATCATATTTGTAGTGCCACTTCAGAACATCTCTTTCTGTTGAGGATCCATTTCTTGATGAAAGTTGAGTTTGATCTTATTTGACCCAATTATTTGACATTTTTAAACAAATATTTGCCAGTGCCAGATTCCTGTTATCCGGTTAATAATATATTATTATACATGCTGCAGTACAATACAGCATACATGAATTACCCATAGCAGATTTGTACCAGTGGAACTGGGGAAGGTGGAGGGTTTCTGAAAGCACGCTACGCTGCTACAGCAATGCTGACCAAGTATTTGAAAGTTGAGCACACAGATCTTAGGCTACTAATACAGCAGAACCAATCAGCTGTGCCCTATGTGATGCGATGAGAATAATGTGATAAGAAGAAGATTGAGGACCTATCCTGCGCCATCTAGATTTTAATGACTCAACTATATAAATTTAGTCATTTTTATTTTTTTATTTTATTAATATGTTTAACAGATTCAGGAAATGTCAATACAGTATAACTGTATTAACAGTAGTGAAGAGTATTATTAAAACAAAATTCCGTCTTATTAAAATTTGCTCCTTAAAACTGAGCCTAACTTGCTAAATATTAACTGTATTTTCTAATATTTTATTATCTTATTTTCAGTATATTAGTTTGAATGAATGAATGAGTTGTTTACATATAGCGCTTTCATTTTTACTGCTGTACACACTCAAAGCACTTTACACTCATGACAGAGGTTTGTGCTCAGTTTTTCTTTTTCATCACATCCAGCAAGCAATTTTGTATTTAAAAGACGTCTAATAGCTGTCCAAACACAGCCCTATCATCTAGGCTAAAACAAGGCAAAATTTAGGCTGTCAGTGAAAATGTTATAAATGTTTAACCATAGCCCAAGAATAGACTAGTCATCAATAACATGAACATGTCAAGGAAATAAACCCAAAACACTGTAATCACTGTTGACTTTGTGAACATGATGGAATATCATAAATCTTGCAAGCTATTTTGGCAAAAAAGTCATGTAACCAAATTTAGTGTTATTTTTGCTTGAAGTGGGTTACTCATAGCCGGACAATATTGGGTCTGTAGTTAACAGAGACAGTTAAAATGATGTCTATAGCTTACTGGGATACAGTTCACAAGCACATTTTTGGTTAGGCTCCATTTTGGTTAAGATGCTGCCAGTATAGACTGTATAGAGAGCATGGAAGCTCACTAGGGTTTGGAACAAAACCATGATGTATGCCCTCACAAGAATCACCTTCATCCATATGATTAACTGCAGCCTCCTTCATAAAATATACAATAGCCATTACCTCTCTGACCTTCCAGATGGTTTGGCTAATATATCTTGAATAGAAAAGATATACCAAATCACCGTCAACCATCATTCGCAGCTGCTCTCGGTAGGGAGAAAAGGACGGTGAGAGGGAGGGGAGCCTTGTGCCTCATCTCATTCCTCCTCTCCTTGTACAGACTTGTTAACCCAGGACAGTGTATAAATATCTCTCTCTTTTTCAGCAATTATTCAATGTGACTGATATGTGCGGAAGCCACACAGTTCCTCCCCCTAATTAATTGCTTATGGATTATCTGTCCACTCCTTTTGTTTGTTTACGGTATTCTTTAATGCCCTCCTGTTAAACTGTCTCTCAAGCAACTCTTAACTTAATTAAAGCTGGCCCATCCTTCTGCTGATAGACAAAAATAACATTTAATTCAGACAATGCGAGGGGCTGTTTTGCATTTGCCGTGGTCTTACGGCTTAATTTATTTGATCGCTCCTGCTTAAGCGTTCCTCTGATCCAGAAGCCTCTCTAAATGCAGTACAATCCAGTTTTGAGACCTTGTGAATATCTTGGACTTTGAAGGCGGTCATCAGAAAGGTTAAACTGCATTCAAGCCATTTCCGACCTTCAATCGAGAAAGACAGAAAGAGATTTGCTCCTTTTGATCACACCCATCATGCCATTTTCACTTCCTGCTTGCGCTGCATGGCCGTGGCCTTCACCTGCTAGATTCCTCTGGGAATCAGGTATTAGTGGTGGCGGGCGGTTGCTGACCTTGCATGTTGAGGGCTGTGCTGGGAGGGAGGGCTCATCACCTGTACAGACCTGACCTGCTGATCCAGACCAAATGGCTAAACCCTCATCAGTCTGAGCTCAGCGGAGGGAGCTCAGGTCGTGGCTCACTCTTCCTTTAATGCCCAGATACTGAACTTTAGACTCCATCTCCCCTGAGAGTTACATCCTGCCGAACTGTCCTGCGGTGATGGAGATGGAGATGAGTCATCTGAAGAAGTACAGCAGCTTTAAGGTGCTTGCTTTTACTGGAGTTCAAATATCATATTTGTAGTGCCACTTCAGAACATCTCTTTCTGTTGAGGATCCATTTCTTGATGAAAGTTGACCTTATTTGACCCAATTATTTGAGATTTTTTTAACTAATATTTTTTCTCCAGTACCGGATTCCTATTATTTGGTCAATTGTGGGTAATTTCACAACAAACTAAGCTGTTATTGAATACATCATTGATTTACAAAGTTAAATATTAACAAATTAAATCAACAATGCCATTTTGTCTTAAAATATTTCCCAATTAAATCAATATTTCCTCACATTTTTTTATGTAAACAGGCACCGTTCAATAACAATTTAAAAAAAATTACAAGCAAAAGAAGAAATGCAAACAATAAAACAAACATACAACTGAGGTAAATAGCACTTGTGCAAGTTCAAGTAACCTACAGCAGTGTCATAGCCTGAATGCCAGTCGAACATAGCCCTGCCCACAACATTTGAGGTCTGGAAGTTCGGTCTGGACTTGATCCATTGTGGAGCAACTATGCTCAAACCACAGCTGTTCGGACCAATCAAATTGTCGGGCGGGCTTTATAAGATGATAGAGGATGATCAGCAGTAACACAATCATCCAGGTCAGAAAAGAGTGCGTGGGCTGAATTTGTTCTAATCCTAAATGGAGAACTTGTTCTTATAGACGGTTTCAACGGCAACAACATAAACAAACCCTACTGCGCATGCGCACTTTTGTGGCCCAAACTTAACTTCCGGTAGACATCAATAACACCAGAGGATGCGTTATCTTTCTTATGCGTTAGCATCTTTATTTTATTTTATTTATTTATTTGCACATTATGTACATTGGGCGCTATTGTGAATTCCTTCTCTGCTGGCTGATCTTTGTTGATGAATGTTGTTGTATGTTTATGTGTTTATGTGGAGCATTGCTGCAAATCCAATTTCCCCTTGTGGGACAATAAAGGTACTTTGACTTTGACTTTGACTTTAATTTTAATTGTGCACCATTATCTTAATGTATATATTTTTTTGTTTGTTTCAGCATGTTTATTATAAATAATCTCCCATTTATGTCTTTAATATAGAGTGGGAAAACGCCCCACTTAAAGGGTAGGTCACATAACTGAAAATCCTGCCGTTCATTACTCACCGTCATGTTGATCCCAGAGTTTCCGCTAGAAAAAAAGGGTGGGACAGGTGGGACATGTCCCCACCACTTTTTTAAAACATCTTGCTTCACGGATTAACCTAACTAATACAAACAAAACATCTCTGGTTAACTAGAAGAGTATCATTTCATTCGTTTGTTAAATAAGAGGCGATCTGGCGCTTGCTGCCGCTGTTATCAGTGCTGCAGATTTCTCTCGCGGCTCATGCAGTCTTCACACAGACGAGCTTTAATCTAACGCTTAACGCCGTTGCAGAGACTTTCTGTTTGTTCCGGTCAGATCGCGAAACAAAATGCACAAAAACTGTTCATGCTCTTGATGTACAACCACTGATGGTATTCGGTTTTGATGAGAGAAAAAATAGGCTACGAGGGCATATTAGAAACGAGAACTTCTGACAAGTTTAACAGACTAGCAGTGATTAAGCAAAGTGTGCAAATCTATTTGCCTTTATTCACGTGAAAAATCTTGGCACAACACTATTGTGTTTAGATGCAATAATTAAACGCAATTAAAAAATTTAATTATAAACTCAGTATGTCTCATTTAGTTGGTAACATTTAAATTGGCCACCGTGTGAAATTACAAAATCATATAATAGAATATAACAGTTAGTATACTGATAACTGTAAGCAGGTAAGCACAAGGCTACAAGATGTTTTTGAAATCATTAGAGAAAACGACAAAATTACTTATTCACAAAATTACGTGTGTGAATAAGTGCCACCTGTGACCTGTTTAAAATGTGCTTGCACCCGATCATATTCAGTAGAAGGTAAAAAAAAAAAAAAATCCCTTAAACTTTAACATCCCGCTCATGCCCATCGCCGTGATCATCTGTACCAAGCTGGTTGTTTACCGTGTGAGTTCTGAACACTGCACCATGTGCTTATTTAAATCTTTTCGTTTCTACACATATTAGGCTACATATTCCTCATGTCTGTGAGGCAAGCCTGCCGAGTTTCAGTTTATTTGAGACGCGCTTCAGTTCATGAGCAATGAAAGCGATGGCTTCCGCGACCTAGTCTACTTATTTATTTCTAATTTATTAAATACATGCAATTAACCGAAGAAACCTTTATTAAAATTAAGAGACAATTTGTACAAAACGAAAGAAAGGTTTTTTACAAAACAAAACTTAATATTAAACTAAATATAACCACCAAAATCATTTCTGACCCACTTGCATCTTTGCACTTATAGCCTATCATAATCAGATGAAATCTAAAAATAATATTATAATATTTAAACATAAATATGAAGAAAAAAAACATTGTTTAATGGCTACAACAAGTAGTAAGCTACAGATTTATGTCATGTCTGAGCTGGATTTGAACGAACATCATTTTACCGGTGGGTTCATGAGCGCGCGCCTGCGGATTATTGAGCTGATCACACCGGCTCCGCTCCGGTAATTAGTCATTACAGGCTCGTTCTTGATGCTTACACGGGCAGGGCCGGTCTCTCGGGTGCATGGGCTCGGGTAGGGTTGGGCTTTATTTTTTTAAACCGATCTACGCTCCAGTTCTGGCGAAAAATGTAGTGCTGTGCCGGCCTGTTGTCATAAATTGTTCTCGTGATGGAGCGGTAGTGGAGCTCTCTCGGAGCGAGTAAAAACCACAACGCTCCGACTTTTAAAAAAATCGCTCCTCACTCCATTCAAAATCTCGCCGCTCCACTCACTCACTTGATCCCAACCCGTAAGTAGCCTATCTTAAATTGTGTTCCGACAATGAACGAAGGTCTTACGGGTTTGGAACGACATAAGGGTGAGTAATAATGACAGAATTAACATGTTTGTGTGACCTAACCCTTTAAGGACCATATGCCGTTTTCTGTACAGTAGCCTATATAAATGCATGCGCACTCAATGCGTCGGAATAACATGTTTCTTTGTTTCATAATATAAGATTAATGTTGGGAAACTTGTGTCATGTGCTCTCTGCTTGATTTTTAATATTTATATCATGTTAACCAAGAATAGTACGTCAAAATGTATTTCTACTGAGTAGTGCGCATATACTATCCATTAGCCAGACCGATAAACAGACACAGACCGGAAGTTAACTTCGGGCCAGGCGCGTAACTGTAGCAACGCGCGTGCGTTCGATGAAACCGTCTATATGCATTCAACTTTACTATTTCTCTCAAAAATTATGTTCATGTTGGTAAGTACTAGGGGTGTCCCCGACTAAGGATTTACACATTCGAATCAGAATTTTCTAATCTCTCTATGGTCGACCGATAGTGGAATCATCTATGTGTGTGTAAACCATAGACCGTAAAAAATAAATGGTATTTCGGGTTGGGAAGGGCAGGACACTAGTCAGCAGGAGGCTAAGACTATTTTTATTTTACTTTACACACGGCACAAAGCTACCACTTTTAATTAAGTGATCAAAACTAGGCTACACTACAAATTAGTAAATTAACCGTTCTCTCATAACATTTAAAAGCCGCGATCGAAACACAGCACATCACACAAATATATAAAATATATAATTTTGATAAATAAACCTAAAAAATTACCTGCCTAGAAAGCCTAGGAAAAGAACACTTTGAGTGTGTTTATATGCACGTTCTTAAGCTGATTATGCCTAAAGGGGGTTGCACACCGGACTGAAGCTCAGCGCCATGTTTCAGGGATCTCACACTGGACTGAAGCTCAGCGCCGTGTCTCAGGTATCTCACACCAGGCAGACGTGAACGTTATACGCGCAAGCTCAATTTTGAATCGACTTCTGACAGAAGAGCTGCACGATGAGTGTATCTTGTAGCACAGGGTGAAATCAGTACATTCACGATTTGAGGGAAATATACATTAAATCGCCGCTGACAGGCATCGAATGCCACCGGGCATTCATGAATTTTAAAGGCGCGGCGCATCCGGTGCGAAGCTCAGTGCCCTTAAAGGGGTGATCGCTCAGCGCCGTGACACGTCTTTATAACACTAATATTGAGCACCCCCATATTGACAAAATAGTATGATCCTTGTTTCATAACACCCGCGAAGATTCGACCATGAGATCAGTGGTCGAATCCGGTCCTGCGTATCGATGCATCGAATCTTCGACTATTAGGGGTCACCCCTAGTAAGTACTCAGTGTATCCTGAAATTCTTTTTACAAAACCGGCAAAGAATACACTCATCATCTTCTTCTTCTACTTCCAGCGTGTGTGCAGACATTTATGCGTCGCTCAAGTCAACATACGTCATTTACTCCGTTGCTCTGATTGGTTGTAGCTCTACCAATTGAGTGCAGAAACATTTTGTTTCGTGTTTTTTTTTTAAACACCCCATAATCACAGCTCAATGGAACAAAATCAGACTCATATTATAACTAATGTCAAACATCCAAGTAAACATTAAGAATTTGACGTTAATTTGTAATCATATAAGTAACAAAAGGAGAGAATTCTTTTATTCCGTGAAAGTAGATGGGGACCAGGAATGGCTTTGATTTTATTGTTTATTTTACTGTTTATGTGGTATCAGGTAACTTTAGACATCCCTGGTGTCTGTAAAGTTTCATGTTCAACTTTAAGCTTCAGATGAAGACAATCACAATTATTGAGACAATACATTGTAAATCGCTCCATTAGTAGTTGATTGCCATTACAGCTAAACATACCGGGGGGAAAAAGCTATCCTTTTTAAGTGTCTTGAATTTCAGGTCCTAATGTATTAGTGCCTGAATGTACAGTTTAATGTAATGATCTTTACACTGATGTTGCCCGCAAGCAAGACATATCTTGTCTAGGGCTGAGCAGAAAAAATAGCTTGTCCTCATTCCCAATTCTGTTTTGGACAGAGAGTAGATGTTTAATATGGCAGCCTGGTGCTTGGAGATCACTTTTGTCCACTCAGCCATGACAGTTGCCATGACTCTGGGTATTATCACTGCTTGTAAACAATTACCAAGTTAATAAGAGAGCAAGATGGCACATTGGAAATTTAATGAGTCTGAATCTTGGGGTGCCGAGGAGCGCAGGCTATCAGCTATAGCTTCGAGCTATTCACCCAATTTTTCAACGTGGACGTAAGCTATTTCCTGTGAACGTGCAAGACTTCCTAATATTATTCACATTGCAGCTGTATAACTAAAAGAATAACAGAGTGCAATAACATTTCAGTTTGCGACATCAATTGCGGTCTTACTGCAGCTAAACAGGAAGCTTTGCGCGTTTAAGTTAATTGAATTCCTACCTTGTTTAAAAAAAAAAAAATGCTATTGGTCAAGCAAACAGATTGTCGCACCTTAAACTTGTGCCATTGGTTAAACCACTGTTGCTGGGTCAGCCTGGTCGATGCATAAACAAACAGAGCATTGTTTTGATAGAGCCATATTGTTTATGCTTTTCGTCTATACACATTAATCTATTGTTAGAGAATTAATTATTTGACCATGAAAAAAATGTATGCACTTCAGCCTATAATAAGACAAATCTCAACACCCTCTAGTATCTGTGCCAGATTATACATTATTTTCCTGATTGTATTAAACTCCACACTAAGTAGTGCAACTGCTTGTATATTTATCTTTTATTAGAAATATGCGTTTTCTTTTTCTTGTTACTTATACAGCCATTTTAGGTGTTGATTGCCAATCTATTTTCATCTGTTCTCCTCTCTAGAACTGTGCGACCTTGTTATCATCCCACCTACAAAAAATAAGACAGAAATAACATCCACCTTCATTGGCAGCGCTAAGGTGGGGCTTGGCAGGGATTAACCTGTTCTGTTTTCATTAACAAATAATTAAATAAATATGAATATGTATTTTTTAATGTGCCTATAAAAGGTGTATAAACAATAATCTTGATGGGGGGAGTCGATTATGCTGCACTTGCAGGTATGGATTTCATTAGCAATCATTCTAAATTCATCATCATCAACCAGTCGTCAGTCATCAGGTTTTAACCCCTTAAGTGTCACCCCCTTTTGGGGGGTAGAGCTGAAAAGGGGATGCCCTGATACTCATTTTTAAAAACACACTTGGAAGTTTCTTGTACATGTGAAAGAAGTTGAATAAAATGTAAAACAAAAAAGTTATAGGTGTTTGAGTTTGTTGTAATAAAAAAGTAATTTAATATTAATTTATATTTTATTTAAAAAATATATTAAAAAAATGTGTTGAATTTAATTTCATGTCAAATGAAAAGCCTTAAGTCTAAATAAGTTGTGTTCCAGATTTGACATTGATATCACAAAAAATGAGGTTTCTGTGTTATTTTTAGTCGCTATACCAACACTGTCCACTAGTCATGCTCCTTGTATGATTTGTAATGGACTGATTTGATTTACATTTTTTTGTCACAGTTTTTCAAACAGCAATAAAACATTCCAGATAGGTTGTAAATTATGTTTTAAACCATAATGTGACATATAAAAAAATGTATATGACCATATACAATAATACAACTACTACTGAAACCACATTGTACAGGAATTTAGCTTTTTTTTTGTGCTAAATTTTCTTGTCACAAATTAATGAATTACTGTCACTACATAATTTTAAATATAACACAGTGGTCAAATATGAAAAATACAATCTCTAAGGTCACCAATGATATATAGTTTGTCAAGTTTAGTATTAGTTTAGTAATATTAGTTTAGGTTTAGTATAGAATATTACGGTTTTAAATATGTAATGGCTTTGGGCCCACCAGTTGGCCAGTGACACTTAAGGGGTTAATAAATCAATATTGATTCAAAGAACTTATAAGGAAATAGAGGTGTTTAGCAAAATTGATAACGTAACATAAATAACATAAATACACTGATTCGGTATAGTTTTAAGGTAAATTGTTATAAATAAAAGGCAATATTAGGATATTGCAATTATTGATGCATTTAAAGGAAATGTGTTTGGGGGGCTATATAACAACCCTGCTGTGGAATTTCTTTTTAGAGGCTTTGTTAGAATCAGTGCTAGATAAATAACAACCTGCATGTTGATAAGTTGCTAGATGTTCATTACATGCACAATTCAATTATTTTATTTTATTAATCCCTAAAAATACAAAAAATACAACAACAACAAAAAAACCTGGAGCTGCCCTTCCCTACCTCTAAACTAAGAAACAGCAGTGCAAAATGTAAGGTCCCGGGTACTACTTTATTATAGAAACATTGTTTTTTATATTATTAAAAGATAAGACTACAGTCTGCTACTTTTTGGATTCTGATCAGTGCAAAGAAAAGCTCTTAAATTGAAAAAGAAAAGCTCTAAATAGTTCAGCCAAAAATCCTGTCATCATGTACTCTCGCTTATGTCCGTCCAAACATGTATGACTGTCTGTCTTAAAATTTTTTTTTTTTTTTTTAATGACCAGTTTTATTTAGGACCCTGTTGACTTTATTTGTACAAATAGTTTGTCAAACTATCTTCTGTGTTCTGCAGAAAAAGGTTACAGGTTTGGGATGACATGAATACCAAAATGAAATGATGATAGAATTGTAATTTGTGGTTGAACTCCCTTTAATAAAAGAGCGAAATTACTGTGGTATTTTTGACATATTTCAGTCAGCTAAAGATTTTTGTTAGTTGTAAAATTGAAGTCGTGATTCAAATACCAACCATGTGGCCATTTCATGAGGAATGAAGCAGCTGACATTCAGATGGATGGAGTTATCTGCTTCACAGTTTGTAGATTTCTGCTTTTGTATTATTCATTCTCGGCTCTTCGGCCAAACGCTTGGCTTATTATTAGCATCTCCGTGCTGCCTGAGCAATTTAGTCTTTTTAACTGTGCTGTCTCCCCTTCATGCTGACTCATCAGTGCAGTGATAACACGTCCCGAGTCTGGATATTTCTTGCCTAAATGGATCCACAGATATTCCAGAGTGTGCGCAGAAACCATCAATGCGATCCATGGATTACTGGGGATTGGATATAAGGATTTGATGCACCGTGAGCAGTTAGAGGGTCAAAACTCAAGTAGCTATCCACTGGACTGAGAGGGATCCATAAGTCGTCTCCAGAACCATGGGTGGCGCAGGATATTGACCGAGGGTCGATACTCTCAACTGCTCTGGATTAAGTGGGTCCACTGTACAGTCCAATAAATATAGTTTGGTCTCCAGCCTGTTTGAGCTGATAGCTGAGATTGATTTGGATGCATTTGTCAACCTGGACAGTTAAACACCCAGAAGTCTGTTGACAGGGTCCCTTCAAAATGTCAGTTTAACAGAATGCATTGCTTAAGGAGATTTTTGGTCCTCTGCAAGGATGTTCTTCAATTGTCAAGGACTATGTGTTTATCTCTTTGGATTTGCTGTGAAATAGTGGTCATAATTGGATCGATGAAAAGAGTGTCCATGATGGAAATTGTTTAAAATGTTCTTAAAAATGCACTGTTTGTATTCATGTTGGAATCATATGGGTTTGAAGAAACTCCATATACATTTAAATATCTACAATTAAAAACATTTAAGTCTAATGATGATCGTATGATACTTTGGAGTGTAAAATTTGATGCTACACAACTTTTGTTTCAATTAACTCCCTGCTTTTTTAATTATGATATCAGAACTTATTAGTTTTTCCTAAAATGCTCTTTCTAACGAACCTAGGGTGTTTCGGGGCGCTGGATGGATCTTGGATATCCCAGTGAAATTGTGCTCAGTATTAGTTCCAAAATATACTTTGTGGGGTCTCTTATTTGGTTTCTCAATTTGGTCCTCATCCACCAGATGTAACATGTAAATCCTTAAATATTCACATCGTTCTTCTTTTTCTTTTTTTAGATGTTTGAGTGGAGTTATTGCACCGGTCTCTGATCAAAGCTGCTCTCAGTGCTGTACATCTGAGGTTTTGAGCCAATTCACTTCACACGTCAGTGTTTGAAGTATCATTCTCCTCAATAGCATGAATCAATAACCTCAGACAGCACAATTTCATCTGCCCTCCTCCACAGCTCACTTATAACTAGAGGGCTAATGGTCAAGCTTTATTAATAGCCTGTCACTTGTTTTCATGAGCCCTGTCCTCTATGCTGTCTCAGTTTGTAGCGCTGCCTGTACCGGACGCTGCTCGTGCCCAGAACTAAACACTGATGTTATTTTACAATAGGATGTGTAGAAATGAGATCCTATTGTTTTGCAGAGGACTTCCTCTCTTCTCATTTCCAGTAATCTTATCCCTTGCAGGGGGATACTTCAATGTGGCTTAATCTTTTGTAGATTTAAGACATAAAAGTAAAGGCCTTAACCAGCCTGGAGAGATTTGTGCTAAACTCATTTGAATCTGAATAGCGCGGTTTATGGAATGAGGTTATAACAAGGCCACTCTCCTAATTTTCCCGTTTCGCTCAAAGCCGCCAGGAACCTTTTGCTGTTTCATGAAGGGGAACACAATGAATTAATGTACAATAATATAGTTGAAAGGGTTTTATGACTGCTATCATTCACAAAACGTATCCAGTATTTCCCAAATGTAACCGCAAATGATCTTCTAATGGCACAAAAATCAAACGGTCTTGAGGATAAAGTCTATAGTTAAGGTTGTCTCTAAACCAGAATTTCAGTACAGACCTATTATGTCCCTTTTTACACGATGGAAGTCTCAGGTGTTCCCAGAATGTGCCTGTGAAGTTTCAGCTCAAAATACCCCACAGATCATTTTATCATACCATGTTGTAAATGCATTTTTTGAGTGAAAAGAAAAATTCTTTTTTCATATATATTTTGATACAAATGAGCTGCTTCTTTCCATAAAAGGCGGAGCCTGTACAGCTCGTGCCTCAAACAGATACTCTACCACAAATAATCTGTTTGGTTTTGATTATCATCTCTATCGTGGCCATGCTTACGTGACATCGCAGTTCTTCGTAATCATGAAAGGTTTTTGCATATTAAAGCCATATCAGTCTAAACTTCTGATACATGGTGAGCACACACACCCGAAGCACACACACAGAAAGCTGCCTGCCAGATTTTTACCACAATGGGATGGTTTTGTACACACTGCAGACACATAAATATGTTCAAAAACAAGATAAAAATTTATTTTACATAATATGCCCCCTTTAAACGGTTGATGAATTGAGAAATCAACTTTCCCTTGAGCTTGTGATATAAGAATATCCTGTACGTTTCAGAGCTGAAAACTTCCTTGTTAGTCAAAGAAAAGCTTTTATAGACACCAGGCCCAGAAAACAATTGCGTGCGCATCTTTACGTCGTCGAGCGACGAAACACCACCTCTACAGAATAATAAGCATGTCTAATTCAGTAGCCCCACCCACCGACTCATGGAGCTGTTCGGATCGCGTTAGCCTGCAGCAATAAACATGCTGAAGAAGATAGCCAGATATTGCGCTATTCCTGGTTGTGGAAGAACACAGTCGCTGCATAAGCTTCCTTTGGATCCTAATATTAGGAATATTATTTTATTATTTAGGAATAATATTTTTATTTTTTATTTTTAATAAAGTTCCAGCTCACGTGGGGAAGACATTTCACTGCAGAATCGTTTGTAAACAAATCTTAGGTCGATGCAGAGTTTGCAGACATTTGAGATTAAAACAGAATGCTGTGCCTTTTCTTTCTTTCTTTCTTTCTTTCTTTCTTTCTTTCTTTCTTTCTTTCTTTCTTTCTTTCTTTCTTTCTTTCTTTCTTTCTTTCTTTCTTTCTTTCTTTCTTTCTTTCTTTCTTTCTTTCTTTCTTTCTTTCTTTCTTTCTTTCTTTCTTTCTTTCTTTCTTTCTTTCTTTCTTTCTTTCTTTCTTTCTTTCTTTCATACAGTATATATTTTGTACACACATATCTATACATAACATACACACACTCTTTATATTGGATATATTGGCCTTCTATATTGGATCCGACACGAATGGTGCAACACACTTATGTGAGTAAAACATGTTTTTATATGTAATAGTATTACATTGTTATATTTTTTTGTCAGTGCTAGATATATTAGTATGTGTCTAACAGAACATACCTTTAGCATGCTGGACTCAGACATGTATGGGCCAGGGCTCGCAAAGTATGCAAAATATGTATGGGCCAGGGCCTGGCAAAGGCCTGGCCCATACATATGTGTTTATGTGCATATGTGCTGTATATGTGCATACGGGCTATGTGTTTTTTCCAGATGGGTTACCAAAACATAAGCCCGTTGTCAGGCTGATGAATCTGAAATAGTGAAATTATTTTCCTTTCTTAATCTGTGCTCTTGACTTGACATTTGAAGGGTGCACGTGCGGTTCACGCTTATATCGGACAGGCCATGTAATACAAAAATAATAGTCCAATTAATTGCAGGTGGATGAGAAATAAATAATTGTGTTTGTTTACTAAAGACATTTACGAGCCCTGTGATCGAGAACAAAATTCCAGTTGCCGCTTTCAAAACAATTTCTCCCTCATGTGAACTAAACTGACACCGGAGCTGAAGCTCATTAATGATGCAAATCTTCTCCAATCCTAGCCGTGGGCGTTTACTTCTAAGTCCCCAGTGCTGCACATCCATCAAAACCCAGCGTTCAGGAGAGAGCCTCGAAAACAGTGTATAAAATGGCCTATTACTTATTACACACAAATGTCATTAGTTGACCTCAGACAACAGTATAAAAAAATTAAAAAGCCAGTTCATGACACCTTTAATGCTGGTGATTCTAAATATACATTTTTGATACAACAGAAGAAAATAATGTGCTAATGAACTCTTAATGAAATAAGTTAAATTGAATTAAGTGAAATTTCAACAAATAAATATCAAGTTGAATTAGTGTAGCTCTGTGTTTCTCATGTAAGTAATAATTGCTCCGGGTGTGTTCAATTGTAATCCAATTTATAAAACAAGCACATTCCAAGCAATCCAATGATTAAAAACACTAGAATCAATGTGTCCAAAAGCAGTATCAAGTATACAGCTGTCATATCCACGTTCTGTTTGTGTTAGTTTTCATGGACTATCCGTTGGTTTCATTGTCTTCCTTTGTTCTATTTTCCCGCCACAATCTGTCACCATGGACACTGATGACATTAATTACAGCTGTTCGTCATTTTAGCTAATCATCTGTGTATTTAAGTTCCTGCTTGTTTTCAGTTTGTGTGTCTGGTATTGTCTGTGCTTAAGTGCACACTGTTGTGCACCTTGCCTTCTTCTTTGTTAATAAATCTTGTATTTACCTTTACCGTATCCTCATCTTCATCTTCCTCTGGCCTCAGCGTTACAACAACAAACATTCAGAAAGAATAATAAATAAATAAAATGTGTGCAAAATGAAACGGATTAAATTGTAAAATTTTGTTAAACAAAAACCTTAAAACATAGGGTTACATAACACAACTCAAACATAGCACGTAAAGGGATAGTTCACTCATGTCATCCTAGGTGTATATGACATTCTTCTTTCAGACGAATAAAAGTTATATTAAAAAAGCCCTAGCTAATCCAAGCTTTATAATGGCAGGGATCTGTCCGTCAAATAACGTGCTCCACATGGCTCTGGGTGGTAAATTAAAGGCCTTCTGAAGCAAATCGTCGTGTTTGTAAGAAAAATATTCATATTTAAAACTTTATAAAGTAAAGTTTCGGCTGATCGTCTTCCGTCTTCAGTTTATGGAAAAAGTGTTGAAAGTGCCTCTGATGTTCATAGGCTTACACTAGCAGGTACACTCGTCAGACGTCGCGTACGCATCTTAAACTCCAAGAAGGCACTTTCCACACTTTTCCTCTTTTTCCTTCCATTTCCATAATGATATTTTTTTAAATCTTTTTTCTAACAATATCTTTATTGACTTTATTTGGCTTTATTTGGCTGACAAAAATGAAGATATCACACAAAAGGTTTTTATTAAAAATGAAAAATAACCATATTTATTTAAAACATGATTGGAGGCCATTTCTGTTCAAAATCTTTATAGGTTTCAAGGCAACCAGAGAGGCATTCCTTTAGATTTTGCTTCTATTTTCCTTTCCTTGTTTCAATGGTATGAAGCGTATAATCATAGCACAACGTCAAAATAACAAAGAATCACACTTGATTATAATCAATCCATTTAACCTTATTACGTTTTACCCAAACTGACTTTAATTATGAATGTGAGGCATGCCATTCTAAATTGATAAGGTAATGTGCATGTAACTGCATAGATTACATGCCAGCCATGAGACACCCTTGAGTGTTTATACCAATATCATCTCCCATTGCCCTTGATGAATGCAGGGCGTCTAGTGTACAATAAGCTTCATGAATTAGAATGCAGGGGCACCTGAGTGAGGAAACTCGGTTAATTTATCAGCGTCCATCGGAATTAATTACAGATCCGGAGTGTGAAAGTCAGCCGTGCCTAATCACATGGGCGCACCGTCCCACAAGCGTCATTTATTTCAAGGTGCACCGCCCCATGGCTTATTTGAAACCAGTGTTAGTGCACTCCCTTGCAGCTCTCCTCTTGACTAATTGTGTTTGTCCTGGCGATGCGCTTTTTTGTCCTGCCTGTTCTCTCTGACTGATTGGTTCTGTCTTTTTCGTCACAGATATCTGAGGAGAGTGTCGCACTTCTCTGTGTCTCGCTTGAGATCAGCAAACAGTGTGCCTTATCTGCACTTTGTGTTCAGTAAACGTCATCTGGAGTTGGTGCACTTTGTAAATGTGTTACTTTATCAAATATAAAAATGTGTGGTTTATTGTTAAATTTATATTTTTGAAATTGACAATATTTATAATAATTATAATATTATAATATACATAGCTAAATTATATTTTGCAGAGTATAGTGTATATAAATGTAAAATATAGGTAACACTTCAGTTTAGGGTCCAATTCTACTATACTATTAACTAGTTGCTTATTCGCATGATTATTACTAGAATATTCGCTGTTTATTAGTACTTATAAAGCATATATTAATGCCGTATTCATCATGGTCTACATCCCTTAAAGGGGTGATAATTTGAGAAATCAACTTTCCCTGAGCTTGTGAAATATAAAAGGTCATGGTAATCTAAGAATATCTTGTAAGTTTCAGAGCTGAAAACTTCCCTGTTAGTCAAATAAAAGTTTTTATAAACACCAGGTTCAGAAAATGATCGTGTTTTCATCTTGACGTCATTGTGTGGTGAAACACCGCCTCGACAGAATAATAAGCATGTCTAATTCAGTAGCCCTACCCACCGACTCATGGAGCTGTTCGGATCGTGCTAGCCAGCAGCAATAAACATGCGGAAGAAGATAGCCAGATATTTTGCTATTACTGGATGTGGAAGAACACAGTCGCTGCATAAGCTTCCTTCCGATCCTAATATTAGGAATGTGTGATACTTCATTTATTTTTAATGAAGTTCCAGCTCACAGTGGGGAAGACATTATGCATGTGTTCACTTCATTTCACTGCGGAATCGTTTGTAAACAAGTCTCATATTGAGATTAAAACAGAATGCTGTGCCTTCTATATTGGATCCGACAGGACACACACTTGTGTGAGTAAAAAAATGTCTTTTTTATGTAGTTCCAGAGCTATGTGTTTTCCAGACGGGCTACCAAAATGTACACCTGTCGGCAGGCCCCTGAATCTCAAATAGTGAAATATTCCTTTCTTGCATGCCCGCGGTTCACGCTTATATCCTCCGATTGGGCAGGCCAAGTAATACAAAAATAATATTCCAATCATGAGTGGATGACAGATAAATCATTTTATTTGTTTAATAAAGACGTTTATTAGCCCTGTGATCGAGAGAATCATTCTGGTTGCGCTTTCAAAACAATCCCTCCCTCATGTGAACTAAACTGACAGGGGAGCTGAAGCTCATAAAATATGCAAATCTTTTCCAATTCTAGCCGTGGGCGTTTACTTCCAAGTCTCCATTGCGGCACGCCCATCAAAACCCAGCGTTCAGAAGACAACCTCAAAACCAGTGTAGAAAATGGCCTATTACTTATTAGTTATGATGTGTTTCAATGTAAAAACCATACAAACGTCATTAGTTGATCTCAGACAACAGTATACTTTTTTTTAAAAAGCTAGTTCATGACACTTTTAACCTTACCCAATACCTAAACTTAACTATATATTTTATAACTATGTATATATATATATATATATATATATATATATATATGTATATATATATATCTTTTTTTTTAAATGTATACTGTTGTCTGAGGTCAACTAATGACGTTTGTGTGGTTTTTACATTCAAACACATCATAAGTAATAGGCTATTTTCTAAACTGGTTTTGAGGTTGTCCTCTGAACACTGAGTTTTGATGGGCGTGACGCTCTGGACACTTAGAAGTAAACGCCCACGGCTAGGATTGGAGAAGATTGAAGAAGATTGTCATTTTAGAGTCATTTTACTTGATTTAGAAGATTTAAAACCCTTTCAAACTTTCAAATGCAGAATGACCACCCACATCAATACTACATTGTATACCAGCTGGTATGTGCTAGTTGGAAATATGAGCATATGCTAATATGAGACATTTAATATGCTACAAAATATTTTTGTTAGGTTATATAAAAGAACAAATGAGCAAATTACAAAAACAATACTACATTTAAAAAATCTATTTTTTTCAGATACAGAAGGTTTATTTATTATGTATACATGTATTTAACATCTGTAGTTGTTTGATTAATATTAATGACAGACAGGTATTTAATTGGGCTCCTGAATGCATGGATGCATGTAATATTCTGACACATATCCAGTTATTACCCACCTGTTTACCTTACACTTAAGCCATAACGACTGTGTTCATGCAAGATTACCTTGCATTTAGTAAAGGCTGGATAGGCACGCTCTCTCGTGTCATTCAACACGATTCCGCCTATCCCACCTTCACTAAATGCAAGTTATTCGATAAGGAATTGTAATTGAATTGTTGTAATTTTGTGATACGATTTAATTTGGCTGTAGGCTGAAATTATATTCAACCTGCCAAAGTGGCTAGTGGGAGTGGCAGCCTTACCCAGCACAGCTGAAATCTACCCACATTTGACAGGTGGGTGTTATTGTCAAGCCCTGTATGTATCAGCAAGGCTTGGTCTTCTCTTTATTTTAATGCCTTCTGTCTTTTTGCATGTTTTGCTGTTTTTATGCTCTAAACCTGCACTGTTGTTTCCATGGTATCCAGCATGTGTACTGATGTGTTTTTGTTAATAGATAGAAACAGACAATGATAGACAGGCTGATGATGATTTCTCAAAACAAAGGGTCACTCATGTTTTACGATTATCAATCCAACAAGATGCTCACTTACCCCAGTCCTTATTTTTCTCTCTCAGCTCAGTGTGTTTTAATTCCTCCTTCATTCACTCGAAATGCTGTTTTCAATCTGTATCCTCCGACCAGGGCCTCAGCCATCTTGTTCGGATCATTTTACTGTCGCCTTCATTCCGTGTACGCCTCCATGTGGAGAATGAAATGGCCATGGAATGAAAGTCAGGCAATAGTGAGCAGCGCTGCCTTCCAGCAAATTCTCCACCAACGCCTATTAAAACCTCTCTGGCTTGGTAGATTGCGTACATGAGGTTAAATTTGGAAATGCATTAGATTGAACGGGGGACCTTGAAACTGGGAATGGCACTGGAGAATTGGTTTCAAAGGGCGTTATCTGCCTGTTCAGGCCCCTTAAAGAATTTAATTGGCATTCACCTGTCGATAAATGCAAAAAGGTTGCATAACGATTTTGCGTTTAAAAAAAAAATTTTTTTTTAAATTGAAATATGAAGTTGGATGATTAATTGGAACAAGGCTTGCATATTGGCTTACATATTGACCATAAGGAAGAATCAGGCATGTTCATACACTTTTACTGTCACTATAGCCAACTGTGATTCATGTTCGGCTCTCCCACACACTTTCAACAAGAACTGGCAATGGTTTGTTCTAAAGTGAGAACAAACCGACTGGGCTTCTTCAGTTAAGTGGGGCCAAGAACAGAGAGACTAATTAGGTAGTCAACTTAAAGGGACAGTTCACTGAAAAAATGCTATGAAGCTCCAAAAATGAAACACAAAAAAGAAAAATATGATACAACTGATTCATATGACTTTTGCTATATTTCACAGTAACTTTGAGTGAGGAGCAAACCTTTTTTAATTTAGTTTTAAAAAACACATTTTTATTTAATTTAAAAATTGTTCTTTGACAATCTTGACATTTGCTTAATATGTTCTTGGTTTGTTTGCAACGTGTGTAGCGATGTCTGATTCGTGATATAATTATTATTTTTTTGCTTGAATCATATGAACTTTTTTAATGATAATGTTTATGGTGCTTTTGTTATTTTATTTTTTAAGATCTAAAAGCTTCAGTCACAATTTAATAACTGTAATAGCGTGGCAAAATTGCAGAGTAAATGACTTAAAATTCCAGTAAATTACTCCTTTTGTGTTCCAAGGAAAAAGGAGCTTCATGAGGGTGAGTAATGATGATAGATGATAGATTGATAGAATCTTCCTTTTCTTTTTTTGGTGAGCTGACCCTTTAAGCATCATTTTGTTTTTCCTTATTTCTCTCCATCTCTCTCACTCACTATTACGTTCACCACATTTAATCACTGTGTGTCCTCTGTCGCACAATTCTATTGTACTTCGATTACACTTCTATTGCTTTAGCAAGGTTTTGCAATAGTCCTCCGAAGGGCTGAGAGGTTCACAATTATCAAATTATGATAATGCACTCATAACACCACACACAGGGGACGCGAAAGCACAGACAAGCTCTAAAAGGTGCTCGTGAACCATGCTCAACATTTATCTCATCAATACACCTGTGAGATGGTGCGAAAAATGCAGAATGACGGTGATGGCTGTAGCCTTCCACCTTTCCCATCTGAGCCCAAAGGCTTTTACGCGCACGTCGTTCTTCTGAACATCAGGCCGCGTCTCTCTCTCTCCCCCCGCCCTTCCTGAAGGTCGCTGGCCACCAAGGGCGAGTTCTCCCATGCGTAATCCTTTCTGACACTGCTTCAGTGCCATTTTCGCTCACAGAGAGAACGCTGCTGTCGACCCCACTTTGCTTTACCCTAAAATCATATACGACAACCGTTAAAAGAGAGTTCTCGGTGTGGAGCATTATAAATGCGACTGCGGTATGCTCTTCTGATCATGATTCATATGATTGATATGTTGAATATTACAACTGTAAAATCTCTTTAATTGGATTGTTTAATGAAATATGTAGCCAGCAATGGGGAGAATAGAGTGTTTTTGGGTTAGTGACGTGACGCTAGTTTATTATCAAATGATTTATTTGGAAATATATTTTTAAAAATCACAGTTTTTGGGGGTAAAAAATATTTGGCATAATCATTATTTCTTAGGAAAAAATAATCAGACATAATCAGCGTGTTTCAGATAGACTCACTCTAGGCTCTTTCTTGCATCATTAAACCAGTAGGTTTCTAAATGTAACTATATTATTTTGTCATGAATCATTATTTCAATCAACACTCTGATTCATATCTGATTCTGGGCCTGGAGCCAAACAGTGACTTTTGAATGAGTCATTGAATCATTCACTCAGCTAATTGGCTGATTCATTCAAGAAGTCGCGCTGGTGGAAATAAAGTAAATGGATATTGCGTCTCAAAAGTAAGTTATTCAGTTTGTTGTGTACTGAAACAGACTTTAAATATACAAAGACAGTGCACTCATATTACTTATGAATGGAAGATAAGATAAGATGTGCAATATGCAATAGGGCTGAATAAGTCTCGCCTTCTAAACAAAGGAGCCAATCACAGATTGGTAGTCATCACTGTAACTGCCGCTAGAATCGCTGGTTGCTATAGAAACATCTTTTCTAAATGTTCTGAGACGCGTTTAGGACTGCTCATGCGCATTGGCTGGTCTAGCCTTAAAATAAGCTTTTTTTCCCCTTTTGATTCACATATTCAAGTAGATAGGGCTTGGTCTTGGATGCAAGAAATATCTGCCCTGAGGCATTGCAAGCGGTGGCCACTGAGTGAACAGACTTGAAAGGGACTTTGACTGAACTGTTGTATAAAAGCAATGTCACTCTCGAATGTCAGAGTGGTTGTGATTTGTAATTTTTTTTTTTAAATGAATAAGATGTGAACACATATTAAACTATTAACAACAGCTGAAGTATAGCATTATTTTCTCAGAAAAAGTGTTTACCATTTATCCATAGACCTCAGAATGAGATACGACCTTGGTGAAAGTTGTCATTTCTATAACGGATATGTGCTGTTCTGCCTAAATGAGAATTGATCATTTACGAAGTCTCATGAAAGTACATAAATCTCGCATACAGCTCTGAAGGGTTCACTGCAGCTTCCAATTCCATTCGTCACGCTCACCACTGACCCACTTGTCTGCTCTTTGATGATAGATTTATAGGGATGGGTTGGCAGGGGACATCGGGCGTCTGTCATATCAGCTCAGTGACTGACTCAGATCTGGTTTCATTAAATGGCTGTAATCTCTGCAGCCCATGAAGCAGCTGTGAGTTCTGGCTCTGTTCCATACCAGCTCCACCTTTTGCCACCGGGCCATGGCACTGACTCCCCCTGCAAGTCCCTACAGTAGGACCAAATGTGGGACAGTGAGAGGGAGTGCTGTATGATTATATATATATATATATATATATATATATATATATATATATATATATATATATATATATATATATATATATATATATATATATATATATATATATATATATATATATATATATATATATATAATATACACACACAGTGAGGAAAATAAGTATTTGAACACCTGTCTATCAGCCAGAATTTATTATCCTAAATTAGATGCACCTGTTTGAGGTTGTTAGCTGCATAAAGACACCTGTTCACCCCATACAATCAGTAAGAATCCAACTACTAACATGGCCAAGACCAAAGAGCTGTCCAAAGACAATAGAGACAAAATTGTACACCTCCACAAGGCTGGAAAGGACTACGGGGAAATTGCCAAACAACTTGGTGAAAAAAGATCCACTGTTGGAGCAATCATTAGAAAATGGAAGAAGTTAAACATGACTGTCAATCTCCCTCGGACTGGGGCTCCATGCAAGATCACACCTCGTAGGGTCTCAATGATCCTAAAAAAGGTGAGAAATCAGCCCAGAACTACACAGGAGGAGCTGGTCAATGACCTGAAAAGAGCTGGGACCACCGTTTCCAAGGTTACTGTTGGTAATCCACTAAGACGTCATGGTTTGAAATCATGCATGGCACGGAAGGTTCCCCTGCTTAAACCAGCACATGTCCAGGCCCATCTTAAGTTTGCCAGTGAGCATTTGGATGATCCAGAGAAGGCATTGGAGAAAGTCATGTGGTCAGATGAGACCAAAATAGAACTTTTTGGTCATAATTCCATTAAACGTGTTTGGAGGAAGAAAAATGATGAGTACCATCCCAAGAAGACAATCCCTACTGTGAAGAATGGGGGTGGTAGCATCATGCTTTGGGGGTGTTTTTTTTTTTTTTGCACATGGGACAGGGCGACTGCACTGTATTAAGGAGAGGATGACCGGGGCCATGTATTGCGAGATTTTGGGGAACAACCCTTCTTCCCTCAGTTAGAGAATTGAAGATGGGTCGAGGCAGGGTCTTCCAACATGACAATGACCCGAAGCGCACAGCCAGGATAACCAAGCAGTGGCTCTGTAAGAAGCATATCAAAGTTCTGGCGTGGCTACTTTATCTTTATCTTATTCAGAATGAACAGAAATCTGTGAGAAATATAACGACCATAAGACAAAAGAACTGATACAAAAGCTGTAATATAGGATCAATAACCTTATTGGCAGCGCTGTGTCATATGCCATATCAGCTGTGCTGTGCACAAGAAGACCCGAGTTCGAGTCTCAGCTCAAGGTGCAGGTTTATTTTATTTTTAATTAATGATGTCATCAGCGACTAGTCGACGTCGACTCGACTTTCATCACATAAATGTCGACTTAAAAAAAATGAAAGTCGTTCAACCCCTAGTGTCTATAAAAGCTTTTCTTTGACTTACAAGGCAGTTTTCAGCTCTGAAACTTACAGGATATTCTTATATTACCATGGCATTTTATATATCCAAAGCTCAAGGGAAAGTTGACCATTCATAACCCCTTTAAACTTTACCAATTGCAGTGATTTCTCTAAAGTTTAGTTTAGTATTCATTTCCATCAACTTTATTAATTTGGGTTATATTTTCTATCCTAAAACAAAAGTGTACTAATGCATTGGCAATGTGAAGCATAGTTATATTGATAAAGCTACTTCAATCTAGAGAGAAAGCAAAAGGGTGAAAGTGAGAGGTAGGAAGATGGCGTTAGAGAGATGTATAGAAAGGGTAATATGAAGAGCGAGATGAGGGAGTCCATTACTCATCATCAGGCCTGCAGCCTCTCTTACGGGTCTCTTTTGTAGCATGTTATTGTTGTGAGGGATTTGAAGTTTGTCTAGGGCGGCTGAGGCAGGGTTTTTAGATGTGGAGAGTGCAGCGCTGTACTTTAGAAGCTTTTCAGGTGTGAGTGTGTTTGTGTCCATGTGTATGTGTGTATGTGGCTTTTTTTGTGGTGATTTGGCCTCGGCAGGTCAGCTATCAGCTCTCTGCAGCCCTCTCAGCTCCCTTTGATTTATTCTGTTGCGAGGGCTCTCCCCCTCTCTCGCCTCGCTTTGCCCCCGTACTCCCAGAGGTCACCTTTTGGAAGATTTCAGCCTCAATTTTCCACACCCTTTAAAATGCACATCTAGGCATGTTCACTCAGCCACGGAGGGTGAATTGCTCAGTGAGAGGAAATTTAGACAAGAAGAAAGAAGCGCAAAGGCGGGAAAGAGAAATGGGACATTGGTTCATTATTCAATCCATTTTACAAAAAGAAACTCTTAGGCTCTTGATTAATGGAAAGCAATGGGAAAATGATACAATGAAGACTGATGAGCTCTACATGTTTGTATAAATCTGAACACTTCACTGAATACTGAAGGCTTGAATTCAGATTGAAATATGTATTTTATTTTTTGAAGTTACATTACAGGCTGAAATGAGTTAGTTTGGAACAATAAATGCTGTGTTATATTATACAAAGAAGCAGAATTAAAGAATAAGGAACAGGAAAAAAAATCTTTTTGCAACATCTCACTAAAATTTCTATGCTGATAATATAATTTGTTAGCCTGACAAGCCAGACCCACATCAAGATGTTGGGTCTGGGAACTCAACATTAACAGGGCTCAATCCGAGGGGCGGGATAAACGGTTGTCTTTCAAACTCCCTCTGCACGCGATAGGATAGCGCTACCACCAACCAGAGCAACGTGAAGCACAGCTAGTTATTAGATTAAATTTTCGCCGTATCCAGTCGGCAAAACTCCAAACACGTCTTCCTTTCTTAAGAATTTCAGTGCCGTTCTTTGTTCTTTTCTCAGAGAAAAGCTTAACTCCAAGTATTCCAGAGTCCCGGCCAAAGCTGATTCGAAAGACCGCCGTTCACCAGCTTCTTTGTTTACAAGTAGCACACGGATCCTCCGCAACTCTGCTATCATTAAGCCCACCCACCATCTCTATACACGATGTGATTGGCCTGACCATAGTTTGTTTTTCTAGCTCGCAAGTCTATGGAGAGTTGCTAGACTACACTCGCGGCAAATTAGATTTGTGGCCCCTAGGGTGCGTCTAGGCTTCTAGGCTAATAATTTGTATTTTAAAATGTTTTAAAACATTTAATAGACTGTGTTTGTATATTGTACACTACTGGACCAAACTCTGGGGTCAGTAATTAGATTTTGATTTAGATTTGTTCATGTATGTATGTTTATATGTATGTTTGATCTTTGAATATATCTGTCATTAAACAAGTTTTCATTATAGCATTTAAATGTTACATACAACAAAACAATACATTAACAAAAAATTGAGTAGAAATATAACTATATTAAACTGTTAAGAGTCTAAAAACTACCTTATGGGCCATTTAAATCAACTAAATAAATTAGATTATTTGCTTATTAAATGAACAATTTTTAACTAAATGAAAATGTTGATTTTGGTTTTGATTTAAAAAAAAAACAGGATTCTTATTAATAGAAAGTTTAAAAGAGCACCATTTATTTTATATTTAAATTGCTGAATAAAAGTATTTTTGTCTTTTTAAAAAATGTAAAAGGGTTGTGTATAACATACATTGTGTAATATACATTAATTTAGCTTAATACAAGGTTTTGGTCTGTGGTGTGATTGTTGATTGATTGTTTTATAAATGTAATTTATTTAGGGTGGTGGTGAATTTTTTTCAACTGTTTTCTTGTGTTAAGTACAACAGTATTGATTGCATTCTAGTGAAGTTTAGTGGAAATTGTCATGCCAGCTTGTTAGCTTGTTTTGTAGGATCAATGTGAAATTTGTTTGGAGATTAGATTTTATTTTCTGAAGAGATCACAACAGTCCCACCAGGTACTTTGTTGCATTGCCACACCTCTTTTTTCATCGATATGTCTTTTGTTCCTTCCTATTATCAACATGAAGCCCAGTCCAAACATCCACAACTCAGTGTGAGCTGTATCAAGAGCAGATATTTACTACTGTTAGGCCTAGTCAAGTTTGTGTACTTTTTCACATCTTCTCCAATGATTCTGGAGGAAAATCTGCCTGTAAAGACAAGTATTGGTAACTGAAAGAAACATCAAAATGTACCTATTATTTAACCAACATTTATTAAAAACTTAATGAAATTTTTAATAAATGTAATGTTAAATAAATAAATGTAAAATTAATACATTTTTAATAATACCCATAACCATACCACAAATCGCCTCATGGAAATCATTTTTTTGATACGTTCTCTCAAATTAGAAATCACGTTCATGGGGTTCATTTAAAAGTCCGTCTGAAAACAATTGCTGTGACTCCAAATTCCCTCGTGGAAGAAGAACGACTTTGTTCTTACAACTGTGGCAATGAGTGCTTAGTAGGATCAACTAAGCGCTGGATTTTCAGTAAACTGGCACATCGTTTTTGAATGAAAAATGTATAGATGCACGGCGATCTGTTATTGCAGGGAAACTGACTATACGTTTTTATAATCATGTGATTAGCTTTGTCACATGTCAGTCAAATGTCCTCTTGGGCAGTCCTGGACTAATGAACGCTGCGAAGTGTCCAGACTTTCTGCCATCCGTCCGTCACAGTTACATCATGCCAGTGACTGGCCACTTGAAACCAAAAATGAAATGAGATTTTTTCAGCAAATTTTAAGAAGAACAAATAACAGCGTTCTAGCTTGTGTCATTATTATAAAGATTCCCTTTTTGCTCAGCCAGACAAACCTAATGGAGAAGTAGAATCAATATTTCAGTGAAATGTCAGCTTTGACTTGTCTTTGTGAGGCGCTCTGACTATTTATCTTGCAGATTGCATAAACAAAAGAGGAGTGACTGATGGGTGTTGCATGTTCAATATGGATTTTAATGGCTTCTTAATGGAAACAAGAAGAATCTTTAATTGATATGTTGGGAATAATGCAAGAAGCACATTTCAATGGATTTTCTTTGTGCCTTTTGAAAATGACAGTCAGAATGTGCTTTATTTTTGACAGTTGTTCTCGAAATAAAGCTGTAAAATGCCACAATATTCAGATTGTTTTGTTTCAGTCCTTTATTTCATGACTAATGACGGGCAGCACAGGCGTGAACAGACGGGAAAAGATGCCGACGATGAAATTCTGTCCTTGTGTTTATATCAGCTTAACCCAAATCACACTGTGGTTGTTTTGAATAAATGAAGCACCTGGAGCAAAACGATAAGAGGATGATTAATCTTCAGGGAAACTTTAGAGGAAAAAAAATTTTTAAATGAAAGAAAATTTGCTGCGTGAACTACTTTTCTTGCTGAGTAATGTCTCCAAAGACAACTTTAACTTGAATCGGAAATTCCCTCCATCTCTAATTGAAAAGATCCTCAACGCTGAGCTCTACTCTGCTCAAGACTGTATCCAAATTAACTCTGCTTTCATCTTTCTGTTTCTAAAATCATTATTCAACTTCCATAACAGACCACCTACCTTTTACACACCCTTTATTTATATACCCCCACCCCCACCAAAAACCCTGCCCTTGTTTTCATGTCGTCAAGATTTGCCTTCCTCTGCAATTTCCCTGCCGTTATTCAGCCGCGCTGCATAAAACCAATTTCTGGTGTGGCGTGCGGGGGGATTGTAGTGATAATGAAAAAGAGACCGGCTGAGGTGAATGTTAAAACGAGATAAGCGCAGACACGGAGAGTGTGTGAATGCCCTGTCGGCGGGAAGGCCAGCGCCATTCTCCCCCCCAAAGACTTGTTCATCCCACATGTTGAGAACAACAGCAGGGTAATTGGATGCTGATAAAGTGTGTGACATAAGTGTGTGATGCACATATTACAAGCATGAAGAGACACATAGTGGCAGTGCTCGATGGTCAATACAATAGAAGCCTGTTATTACCCACTGTCTGTTTTTTTTTTTCCTAGCAAAGAAACACATTAGGCAACCAAGCTGTATTACACATTTGCATTTGAGTTTGAGGCAAGTTGTATTATATTGCAGCGCTAGTTCCTACAACGAAATAAAATTTCTTAGTGGTTACACTTTTATAGCTTGGGAGAATTAAAGTCACATGAAATGAAAATGACATTTTCTAAATGCATATTATCGATTTTATTGTGAACAATTAATTCAAATAATCCATGCATGTGTTTTTTTCTACCCTATATTTGTTTTTGTTTTTTGCTAACCCTGATACACTCAGATGGAACTGAGGATGTTTCTCCTAATCTTTCTCAGTATGAATAGAAATGAGCCAGTTGTTATTATTGTGTATATCAGATAGCTCATGATTTTGATGAGAGCTGTTTTAAAAATCTCTTTTGAGGGTGAATTTGATGTTTGAAACTCTAGAGTGGGGTTTTTCAATCTGCTTACAAAGTTAACTTTGTGATAATACTTAAAAATGTTGAGCGCAATAATTTTTTTAATGTAATTTGATACTAATGACTAGTTGGGTATCATGATAATAATTACAATTATTTTATTCAATGTATTAAATTAAATTGATAGTTTATCAATAAACCCCCAATAAATAAATAAATAAATAGATATAATAAAATAAAAATAATTTACACACTTACACACAAGATATTTTCAAGAATGTTAGTAACCTAAGAGTTTTGTTAACCATTGACTACCATTGACAACGGCAAAAAAAAAAAAAACTATTTTATGTTTCACAGAAGATGGAAGAAAAAAGTATAGGTTAAAGATGTGATGAACTGAGAATTCAGCTTTGCCTTGGGCCTTTGGTATATAAAAGGTCATGGTAATATAAGAATATCATGTAAGTTTCAGAGCTGAAAACCTCTTTGTTAGTAAAAGAAAAGCTTTTATAGACACCAGGCCCAAAAAATAAGGCTGAGAGTATTAATCAATGGCGTATTAGAAGGGGGAAACGCCGCCTCTATGTGCATGCCTGCTTCTGTAGCCCCGCCCACCGACTCGTGAAGCTAAACAATTAATAATCACGCCGAAGATAGCAAGATAATCGCTTGTAAACAAGACACAGGCCGACACTAGATTTGCAGACATGTGAGATTAAAACAGAATGATGTGCCTTCTATATTGGATCCGGCAGGAATGGTGCAACACACTTATGTGAGTAAAACATGTTTTTTGTATATATATGTAATAGTATTGCATTGTTACAGATCGTACTGATTATGTGTACGTGTCTAACAGAACATATGGCACGCTCTCACAGGCTGGAGAATCCCTTATTTGTTGATTCATTGCGATTCGGGATCAGAACAGATCAGATCGGACATGTCATGTTATGGGCCAGGGGGCTCGCAAAGCCCAACGTCCCAGGGCTATGTGTTTTCTAGGCAGGCTACCAAAACGTAAGCACATTGGCAGGCTGGTAATGGTGGTAAAAGGGAAATAATATACATTTCTTGATCTGTTGTTTACTCTCTTGACTTGATATTTGAATAGCACGCTTGTGTGTGGTTCGCGCTTATATCCACCGATCGGGCGGGCCAAGTAATAAAAAAAATGATTAATCACGGGTGGATGAGCGATAAATCATTGTGTTTGTTTGATAAATACGTTTTGAGAGTTCTCTTTTTTGATATGTTCTCTTTTTTCATACTAATTTACTAACTTAATTGTATTAACAAAACTAGACGACTGCTGTTTAATAGTCTTTCATCTATTCATCGGCCATTTTTGTGACTATTTTTTGTGTCACTACACTGTAAAAAATTATATGTTCAATAAGTTATGACAACATATGTTTTTACATTGTTTTAACTCATCAAAATAAGTTAAGAAATGTTAAACTTGTTTTTATTAGTTATACAAGATGTAACTCATTTTTTAAAGTCAGTTTAAAATAATTTAAGTTGAAATAACTTAAACATCCAAGTCGATTGTTCTGCAAAAGTTCGAAATTTGCCTTTTTTTTTTTACAGTGTATTAGATGTTGTTTTTTTTAAATCAAGTCTGTGTGTGTGCATGTACGTGCGTGTGTCGCAGCTTAATGACCATGTGAACATGTGGGTCCCATGGCCAAACCATTTGAGAACCGCTGCATTAAGGAGATGTCATTTGTGATTTCTTTCCTGCGGGTAATGAGAGCGTTTTTGTGCTCTTCGATTCTGTGCTCAGTCTGTCCTTACATCTTGTGAAGAATGTCAGTATTCACAGGGCCTTTTCATAGTGGATTATACAGGTGCTCAAATAGAATGGAAAATAATGAGTGTCGTCTTTATACGGCATGACAAAAGTCTCAGCCTGTCAGTGAGCGTTAATCTCAGGGTTCCTCTTTATCTCGCCACCGGCTTCAGGTCTGCTGCAATACGGCGCTTCAGCGAGGAAGGTCAAGCAAATGACACGTGGAGGACATGTCTGATCATTTGTGGCATAATGGTACGCATGCCGGACGAGGTTCATCTTCCTTGGGTAATGTACGAGGGGAGAGGTGAGCGAGATAAGGGCCGTCAGAGCCGGAGTCCACCTGCGGATTTTTGCACGGCTGTCAGATGGATTGCCTAGGTATGGCCCCTCCAGATGGCACAGATGGGTCTCTTCATCTCTCCTCTCCTACACTCGAGGCATTCCTTAATATAGCAACAGCGCCCTGATCTCTCTTGTTGACCCTGTATCTCTCCTACCCATTTCAACTCATCTACACCTTTAGCCCAGATCTGTACCGGTGTACATCATTTCCTGTTTGCTCTTAATTACAGGCTCTAATTAGCAGCCCAAATACAAGTATATTCTCTTCCCAACGCGCTTCTCGGCACCAGAGTAATGGGCCCTGCTAATTAGAGGAGATTTCCATCCTTTCTGTTATCCCAGAGAAAAAGAGCCATGGGAATGGAGGAGGAGAACGTAGCAGAGACAGAAATAAAGAGCAGCACCACCGGGGGCTTTTGGGCTTTTTCTATTCTTATACAGTGACACAAGGGACTATTCGACTTTTACATGACTCGGATTTGCATAAGAGAGAAGCTCCCTGAGAATTCGCTGAGTACACAAACACATCAATCAAATCCAAACAATCTAAACAAGTCAACTCAAGCTCTGCTGGTATAAACTCTGATGGGTTCATAGTAGTACTAACTTGCCTGGCAATGGGAGTAAGAGAGAGAGAGAGACAGAGCACAGTTGGTGACCACTCTATATCAGATCAGTATTGTCATCTGCTGTCCTTCATGTTGGGAGAGCTTCAGGCGCGTGTGACCCACATAAGCAGTGATGTGCATAGAAGTGAATGCCACACAATGCACTGCAATGAGACTTTCTCAGAGGAGAAATCCCTCACTGTGGCATTTGCTGTAACTTGACATCTACAGATTGGCATCCATTATAACACACGCCCGAATGCGAAAAGTTGCATTAAGTTTACCGTAGTTGGAATTTATTTTGCATTGAAACGTTTAAAGCGGTTGGCAAGTTTTTGTACTATTTGTGTCTTTAATGTCTACATTCATGGACTAACAATGAATAGCCATTGGCGACTTCACAGTTAGACATTTTCTGATTTAAAAACAAAAACAAATGATGTTTCTTAAAACATCTATTGCCCGGTAAACTATATTGCCCAGAAATATTGTAATAGGGCAATCAAATGTTGGCTAATAACTAAGCTCAGGGGATTTAGTTTGTGCTTCTGTTTTTATTTTCATTTTTAATTAATTTATTTTTATCTTTATCTTTTGCTTTATATTTTATTTTTTTTATTTTTAAATTGTAATGTTGTTACAATGTTGGAATTTAATGTGTTTTTAACCTTTTTGTGTTTAATACCTGTATATCATAGCCTACATGGTTACATTCACTATATTTGTTTTCATAGCCTTCAATATGAACAATGTTTGTTGGACAACATTGGGCAGGATGTGAAATAACACTTTTTAAAATAAATAAAGGGGCTTTCCTTTATCCAAATAGAAAACAATACAGAGATATATACTGTATTGCTATTAATATTGGCCAGCCCTTGTATATATGCTAGTATTATGCTAGTATAAACAAATTCGTATTGTTTTTTTAACATAATATAATGCATTTTTGTATTATTTATGTAAAGCTGAGTTGTCTTTACTCTTTCTCTACATAAATATTATTACATTATTCTTGGTGAGGGAAAGGTAGAGGGAAAATGTCAAATGCTGACAGAAACCGCGACAATTTAAGTGCAGAAGAGATGTTCAAAATGTCCATTCAGTATAAACTCGATAGTATTTTACCCAGTCTAGTGAGGATGTGCAATGCTAGAGCTTTTATATAAACAGTTTGCATGCTGCATTCATCATGTCAATGACATTGACACAGCAAATACACAAATAACGTTAACCCAGGGATTAGGAATGTACCGTGTGAAACAGCAGTTTGGCAGTTTGACACACAATCCAAATCATGAATCAATACACTGATTCATAACGGTTCGAAACTTTTTTGGAAATTAACCCATCACTATATGATATTATTTAGTTTTCTTGCACACAAAAACTATTCTCGCTGCTTCATAAAATTATTGCTGAACCATTGTATTGAGATGGGCTTTGTAACGACGTCTTTAGTGCCTTTGATGGGTTTGAGAGAGGAAATGACTGTAATTACATGCCAAACTTTAAATTAACCCAGGATTTGTTTACCTTGGGTTTAGATTGACACAGGGTTAACCATTTCAAGTCTGAAAAGCCCTAGAATACATTATCCAAAGACTTGAAGAAGGGACGGTGACTGTATCTGTATAATAAAATCAAACTGGAAAAGTTGCCCGTTTCATAGAATGAACGTCGACCTGGTATCTGTTTGGTATTTTTTTGTAAAACGGCAGACATTTACTCTGTGCCAGAGAAGGGTTACGTGTGTCAGATAGAAGACTTGAGAAAAGAGACGAAGCCAGTCCTCTCATTAGCTTTAAGGGAACAGAAATGATTATTGAAGCTCTGCTGGACACACGGCTGCAGAAAGAGCTGAGCACATGGACATCACTCCTCTTTCCTTCACTCTTTCAGTCCAATAATCTTATCTCCTGCTTTTCGCTCCCTCTCATTTGTATATTTGTTTGTGGGAATCATATCAGGAATCACATTCAAACTCCTGGCCCTCTGAGCTCACTACACCACGGCTCTGACTCTGTGACTTTCTTTGCTTTGTTTCTCTCACTCCGATCTCATAAGATGATTCATATCACCTGCAAATAACGCTTATTTATTTATGAGGTGTCACCTCAATTATTCTGAATTTTTTATTGCTGTAAACAGGAAGTCAGATTCAGCACAGCACAGGCAGGAGGAAGGCAGGAGAGCAGGAGCCCTTTTTTCAAACGCAGACATAGCTGGAGGGGTTTTCTACTAATTCTCTGTTAATGTGACACAGCATGCATCTCCAGATTAATTAACCATCCGCTTGCCCTCAGAGTGCTGATACAGTGACTATATCAGTGTGTCTCTCTTAGGCCATGCACACGCACTGCAGCTAAATACGGTTGTCACTCCCGTTCTGAATCCTAAATCCCACTCTACACACAGAGTTCAGTTGTTTACTGGAGTGATAATGCATTCTAGATACAAATTTATTCCCCGAGAAATTCAGGTAATGTCAACCATATTTACAGTAATCCGCATGATATACAGAACTACACTGAACGTATGTTTTTAATACAGCGACATTCTTTTTAAACTCGACAGCTTGTCTTGGGTCATATGATAGAAAATTACATAACAAATTTATTTAAATATATGTAAGGTATCAGCCTTGATTCTGTGATAATTTTTGATACCTGTTTTTTAGCACTGTAGTTCCTCCCACACACCTTTTCTATTTACAGTAAATGCTGTTCTTTTGAACCTTCTATTCATCAAAGAATCCTGAAAAAAAGTTTCAGTTTCTGAAGACTGTGGTGATGGCTGCTAAAAATCTTTTTTTGACATTGAGGATTGGAATAAATTATATTTTTAATTTATTAAATAAAATACATTTTTTAAATTGTAATAATATTTAGCATTTTCAAGATATTACTGTAAAATTAATGATAAGATGTATTTAGTTATTTTAGCACAGTATAATTATATAAATGATTATATGCATTAAATAATTTTCACATTTTATAATCGTACTTCAAAGTCTATTTTTTCTTCTTCTTTTTTTTTTGCTGGCTACAATGTTATCATGTAGCAAGAGAAAATACTGACGTACCATAATATCGATATTTTAATATCTGTACAAATATCAATTTGGGCGTACTGTCCCTTTAAGGATTTTTTTTGTATCTGGAACAGCAAAAAATTGGCTTCCTGTTTCCCCCTGTTCATTCTTTAGCATATGGGGCCTCTAGGCAGACCAGGAGTGCTGGGATAATTGACTTAATTTCCCTTTATTCTGAACCTGTCTGTTGGGCTCTGTGTAAAAAGCAGCAAACATTTTAATCAACACTGACCCAGAATGACACAGCGGCCTCACATTTACACGCCAACGTCTGCATCTGACTGACAGTCATGTTTATGCGAGGGATTACATGCGTGGGGTAGACGGTCGGGCCCGGTGCCAACGCAAATTGGATTATGGCGAGCAATATTCTGGAAACGTTTTATTATCCAAGGGCTTTTAGTGTAATGTGATTACTTTGTAATGCACTTTTGTTTTATAGACTGCTTCAGCACATTGCAGCTCCGGCTTTATTAAGCGTGAATTTATTCTGTAGTACACATCATCAGGTTGTCACCTGTTGCCTTCACAGCACTCAGGGGCCTTTAAGCATGTTTTCAGGAATGCTTATTTAAATTCAGTCCTCATTGTTCACTGTGGCTGAGTTAAAATTGCTGGGTACTGTTGTGCTTTTTGCACAACTTTCACAGACAGCAGCATTAATTTGTGCTGAGGGTTTGATGTGTCTTCTTGCCGTAAAGAGTTTGAGGCGTCTAGATTGAGGGCGACTCGTGCGAGGCCTCATTAACCTATTGTCACGTCCGCGTCTAGGCAGGGTCACTCCTCGGGTCACATTCATTTGCCTGCATCTGATTAAAGACACTTTCATTACCTGAGAGGAGTGCAAGGGCACATCCCAGCTGATCCCAGATCAGCCACAATGGCACAGTTTGGCGGCTGCACGCCAGTTGAAAAGATCTGACTTTTTCATTCAGCGTGATTGTAATTATTCCTCAGACTCACACTTTTTTACACCACTCCGTGTCACGACTTCCACCTACGCTGCCGTATTGGATATTGGCTCATGCAGTTGTTGCACGTGTTGTCTAAAGTGGAAGACGGGCAGAACGAGAAGTAATGGGTGGCTGTGGCTTTCTATTAGTGACAGGTGAGGATATGCATGCTGGTTTCAGCAGACAGGAGATTGCCCGTGGTGCAATTACCATGCAGCTTGGCAGACAGACAACCCAACACCATTATGAGCGCAGTCAGTGTGGCAGAATGTGTCACCCCACTGCCATCTCTGCATAGCCGAAAACACATCAATCTCTCCTTCGGCTTTTGTGTGTTGTCCAAACTTTTCCACCTTTAAACATTCCTGTCCCTATTAAATCACTTAACAAACAGAGTTTGGCTTCTGTTTGGATACTTCACTTTTGGCAAAATGGGCTTTCAAAAAAACCTTAAAAGTAGAAAGGCCATCTTGAAATTGATGGCCTTGCCATACAAAGCTACTCCCACCAGTCTGCTATGGATACTGTAAAAAAATTGTAAATACAAAGAGAACATCACAATGGAAAAACTGAAAAATCTCTGTTTGCAGGCAACATCTCAATTTGGACGTTATACGTTAAAACTTTATTTTTTTTATACACTGCCCAGCCAGAAAAGTCAAAAGTCATTGTATTTAAATAGGCACAGTCTATGATTGGAGGATTATTGCAGTGAGTATTATGTTTCTATTATTTTTCTATCAAGTTATATGTTTGGCAACAGTTCTTTCAACCCTAATTGATTGAGTTTAGCTTTTCATTTCTTAAAAAAATATTTAGGAAAACACATTATGGCCATATTCCAGGATGATAATGTCAAGATATATGACATTCACACTCAAGTTGAGAAGGAATAATTTCGGAGGGAGCATGATTTTCACGCATGGCACATTTTGAATCCAGTATTTGGGATGTGCTGGAGAAGACTTTTCAGAGTGCTGGACTCTTGCATTGTCATTATAAAATATATGCAGCTCTTGATTAAAATAAATGTGGTCATGTTTTTTCCATTACCTCAGGAAGTTAAAGACCAAAAAGAAGTCACTTTGATTTCTTTAACCAATCCACCTCTCTTTCTTCTCTTATCCCATAAAATTAAGGTGATGAACGTGAGCCTGGCTGAGGGTGATGTGGTCCGATTCGAAGACCTGGGAGGTAGGGAACCTTCCGTGCTGGCCAACGAGTCCATCTTGCTGAAAGGTCTGGTGGTACGCAGCTGGAGCAACCAAATATCCATCCACTTCCGCAGCCGGCAGCCGCAGTCCAGCTCCTTGCTGCTGCGTTACCAAGGTGAGCTGTCCTACGTCAACCTCTAAACATCTGCTTCATCTACTTCATGCTAATTGCACTTGTGCCAGTGTCTCCGGCTGGCATGGATCCAGAGCTCTAGACAAACCTGTTTATGAGTGTACACTTACTGATTAGATTGGCACGAACGATTAGGACTCTGGGAGTAGGGAGCTCTCAATCATTGCTTTCTATTAGGAGAGACTCTCTGTGCACTGAAGGGGAAACACTCCTTGTTATCTCATGTCAACATAATATGCTCATGTTAGCCTGAAAATGACAGCTGCTGTCAATAGGCTGCATAATTACATCGGAGAATGACTTGGATAATTCTCTGCTAATAGTCTTTTAACAGAGTCATCAAGGGGAGATCGGCACAACAGAAAAGTTCACGGAGCGCTGATGCGCCCTGCCCCGCGCTGCGCCACTTTCTCGTTCGTTACGCGGGGCGATAAAATGACAGATGGCTGCATGCAGGCAAATTCTTTCGTTTCTGTGAGCTAATGAACTGTGGCGGGTTTGCAGTGGCGTAATATCATTTTTTTCCACATCCTTAATATGCCTTTTGAATAAGAAAGTCGTTTACACTCCACCCCCTCTTTCTCTCTGTCTTTATGAGTGTGTGGGGGGTAATCAGTGGTGTTCAGCGTTCATAGAATAGAAGCTGCACATTCCCCCTATTAGACTCATAGGAATCATCTGTAGGAGCCAGACAGCACATATTTCATAAAGGCTCTCTGTTTCTTTACAAAACTTCCAATTACTTGGCTCCGAAGGCCCTGCTCCCCCTGTTTCCGGTTCAATTTAATGTTCTCCAGCTGCTGTGCTGGTGGATGTGTGCACGCAGGAGCAGCTCATTTTGCCACTAGGTTTACACTTGCTTTGGCATTGATGTAATGACAAACAAGGAATGAAAAAACAAGCAGGGATTGAGATATAGTGTAAATACATACTGCAACATGGCTGTAGTGTTCAGTATGGACAAAATAATATTTTTATTATTTAACCTATAGTCATTGCCATCACTAGGCCCTTTTTAGGCGGGCTTCAGCCCCCCTAAAAAATATGTGATTAACTCCCCTTTTAATACAACAGATACTGGCGGGAGGCATCGGCTTCGTCCCATCTTTTAGTCTGCGTTTAACAGCACGTTCTTCAATCCGCAGAGGCGCCGAGCAGAGTGCACGTGAGAAGCAGAGGTGTGTGTGTTCATCTGAGCCTCATTGGTCTGCCGCCTCTCGTCAATGTCAAAATATTTGAGAAAACCAATCAAATCAGAGTAGGCGGGCTTTGTTCACACTGAAGCTACTGAGACTGAGCACGAATTCTAGCAGCGCGACTCGACGTCAAGTGCCAGACATGTAAGTAGTTAAACTAAACAGTTCATATTTGACAGCTGCTTCTTTAAGTCAGAAATGTTAAACAGATGACAAAAATAATCAGGAAAATTTGAAATTAAATGAATTGAAAATAGGCCTATTCATAATGTAGTTAACAAACAAAAACAAATAATTAACAAAGATTCTTCAAAGATTAACAATGATTAAATTAGATTTGGCATAATATTAAAAATAAATGTGTACATATTGTACATTTAAAAAAACTCAGCTTTTTTCAGCCTGTATTAGGTATAAGATTAGTATTGAATGTGTGCATATTGTGAATTAATTTAATAAACCTAGCTTTCCCGGAAGCCTTCAATAAATTAACGTGTCTACAAAAATGATTCATAAAAAATAAATATCAGTTAACCATATATTTACTTTCTTCACTGATGAAAATGGAAAAATATATCAGTCAAAGTTCAGCTTTAGGGGAAGAAACACAGCAAGATAAAAACAGAAAAAGAGTGTGAGATGTGGGGATAAGAAGACAAAATATAAAAAAGACAAATAATCTACTGCCCACTGACATGGTTTTCAAGCAATTGTTATTCAAAAACACCCTTCAGAATATCCTAAAATGCACATATATAGATCGTAGAAATCAACATCATCTCCAGGGAGCATGCCCCCAGACCCCCCTAACTACCTCACATTTGGGACCTCATTGGGAATGATTAAGGGATGTACAGTATGGCCATGCAGAATAAGGCATTGATATTTGCCTTTATAAGTAATATAAAAAGCCAATATTCGAATAATATGCATGCTAATAAGCTGGACCCTAAACTGAATTGTACCCTAAACTGAAGTGTTACCATTTGTTTCATACCTTCACTGGGGGCTGAGCCCCCCTTAAAAGAAAATCCCCCAGTCATTACAAACCCAAATGACTTTCTTTCTTCTGTATAACACAAAAGATGCGACCAGAATTCTCACAGTGCTCTTTATCAAATAATGTGGATAGTTTTTTGTTGATTGGTGTGTTTACGGCATGGAGTAATTACTGTAATGAACTTGTAATTACAACATGTAAAGATCTATGACTACAACAACATAAACATACTGTAACATAACTTTTATTATAATTGTTTTTAAATAATAATAATAATTTAAAAAATCATACAATTTTGTTGGACCCGTTTATTCAATGGGCGAACACTTGTATACTTAAATTAAATACACTTGTTAAGCAAAAATAACTGATGAGCTGTAATTGGTGGTTTCATTTTGTTTTCAAAAACATGGTGCATCTCTATAATTTGAGAATAAAACGCCCCTGTCAATGTTAAAACCAAACCTAAGGCCTTGTACTTCAACATACTGAGGTTCTAGAGAGAATGAGTTACAAGATAAAATGAAGATGGATCTCTTGATTTTCTGCAATCATTGAGGTTAGATGCTGTTTCTGATTGCATTATTTTTCCTGCCGTCCTTTTTCTTCACTCTGAGAAAAGTCCCCAGATAGTTGAGTGGAATAACATCACTGGATGTTCTTTTTTGTTTTTGTTTTTTTTGACTATCATTTTTTAACTTGGTCATATCAGGGCATGTCTAGAAAGAAAATTGGCTGTGTTTCAACATGGATGAGCATTCTTTGATCGCCTCAGCTTTTTCCGGGCTTTGTATTGTGAGCATTAGAGTATGAACACATCAAACTCTTTTAAAGTGCATTGAACTTTGATCTCTTGTCATGTGTCTATAGCAAGTCGTTTTCTGCTATACCTTCCACGCAGATCTAACACGCCTGTCCCGTCCCAACGTTCAGCAGGCCGTACAGTTTGACGGATGACAGATTCTCTAAATGGGAACCTCCATCAAAGACACACGCATTAAAGATTTAGACCGTTCAATAATTCAGATCACAATGAAAGGACCCTCGCCGCACCCCTTTGCGTCTGGATAAAGGTTAAACGCAAACAAGGCAGGGCTGATGGAGTGAAGTTAGAAATGGAGGGGTCTGAATGGCTTTTCTGCAGGTAATCGCCCCTTTTGCCGCTCTCGCCCCACCACTTAAATGTCAGAAGCTTGAGATGTTGTCACTCTCATACGCCACTGCAAAGGAAGCAGGTGTGCATATGCAAGTGTTGTGGGTAAACTATTTGGCGGATGCTTTAGACGAGGTATTATGAGCTGAGGATCGGCGTCCTGACCCAGTGTGAGCTCAGTTGTGTAGTTGAGCCGTGATAAAGTCGGCTGATCTGGGCTGAGCCTAGCCATGCATGGCGGGCTGCAGTGTGCGCTGATGGCTGAGGAAGCTGCTGTAATATCCTCCACCCTGCCGCTCACCCCTCCCAGAGGAGATTAACCCTGCAGGGTGAGGGATCACCAGCTGAGAGACACGCTCTTACCCACTGACACACATCCTCAGCCAAAGCAGGTCTCCACTTCTCACTTTTTCGTCTGTTATTTTCCTTGCACTTTCATTGGAAAGACCAAAAGTCACATTCACCAAGCTTTTGCAAATAAATAAAAGGGTTATTTGCTGATTTATTGTGAGGCTTCAGTACATTTTATTGACTTTTGTTTTTTGACTTTTGTAACTACTAACTCGAGAGCAACTTCCTTCTTTAGAAACAAATACCCTACCGTTCAAAAGTTTTGGGTTTGTAAGACTCTTTAAAAAAAAAAAATGTATGTCTCTTTCAGAAACATTGAACCGAGGCTACATTTGATCAGAAATACTCTAAAAACAATAACATTGTGAAATTTGATTTCTCAATTTAATATATTTTTAACTGGATTCCTGTGATGACCAAGCTGTATTTTCAGCATCATTACTTCTTCAATGTCACATGATCCTTCAGAAATCATTCTAATACTGATTTAATGCTCCAAAAAACAGTTTTAATATCATCAATGTTGTGAACTGTTGTGCTGCTATATATATATATATATATATATATATATATATATATATATATATATATATATATATATATATATATATATATATATATATATATATATATATATATATATATATATATATATATATGTATGTATGTATGTATAATATTGGAAAAAGTTTGAAAAAGTTATTGTTTCCCATAAAAAAATATTGCCAAGATTATTGGTTTCAATTAAAATTAAAATTAAAATGATGATAATGTAAATACCAGATTTGTATTTAAACTGCCAGAAAAGAAGTTTTCTAGTAGGGTTGCACAATAAATCGGAGCAGCATTTACTACTCACCACAGCCGTGCTTCACTGAGAATTAAATAAATGCAGCCTTTGCCAAATCGGGTGTGGTATAATTGCAATTTATCGTGCAGCACTATTTTGTAGTTACTATGTCTAGTGCACATGTACAAGATGTAGGACAAATGATGCATTAAGAGCGGGAGGAGGGGTGTGTGAAAACTTTTGAACAGGACGACGATGTCCAAATTTAATAGTTGCGTTTGAGTCCCTCAGTTGTCCTCAGTGGGAAAAGATGGATCTCAGAATCATACAGTCACTGCAGGAAAGGGTTCAAACATGCAAAAGATGCTGGAAAACTGAAGAATTTGCAGGACCTAGAGGATTTTTCTGGGCAGTTTAACTGCTCAGAACACACAGGGACTCAAAAATGTGAATATGGAAGAAAAAAATAGTCCAGGTAACAACAAATAGTATTAAGAATCAAGGGTGTGTAAACTTTTGAACAGCGTAATTTTAGGGGGTCTTGTGAAATTACTGTGAAAATTACTGGTACTGTGAAATTCAGTATGTAAAAAAAAAAAAAAAACTATATATGTAAAATATTTTATGCTGGACAGTAATTTTGTGCATTTTGTTTTATCCCTCTTATTTTGTTAAAATAATTAACATTTTGTAGGTTCTGCAATGGGTATATAAACTAAAAGATCTTCAGCCAGCCGGTTGTAAATGGCAATGTCACACCAGTATTCGGTTAATATCTTTCAAACCCGTCAGGAGATCTGTATTCTCAAAATGGTCAAAGTTTATTATTTGCTGCTTGACCATAAAGCGTAAATCAAGGCGTTTTATGATACAATATTTTACGCTGTGCAAGTGGTCCTTTGACCTTATTTGTCTGCAAGGTCTTCATGGAGGCGCTGTAAGTGCTGTCATGGACTGACAGTCTGGATTTCTGTGATAGATAGGGAATGTGGTAGTTTTATGTGTCTAGACATGCCCTGCCTTGACTCATTCACACACTTCTCTTTCCTTCTGACCCTGCCCGCTTGTGTGGCATTGGACCCTGAATCCCAAATTATCTTGAGCTCCCCACATACAGATTTTATTTCAGTTTCGCCCTTGCAGTTTATATGGCGCTAGATGAAAGTAGAACCATTTCGAACAGATCTCTGGGTGAGCTTGTCTGTGTTACAGGTGAGTTGGAATATCTGTGAAGCCAAATTAAACAATTCAAACTATTCTGTGTATAAACGGTGTCATTGATCATTCAATTCCCTGATGTTTTTCTCTTCTGGAAGATGACGCTTTGATATTTCATTCCGTTTGATCCCTAGGTTCACCTTGTCTGGTGTGAAAAAAATGAAAACATTTTCATTAGACAGGCGTGCAAGACGAGACGCATCTGATTATAGATGGACACGCTGTCTCTGAGAGAATGGCTAATTAATTTCTGTGTATAATGAGCTGCCTTTTTCGAGAGGTTGACGGGCTAATGAATCCTGCCCTCTTATCACGGAGTTACGCCTCGGACTCATCTAAAACATGACCTGGACCCATGCAGTAAGAGAAATCGTGTCAGGTCATTTCAAAGCGCGGCTTTAAGAACGAACAATGCTGCAGGTGACTGAGGCCATGGAGATTGATAGATGAAAATAGGGCCATTTATGAAATAAGAAAAAGAGCAAAGGAAATTTTTCAGTGAAAAGGCTCAATTAACCATCAAGAACTCTCCTTCCACCGTTTCTCTGTGTGAAATTGCTTTAACATTTAAAGAGTCGGTGGGCTGACAGAAAGAAACGGTAGCACACTGGGTCCCATAGAATTGCTAGAATTGTGTGTTTTCTCGAAAACCGAGCGTTAGTCAAACGAGAGCTGTAATTCTTTTTTTTTTCTCTCGGTTTTATAAGCACGGTCTGTTATCCCTTCATCTTTATGTGACCTGCCATTCTGTACACAGTATGTCACCCGATAAGGGAGTCATGTCATGCATCCATGGCTGATTTGCAAGCCTGAAACCTCTGTCTTGGTGCAAACGTTGCCCTTCTCAGTGATAAACGTCTGGATGGATCAGTGTCTTTGACGGCTGCGTTAAAAGACAGGCAAAGTTTCCGTAAAAGAGCTTTGACATTTAGTGGTGTCAGAGCGTTCGGCGGCTGAGGTGTCAGATCAGCTTAAGCGGATGTGCAGCTCAGGCTGTATTTCACCTTTACGCCAGGTTCACCTCTGCCTGAGGCCGTCTCATTTCTGCAACATTAATTTTCGTGCTCTCCTGCCGAGTGTGACGGCCAATAATGAAAGGCCAAACCGCCCTCATGCTCAAGTGTATGGCATATTTATGACTAAAGAATTTTTATCTTTCTGTTGGTTTTCCCCCCAATAATTGTATACACCCTGCACTTATCGGAAAGTACATAATTAGTGTGTCTTTTAACTTAAATGGCCATTTACATCTATTTTACATAGATGATCTGACTTCTGAGTGAGACAGGATATGACTAAAAACATTTTTTATCCATTATGAACTGATTCGATTGTAAAAAGTGGCTTTTATATAACTGGGGTTGAAAACTAATGGGTGGTTCACACTGACAGTGATTTACAGCAAAAAGGCTATACTATTCCATATAACCAAACATTATTTATGTATTATTTTAAATATCTTTTGTGTTGGTTTTTTTGTGTGGAAATTGTTATATATATTATATGTATATTATTAGTTTATATATTATTGTTTATTATCAGTGGTATTCAAATGGTTTTTCCATCCGTACCATAGGACATAATTGCACCATTTTACCATTTCTACAGATTAAAGTGAGCAGCGCGGAAAAACAGCACCAAATGTTCAGTAGTTTATGGTAATGATTTTTCAGCACTACATCCTCTAATATTTTTATCTAGAGCCAAATACGCTTCATTTAAGCCCTTTCCGCTCTGTGCCTGTTGCTTCTCTCTCGTGCTAAAGATGTAAAGTGTCACATTAAGAGCTGCAGATGATGCGGTTATTTTAACAACAGTAACAGAAACACGGTAAGCAATTTTTGCTGAAACGCTGCAGAAAACGAGAATTCAGCTAATACAATTGTTTTTATCTGTCATACAGATGTATCCGACTGTTTTCCTAAACCTTGTTTGTGATAAGTTCATGCGTTTAACATTTAGTATTTTTAGTATATCAGTATATTAAGAGTATTTCATAATTAACAATGTTATAATGTTATAATTTGGAAAATTATTTAGAGATGGCACTCTTTGAAATTACTATTTAACTTTGTTTTGTGCTCATGATAAGAGTTTGGATATTAGATTGTGTAAGTTGGTTGTATTAGATTTATATATATATATATATATATATATATATATATATATATATATATATATATATATATATATATATATATATATATATACAAATCTAATACAACAAAAATCTAATAAATAATATATATATATATATATAAATCTAATTTATATATATAATATATATATATATATATATATAATATATATATATATATATATTAACTTTTTAACTTTTTATATTAAGTTTTTAGGAGGGACATTTTGTTGGCATCTTGATGGTTTTAACTGATTTTTTTTATTTATTATATCCCAAAATTTGTATAAAATGGGTGAAAGGAAACCTAGTTAGTGTGAAGATCAGAGATTATAACATTACAATCAGTTTTAATACCATTACGAAGACAAACATTTTCAATGCAATTTCATGCTTCGATGATTCATTCTTATTAAGAACAGGAAGGTAAATTGTGCTGCTAGGGTCATTTTTCACATGCACAGCTTTCTTTGGCAGACATTTTGGAAGCTGATCAATAGAATTATAGTATTAATGAGTCTGACTTCCGCTGACTAACACCCCATCCACTTGATGATGATTGTGATGATAACGGCCTTTCGCCTTTTTGGCAGAAGTAGCTAAGCCATAGCTAATAGCTGTTTCAAACGGCATGCTATTCATCTATAGTGGTAGTAACATCCAGGCTGTTTTCCACTGTGATGCTAGAGGAGGACGGAGAGAGAAATCTAGCATGTGTAGGTATGTGAAAAGTGTGTTGACAACTCACTCCTTACTGCCGCACAGATGTTAGCATAGCTCTAGATATACCATCCATTTATTCAAAAGCCACCCTCCTCAGCTATAGGAGGCAGTCTGTGATGTTCCAGAGTTTAAAAAGGCGGAATCTCACTTCCCACCTCTAGAGGATACAGCCAGTCCTGCATCTAAAACAGCAAATACAGTATCATGAGACTAGGCTCACCCCATAGATTTCCTTATAAAGGTAAATTCAGCTGAGAAAGTAATCACTAGTGACTATTTTATTGTGCATCCATTGCTCCACATGTCAAGTACACAGGTGTTGAGCAATACAACAAGACAAAAATCCTGTGATTCAGCTACTTAAGCTGTTGAAAGCATCTGACCAGACTTCGGCTTTTATGTTTGTTTGAAATAGAAAGTACAAAGTCCCTCTCTTTAGTTCTTGCCGGTTTCATTTCAATTCCTTCAAGGCTGCCGTCTGTTCTCTAGTTCAGTCGCAACCCTGAGTCTGTTAGAATTAATATACAAATATAAGACTTATTACTACGGGGCTGTTGAATGCTTGAAAATGATGGGTTTGTGAACGTTAAGTTGTGCAGTTATTTTCAGGGAAATGTATGGCTTGTAGTTTCAGGTCTTGACCGCATTACGGTTCCATATCACTTTGCCAAATGATTTCAAAGGTCCTTACAGCACACAACAGCAAAAGAACTCAAACCCACAACACTGAACAAGCAAATAAGCAGTACTTCCTGACACAATATTTTCATATTTTTTGCAACAAAATTTTGTTTTTTTATGGACAGAAAGCACATACTCTCTTTCTCCCAGTCTTTCTGCTCTCTCATTCAAACACGCACACATACAGTAAGAACACACAAACACACAGAAACGTGTTGTTGGCGCGGATATGACAATTTTAACAGTAAAACAGTTTAGCTGTCTACATGACATTTCTCACTAGTGAGGTAATAAAGGCACTGTTCTTACAGTTTCATGTTAGTAGACGCTGCTGACGAGCACTGTTGAAAGAGACACACAGACTGAGGTAATACGCTCTAATAGCTCACTGTGTTAATAACTGCATTAGACTGCTATCAGTGGCTTAAGCCTCAGTTACTAGCTCTAAAATTATGTTTTGGAATAAGCAACAGAGATGTGCATTATTTTTCTAATAATTCAATGGCCCACTGTCAATTATTCCTTACTTGACTTAAGGCGCTGACACTCACGGCAAAGTGCTTTTTCGCTCTTTGCTTAGGAGTAAAAAGTTCAAGCGGTATACTGTTTGCGAATATCCGGCACTGCCCACACTGCTGTGAGTGGCATTTATACGCTGTATATTACAGTATTAAAAATGAGTCTCGTTTCATCAAAATATTAAAAATGCTATCTAGTGTGTTCCCGTTTTTACTCGCAGACGTGTGACCTCGACAGACTGAACAGAAGGAATGACCCGGAGAAGATTTCCACGTGAAAGAAGGCACAGACTCTACGCACACAGACACTAGCTTAGTTTTGGCCTGATTTTGTTCGAAATGACGTCACATAGGTTTGTTCTTCGATTTCGTTTAAAGTATATTAGGGCCTTTACAGGAGCCGTCTTGGCTTAGCTCATGAGGATCAGCCGAGCAAAGAAGTAATTAGCCCCTTTGGCAGAGTGTGTCCTTGTCTCCGTCCATGACAGTAGCAGATAATGAGGTTGGCATGCCTTTTCAGGTTAGTTAATATCTGAAAAGTAGCCTATTTTAGAGGCATTTAAGTTAAAATGAAATGCTGGCCGTGTCTGGCCAGTCAGTTCAGTCGCCAAAGCTCTCCATATCCATATGAGAGTCAGTGAGCATTGAGAGACTTGTTCTTAATCAATGTTCAGTGTGCTAACACAAGAAAACCTGGGATCACATAAGACGCCCCCTCTACAATCAAATCTGAAGGACTCTCATGCCTGAAGAGTGATCTAATAAAAATGATCTGAATGTAACAAAGCGAGCATGAGAAGCGTGGTTCACTCTGTGCTTTATTAGCAAGAAATGAGAAACAACACAGGCTGAATCCTCATAGCCAATTATCCGAGAAGTGCTGTACGCCACCAATGTCTCTGAGAACAGACCTGCATGCTCATACGCTAAATTAAGTGGAACTTTAGATATTGAAATTAAGTGTGTGAAACATTGTCCAAATTGTATCATCAGTATCCAACAGTGGTATGATGCTATATTAGCTTCCTTTCAATTAATACATTTGAAATTGGTCATGATCCACAGAAAGTAGAATTGGAACGAGCTCTATCTATCTATCTATCTATCTATCTATCTATCTATCTATCTATCTATCTATCTATCTATCTATCTATCTATCTATCTATCTATCTATCTATCTATCTATCTAGTCTGTATAACATTCCATCCTTCGTTCCATCCATCTTTCTATTGTTCCATCAACACTCTTGCAGGAATATTGGTTGGATTCAGGGTTCTAAATAGAACCCCATTTGACCTTTTTTTTAAGAGTGTGTCGTGAATCTTTCTGTGTACAATTTTTTTAGATTTTCAGTTAATTTCCATTTTACTAAGTTACATTCAAATTTGATGTGCAGTTCAGTTTCCTGTTTGCTACCTCAATTCAAATTCAGAATCATCACTATAGTCTGTTATATTATTGCAATAGTAGATTTATATCTTTATGTATCTGTTCTGTAGACGTATGTGGCCAAATGAAGTGTGCATATCCATTTTGACCGCGGTCTGATCGGTCATGACACATGAAGTGACCATAAAGCCCTGGGCTCTTTTGACTTAGACCTCTAAGCAACCTTTCAGTGCAGCAGAAAATGTGTAAATATGGAGTATTTATATTCTTATTGATCAGCTGTATCTTGCTCAGCCTGCCCTAACAGTGACCTATTTTGAATGGTCTTGCTCTCACATATGCGCCTGTCACTCAGTAAAGTGCAGAAAAATAGTAATTGAGAGGCAGATTTAAAAGCAGTGTGGCTCCTGAGGTTGTCTGGGTTACGGCTGCTATTGTTTCCTTCTTCCACTAAAAGCTGTTCCCTCCTACTTCACAACTGTGAATAACAGTAATGATGCAAAACCCCAGTAATTACATTAATGATTGGCTGTGACACAGGGTGCATGTCAGTGCAGATGGTTTAACAATGGAGCGTGATGTCAGTGGGTGGGAGAAAACATCAAGACTTTTCATGCTTTCTCATGTGCCTGAGGATGCGAGTATACACATGTGCTCGTGTTTGCTCCTGTCCGCCGCGTCGTGCATTCTCATGCATTTTTCATTTCAGCCTTCGCTCATTTCTTATATATTCACGCGTGGATTTTTAAATACGTTTGTGTTCAAGTTAGAAAGTCTCTGCTCGGCAGATTCCTTTCCGTTCGGCTGCGAATGAAGTTTGACATCCAGTTTAATATGTGAATCCTATCTCAATGAGCACATGTACAGCTCTAAAGTTCACTTTTCATTCTGTGTAATTGCCTCCCCGAAACACTTTTGTACGAATTGATCCGCAGCTTGAAATAATCCATTGGATTTCAAATATCACCGCGCGCCGTTATTTACAAAACAATCATACTGCCACAGTTGTTTACTTATTGTATGAAAAGGCTGCCTTTTGTAGTCTATCCTCATCCCAAATACAATGGAGCAGAAAAAATCTGTTCAATTTTGTTGCCTACATACTGAGAGAGATGCATTCACGTCACTCGGTGCGGCGGCCAATGTGTAGATAATCTATCACTGTATTGTGGAAAGGGAGGCTGTGTTATTGGAGTCAGGGGGATGTGGTTGCTCTGGGTTTTACTGAAAGCGCATGAGTGCTCTGATGGCCTGTCAGAGTGAGAAAGGGATGCTGGGATGCTGTCAAGATGTCTGGGAGTGTCTCCAGGCTCCCTGCCTCACCGTGTGACACATGCGGCCCCCAGAATCCTTCGCAAATCTCCCAGGACACAGTCCGCGGACTCGTGTCGCAAATTCAACAACACTCTGCAGACACGCTGTCAATGTGGCGCTGTAAGAAAGTACAACTTATAATAAGGAGCCCACTCCCCCTCCAGACAAAATGGCGCATGTCACTGGAGACTTCCTTTTCCTTCGGAGAACATACGCTCCCCTTTTACGGCTATACATTTGTATTGTGAGCTGTATAGTGAGGGGCTTGTAATTACTGGTTTGTCAATGTAATGGTAGAATGAGCAAATGTATATTTGCTCAATAGTGTTTATTTTTACAAAAAAAAAATGTTTTTGAGTAAATTATGGGATAATTAAACATTTTGGTTGAACTATCCTTTTAAAGCTACACTGTGTGATATTTTCCCTCTTGGCCGATTTAGTCCAAGATTAACATGGCAACCCCCCTCTTCACATTCGACACGGTGCCGTCGAGTGTTAAAACGCGAAAGGCGAAGCTTGGATTTATGGGTATGTCCCTCTTTATAGGCTAATGTACTTTCAAGATGGAGGGGCGGCCGGCATTCGAACCCCTCACCTGTATGTATTTTCAATGGCATATTATAAACTTGCGAGAATACTTTATTTATTTTTTTCCTTTTCTTTTTACCTTTTTTTTTTTTACTTGAAAGAAGTAAATATACATTAATGAGCACATATATTTTTGAAAGGACTAAGTGTTTTTAGCTAAGAATAAACCAAAAAAGTTATAAAGTGTAGATTTAAGAATATGAGTATACTCTTCTGTTCATGTTTGCTGCTGTCCGCCATGTTGTGCATTCCTCATGTAATTTTTCACTTCAGTCATTTCTTATATATTCACAAATGGATTAACATTCATATCCTAGTTTGAAAGTCTCTGTTTTGGTAGATTTCTTTCCGTTCGGCATAATTTGGTCATAATTGCTCTACTGCCATTTAAATGTTGATTGATAAATGACATTTAGTTGGCAAAATAAGGCAAATGTAAACATTTTATATATATATATATTTTTTTTTTATAGCAATGCATATTATACTTTTATAAACATTTGGGGTTCATAAGATTTTAAGAAATTATACTTTTATTCAGAAAGGACACATTGATCTAAAGTGGAAGTAAAGACATTTATAATGTTATAAAATATTTATATTTCAAATAAATGCCATTCTTTTGAATGTTCTATTCAGTAAAGTATCCAAAAAAGTACAAGTTTTCAACATTGATAATAATAAGAAATGTTTCTTGAGCAGCAAATCAGCTTATTAGAATGATTTGTAAAAGGTCATGTGATACTGAAGACTGGAGTGAGTAATGAGCTTTTTTTTTTTTTGGATTTTAAGATAATAAAATGGGAAACAGATATTTTAAATTGTAATATTTCACAATTTTTCTGTTTCTACTGTGTATTTTTTCCCATCAAATGCAGCCTCAGTGAGCAGAGACATCTTAAAAATTAAATGAATACATCTTACTATCCCCAAACCTTTGTACAGTAGTGTATAAATCTGTTTAATATCTTTTGTTTTGATTAGTTGTTTAACTCTCCCAAAAATAAACTTTTCGGGTGGGTCAATCCCTGACATAACTGACTATGAAAGTTTATTTATTTTCTTCTTTGATAATGTATTGTTAATTTCTTGTGGTGTTTTTTTCCTTTTCTAAACCCTTTTGCTCATCAATTTTTCATCAACAGTATATGTTTTAATTAAAATAATTAAATTATTAGATATCTACAGACTACACAGCTACAAAAAAAAAAAAAATGTCATCATTAGTAATATTGAGATTAACACTGTTTTGACAATTATTGGTATATTTTCATCCGCTTTCTGAGGGATTCTGCACTGTATAGTTCCAGTTATTAAATCCTGTATAATTTGAGCCGCTCTCTCTTTAAAGCTAAATTGTACAGAATGGATGTTATTATAAACCGTTGGCAACACTTTGGCAGAGGAGCCCATTTCATTAAATCTTTTTAATTAAAAATTAATAAAGGGCATTGTCTTAATCACAAAGTTGCAGGAGCGCTATTAAAAAAAAAAAAATCCATTGTCCCAAACTAAATTAATATGTTTCCAGGTTGTTATTGGTAATGAATAATCAGATAATTATTAAGAGGTAATTGCAGTGCAAGTTTCCCCTGCTTTCAATAATGCAGAGCAGACAGCTGCTCTTTCATTTGCATTTAATGGACGTGATATAGCGTAAAATGTAACCGCGGCAAATGGAATTAAATTGAGGTTGTTTTAGGGGCTGGGCGGGGCATGTGCGCGAGTGTAATTGATTGATAGCGCCGACCACCTGCTCATCTGCCCATTAACTATCAAACAGCGTTCATTAAGAGAACCCTTAGCAATTATGAGAAATGATATTACCCGTGCTGTGAAAAAATGAAGATCTTAGCGATATGAAGGAAGGAGGTCATTTGCATACACAAAGCGTCTACCTAGCAGAGCTTGATTAACAGTCTGGACATTCAGAGATTAAGGTCTGCAGGGATCACATCTAGTCCCGCCTTTTCAAAAATGCATTTGTGAGTCGCTTTGGATAAAGGCATCTATTAAAATAGTTCAATGCAAATAACATTCTGTCTAAACGACACTAGTGTGAAATAAAGAAGGCTCTTTCTCAGAAGGCTGGTTTCAAACGGCACTCAAGCATTTGTGAGAAGGGCAGATTCATTGAGCAAGTGCATGGCAGTAAGAGCACCTCAATCAAATCACAGGCTATTATACACCCCCGCCGTCACTATTTGAAGTCGTTTAATGTTTTGCAGGGCCGTTGGATCCTGAGCTCTCAAAGTTGTGCTTCAGTTCGGCCAGTTAATGAGTGTTTCCCGCTGAGCCGTTCGGCCGTGCTGTGACACACCATTGTTTTGTCATTTATTGACCGCTTTCTATGCCCTCACATCATTAGTAGGGCCATATGAAAAACATGCCAGCGTGAACACGAAGCACACTCTGCCACAAACTGTCTGTTTGCTTTTATGAAATTATATGTGCTGGCACTGAGTTATGGGGGCGTGCTGGAGCAAGACATTTAGATGACATGAATTATACTTCAACACTTCCATAAAAGAAAAAGGCCTGACAGCGAGACGTGCGTTTAATGAAGCAAAGATTTTTACTGTCTCTGTGTTTTGTCACTTGAGGTGTCAATGCAAATAAAATAGGTGTAGGTTGCTTTTATTTCCATGGGAACAAGACAGATTTTTTCTTTGCTGATGAAACTTTTGTGCCACGTGTTATTTATTTTTTTCATGTGTTTTTATGCTGCCACCTGTGATCTCTCTGTACCTTTTAAATTGAAAAGAAATTCATGTAGTGGAAAATAAGGAGTGCATTGTGGTGTGGCTCTTTATACACAAATATGTTTTTTATTTTCACTTACAACTATTGCTCAGCCTCCCTAAAACATTATATTTTGGGTTATACATTTCACAGTCGAGTATATTTTGTCAACTGGCAAAAACCTACAGCATGTGGCACGAAATAAAAAGGGGCCACAAAATAAAAAATTTTTTTTAATGAAATGTATTTATTACGACTGTCAACTTAACATGTTGGCTTTATTAAATATGTTAATTGCAGTATTCATTATTGTGATGATTTTTTTTTTCATTCTGCTTTCTAAAGACTGGTTGGAAACATAGACAAAATATGGACGTAGTGTCCGTGACGTCACCCATAGGATTCTAAAGAGCATTTTTGAAACATAGAGACAATCTGACCATTGCCATCTTGGTAGCACGTCATCGTGCGTCATGCCCGGATAACAGAAAATGGGCAAAGAGGTGGGACAAACGGGACAGACAGAAGATAAACGCAATCCACCTGTAACTGGTGGCCACAACTTTAATTATGCAGAACTTTAAAGCTTTATATAATGTAAACGAATGAGTTATAAAGAATAAAAAAAATCCATTTCAACATAAGGGGGCTCAATAAAATTCTGCTCCCTTCTGGAGTCTGTCCCTAGTGGCCAGTCAAGCAATAGCAGTTTAAAATACTTCCGTATTGGCTTCAAGAGAGATCGCGGGAGGTGGGACACAGATAGTTTTTAATTTTACATTATCACTTCAGTGTTCCTGAGCGAATATTTTAATATTAACATGAGCGGAGTGAAAAATAGATTAGCAGGATTGATATTCAAAACGGTAAGCATGCACTGCTTTGTTTATGGTTTGTGTACCTGCTGCCTGCAGTGTCGGTTTTCCTTTTTGAATGACAAACATAGACGAACATATCTGCAGAAGTAGACAGTTATCTCCTTTGCATGCAGACGCAGTACGCACATGTTAGCTGACAGTCGGCTTTCATCAGAGCTAGCGTCGTGGTATGTCCCTACCCTAATGGTACATATTTTCTAGATTGCCATTTATTTTGGCTTTAGTGCAATGATAATATAAAAGCAAATTATTTAATAATTATAACAATTTGAAAAGTTATGTTTTAGTAATATCATGCTTAATATATTTCTCAGTTTAAATGGGTGTGTATACAGTATATGTGTATAGAACCTGCTTGAACATTTTAAATACCACCGCACCTTTAAAAGTCATGCATTCTAAACAAAAATCTACACCTATTTGTTTACTCAGACAAATATGTAGAAAGACTGAACGCAAGTGGCACAAAGACAGGCAGCAATCCTATGAACTTCTAAGGGACTCCCTTTCTGCCTTCCAGAAAGCTATTAAACTGACTGAGATGTTCTTCTGCATCAGAATTTCTGAAATCCGAATCACTTCTGACAAATCATTTACTGTATTATAAGCAGTAGCCAAATCATCTATATAAAAGCTTGAAACTGCGTGTGTGGAGCCATCCAAGATGTCAGTATTCCTGTGTTGTTCCTGGTATGTCTCTTGGGGATCTACTTCATGATGTCCGTTTGCTCCCACCACATGGTCCAGGTTAATAAGAAGTGATGTAGAAGCCAGTCTTAAATTCAGGGAGATTTCCCTTGCGTCTATGTCATCTTGGATTTAGTCACTCACATGCAATCAGCCTCAATAAGACATGATGAGCTTGGAGTCTGTAAATCCCTGCCCATACTTCATAAATAAGCGGAAAAGGATATATTTTTTATTAGCTCATGTAATATGCAACAGATTTAATAGTGCAGTCATTTTTGTGCGTGTACTACTACCCTGCTGTACTACTTTTACTGGAGAACAAGACACAAGAGTGGCGTTATTTCGATGTTTCCCCAGATGTACACACACACACACACACACACACACACACAGACATTTCATGCTCAGAATCGGAGATGAAGCTCTGCTTATCAGTGGATTTTTTGCGGTTGTGTAGACCGTGAACCTGTACAAGAGCTGGAACTTATGGACGTGAACAGCTCCACTAGTTCTTGACATGCTGTCAGAGCAGCCTGATGCACAGCTGGTCACTGTGGTCTTATCAAACAGCAGATGTGGTCCAGTCTGAAGAAAACAAATATACACCCAGCAGGCACAACCTCACTGACACCACCTCTACCAGCTTTATCTGTTTGTTAAAGGTATAAAATCCATTAAATAGCATTTCCACTCTTAAAAGTAAAGGTTCCAGTTGGACCCTAAAAGGGTTTTATAGATTGATGTCATCATATAATAACCTGTTAAATTTAGTTTAACTTTAATACTTTAAATGAAATTCATGCATGCGTAATACTGTAGGAATTGTGGACGCATCAGACTTAAATTAATCTTTCAGATGATTCGTTCAAACATAATTCCACAAAAATGAACAATTCAAAACTCAAGACCCCCAAAATCAACCATCTATCACCGACAAGACGTAGGCGCCAATCAGTCTGCCTCAGGCTGACAAAAACCCAAGCTAAGTGTTTTATTGCCTTGCAACTCTGAACAACCCCAAAGATAACAACAGACTTTGAACTGCACGACAAAGAGTCAAACCAGATTGTTGCGGTCTCAATGACTTTTAAACAAACTTTTAAACAAAACTGACACGGTTACAATCCACAGGAAAAATCCACAGAAACTGCTACATACACTCACCTAATGGATTATTAGGAACACCCGTTCAATTTCGCATTACTGTAATGCCATTACATAGCAGTTGTTTCAATGCATTTAGGGGTGTGATCGTGGTCAAGACAATCTCCTGAACTCCAAATTGAATGTCAGAATGGGAAAGAAAGGTGATTTATTGAGCGTGGCATGGTTGTTGGTGCCAGACGGACTGGGCTGAGTATTTCACAATCTGCTCAGTTACTGGAATTTTCACGCACAACCATTTCTAGGGTTTACAAAGAATGGCATGAAAAGGGAAAACATCCAGTATGCAGCAGTTATGTTGGCGAAAATTAATTGTTGATGCTAGAGATCAGAGGAGAATGGGCCGACTGATTCAAGCTGATAGAAGAGCAACTTTGACTGAAATAACCACTCATTACAACCAAGGTATGCAGCAAAGCATTTGTGAACCCACAACACACACAGCCTTGAGGCGGATGGGCTACAACAGCAGAAGACCCCACCAGGTACCATTCATCTCCATTACAAATAGGAAAAAGAGGCTACAATTTGCACGAGCTTACCAAAATTGGATGGTTAAAGACCGCCTTTTGTCTGTTGTTCTGATTTCTGTTGAGACATTCAGATGGTAGATTCAGAATTTGGCTGAAACAGAATGAGAACATGGATCCATCATGCCTTGTTACCACTGTGCAGGCTGCTGGTGGTGGTGTAATGGTATGGGGGATGTTTTCTTGGCACACTTTAGGCCCCTTAGTGCCAATTGGGCATTGTTTAAATGCCACGGCCTACCTGAGCATTGTTTCTGACCATGTCCATACCTTTATGACCACCATGTACCCATCCTCTGATGGCTAATTCCAGCAGGATAATGCACCATGTCACAAAGCTTGAATCATTTCAAATTGGTTTCTTGAACATGACAATGAGTTCACTGCACTAAAATGGCCCCCATAGTCACCAGATCTCAACCCAATAGAGCATCTTTGGGATGTGGTGGAACAGGAGCTTCATGCCCTGGATGTGCATCCCACAAATCTCCATCAACTGCAAGATGCTATCCTATCAATATAGGCCAACATTTCTAAAGAATGCTTTCAGCACCTTGTTGAATCAATGGCAAGTAGAATTAAGACAGTTTTGAAGGCGAAATGTATGGTATGGTTGTTCCTAATAATCTTTTAGGTGAGTGTATAAACTGCATCAAATCATTGATTATCGGGCTTATATTCAATATTCAAAATTATATTTCTATCATGTCTATAACCAATACATATGACCATTATACATATATGTCACTCATAATTCCTGTAATTATGTAACTATTAAATGAGTAGATGGAAGTGCACTGTGCTTGGTATCTTTTTGCTTGTTTGTTTATAATCCAGAAGATGGTTTCAGTTTAATTTGTGTATAATGTATCGTGTTCTTATAATAAGAAATCATGTTTAAATTTACTCTCTTCTTAGAGCAGGAAAGTAAGAGAACACAGATAACCTAATTTATGGTAGACACAGCCATCTCTGAACCAAAGATAATTCCCAATTGGTCAGACATTTTGAGTTTTAATCTCAGAACACGAACAAAGAAATCAGTTGAAGTTAGTTCAAGCAGTTGGAGAAGTTCAAGGATAAATGGTCAGACGATCGTGGCAGACCAAAATCTAAGTACATGGGTAAATGTAGTTCAAGCCAGATATTGTGGAATTTCACTGGTATCTATTTTGGTAGCTTATTTATTAGAAAACACTCCTCTCACACATCTAACGCTCACTGAAAGTTCTAATAATTTAACAATGTTAAATTAATATTAGCAAGAATATCCATTTTTCATATTATACAGGGGGCCGCAAGGGAGTGGCAGGTGGTCCGTTGAAAAATCTAGAGTAAAACTGTAAAAAAAAGAAAAAAAATACAAATAAAATATTTATAATAATTATAATTATATTTAAAAAAATAAGTAAAGCAATAAATTAGGTCTAAATAAATAAATAAAACATTTTTATTAAAATAAATTTAAAAGTTATTAATCTATTAAATAGATCACATTAGATAAAAATAAATGAAATTAATAATATAAATAAAATAAATAAATAAACCCAAAATAAATAATATACATTACAATACATTACTACAGTGAGTAGAACATAATATTCAAGACTGAAACAAACTAATTTTATATGTATAATATGAATTTTCCTGTGTATAAATTGTGTGTTTGTAAAAGACAGATGTCTTCAAACATCTCACTGGCCACTCCAAAATATGGATTGCTACTTCCATTTCACCTCCTATTGAAAGAAGCATTTATTTTAAATGGGTGGCAATGCGGCACATTGTTCATGTATTAATGCTGAATATTAAGAAAATATTAACGTTAGTTACCGAACAGACGATTAAGAAAAAAGGGGGTCATGCTCAAGCGCGGATTTGTTCAAAATCCTGCAGCTCCATTCACATAGGTTTCCATTAAATTACACATTTTGTCTAAAAACTTTTTAATATATAATGTCTTAACTCTAGGCTAAAAAAGACTGTGTGTAGACATTTTTCAGCATTTTTCTTTCTGTGTTTCTTGGTAAATATCACAGTAAATACAGTCGGCTATGTCTTAACCAAATGTAAACACTTGACAATACGTGTCAATACAGAATTCAATATTGTGCTTTTGGTCTTAAAGTGACTGCAGTCACATCGCCTACCTCCTGCCATCTGTCATTAAAGGGAAAAAAAATCACCTGCATTTTAGATTTAACATGCATTAATATATATTTTAATTATTCAGTGAAGATTATGCAATGTTATTTTACATTTGATGTTTAGTAGCCTGACGTGGTCATACTCAATTCTAGTCAGAATATGAGTCTGACACTGCTCCATTGGGCTGTGATTATGGGGCGTGTTTCAACCGAACCAGGAAAGACATCAATTGGATAGACTTACAACCAATCAGAGCAACAAAGCAACGCATTACGCTAGTTGTCAAATGTCAGCAGAGCTCAACTGCACTGTGTTGCCAAGTCCGCGTTTATTCTGCGGGTTGTTTTCTATGTCCGCGGGTTGAAGCGACTATTATGTGATATATAGACCCATGAGTGCGAATTTTTGCATGCAATCATGCCAAAATAACACACATACCCCCCAAACCCTTTTTTTCAACCCTGTCTGCCCGCGCTTGAATAAACGATCTTTGCCGGTGTTGTAAAAAAATAAAAGAATTTAATGATACACAGAGTACTTCCCAACATGATCATCATTTTTGAGAGAAATTGTGAAGGTGAATGCATATACAAACAAGCTCTCCGTTTAAGATTTGAACAAATGTAATCCAAGCCCCTTTGATGACGTGATGACTACGTTACTGTTTCTCATCTGTCCATCATCGTCTAAAGCCCGCCCTGATGATTTCATTGGTCCGAACAGTTTCTGTATGGAGATAATTACTCCTCTATGGATCGAGGCCAGACTGAACTGCCTGACCTAAAACTTTTGTGGGCGGGGCTAAGTTTGGCTGGCATCCAAGCTAGATGTTTAGTATTTCTGTACACAAATTACTGTTAGACCTGAAACTTCAAGCACTTCATTGTTATTTTATTGCTGACTGTTCACTTGTATTATATAATGTTTTAAATGTATATTATTAAGCTTGTAGTTTTTGCCGTGGAATATCAGTTGGAATCGAGAATTATGAAATTTCACTAGTATCTATTTTGGTAGCTTATTTATTAGAATGCGATGTTACATGGGTCAAAGCAATGGAAAACCAAAAAGTATCACACATGATATTCTTTCACAGTCTATGGACACCCTAAAGTAGCCTTTGCCACCCCATGTATAAAAGTCTAGTTCCATTTTGAGATGGGGTCCCTCACAAAGGGATGATCATATCTGGAGGTCCGTGGCATCTATAAAGATTGAAAATCTATATATTTTTTAGAATGCACAAAACGTGTTTCTTTCATATTATAATGCATTTTTGAGGTTATGTCCTGTATGGTTAAATGTATATAGTGCTTTAACAATAATGATTCTCTGTTGATGTTGCCATAGGCAATCTCTTTATACTGCTAATTGCCTTTGAATGCATTGATCAGGGTTGGGAATAAACTCATAAATATAAAACAAAAATAAACATTCTCTTTCCTTTACCATACTTTGGCCTGCCCACAGAATGTATGAGTGTTTTCAAAAGCACATTGCATATGATCAAGGCTTTTATGTTTACAGCTGAAGATGCATTGAGCCAGAGGCAGTGAGCATGTTTGTTTAGAAGCCTGAGATGCACCAAGTCAAGTTCCTGACTCATATTCAGTGCCTTCAGAGAGTTCCAGTGGGCAAACGCTCTGTGTGGATGGAAATATGTTTGAAATGATCATGCGTGTAAAGAATTCAGAGCAAAGAGATCTTGCAGTTTGCACCTTTGAGTGGTTGATCTCAGTGTGATCTTCTTTCAACTATCACTAACTATCAAGTCCTTAACCCTAAAAATATATACCATGTATATTATATCATATCTGATATGCAAATTTCTTCCAGATTATCAACATGATTAAAACTTTGCTGAGTACAAAAAATTCTAAAATCATCCCCCCTTCAGGCTGTGGTACATGTGTGCTTTTATAAAGTGCATGTAAGAATTACTGAAATATTGTTAGTAATATTTCAAAATACATACTGGCCTGAAGCAAGATTTGCTGGGTTTTCCACCATAAAAAATTCTGGATATATATACACATTGAATTTCTGTGAATTTCAATGCATAAAACATAAATTTACAGAATTTCCTGGTAAAGTCTGGTACATTTATGTATTATGCATTGAAATTCACAGAAATTAAATGTATATATATATATATATATATATATATATATATATATATATATATATATATATATATATATATATATAATACATAAATTTACAGAATTTCAATTCAGCTAATTGTATATATAGGCTACACTGTATTTTCCGACATGGAGCACTTGTTAAAATCTGCACCCGTACCCAATGCGCTTAAAATAGAAACCAACACCCGACCCGCACCCGAAACAGAATCAGTTTCGCATGTGACTTTTTTAACCCATGTTATACCCGTGTTTCCCCCTTGTCTGAACCGACCGGCACCCGTATCCGACACAGTTGGATGTTTTTTACCCGTTTCAGCAAAATTTGCGGATCGACCTGTCGGGTACCTGAACTCGTGCAGGACTCTGAGATATATATATATAAACAAATATAAATATTTGTTTATTTTTTAACAAATCTAAAATATGAGAATAAAATATGATACAGCAGGATTTTGAGGTCCACATTGCCTTTTAAAAACATATCAAAACAGCCAAACATAGTGAAAGGATAAACTTTTGGGTGAACTATCCCTTTAAGAAAAAAACAATCTAATAAATCATGGGGTTTGCCATGGTGACCGGACATACATCGCCCCATCCTCACCATGTCCACCCGTGGGCCTTCCTCCAGGGCACGTAATGAGGCACATTAGCACTGCATCTGTTGCTGTCTAAGCATTTGCCAGCTAATCTCCACCATGCCAGTTCCCACACAGTCATCTTCAGGCCACATTACCACACTCACAGTCTTTATGGTCTATGAAGCCAAAAGGCAACTTGCGGGCATTTGATTTAGTGTCGGCCGGACAGCTCCACATAAAGCCAGCTTCCAATGCCCCCTCAGTATTAGTCTAATTGAAATGGAAGCAGAGGGGTAATAATGCTATAACAACCCGGCGGTGCTGGTGCACGGGCCCCGCTGTGCTGAAACAGCGCTAATAAACCATAAATAAAATAGATGGCTAAGGGAGTGAAGTGCCCCCCCCCATGTGCCGGCTCATTGAGTCAGTGAGAGAAGTGCTTCCCCTCTCCGTGTCGAGATTAGACAGTCATCAGGGGCAGATACCCTCTCCACATGCCCCGCCGCTGCAGGCGCTGAGCTCTTATGCATGTGCGCCGGTTTAAGCGGATGGAAGTCATGAGCAGGGCATAATTACTGTGAGTTCAGATACTCTTTTAAGGCTATAAGAGAAAGAGGATGCAAAACTGTCTCATCAAATACTAAAATATACACTAAGCACTGGGCTGGAATTAGGGTGTTTTTAAATTGCCTCTACAGCTCAACTTTTGAAACATCACAGGCCAGAGAGCGAGGATTATTTAGTTCTGATTCATTTAGATTACGTTGTGCAGTTTGCTTGCATATCAAAGAAATTCTCTCTCAGCTAGTGCTGTAAATTATACAGGAAACCTTCTAGCTTGGTTGGTAGTTGCGAAATTGTGCTGCATTGGTTGTGCTGCATGTTTACTTAAAATTTTACTAAAAATACATTTTTAAACATAGCCATTTGGTCGTGAAGGACTATACACTTAGAAAAATGGTTCATTGGGGTTCTATATAGAACCATAGGGTTCTTTAATGCTAAAAAAGGTTCTCATTCTGTTTACGCCAAATTCTGACTCTACCATCTGAATGTCTCAACAGAAATCAAGACAAGGCAACATTTTCAGCAGTCTTCAACTGCCCAATTTTGGTGAGCTTGTGCAAATTGTAGCTTCTTTTTCCTATTTGTAGAGATAAGTGGTACCCGGTGGGGTCTTCCGCTGTTGTAGCCCATCCGCCTCAAGGTTGTGCGTGTATTGGCTTCACAAATGCTTTGCTGCATACCTCGGTTGCAACGAGTGGTTATTTCAGTCAAAGTTGCTCTTCTATCAGCTTGAATCAGTCGGCCCATTCTCCTCTGACCTCTAGCATCAACAAGGCATTTTAGCCCACAGGATTGCCGCATACTGCATGTTTTTCCCTTTTCACACCATTCTTTGTAAACCCTAGAAATGGTTGTGCGTGAAAATCCCATTAACTGAGCAGATGGTGAAATACTCAGAACGACCCATGCCTTGCTCAAAATTGCTTAAATCACCTTTCCCATTCTGACATTCAATTTGGAGTTCAGGAGATTGTCTTGACCAGGACCACAACCCAAAAGGCATTGAAGCAACTGCCATGTGATTGGTTGATTAGATAATTGCATTAATGAGAAATTTAACAGGTGTTCCTAATAATCCTTTATATATATATATAAACTCAGGAGAAGCAGTTAATCTGTTAGTTTTTTTTTGTGTGTAGACTAACTCTTAGCTGCTTTTATTTATTTATCTTTTCTGCTTTGGTGTCAGCACGTGAGGCACAAAAAATGCTCTTCAGGGTTGTGGATATCGGTTCTGTGTAACACTCGCTTACTAGCTCCTATATTGTTGCTGAGGTGCACCACCCCATTACGCAGCACCTCTCTGTTCAGTAAGGGAAAAGAATTGCAGTGATTTATCAAACTGTGGCTTTCTTAGACACAGAATCCAACCTGAGCCAGCAGAGGGGAAAAAAACTTAAACAAAAACATTAATTCTGTTTGACAGGGCCCTCTACCTCTCTAAACACCAGCACAGGATCAGAGACCAGGGAGAGAGAGTGATTCTCACTTGAAACACGGCACTGATTCACTTTTGCCGTTGGTTCAGGATCAGATATCAGATAATCTGAGCTATGAAAGCAATACTACAGGGCATTGTACAGCACAGTTTAATTAATGCCTGACACCTGAAAAATTGCTGTAATATTTTAGAGAAGACTCGTCCGTAGCAGCTTCTATTGCCTCTAATGTGAGATAACATTTCTTTTGGGATAGGATAGCATCTCGATCATGTGTAATACAACTTGACGTTTTTACCTGTTATTTTACAGGACTTTGGTGTAATTGAAGACTGTGCGCTAGCCGTTAGCGACTAGCCCTATGAGAGCTTGCTGTGTGCAGGCAAGTGTCAAGTTATCTCTAAAGATTTGGGCTAGAATTCAGTTCGTTGTATTCCATTGCAAAATCTGTGCTTCATTGACAAACCTTCCACAATCCAGTTTAACCAAATGCTATGTGCACTGAACTAGCACCATGCTAAGTATTTACCTTAAATAATCATTCATTTCTTTGCAAAAAAAAAAAAATATATATATATATATATATATATATATATATATATATATATATATATATATATATATATATATATATATATTTTTTTTTTTTTTTTTTTTTTGCAAAGAAATGAATGATTATTTAAGGTAAATACTATTACATATGCTTTATTTAACATATAAAGTATGCCAGATATCCGTAGTCTGCTGCATCCACGCCTGCAGTATCCCTCTCAGATACTGAAGCTTTCGCGCCTCGATCGCCCCCCGGTGACCGGTCCCAGTTTAGCCGCCCCTCTGTGTTTTGTAATGGACGCGAGGCAAACTAAACAATAAAACTACAGTTAGACTGTCAGAGTCTGACTACTGATTTTTCCCCAAAGTGAGTTATGTCATTGAAGGCAGTTATCATCACGATGATTTCATTTCAGTGTTCGTTTTTAAAATAAGTTTAGTTTTAATTAGTTATTTGATGCTATAAAAACGAGGGGTGTGACGTCATGATTGACAGCTGAGATCGACGTCTTCTTTAAGTGAAGTTGTCACTGAGGCACTAACAGACTTTTTTCATAATTTTTGGGAGCAGACTGGAGCTTTAGCTTTAATTTCTACATTTCCATAACTGTTTATTTCACACCAACATAATTAATTGTTCTGCACCGAGAGTGTGGGCAGGCTTTTGATATCGCAGCAGTACTTCCTGCTCTACTTCCTGTTCTCTACTGCGCAACTCCGGCACCCTGAAAGCTTCAACTCTGGCAAGCGGAAACAGACGATGTCGAGTCGTCCATATTTTTTTACGGTCTATGGCTGCATCCTACGCAACTGCTCACTCAGTTGTGCCATGAAAATTGTTCATCACAGATATTTATTTGGCTGTTTGATTTAAGTGATTTACATCATATGCATGATTTATGTACATTTAAATTAACTATTTTATTTTATTAAATATATTATTTATATTCGTATTTCAAATCTACAGTATATAAATGAATAGTTTTTTATTAAAAATAGTACAGCACTATAATTCACCTTATTTATTTTTCGGTTGCCGTGCATGCAAATAAAAGTGCTTCTGGTTGGCATAGTTTATTATTAATGAATTATCCCGCTTAGTTCTGGAATGATTTGTGCTAGGCCTGTTTAAGTAAGCTAAAGAAGTTGAAAGCAAATATGACATGGATCCAAGCCAGGTCAAAGGTTAAAATGTATTGCCCCTGTGCAAATTTTTTGGCCTCTGGCTCAGTCTTATCATTGGTGACAAAATCAACACCCAAACAACACTTTGAATTTCAACACCTACCGATATGGCTGCCGCAGCCACATCATGTGACAGGGAGAAATGAGCCCTGAAATCTCTGTCATAAATTGCAAAAACATTCTCAGAGGAGGATGGGGAGGAGGAGACGGAAAAAATTGGTGCTGGAAAAGCAGTTCTTAGCTCGATGGGCACTTGCGGTCTAACCTGGATTTACCGCCTCGCAGGGCCTCCTGCGGAGGATGTGCGAGCTTTTGTGATGAAGGAGAAGATGGTCACTTGCTTTTCAAAGCCTTCTTCATATGCATACACAGTTCTGTACATGACTTGCAATTTAATTCAACCTGGACTTGAATTCTGACCTCTTTCATTTCAAAGAAAAATCTGTTTTTATGTCTTTAGTATTCACATCGTCACGGCTTGTTGATTTAGGTAGCAGGTAAAATGGAAAAAATCCTGCACTGTTGTAGCTTGTGAATGTTTTTTAAACAGCACTTTGCTCCAAAACCTTCTTCAGGCATTTTAAAAGGTTGAAAGTCAATGGCAATAAGGAGTGAAAAGGCTTTTGTGGATTGTTTGAGAAAATATTGGCAGGCTGGTTTAGTGCTGAGAGCCAGTAAAGACAATTGCTATGTATCCCCTGGTTTTTGTGTTTCTAATGTATTTGTTATGCGGTCTTTTAGCGTGCATTTTGCCCTGGTTACATTCCTGTTTTCTGTCCTGTGTGTCATTTTTCTTGTCCTTCATAATTGCCTTGGTCCCCTGGTCTTGTTTTAGTCCATTACCCTGTGTGTATACAGTAAGCCTTTGTGTTCCTGTGTTCATCGTCTGGTCTTTTCCTTTGGTAGATGTTATGTTGTTGGTCTCAGTCCTGCTCCCTGGTTTTCCTGATTGTCTTGTGATTGGTTTATTTTGGTTTTTAATATTCTAATAAATACCTTCACTCTTTTCTAACAGCTCAGTGTGACAGAATGAGTCTTGACCGAGTACGTTTTATTTAAACCACACCACTAAGATTAATTAAATACATTTACTGTTTTTGGGGAATATTGTATTTTTAAACCTGATCTTAAATAGCACATAGAAACAAAATGAAGCCCCCTGAGGCCCTGTTTACACCTGGTATTAAGATGCATTTTGGACGATTGGATCACAAGTAGACAAGAGAGGCACATACCTGTTTACACCTGATGTTTTAGTCTCTTTTGTCCACTTTCAACCACTTCTGTCCTGATTTTTTCCAGGGGAGGGTAAATGCATGGGGGGGGGGGGGGGGGGTGAGATCTTTCAATCTAACGGACAAGATAAGACAATTTACATGTGAACACCACTGAAGACAATGGAAAAACACACAGCTTTCATGTCTGCCCTGATAACTGCAAGACCATGCAAACTCTTTGAGTGTGTTAGAAATGCGGAGTGGTGAGAGAACAGTGTGCTTGATAATTTAGACACAGCAAGAGAAAAGACCTTGATGACATGCTTTTTATTTATTTGGCAAAAAAGGAGAATGTGTATTGCTGTCTGAACTTATGTGCCTTATAGCATACAAAGATTGAACTGAATAATTAACCTGCATTTATCAAACTGCCAACTTCAGATAGCTCTTACAAAAATTGTATCCTTTTAAAAGAAAAAGAGAGGAACTCTTAAATGTCTCCTCGTGTCTTGTCCTGCAGTTTTGGAATTACAGTGGTGCCGAAGTTTTGGGCGGGATGGAATATTATACCGCGGCTTGAGTACTTTCATCAGCTGACGAAATCACTTCTCAGATCAGCTGGCATATTAGAAGTATTTCCATCAGCATATTCAATGCATTTTGCACAATGCTTGCACACAGTCACAGTTCTATCTACTCTTTTATTTCCATCATCATAGGTAACATAAAATCCTAAATGTTCCCACACACTGGACTTAAACGACGCTGGTGCATCCGCCGACTCCGGGCAGCCTTCCTTATCTCTCCCACTTGCCATTTCTACACGTGATGTGACCTGCAGCACTCCATTTTTTTACTGTATGTCCACACGCCTCTTATTTCGCACGAAAAGGACACTCACTGTCTGAGGTAACATACGGGCACGAGGCTACATTGCGCATGAATCAAACCCTGCGACATACACACGCTCCGAACCGAGACAAGCAAACCGAACAGTTTGGAAGGTTTTTTTTTTATGTACTATGCCACCCCTAGTTTATACTTGTATTTAGCATCATCCACTTGCGCTCTCATTGAAAAAATCTTAATACCAGGTGTAATCAGGGCCTAAGTGGGCCAGAATAAGCTGCTATGCAGACCTTAGTTTTTTCGAGACTGTGTGAAAGTCAAAATGGAAAGAGTGTTCAGTTAACAATGATTAAGAATCTGCACAAGTCTCAGCAGTAGAGAGGGTTATGCTATTGCGACCATTAGGCCAAATGTGAGTCTAATCTATCATCTTAGGCAGCTAATGATTGTCTCCATGCATCCCAGCAGGCCCCTTCTGGCTGGGGAAACGGACAATGTACGGGTTTAGGGTTTATTTGTCATCTTTTAGATGTCCCTTTCACACAGAAAAGGTCGACTGCGGTCTGGAGGACGTGGTGAGAGGACATGCATTGGGGACAGACCCTTGGAGACCATATTAAACTGAGAGAAAGAAAGACAGATGGAGTTTGTTAAGATAATAAGTCTTCTTGAAATAAGTGGGAGTCGCTATAATGCAATATTCAAACTCCCCATAGACCTCTGAGTCTCAGTCTAATGATAGTTTTAGAGTTGCTTCAGACATTCGTTTAAATGAATGTGGTCTGGCGCGCTGCAGTTTTAAACGTGTGCCTAATAATTTATTATTTTTCTCTCCATTACAGCATTTGTATTGAGTTGCAACTTCCCTGATAGACCAGCATATGGAGATGTGTCTGTCACAAGCCTCCATGCAGGGGGAGAAGCCTATTTCTACTGCTTCAATGGATACCAACTCCAGGGTTCCTCCACACTGACGTGCCGCAATGCCACCACACCCTACTGGAGCGGCAAAGTGCCACACTGTCTTGGTGAGTCCCAAACATAATGATGAATTTAGTCTGTTCTTTCAAAAGCCATTCTGGGTTCAGTCACATTTGTAGTTACCACAATTTTTTAAAAAATCAACTCATCTTATTTTCATCTTTTATTTAAATAACTGATTTGAATTATTATTATTATTATTATTATTATTATTATTATTATTATTATTATTATTAATATTAATATTATTATTATTGTTGTATTTCCAATTGTTGTCAAGAAAAAGCTTATACAGCTAATTCCTGGATTCCTAAAAAAAAAAAAAAAAGTCTGCAAAATGATACTTCCTGATTTGCATGGAGCATCTAGAATCAGCAGAAAAACATATACTTAATATATCACAGACAATCCACACAAACCAATTAATCAAAACATATCTACTACGTTTTTACCTGATAACCACTGGGATTAAGTGGGTGATAAATTGCTTGACCAATTGAAGTGCTTTGACAAAAAATAGCTTTACATTCCTATTTTTATACTCTCTGAATAATGATGCCATAATTTATCTCCATTAAGTGCCTTATTCTTACCAAGATGTTTGCTTTTTTTAACTACAGGGAGTAATTTACATTTTCCTTTGCTAATTGACATTATGCCTCAGATACGGTCCATTGAACCTCACTTGTATTGGACCCAAGTGATTCCTTTAAAGGGTTATAGATCTAAGCTGCTAATACAATAGGTGAAGGTTGCTTCCAGGTGGCGGTAAACTTGAAGTATATACTACCTAACATGGCACATGTGCCCTTTCACCAGACTCTTAATTGCAGGTTACTCCAGAGGGATGTCCCCCTATTGAGTGCACTACAACAAAAGCATCAGCTAAATGACAGTTAATTACCAAATCTGCAGTATTTGATCTCTGCCCCTGAGAAATTCAATTATGAAGCAGTAGCACTATTAAGCAGCACTGTTATCTTAACAAGTACAGGGAAATCTATGAAATAGTCGTTTCTGGTTTTAATGAACCTTATTTCATTTCCATATAGATGCAAGTGGTTTTGCTTGCCAATCATAAACACCGCCCCCTCACACTTGCTGATTTGCATCATTGTGAAGCTGCCCTGGACTCGCTCACTTGCAATTATCCTTGTTGTTTTTTTTACTCGTTTCACCATAAACATACACCCACAAGTCACTTTGTCATTCAGACGCAAACAAACCTCATGCCCGTGTAAATATTTAGTCCACACAGGTGTGATTTAACTTGACAGGGGAGAAACTCCCGGTGTGGTTGCTCCCTCCTCCTTTTAAGTTAATTGGGTTTTGATCATTGATTTTGGCTGGAATGGTGGTAACAGAAGTGTTTGTGCTACAAGGCAGTGAATATTAACAACCGTACCCCCTCAAGGCAGCCCGGTGTGACAGCGTGATTGACAGGTCTGCCTCCTCTGCATAAATAAGGACTTTTTGTGCCTCAATCTCTTTGGAGAGTCGAATCCCAGAGCTGGGGAACTCTTCCCTCTTGCATGACAAACAGAACAACATCTTCGATTGCAAACAAGGCTGGGCTCCCTGAAGGATGGCTGTTTTGATGAAGGATCTCATTTAGTGCTTCGGAGGCACTGCTGTAGCAAGTCGTGAGGTGGTTTAGATAGCCTGCGGCTGCCAGACGCAGCCTAAAGGACCTGGGGTTTCTCACACTCGCCATTATTCCGGAGTGAAATAGCATAAACGTGCAGTTTTAGGAGCGTGCCCCTAACATGCTGATGCTGGGCCGGGTTAGACTGTCAGAGTCTGACTACTGATCAGCATGGGCCGGCTGCCAAGGATCAGGGCTGTGCGTCCACTTTAATTACGTTCTGTCCGCCTGACTAACCTTCAGCCATCAAGCTCAGAAGGTAAACCTCCTCCTCTGACAAGCTCTCTTTTTTGTCGCTTTTAACAAAAACAGTTTGTTATTGCTGTCCTTCTCTGTTTAATTCATTGTGCTTTAAAGTTTCTTGAGTCAACAAGTTGGCTCTTACCCCCCGCATAAATAACTTGACTGCTCCTCTTTTATAATTTTTTTACATTTCTGAATTAAAAATACTTGTATTGACTTTCAGTGTGACACAAGTGTCCTGATATCACAATGAAAAAAAATGAAATTCTTAAAATTCAAAGTCTTGTGGCTTGAGCAACATGCAGAAGCAAATTATTACAGGAATGATATCATAGAGAAGACCCCTTTGCGGTTATGAGGACCTTCATAACTGTCAAGTCTCTTAAAATAACTGGTAATTTGACCTTTTTATGATAAGGCAAGAATAGTTAAAAGTGTAAAAGATATATTAATAATTCATCATAGTTGTGTTATTGTAAAATGCTGATATAAAGTACTATAAATGTTTTTAAAATAATGATTAATAATGAAATTGTACACTAGCATGTTTTCACAGAGGCACGGAATTAGTAGCCTAATACTTTTTACTTAATATATGGCCGTTTTAGAGTCATTACATTTAAAATTTTGTTGAAAATGGTATTTTAAAAATATATATGAAACTAACATGAATACGAAGAGTCATTTTTTTTAGATCTTATCACATGTTTTAAAGTAGGTTTGAAAAAGTATTTTATAATCCTAAGCACCAGGTGCATCTGAAATCGCAATGTCTGAGTAATATGTCTTGTGATGGAAAACTTGTCACCGTTAAAAAATATATAGCATATGAATGTATGTAGTATGAATAATTCCCACTGTACTACATCCGCCATGTTAACATTGACATGTGACTTGTGGTGTTAGTTGCATTGCTTCACTGCCAATCCGTGGCCTCATGGGATGGAAAATGTCCAAAATATTTCAGATACCTTGTCGGAAGTAGTAGGCATCCGGATTCTTTTCACCAACTATTTTATGAATTCTATGAATTCAAACTAATTTCACAGTTTTTCGCCTACTATATAGTTGATTAAGAATTCATATTCATATGCTGGGGTTATCTTAAAGTCTTTTATGTGTAAAAATGTTGTGCTTTCACTGACTGTTGTCTTCTTTTTATTAATGCTACATCATTGTGTTTTAGAAAGCGATCTAGTCTCTGCAGTCATGCACTATGAAAGAGTTTTGTTATCCACAGCTCAAAGCTTACTCTGAGGGCTTCCTCAACCTCTAGCTCTCTTATTTTAATCTCAATGACATTTGTACCCTTCCATTTGTACTTTGAACAGTGGCCTGTGGCGGAATGGTAAAGAACGCGAGTCTCGGCCGCATTGTATCGCCTGGTTTCCCTGGAAACTACAGCAACAACCTGACCTGCCACTGGGTGCTGGAGGCCCCTGAGGGTCAGCGGCTGCACGTGCACTTCGAGAAGGTGGCCCTCGCTGAAGACGACGACAGGTTCGTCCCAGTCAACTCTCCCAGTATTTAGCTATTATACACTAATTAGTCAACTGATGTTCAAAGAGACAGTTGGAGAAGCTCAGAGTGTCTCTTCACAGTGCCGTCACACTCCAAATGTGGCGCTGCTCTTCAGGGCATTATCTGTTACGGCGAGAGCAACGGATGATAGGAACAGCTGTGAGTGTGTGAGTGAAAGTGGATGAAAGTTTCTGAGATCAGACACTTGCTCTCCTTTAAAATAATTTAGAATAATCAAATCCCCTCGTGCAGGCGCGGCGAGAGCGATTACAGCCCACTCTGGGGCCTCAGGAGGGGGATTAAGTTATTTTTATTAGCGGTATCCGCTTTTTCTGCAGGCTTTGCTAACAAATGGACTTTTAATGAGGTCACTTGCTGCTCAGCTATTCAAAATCATATCAGGCAATTATTATGCAAACTGCCAAAAGACAGTACTAGAAATCGGAGGAACGTTACATCTGCTGCCAAACAGATACTGTTGAGAGATTGCGCTGTTTTGAACCAAACTAAACCATTCTGTTCTGTTCATGTCTGCAGGTTTCTGATCAAAAACGGCAACAATATTGACTCACCGATTCTGTATGACTCGTATGAGGTGGAATACCTTCCGAACGAGGGAATCGTTAGCTCCTCCAGACATTTCTTTGTGGAGTTTACAACAGATGGTTTCGGCACCAACACGGGGGTGGCCATCAGATATGAAGGTACAGACCAACTAGACTAACTAATTCAGGGCTGCGTTTCCCAAAAGCATCGTATGCTTAAGTAGACTGTAGAACCATTGCCACCAATAGAGACGTATTTAGGCCATGCCCAAACTGGGGGGAAACAATCCAACGCTCACCACTGACTTTGTATTGTGTGTAGTATTGCGCAAAGTATTGCGTGTATTGCTTTTCTTACTTATAGCAAAAAACAGAACAATGTCTAAAAGCTGATATGGGACAAGGTGTACAGCAAACAAGCTAAAGAACACATAGCTAAGTTTTTATAAGCTGTCGACCCCCAAAAAAACGAGCATTTAAGGAGACAAAAGTGGATATAGGCAATAAGATGTGAAGCTTCAGCAGGAAGAATGGGTCAATTTTGGGATCCTGACACTCAGTATTTTCAGTATGTCTATGTGTGCAGTATACATTTAGTCAAATATCCTAATGTCAGTTTTATATGTTCTATTTCCTGTCGCTGATCAGGTTCTCCTCCAGCGGGCGTAGTTCTTTTGCCTGTTCTTTAGCTCTCTCTCTATTGCCTGTATCCACTTAAACGCTAGTTTTTAGGGTCAACAGCTTACAAAAACTTCTGGGTTTTTGAGCTTGTTTTCTGTACACCTTGTCACATATCAGCTTTTCTATTGTTACATTTTTTTGTAATAAGTCAGAAATGACAAGGAGGCAGCCTCACTTAATAGATATAGTCAATGGAGACGGTTGGTTTGTTTTCCCCACCGGTGGGCGTAGCTTTCATATTATGACGCGTGTTGCTGTGTCTCTATGGTCTCTTCGATTCACTTAGCTCACAATCCTTTCAAGAAACACAGCCCATGTCAGTTTGTGATGAAAACAAGTATGTTGACGTACGCTAATTTCCGTCAGTCGGAATAAATACAATCGGATTTCACATTCTGAAAGTGTTTATATGAACTATAAAGGCTGCAAATTGATTCACACACATTTATTTACATGCAGGGGCGAGGTTTTCACAGGCCTGTAGCATTTAGCAGTACATTTTTAATAACACTTTATTTTATTAACACGTTAAGTGGGATATTAAAAAAGTGTTATTTATATGTTGAATTTCGTTTTTTTAAAACGTACTCACAGAGTTTACGTCATATTGTGACCGTTGCAGTGTGTGTAGAAAGTCGTCCGCTCTACTAAATGCAAGGTAGGCAGTTTTTTTGTGTTCCTTTTTTTTGTCCTGTTACTGAGCAGGGTCTTTTATTGTATATGAGAGTGTAAACATCTCAATAATCTTTTTATTTAAGGCATAATTTATGTCCTGTAGACCAGTCCATTGCATTACGATTGCAAGCAGTATCAATAATGTCAAAAATGTGATGTGCAGTCAAATGTCTGGGTGTGTATGCTGTTTAAACAAGTGTTCTCAATGATACACTGGTTGTGCTTTGTGGAGTTGTGAACATGTTTTATAGGTTCGATATTGTTACTTATTCAAATGTAGTGACCATCATCCCCCCCCCCCCTCCCATACCCCCGCCCCCCGCCCCCCAATACCTCCCCCTCCAAAAAGGCACCCCCAACCTAAAACATATTCGTGGAGAAAAACATTTTTAATCTTGTATAACATATCGACAAAAGCTGACATATGTCAGAAGAGCTTTTTTAGTAAATATTAAGTATCCCCCACTGAACAGTTCACAAGACATGAGACACAAACTTACGCACGTTCATAAGTTGTCGAACATATGTAAACATCATGACCCTTCACGTATGCACAAGGTATTTTTAAAACTGATGGGAAAATAGTTGGATTCAAGTGTTTGAGAGAGAATTTTTTTTTTCCTGTTGATTGAATTACTTCAAGTCTACACCACTCTTTCAATCTGATAAAAATTTTATTTGGATCAAACACAATCGGATCGATTTGTGATTTCTATGAAGGCTTTTTAGTCCAGTTGAGCCATCAAAGGGTATTCTAAGGGTATTATTTGGGTGCATGTAAATGTATATATGTCTTATTCATAATCCGATTTAGTCACTGTACAGCAATGTTCACAGGAAGTCGTAATAATGAGGACTTGATAGCAGCCAGCATCTTTTCTCATCCATCCTCCACTGGTTTGTGTCTGAGCCAGGCCATCCACGGCGGCGGTTACTAAGTTCAAACGTTGATTGAAGAACACATGTCCTTTACAAAGCCTCAGGGCTGTGGTGGAGACAAAGAGTGTACCTTCCGGCACATTCCCATTGTTGCTTCGAGTCACTCCAAAGATCTTTTCTCTTATATGCCTTGCTAAACACTCCTTACATTCATGATTCAATTGAGCTTTATTCAGATTAAATCAAATGAAAATCGAATGAAATGCGACATGACAAGGCCATTAAAATGAGTTTTAACTGGAAACCGAAATTGCATAAATGGCATTCCCGTTCCGTCTGAGAGGTCAGTCGAATGTGTGCAGTTGAATTTGTTCACAGGGATGTCATGCACACCTCGCAGTCATTATCTGGCGAGATCAATCTAATCTCATTTACCATGCCACAATCCGATTATGCTATCTACAATATACTAATGTGCCTTCACGGCAACCTGTAACAATTTAGCTTGTCTTCTTCACACTTCTGACACATTTCACACCAGGTAGATTGCTCAGCCTTCAATAGTCTTTCTGATTGAAGTGCTGTCCTCGTTTTATGCATCTTAAACAAAATGGATCTTTTTCAAAATGTATCAATTTCAGTAGACTATCAAAAGCACTGATCTGGAACTCTTTGTGTATCGAGAGGCCACACACGGAATACTTGTTCAGTTCTCTGAAGGCCATTTAAACTGGAATCATGTAAATCGATGTAATAATTGTAATTTCAGAGGTAAATTTATTTTTGAGAGTAATGTCATTATTTTTCAACCTTGCTGAAACTTTTATAGCTAAAGCTGCTGTGTCACACCTTTTACACTACAATTCAAAAGTTTAAGGCTGGGAAGATTTATATATATATATATATATATATATATATATATATATATATATATATATATATATATATATATATATATATATATGTTGCATTAATGTTGGTACTGCTTATCATCATAATATACAGTTTTATCTGTTTTACTGTAAACACTTGACAATCACCCATATGCATATAATACTGCTTTTGTTTTTTGTTTTTTTCTCTAGCGCTACCTCATTTTATAACACTATGCTTTGGTTTCATTAATGTTTATGCAGTTTATATTGTTTAAAGGTGTCATGTCCTGGCTTTTATCTTTTTTATACTGTTGTCTTAAGGTGAACTTATGTCGTTTGCATGGTTTTTACATTCAAACACATCATAACTAATAAGTAAAATGCCATTTTCTACACTGGTTTTGAAGCTCTCTCCTAAACGCTGGGTTTTGTTGGGCGTGCCGCACTGCAGAATTAGAAGTAAACGCCCACGGCTAGGATTGGAGAAGATTTGCATATTTAATGAGCTTCAGCAAACCACACACACGCACACACGCATGCGATCTTCAAACACAATGGGGATCAAGAAATGAATGTTATTTCACTATTTAAGATTCACCGGCCTGCTGACAGGCTTATGTAGCCCATCTGGAAAACACATAGCCCTGGGACGTTGGGCTTTGCGAGCCCTGGGAGTCTGAACCCGAATCGCAATAAACCAACAAATAAGGGATTCTCCAGCCTGTGACAGCATGCTGGTATGCTCTGATAGACACGTACACATAATCAATATGATCTGTAACAATGCAATACTATCGTATATAAAAAACATATTTTTATATTATATTTTACTCACAAAACTGTGCTGCACCATTCCTGTCGTATCCAATATAGAATGCACAGCGTTGTGTTTTAATCTCAAATGTCTGCAAATCCAGTGTCAGCCTGTGTCTTGTTTACAAACGATTATCTTGATATCTTTGGCGTGTTTATTGCTCGTTTGGCTGCACAAGTCTGTGGGCGGGGCTACTGAAGCAGCGTACATACAGAGGCGGCGTTTCCCCCTTCTAATACGTCATTGATTTGAGAGCCTTGTTTTCTGTGCCTGGTGTCACAGGTGGTGGAAGAAAAACACTGTATTCGGATGCCAATAAAATCACAGACTAGCCCCTGTAAATCAACTCCACGAGAAACAATTACCATCCAAATAGGAGTAAAGACGAGAACCGACCAACACTGAGGGATAACTGAGGGCTTAAGTACACAAAGCAAATGAGAATAATGAGGTGATAATCGAGGCACAGGTGAATGATATAACTAATTAACAAGACTGGGGAAAACGGACACAGGAACACTGAACACACAGACATGTAACAATGAAGTTTTACCACTGAACTGACGGAACAAAATTTTGCATTGCTTCGTAACTGGTTAACCTAAATTGCCATTATCTAATTGTGTACTTACATTTAACAGATGGTTGGTTGATTGTAATCCATTACATCCTTTACATACCTCTTCAGTTATCTGACATTATGAAAATGAATTTGACACATTTTACTACCGTTTTCTAAACTATAGCGAATAAACTGTGATAATGTGAGAACATGCCCATACGGAAATGTAATATATGTTCACATATGAAATATACATATATATTAAATATATCCACATATATATATATATATGGCCAGATATATATGTACATGTATGTTTTTTAATATATAAAACCTATTAGAAAATGGAACAATTTCATATGTCACATATATAGTTATCAATATGCATGACATATTTCTTTGTATAAATGCTCATTATACAAGTTACATATATATGCATAGCATATTGCTTGCATACATATGACATATATGTCCATAATATGTTTTTATATAGTCTTAGTATATTTTTTACAATTAAAATGAAATATATTGTAACAGTCCCCCTAGGAACAACCTAGAGAGGCAAACTACAAGATAAATTTGAGGGAGGGACCCAATGACCATCCTTGCAAAAGAGCAAATAAACAATTTGACATAAACCCCAAAACACAAATAGAGCTAGACATGTTTAAAGTTAAAGCTGTTCAAATAAGGAAAACATAAGCATGTCAAATGTTTGTATGTTGTTTAAATAAATTGGCATATATAAATTAAAAATATATTGGTGACATATATAGTCATGGCATACAATATTATTTAAACAACAATCATATGCATAGTATTAATATATGTCAATATACTAATTTAATATGGACAATTTATATATGTTATAAACTTATATCATCATGTATCTAGAGATATGTATATATGTGCTAGCAATATATTGTCTTATATTTGGCATATATGACTGTGTCACTTGTGATAGGGACATATATGACATATATTACATTTCCGTATGGGTGTTAAAGGGTGTCTAAAGGTTTGACTATATATTTATATGGCCCCAAATTACTGATGTATATTCATAACTTTATATTTCAAAACTCTGTCAACTTAATAGATTTATTTTTTCATTATTAGTTTCATTTAAGAGTCCACTGTGTAATCATTCTCCCAAAATCCCTAAAAACAAAAGAAATTAGACATTTTCTGGCTTATAGTAAAAGTATAAAACTATAAAGTGATTTGGATTGCATTCCACAATGAAAAGATGCAACATGCATCATTGAAAACGTACTAAGTACAAATTTTGTCAGCATTTATTTGATGTTGAAACTGGGAATCTTAGACTGTTATCTGTCTTATGGCAAACATTTGTTAGCTAATTGATTCATAAATCAAATACAATTTTATATAAAATAAAATAAACATTTTATGGAAAAATATTTTGCTTTAGTTTCAGTGTTGGTCAAGTTAGTATATAATTTGGTTTTCAAAGAATTTAATGCTAAATGTTTGACTTCATATTGAAATGTATAACTATACAACTTAAGCAAAAAAGGTCATTTTGCTCACCATTTAATCTAACTGATGTCTAGGACAAAACAATTGAGGCATTAAAGAGATCTCATTCATGATTTTGTCTTTCCTATAGGGACTTCACTTATGGCAATAACACAAAATGCTAAATTAAAAATATTTGCAAAACTAATTTCCATAGAAATCTGACTTTATACTGACGCCATCTTATTGTAATGATTTTTTCTGTGGTTTTAAGAGAGCAAGAATCAACTGATGATTAAAATGACTCATTTTTACTTCTTTTAGACAACGGAGCCAGATGAATCTAAAGATGAATAATGCAAATGTGCCTGCCTGGGTATGGGAAATGGGAGGTTGGAGGTGGGGGGGTGAGAAACAGTTTGCTGTAATTGGCAGAATCGCCTGTGTTTATTAAACAGAGAGCGAGGTTGAATGTAAAGCTGAATGTGGGGAGTCTAATCTAGTGCACGCTTGAATGAGGCCGGACCCGGAGGGATATCAAAGCCAGTGTTTACCCATAGTCTGAACATCCTCATCTTAAGTCTCCTCCTCTCGCTCTAATCTCTATTCTACATTCTCAGGCGAGCACAACAACCAATAACGGTTCAGCCAGGCGTGTCGGTTTGTTGTTTCCCTGAGTGAGTTTGCTCATTCACGTTGCACATTTATTCACGTTGTCGGGCCGTCTCTCTTCCTTTTACGCCTGTAAATGGCCTTGCAAGTCTGGCTAAGGTTGATTAACTAACAATATCCTTCCAAGGGCAACCCGAAACCTTGGGTTTGCGTCCAGGAGGATTTTGATTGGTGGGAATGTAAAACACAGCACATTGCTTTGCCACATTCAACAGACAAATTCTTTTAGACCGCCGTCTAAAAATGCTTTTAAATTCGGATTCCGCGCTGTCCTCTGCCTTTCCATTGAAATTATTATGTGAAGGGCTGACCCGAGTGGACTGCTTGTCTGTGTGTTTTAAGCTCTTCTGAAATCAGATGCTTGGTGATAGTGTTTGGACTGTGATGTGCATCTTGGAGCAGGTGATTTATGGTGTGCCCTCTCAGCTTTTGCAGCAGGGCACTGCTACGAGCCATTCGTCAAGTACGGAAACTTCACCACCACTGACAGCACCTACGCCGTCGGGACGGTTGTGGAGTTCACCTGTGACCCCGGCTACACCCTGGAGCAGGGCTCCGTTATCATCGAGTGCATGGATCCCAGCAACCCTCAATGGAATGAGACTGAACCCGCCTGCAGAGGTGTGTGTGAATGTTTCATAAGTACCAGGTTTGGGCCAAATTCAGAAGTGAAGAATTAGCTCCCTTTCAGTTTATGAGTGAATTTGAATCTGTCCGTAAGGCCCATAAACTTTACGTTTTTGAGGCTTTTTAAACTTGTTTTGGTTAACTTTCAAACAAGGATTTGTCAAGCCAACACATTTGTATTTGTTTTGAAATAAATTTGCTTTTCTGCAACCTTTTCTTCCTCAATTTAACGACGACGATGATGATGATGATGATGATAATAATAATAATATCATATTATTATTATTAACTGGCCATCTGTCCAGGGTGTCCCCCAGAGGATAAAGCAGATTGGAGATTGGATGGATGATTATTATTATTATTAATAATAATTTTTAAAAAAAATGAGTTTTTTTTTAATCAAAAGCTGATCTAATCAGTGTTAAAGGGATAGTTCACTTTGAAATTAAATTTTGATATGTTTTAGCTTACCTCATGGGCATCCGAGATGTAGGAGTATTTGTTTCCCCAGTAGTTTCAATTTTGATAATTTTAGGCCTCACATAATGCAGGTCTATGGTCACCATCTAAACATACACAGAGAAGTCCAAATTAAACAATCCCCCATCGTAATTACACACTGATGGCCTAAGCCACGAAACGAGCGGTTTGCATGAGAAAACGAACAGTATTTATATCGCTTTTACCTCTTGTACACCACTACGTCCGACTGATCCGAGGGCGCGCGTTTCCTGTGGTGTACAAGAGGTAAAAACAATATAAATACTGTTCGTTTTCTCACGCAAACCGCTCGTTTCGTGTCTTATGCCATCAGTGTGTACTTACGATGGGGGATTGTTTAATTTGGACTTCTCTGTGTATGCTCTTTGAGGTGGTGACCATAGACCTGCATTATGTGAGGCCTAAAATGATCAAAATTGAAACTACTGGGGAAACAAATACTCCTACATAGCGTATGCCCATGAAGTAAGCTAAAACATATCAAAATTTAATTTCAATGTGAACTATCCCTTTAAGAGCATTATAACTACCCAAGTGTTTACCTGATCTGGATCATTTTCTTCATGAATCAGGTGCTAAAACAACAGACTGCATGTGCAAGTAAACAAAGCTGTAAAGCAGAAATGATTCTCTCCTCTTCGTTCACACGTGAGGCTATATGTGTAGGCTTTACATTCGCATTCCTGTGTATAATCTGCATTAGTTAGCTGCTGAAGAGCTCTACAGGCAGCATGTGCAAGTACAGTACAAGCACCTCACATCCTTTTAGTGCCTTTTCTATGTAATCCACTACATCCTGTGTCACCTGGATGGGTTTCAGACACTCTTAGCCACAGTCACGCGCCTAAAGCAGCCCTAAAAGCATTAAGCCATGAAGGCTAGAACCAGGTGCATAGAGCCAAAGAATGTGAGAGAATGCCTCACTCATAATGCCCCGATTCCACCCCCACCTACACACACACACACGGCCTTCTTATCTGACCCGTTGCTCAAGTACATTTCTTGAGCCTCACAATAGTTTGGATTGAAAGGATTTAATCGTACTGGCTCTAGCAGAGGGTCAAGACAACAGATTTTCTATTTGAAAATGTGCTTACATCCAGCTAAGCCAGTGTAGTGATGTGAATAGGGGAAAATAAAAACAGGAAGCCTTGAGTTGTTTATTAATCTGGCCAGAATTCTCCATTTAGACCCCATTTGGATTAATCCAGAGGTTCAGCTCTTTTTGAGAGCTGGGAGTCACCCATGAAAAAATAAAATAAAAATTGCCATACATTTTGAATTAAATATTAAGTGACTAAAAATATTTAAAAATTCATTTTCATTCATTAAAATTAAGCTAAAATTAAGTATTATATGAATATTGCCTTAATACTATATTACTTTACTTGCATTGTCCAGGAAATAAGATTTAATACAGATTCAATTAATGTAAGGTAAGCATTTTAGGTACGTTTGTGTGTTTGTATTTCTCTCTGATCTCTTTGTTTCTCTCTTTGGTTGCATTGCAGCTGTTTGCAGTGGAGAGATCACAGATTCAGCCGGGGTCGTGTTATCTCCAAACTGGCCTGAGGCCTATGATAAGGGTCAGGACTGCATCTGGGGGATCCATGTTGAAGAAGACAAGAGGATCATGTTGGACATCCAAGTGTAAGTCCAACTGAAAGACATATATGCCATTTTATGATAAAAATCATGCAAGAACACCATACAGAGTCCTCACAGTTTTGAGAGAGATCGGTATCTGCCAGTCAAGCCTTTGATTTAAATTCCACTATACTAAACATCTAATGTCATTTAAATTGCGTAACGATTCACTCATTATTTCTATATGCAAATCCTGCCGATGCATATGCGTCCATCTTGAAACTTGGATTTGTTTTTCTGATCAAGAATCGGTTTAAAATTCATGCGCAGGTGTGCTCAACTCTGACATATTTTATCAGGACATTGCACAAAATTTGAGCAAATGTAGCGACCCGTGGCCTCATAGGATAGTAAAGTGTCCATTGGATGCGCACTTCAGAATCTTGCCAGAAGTATTAGGTCATCCGGGAACTTTTACTGCTTTTTGAATACTATGAAATCGGACATTCTACTCTGTTGGCGTACTTTTTTTCGCATACTATATAGTCGAGAAGTATTTCGGACGCAGCTGTAGAATTTTGTTCAGTGCACGCTCCCTCTCTGAATTCTGACTGAAACTAGCAAATTCACCCACCATCATAAACAACAAAGTGCAGATAGGATGTAAGAGATTCATGTCGCAATGTCATCAGCTGATTTTAACAGGCGTGTTTGTGAGAGTTCTTAATCTCACGCTAGACCTGCTGTTGATGCTGTAAAGATCATATGAGTCATCATTTTCTAATGCATAAACCTAGAAAATAAATATAATTCTTAAATGGTTGTAATATTATTTTATCTGTAGTCAGAATATGACATGCAGTTTCCCCAAATAAAAAAACATTTTATATATCTATTAATTGATGACATTAATAATCATTATTACAATATCAAGAGCTTTAACTGACAGTAATAACTCTGTAAAGAGTTCCTGTTATTATTGTGTAGGTATGTATCAGGATGAGAGAGTGGAATTGCTGAGTCGTTGCAGCTGTTCAGAGTGAATACTTTTTTAGGAGACGATACATTTATTTGCTGTGCACTTTGATCTTTATAACTTGGCAGACTTTTTTATTTTACTTTCACTAAGAGCTATATTACACACAGCATGAAGGTAATATTCATTAAAGGGGTGTTTTAATTCAACTGATACATTTGCTGCGTCCTTTACCCACACTGATAAAAGCATAGATTAAATCCACCATGGGTTCATCAAGACCTTCCTGCACACTCCCGGTGCACATATCAGTCTTTAACTCTAGATGTCTACCGACTCAAACATGTATCACCATGGGGCTTCCTCTCTGTGGCTAAGATTGCGCCACAGTTACAAATTCTGGTGCTTTGCGTCATCTGCTCCCCACTGACCGATTCGGCTCCATTCTGCTCTCACCATCCAAATGAAACACCCGTCATTTCGCTCTGGGCATTTTGTGAGATTTCTGTTCAACTGCGCCGGCCTAGAACTGGAAGACCTTGATTGGCTTTTCTGAGGATCTCCCAGAGCATACATCTTTAAAGCACTGACACAACACCACAGCTTTGTTCAAATATGCTTTAAACTAAAATCTATTTGAATTTCTCTTCGTTGCATCAATAATTACTGCGATCAGTGTGGCGCGGCTCTTCCTTGGTGGCTCCTGCTGTCAGGCAAGTTCTCAAAGACAAGATAGCTGTTGTGTAGCTTTATGCTGAATTTAATTGAGGGGTCATGGGAAAGGTTGAGTATATCTGTAAATTGCGGTTAACATCACATCAGGTTTACTCAGTTCACGCTCCCTGCTAAATCCCAGGCAGTCACACTGTGCTGGCAGAGAGATCGAAAGATGGCAAGCAAGAGAGAGAGAGAGAGAGAGAGTTATTTTCTCTGCGGTTCCTTGTTGTGAAAAAGACTAAAACTGTTTGGAGATGCAAGCTAAATCAACACGCCCTCCTCTCACAGGGAAAAATACTCAGACTGCTCTGTTCCAAAACCTATTGAGCTGCCTAAAAAGCATTTGAATGCATCATCGATGCAAACGCTGTTCAAAGAGCAACTTAATTATTTTGCCTCTTAAAGGGATAGTTCACCCAAAAATGTAAATGACCCTATGATTGACTCACCCTAAAGCCATCATAGGTTTATATGACATTCTTCTTACAGTCAGAGTGGATCAATCCATTATAAAAGTACTCCAAGGGGTTAATAAAGGCCTTCTGAAGTGAAGACAGGTTCCTAGAGCACACAGGGCCTGAGTTACACACTTTTAAAAATTAATTTATATAAAAAAAATCAAAAAGCGCATAATTTTTTGGGGGGTTATAACAGCTTAGACAAAATATACTTACATGTTTATCACTTTTAGCAGTGTTTTATGTAACTTTAAAGGGTTTCCTGTAAAATGACACCAACATTTTGACCCTAGACCACTGTGTGTATGGGAGGCTTTTCAATTTGGGTAGGCCATATCCAGGCAGAAATGACATCAGAGTAATTTAGTGTAAATACATTACTTTGTGTAAAACAAATGCCAAAGTGATGCATAGCTTTCAAATGGTACCACATATGACATCATAGCTCCTCCACAGACATTTAAAATGGAAAGTAAATACATGACGATGTCATTTCCGACCCTGTACAGGGTCCTCTGAGTTTGAGTGGATAAAGTAAAATATCTAGCTTCTGGCAGACTACTTTGCGTATTCAACTTTATGAAAAAGCGTAACTGCTACACTTTCTTTGTAAGTTGAATACGGAAGGCATATTCAAATTTGTATTACCTTAGAATGAGCCATTTCTATCTACATACACTGCGGGTCTGCTTACAATGAAGTCACCATTTTGTAATACCATGTTTCTAGAAGCCCTAAATGAACAAACTGCTCTACAAAGCACTAGCTGCTCTGTTGTCTCGACGACGACATCTTTGTCCTGAGTCAGCCACCGTAACTTCTCTATGTGCTTTGAAAGGGAGGGATGAGTGGAGGCGGTTGCAATTCACAACCTCACCCCTAGATGCCGCTAAATTTACACAGTGCACCATTAAATAGCAGTACTCCAGTCCTCAGTCGCACAATCCATTTTTGCTGCTCAAAAACATTTCTTATCATTTTCATTATTTAAAACAGTTGCTTAATATTGCATTACAATTTTTTTTCCAAAATTCTTCAAACATTATTAATGCCTTTACTGTCATATAATGTATCCCTGCTGATAAAACGTAAAAAGTCTTTAAAACATTTGAACATAGCGTGTAACATATCATTTATAGTTTTTCTCTGTTAGTAAAGCAACATGCTAACAGTAGGTCAAGTCAAGCAATTTGTGCTACTGATGTGCTTCAAAAGGCATGACTGACTTATCAGGTTCCATATCAGTTAGGATGCCCTATATAGGCAGTGGCCATATAAAGTCTGCACTGAAAGAGAATGGCAAATGGGAAGTAGAAAAAAAGAGGGCAGATGAGGGGCATGTCGTGCATAAAGAGGATGCAGAAGTGGGATGCACATTGCACAAAGGTTAATAACAAACTCAACAGAAAAACAATTATTTTATTGGATGTTTTTATGAATGTGAAATCAATTATGTGAGCAAGGAAACAAGTGTTGAGTGTGATTGTGCCGTCAGGTGAGATGCGGAACATGAGGCCCTGCTGTGTCAGACCCAGATAGATTATTCATGCATTCAATAATTTGGCTGCCTTAATTAAGATTCACTCATTTGCATATGGTTTCCTTTCACATTTGTCATGTTTCTCTCTCTCTCTCTCTCTCTCTCTCTCTCTCTCTCTCTCTCTCTCTCTCTCTCTCTCTCTCTCTCTCTCTCTCTCTCTCTCTCTCTCTCTCTCTCTCTCTCTCTCTCTCTCCCCCCCGCCCCCCCATTGCAAGTGTCCCGACTGCAGTGCTACATTGTGGGACTGCGTAATAAATGACATCCTGGATGTTTTGCTGGAGATGCAGTCAACATAATTAATTTTCCATTTATTTTGTGGTGGAGGTAATGGAGGGAGATGGAAAGTTTTTTTTCTCTCCTTCTGGTGAGGATGAGGCCACATGCTTCTACATGAGGTCCAGATGTCTTTAGACCATTATACCGGTGTGTAGATATTTGCCCCAATTGTAACATCTGTTTAGGTTTGAAACAAGATAATACAGACTAAATACAGGTATAAATGGGGTCTAATTTCTTCAGTACTTCTGATATCAACATGGACCATCATGACACAGATCATGTGAATCATTTGCTTCTGAAGTTCATATAACCTAATTTGAGAATCAATTAATATGTTGCATAGTTTTATCGAATTAAATAGCCTTAGCTGCAATTAAACATATAATACCATTCAAAGGTTTGGGGGCAGTACGATTTTTATAAAGATGCATTAAATTGATCAAGAGAATCAAACAAACATTGAAAAAACTCACCGACCCCAAACTTCATTATGAATATAATGTTAACATTAGCCTAGCTTCCAAAAATAAAACAACATCCCTAATCATGGCCAAATATAATTTAAATAACTCATTTCATGCCCCCCCCCCCCCCCCACACACACACACACACACACACACTTAATCTTGTGATTTCATAACTCTCTTGACAATCTTAATAACATGTAAACAGGACCATTGATTAAGAAGCAAAGAAACATTGTTGGATTGGTCTAGGTGTGTCTGGAGTCGTTCTGGTCCATTGCAAAGCCTATGCATCCCCCACCCTTATAATTTTCAAATGACCAAATTTATCAAAGGACATATGGGATATTATCAGCCAGGCACATCAAGTGAGACATATAGCGAGGGAAAATGAGAGAGGAGGGAGCCAGCCACAGCTGTTCAGCCCAGAGAGACTGGGAGAGAGTGACTAATAACAAATCTACTTCCAGTCATGCACCCAATTTTCTTTATTTCACCCAGGTCTGTACTTATATTCTTGTATCTTCTTACTAGCGATCATTGGCCCGACACAGGTCCTTATTGCTATGTAGGTGTCCTGCCGAGCCTTTTGCTTGAACTTGAATCATGGGTACTGTAATAGCGGGGCCCGGGCCACTGCTGGAGGCTGATTATGAGGCCATAAGTACATTTTAGCCCAATAATGAATATGCACCCACTCCTCTGTAATCATTCATCAATGTATGGCGCACTCCAAATTACCTGAGAACGTGGGGCGTAATGAAGGCTGATGAATTCATTTAGCAGGGAGGGTTTCTCACGCTGTATGTGCCGGGCCATGAATCGGAGGAAGGGGGGAGAGAGGTGCACAGGTGACAGCTGGCACACCTGCACACACTCTTTCATAGACCTAGCCGCACAGTGTGGAACGCTGAATATATCAGAGCCAGTCAAATTCCAGGATTCCCATGAGTGCTACAGCCCTCTACTGGAGTTGTAGTGCACATCTGTGCAAGATCGACATGATTTAGCCTAGTAGGATGTTCATGCCTTTCATGCCTATATGTATTTTTTATATATATAAAATGAGGCTCTCCCTGACTAATGATTAGTAGACGTACATTTACGCAATTATTCGGCTAATCAGTGAGCGCACTATACTACATATAATAAAATAATTTAGTTCAGTTAGAGAACAGGCACTACAATTCAAAACTGAACGTGTCTGCTCAATACAGCAAGAGCTGAACGAGAGTCTCCGCACAGACCAGCAGCAGCAGTCAGATTTCATTCATCAGATGGTTGAGTTGACAGACAAGATGATCATGGAAGATTTGGTTTCAAAGCGAAATATAAAAGCGTCTATTTAATTGAGTTTGTCATTGTACCGTTTTGTTGTGTTTTTCATTAAGAGTAATAGGCTAATGAACCTACAATTCAAGCAACCTGCCCCCGAATTGGCACCAATTCAAAACCGATTTCAAATTCAAAATTCAAATTCAAAAATGATGACCAAAGACTTTCAATATTTTTTTTATTTAAAACTTGACTCTTCTATAGTTACATTGTGTACTAAGACCAACAGAAAATTAAAAGTTGCAATTCTTTTGACCGATATGACTAGGAACTATTTTCTCATTTCTGCGTAATAATCACAGAACTTTACGGCCGTCCCATGCGTGTAGCGGCGCAATGATATTATCAATCCAGGCTCATTGTAAATACATGACTCTGCATACATTTTTGCAACACCCGAAATATCTACCTCCAGGTACGTTTACCTGCACTTTTTGGGTAAAACGTCCACCGGAGGCGCTAAGTGGTAATATTTTTTCTTCATTCACAGACTGATCTCATGAAATGGTGTATGTATGACATGCCAATTCGTATGCCATTTTGGCGTGCTATCAGGACACATAATCGCTTTTTAGTGTGTTTATCAACGCTTTTACATTCTGTCCCCCTACACTGCCCCTACCCCTAAACCTACCCATCACACACACACGCGCACACACAGCCCCTAACCCTACCCATCACAAGAAACATTCTGCATTTTTACATTTAAAAAAAAACTATTTAGTATGTTTATAAATCCATTTACCTTGTGGACACACACATATTCAGACACATTTTGAACGCGTAACTCAAACGCTTCCCTAAACCTACCAATTTGTGTATTATAAAAAACAGGATATAACAGGCAGATACGACTGCAGGCACAATTTATTCAGAAAGTACAAATATTCCAAGTGTTCCGAGGCCAAGCGATTGATTTGTGTGAAGAAAATCCCCAAAAGCGATCAGTAACGTCGAGTCCATCCGCCGAATATTAATAATATATTTCAAATATTGCCGCCGGAAGAGACATCACGTCAGCTTTAACAGCATTGGCTGTCGTATGTCTCGTGACCAATTGCTTCATTACGTCAGCTTTGATTGTAAAATGCCATTGGCTCTCGTGTGTCTCGTGACCGATCGCGTCACTTTCAGTGTGTGTCATTTGAATTAGAAATTTGAATGAACGAGTGCGTGTGTGTATGTTCTGTTCGCAAAGGAGCGCGATCATCATTTCAACGACTAAAACATTAAGATCAACTCTGTTCTTCACATTACGTTTTTTGGTCAGTTTTTGCAATAAATACCTGTGACTGTATATTTATTTGCCTGTTACGTGTTTTATATTGTTGAGAGTGGGTAAGTTTAGGCTAGGAGTTGAGTTAGTTGCTCCAAAATAATAAATTAGGCAATAAATATTCATTCTGTGAGATCAGGTTGGCGGAGCGCCTCCGGTGGCGGTTTCACTCCAAAAGTGCAGGTAAACGTACCTGGAGGTACATATTTGGGGTGTTGCAAAAATGTAGGCAAAGTCTCGTATTTCCAAAGAGCCAGGGTTGGATATTATGCAGCGTCTGAAAATAGGCAAACTTTCGTCAACATAACCAATGTGACAATCTGCTTGCACAGAGTGCGTACCTTGTAACCATGGAGACATTTATGAGAGATGATTAAGAGCATATTTACTTTGGTGCAGATCTTGAACCGTGTCTATTTGAACCGGCTATTTGAGACAGCTGCAACTATGCATTATCTCCAACGATGCAAACTTCGCGCCGGTCCATTGGAAGTTATCTTTTTGAGGACTACTTTCAGGTGCTGTGCTATATCATTGCGCCGCTGAACCCATGGTACGGCAGCAAATGACGTGCAAAACCGTTTTGGTTGCTACTGCTAAGGTTTAGTCGCATACAATAGTCCATAAACCGAATCATGTCCTCATAAACTGTACATACCACAGAGACTGACGTCCTGTGTTGCTGTTTCACCTGTTAAATTTATTTCAGCCTTCGAATGATTCTGGATCGATAGCGATGGGCTTCTCCACGCTTGAGGACGTCACCGCTTTGCGCTCGTCATTCTTTAGCTCCGCCCACACGATACGCCTCCAGGCGCTTGGTTTTTTCCGGAAAGACTCTGTACAGCCCATATTTCTTTTATAAATATAATAAAACTAAAGACTTTTCGGAGATATGAAGGATACAATACTACTCTATAGGTACTCATGAGATTGACTGAAACTGAGTGTGTACCCCCCCCCCCCCCCCCCCCCCCGGCCCTAATATAAAAGATACAATATTGTCAGTTACTTTGTCAATTTTGGCCACGGCAATTAAAGTAGTTTCAAATAAAGAAGAAACTAAACTGTTGAAGGTTCTCATAGCAAAACAGAGTGTTTGAACTAATCTGGTGAGGTAAGGATTCAGTGACTTACTGATATAGAGAGTAATGTTTTTAATTTCCTGAATGAATCAACGTATTTGAACGAATCAGTTGAATGAATAAGACAGCCACTTGTCGTAATTTTGAAACCAGCAGAAAGAGCTGATACATGAAACATATTTATATATGAATGTATCATTATAAATTGTGTTTATGTTGCAGAAAAATAATGCCACCATATATTCTACAGAATTACAGAATTATTAGATCTATAGTTAGTTGCATATCATTTTTATGCATGTAATTATTGGGAGGGGGGGGTGAAAAAAAGGATGCTGTAAATTTTGGCCAAAGTGTACATTGGGAATCTTTACCATTGGAGAAATTCAAGCTTAAAATACTTCCTTTTCCTGTTTTCTTCAGTGTAGGCATGGCACTAGCAATGCCAAAGTCATGGGTTTGATTCCCAGGGAAAGCAAGAGTATAAAAAATGTATAAAAATATATTTTTCTTTCTGGACTAGTTTGACCATATGCTCAGCAGTTTGACTATATTCCTTTTAAGTGGAATATAGTCCTTACTGACCGTGAGCTGTTGATTTGTTTATGATTGTTGCTCTAATTTTCCCTGCATGTTTGGCATTGGGTTTACAGTTGACTTGGCTGCTGAGCTCTGTATGGTGGTTGTGTGCACCTTAGAGAGTCACAGCCTTTAACAGGCTAGTAATAAATCAAGGCTGTCTCATCCCCTCAGGCACCGAGCCAGAACCCAGACCAATATTTAACTTTCTAATTAAAGAAGAACTCTGCAAAAACAGAGGAACTAATTTCTCTCCTTTATTTGAGAAAGCATCATCCTCTGTAAGTCTCTCTGGAAATGTTGACAATCCAAATGAAGGTTTAGTCTCCTATATTTGACCGGATTTCCCCATTGTCAACATTCTATGGCTATTCGTGTGGAAGTAACTGGGGCTTATCCACCTTCATCTCTGGAAAGTTCTGTGTTAATTTGCTGCCAGTCCATTTTAAACAAATCACTTTGGACTAAAGGCCAACCCATAATCTCTTGTCGCTCCATAGTGGGTTTTATTCCATGTAGAATGACTCCCACATGCTGTATATGTAGATATTTCCATATAATAATAGTTTTATTAAACAAAGATGCATTCATTTGATCAAAAGTGTAGGTTTCCACAAACATTACGTAGAACAACTGTTTTCAAAATGGATAATAAAAAATTACCCCAAACTTTTTAACACTACTGTATATACACTCAACTGCCACTTTTATTAGCTAGGCCTACATCTTGGTTTTGCCTTTAGAAGTGATTTAATTATCTGCCATAGATTGAACAAGGCACTGGAAACATTCCTTAGAGATTTGAGTCCATATTGACAAGATAGCATTACGCAGTTGCTGAAGACTTGTCGGCTTCACATCCAAAATGCGAATCTCCCGTTCCACCACATGCCGAAGGTGCTCTATTGAGATCTGGTGACTGTGGAGGCCATTTGAGTTTAGAGAAGTCATTGTCATGTTCAAGAAAAAAGTTTGAGATGATTTGAGGTTTGTGACATGGTGCATTATCCTGCTGGAAGTAGCCATCAGAAGATGGGCACAGTGTGGTTATAAATGGATGAACATAGTCAGCAACAATTCTCAGGCAGGCTTTTAAACAATGCTCAATTGGCACTAATAGGCCCAAAATAACCCACACACCATTACACCATCCCCAGAAGCCTGAACCATTGACACAAGGCAGGATGCATCCAAGCTTTCATGTTGTTTAGGCCAAATTCCTACCCTACTATCTGAATGTTGCAGCAGAAATTGAGACTCATCAGTCCAAGCAACGTTTTTCCAATCTTTTGTCATCCTATTTTGCTGATCCTTTGCAAAGTGTAGCCTCAGTTTCCTGTGTGGTCTTCTGCTGCTGTAGCCCATCTGCTTCAAGGTTTGATGTGTTTTGATTTGATGCTCTTCTGCATTCCTCGGTTGTAATGAGTGATGGTTATTTGAGTTACTGTTGCCTTTCTAGTTGCTCAAACCTGTCTAGCCATTCTTCTCTGACCTGTTGCATCAACAAGGAATTTTTTCCCACAGAACTGTCACAACTGGATTTTTTCCGGACCATTCTCTGTAAACCCTAGAGAAGAATCTGCGTGAAAATTCCAGTAGATCAGTAGTTCCTGAAATATTTTGACCATCCCGTCTCCCACCAACAATTGTGCACGTTCAAAGTCACTTGAATCATTTTGAACTTCAGAAAACCTAGGCAGCTGACTCGTTGCCTCGCTGCCTTATCAGACAATGACTTGTAAGGCAGCGTTTCGTGCACGAAAGCACCTCACGAAACTAATTTCTGACAGACTTCTAAGGCAGTGTAACAGTTTCATGATCACTCAAAAAAATGATTCCTTGGATTTACTTAATTTTTTTTTGTCAACAGGCTCCATGTAATTGTGTTATGTTTAATTTAATTAACATTGTTTATTTTGGTAAGCGTAATTTTTTTACGTAAAGCTAATTCAATGCCATTTAGTTAAATCAGGTTAACATTCTTACTTTTGTCCAAAACTATTTAGTTCAATTACTCTGAAATGAATATGAAAAAACAAAACATCCAGTTAACTGATTTTTATTTAGTAAAATGCAATTTTTTACAGCATTTATAAAAACCTTTTACATTACAAGATTGTATTGCCTAGATGTTTTTTACATCCATAGCATGCCCAAATTTGTTTATTAAAATTATTAAAACAACTTTAATTGTTATTAGTAGATCCTTACCCCAAGCATACGTAACGTCCAAAAACACTAACATAACACAAACTTTTAAATACCAACATAACAAAACATTAAACATTTAAAAGTCTCTCCATGTTCTCATCTCGTTAGAAATGCATAAAATAGCACTTTATTTAAACATTTACTCTCCAAATTCAGCCCATTTGCAAAACATGATGGGAAGTGAAAGTCCTTTTAGATTGAGTTACTTGATTGAAACATGTTATTTCAAAATAAAAACATCAAGTTATGTCAAAGAGTAACGGTTTGAAGTCAGTTTAACACGAATCAATTACATTTGAACAAGAAACCTCATATATTGGTGTTAAATCAAGATGAATTGCTTAAATAAAGTGAACAGCATCATAAGTTCATTTTTTAGAGTGATCTACAGCAAAATAGAGCAAGCTTTGGTGAGAACTAAACAAATATTTAATTACTACGTTACTAATTTCTCGCTAGAAAGGACATCAGAAGTGGAAAATATTGTTAAAAATCATTTACACACAAACTGACCGGAAGCCATCTTTTTTCCCAGCTTAACTGTCACTGAATGGAAAGCACAGGATTGTGGTGATACATGTCTGCTGCCTTCAAAAATTGATCAGATGAACGTCTCTTAGGAGACAGGAAGTGAAGCAAACATTAGATTCGGACGTGACTTGATGCCTTCCTGCCTTCAAATGTGTCCTCCAAAGGCAGCATTTTCCAGGTTTCGGACCCAGCCCATGTCTAAATTTTGCTGCCATTTGATTGGCTGATTAGATATTTGTGTTAATGAGCAGTTAAAGAGGTACACCTAATAAAGTGGCCGGTGAGTATTTATAAATATATATATTTATTTGTTATTTTATTGCAAAATTTGTGTATTGTGTATATATATATATATATATATATATATATATATATATATATATATATATATTATAAATATTTCTTAACAGCATTTGAATTAGTTACTGTGTTGCACACCTGTTTCACATTATTTAGTTCATCCTGCATTTTTCTTCAAATAACTAAGTTTTTAAAGACATACAGGGGCTTGCTGGGGCCCTGGGAGCAAAGCTGTTGTTAGTATGTCAAGCACAGGTCCATCGTGCCCAGCCCTCGACACAGGGGATTTGATTGGAAATAGTGTTTTTCCAGCAGGGCAATCATTCAGGTATATGATTCTTCACTAAACAGACATGGGGCAGAGGAGGATAAACAGGCTTCTGGATGCCGCTGAAGAATTTGTTCTCAGTTGTAGCCCGTCATCCATGTAAAATACAGATATAGGCTCAGTTTTGCTTGACATTTGATGGATCATTATTTATTAGTTTTTCTCACAAAAAATATGAGATGCTAAACCCTTCTACAAAATACGTTGTTTCTCAAAAAACAGAATTAAATGCATCTTCACGGCTTTCACCAGCAGAAATGTATTTCAACCATATCTGAGATGCAGAGAATGTTTTGATTGACATTACTTTTTTTTAAAGGCAGTATTTGTCACTTCCTTTTCATTGTGCTGAGCAGAGGACGATGTGTCTGCGAGCCCCATATGAGAATTTAATGCATTCTGATGGCGGCTGTGTTGTCGGCCAAGTCAAGCTGAGCCTGTTTTTGTGATTAAACAAAATGAAATTACTGCCAGCAAATGGAAAGCATGATTGATTTTCTCGGCAGATACGGTGTGCGGCTACGCAAAGGCTTGTTTAACTTCATCACAACAAATCCAATAAGGGCTGACACAGTTTCACTCTCTCCGGTCCTCAGAGCGGGTCAGGGACTCTTCTGGCTTAAATGTGTTTCCCAGTGGAAATGGATACAGAGATTTTCCTGCATGCAGTATTAGAGGGCTGTTGACAGTTGAATAATATACATCTGTATGTAACAGTAAGCGTATGTGTGCGTGCCTGTGTGTTAGCCATAATTTAAACATCCTGTCTTCATTTTGCTTGAATGTAACCATTCTGCCTCGTGCAGCAGCAGAACGGAGATGATTAATTATTCCCCTCTCCTCAGTAATGACTTCCATTACTGCCCACTTGTGATTAATTAGTGACAAGATAGAGTGTGTTTGCCACCCCCTCCACCAGTTACTGGCCAGACTGTCTAGTTCTGGTGGACGTCAGCCACAGTTACAGATCACATTCACTTAGAAATAGACATATACTATATATGCTGTAATATACCTCACTATGTCTGTATTTTCATAGTATAAGCCGATTATTTGTGCAGCAGTGTACCAGATGTCAAGGTAACTCTTTTCATTGACATTTCTTTAGTGGATTGGGATTTTTTTGTCACCTTTGTGTAAGGCTATCAGGCATTACAAAGTGTCTTGAAGGTCATTCTCCAGGCATCAGGCTTGGATTCCCCTCTGCACTGTAAAAATAAAAGTCACAGCCTGAAATGTTTAAATATAATGGACTTGAATGTTTAAGTTATTTCAACTTAGATGTTAAACTGACTTTATAAAATGTGTTACATCTTGTATAACTTATAAAAAAAAACTTTAACATTTCTTAACTTATTTTGATTAGTTAAAACAATGTAAAAACATGTTGTCATAACTTATTGAGCATATCATTTTTTACAGTGTGGTTTAAAAAAAAACTTGGTTTGATATTTGATATGTAAAACTGAAGTGTGGATGGGTGAGCCAGTTAATTACAATGGAAAATTTCTACCAATATTTCTATTGAATATAATATACACTAATTCAAATGTTTGAGTTCAGTAAGATTTTTTTTTTCAATTGGATGTGTTAGACTGTTTTCAACATTTATAATAAAAAGTAGGTGTGTAACAGTATGTGTATTTGGTTTGGAACTTAAAGGGTTAGTTCACTCAAAAATGTAAATTCTCTCATTATTTACTTACCCTAATAACATCGTTCGACACCCGTAAGACCTCCGTTCATCTTTGGAACACAAGTGAAGATATTTTTGTTGAAATCTGATGGCTCAGACAGGCCTTCACTGGGTGTGTTTACATGCACACCAGTAAGCTGATAACTAAAAAAAAATCAGCTTATTGAAATGATCAGTTGTCCCCGTTTACATGCAAACCAGTAATCTGACAATGCAAGTTAACCGCGTTTACATGACTTTATTAATAAACCGGGTTATTTCCTTAGTGACCTAAGTAATTTCATGTGTGATAGGTGACAAAAACGCAAACTTAGAGCAGATTTAAACGCATCCAGACTGAGCGAGCTAGCGTTTTGCATGAAATAAGAACATATCACAAACGCAGACTTTTTTAAGACCCAGAAAATTGTAAAGATGTGTTCTCTTCTCATGCAGTAGAAGTAGAAGAGGTTCAGTCAAAACGCTGCATCTGTAACTGCATGAGGGATTATATGAGCCGTGAATCTCCCGCTGACACAGTGCAAGCTTTATTTAAAATCACAAGTCGGATATGGACAATTTGAGTCGGATACGGACGTTATTATTTTTGACGTCACTACCCGGTAAGAAAATAACCCGGTTTATTAATAGTCATGTAAACGGAGTTTACTTGCATTGTCTGATTACTGGTTTGCATGTAAACAGGGAAAACTGATTATTTCAATAAGCTGTTTTTTGTTTTTTTATCAGCTTACTTGGTGTGCATGTAAACGCACCCACTGACACTAATGTCATTTCCTCTCTCAAGACCCATAAAAGGCACTAAAGACGTCGTTACAAAGCCCATCTCACTATACAGTGATTTCTACAATTTTATGAAGAGGCGAGAACTTTTGTGCGCAAAAAAACAAAATAATGACTTGTATAGTGATGAGCCGATTTCAAAACAAAGTTTCATTATGAATCAGCGTATTGATTCATGATTCGGATCGCGTGTCAAACTGCTAAAATCATGTGACTGGCGATCTGAATCATGAACCAATACACTGATACATAACGTTTGAAACTTTGTTGGTGTCAATGAAGGCCTGTCTGAGCCAAAGGATTTCAACAAAAATATCTTCATTTGTGTTCCGAAGATGAACGGAGGTCTTACGGGTGTCAAACGACATTAGGGAAAGTAATTAATGAGAGAATTTTCATTTTTGGGTAAACTAATCTTTTAAGCATACTGAACAAATACAGTATTGTTTTAGCTGCTGTATGTGAGTAACGTAATTTCGTTGTGCTTCAAACTAAATCATAAACCTACATGACTTGTCTTACAGTCAGATATGTGTGTGTTTAATGTATTTGAGAACCGTTTTCCTTACATTTAACTTACATCTTATTGTATACTTACCTGTATGTTACTCATTTACAGTATTTCCATTTTGCATAAAGGATTTTTTGGACAGCAAGCAGGTCTACCTTTTAACTTGGCAGATTTCAATGAAAGAGTGCCAGCGCTCACATCCTCTTCAAATAGACAAAGTGGATTAGAAAAGGGGACATTACACAATAATTATAACCTAATAATTGTACCATATTTTGTGTAAGCACTGAAAATCCCTTCCCCCAATTACAATAGCACCATAAACTGTAGTGAATGAAGCTGCCAGGTGCAGTTTTAGCCTTTTTCTTTTGTTAAAATAATAATAATAATAATAATAATAATAATGTATTTAGTAAATCTCTTGAAGGAAAAAAACAAGGATTGTGTTTTCCCCCTGCTGTACTAAAAATGTAACCGTGACTTCAAAACTGAAGTATTTACTGAGCCGTTTTAGTGTACCGCAACACTAATAATAATCAGAAATGTTTCTTGAGAAGCATATTAGGGCATATTAGAATGATTTCTGAAAGATCATATGTGACACTGAAGACAGGAGTAATGTTGGAATAGGAATAAATTACATTTTAAAAATAGTCACATAAAAAATTCAATATTTATGCTTCTACTGTATTTTAATCAAATAAAGGAATCCTTGAACATAAGAAACTTCTTAAGAAAACTAAAAAAGTACTGATCTTAAACTTTTTAACAGTAGTGTAATGTTGTAAAAATGAAAGTATTTAATTTAATTTGCATTACTACATTTATTTTAGTGAAATTTAAACAACACATTTTTTTGTTTGTTTTCTGTCTTCTTTATTTATATTAAAAGTAATGTCAAGCACATGGATATTTTTAAGTTAAACCCTGGAGAATTTTGAAATTTCTCTAAAATGTTAAAACAAATGCTACATCCTCAAATTAGACTCTTTAATTCTAATTGTAAAATCTATAAAAGTTTCATATACAAAACTCAAAGCATGTCTATGTTTGAGCTTCTCTTGAATTTGCCACAGGGAAGCTGCCAAATGCTCTCTCTCTCTCTCTCTCTCTCTCTCTCTGGCTTCTGAATATCAGGAAACTGATTTTCCAGCTATTTCTAAACATGAGATAGGAGGAGTTGTTTCCCCCTCTGCTGAATCATTTACTCTTTATAGTCTGAGTGAGATGAATGTGGTTTGTGATTGCATGGCTATTGAAATTGTGGCCAAAAATGCTTAACAAAAGCAGTGGGAAAACATTAAACAGCAGAAAAGATTTCATTTGCAGCAAGGACAAGAGAAAAATGCTGAGGCTGTAAAATAAGGACAAGTGGAAGAGAAGTGAGTAGGGAGGTCAGAAATCTGTCAGGGCCCCTGGTATTGCTTTGAGGTGAGACCTGAACATCTAAGATAGAGGATTAGTCTGGGATTGACCTGTTGTGTATTATCTGTTCGCAGTCTCCACATGGGAAAGAACGATCTGCTGACTTTCTACGACGGAGATGACCTGACTGCAAAGATATTGGGCCAGTACAGCGGTTCCCGTCCTCGCTTCAAACTCTACACCTCCATGGCTGATGTGACCATCCAGTTCCAGTCGGACCCTGCTACCAACATCTACGGCTACAACAACGGCTTTGTGGTGCACTTTTTTGGTAATTACCTGTTTAACCCTTTCTATGGCACTTTCTCAGCTTCAGTACAGTACACATTCAAAAGTTTGGTAATAGTAAGAATTTTTTTTAAAAGAAATGACTACTTTTATTCAGCAAGCACACAAGGACAAGGACAGCAAGTTTAAAAAAATATATTGTTAAAAAAGTTTTCTATTTCAAATAAATGCTGTTCTTTTTAACTTTCTATTCATCAAAGAATAAATCAAAAATTCAAAAAAATTGTTTTCAACATTTCATTGTGACACTGAAGACTGCTGAAGAATCAGCTTTGTCATCACATGAATAAATGACATTTAAAAATGGAAAATGGTTATTATAAATGTTAATTATATTTCACAATATTACTGTGATACTGTATTTTTATTTGTACAAAAATCAGCTTCTTTCAGAAACGTTGAAAATGGTTACAAACCCCAAACTTTTGACTGTGTATGTCTGTCTCATTAATCTCAAATGTAGTCGGATGAAGCTCATTAATTATCTGCTTATGAGATTTATTTGAGTTGCCGCAGGGATTGCCAATCTCAGTATGATGAAATGGTGGTGAGGAGACGAAAGGGGGAGAGAGAGGTTATAGAGCGAGAGCCACAGCTGGTTTAGTCCTCACCTTTCCTGGGGATAAAGTGAAGGTCATTTTAACAGCTTCTCTTGTTGGCCGACTACTGCGCGATATCAGATAAAATATAATAAATTCTATTCTGAGGGTGGAGGAATGCAGATGATTTGATGAGCAGATGATTGGAATGAAATGGACTGTTTTTCCATTTCCTTCATGCAGCACAGAGGGAAGATTTCTCCGGCAGATCCTGCAGGTGCAGGGGATTTGGCCTTGCAGAGGCGCTAACAATTATAGTGCATGTTTGTACTCATTAGCCGCATTTGCTGGGTGGCGTGCCCTCGCCATCTTTGCCACTCTAAGAATGGACATCAGCAAAACGCCTGCCAGCTGTCTTGTGCTGCTCTATTCATATTTTTAATCACAGTCAAGCTGATTCCTAGCATTTGATTTATCAGTCATTAGGCACAACACCTGTGGTTTGTTCAGGGACATGGTGAGAAACAAAGAAATTGTTTGCAAGCATTATTGAACATTCTGTTTCTCCCTCTCTCCCTCTTGCTCTGATGAAATGAATTGACTCACTTCATAGGAAAGAATTTAATGAGAATTCATCTTTATAAGAAAAGGCAGTTTGATTAGAAATATTTGAGATCACATGATAATCTTTGTTTTTTGATTGCAAACTTTTGCATGTTATGGCTGTTTACACAAGATGGATTTTGTTCAGTCAGATCACAAGTAGAGGAAGCAGGCAATACCCCTTTACACCTGGTGTTTTAATCTGTCTCTTTTGTCCACTTTCAAACACTTCATTCCTGATTTCATAGAGGAAAGGGTCTATGGGCAGGTACATTTTTCAAGATTTTTTTTCAGATCTTTCGATCTAATGGACAAAAGCTCATGCAATATTTATATGAACACGTCTGGAGACGACGGAAAAAGCAGCAAAGCAAAAGCAGCTTTCATTTCTGCTCTGATAGCTGTAAGACCACGGCGAATTCTGTAAGAAATCAGGAATGGTGAGAGAAAGTTGTTTTTAGTTATTTTTTTAACTTAAAACCAAATTTGGGTCTGGCTAGTGCAAATGTTTATGCATTAAGTCAGTAGGTGGAGAGGAGGTGGTCTTTTGTGGCTATTAGACCACATGAGCATTTAAATTGCGAAAGCAATCCAGTCAAATGTGTTTTCGACTACCTCTGGAAGTGATTAGAAGTGGACAAGCTGAAAACATTTTAGCCCCCATTTACACCTGTATTTTGCGTCATCCACTTGTGATCTGATCATGAGCGTTGGAACCATTGTATGTGGGTGGGACAAGACCCACCCACTTTTAAAGACCAATGATATTGGACCCTCAAATATTTCTTATAAGATTCTCCTAAACAAATAATCTGTTATGCAAAAAATTACTTTATAGCTCAATACTCTCATTGTATTCAAGCAATTGTCTTACATGATTTTAGAGGGGTGATGAATTGAGACATCAACTTTCCCTTGAGCTTTTGATATATAAAAGGTCATGGTAATATAAGAATATCCTGTAAGTTTCAGAGCTGAAAACTTCCTTTTTAGTCAAAGAAAAGTTTTTATAGACACCAGGCCCAGAAAATGATTGTGGGCTTCATCCTTAAGTCATCGCGCGACAAAACACTGCCTCTACAAGAACGTGTAATTCAGTAGCCCCATCAAACAACTCAGAACAAAATGGAGCTCTTCGGATCACTAGCCAGCAGCAATAACAATGTAAAAGAAGATTGCAAGATATTGTGGAAGAACACAGTCGCTGCATGAGCTTCCTTTGGATCCTAATATTAGGAATGTGTGATACTTCATTTATTTTTAAAGAAGTTCCAGCTCACGTAGGGAAGACATTATGCGTGTTCACATCATTTCACTGTGGAAACGTTTGTAAACAAGCCTCAAGTGCTGGATTTGCAGACACAATGTTGTGCCTTCCATATTGAATCCGACAGCAATGGTGCAACAAACTTATGTGACTAAAACTTTTTTTATATATATGTAATATATTTTTTATATGTACTAATAGTAGTCCGGGGGCTGTGTGTTTGGGCTGTGTACCAAGATGTACGCCCGTCAGCAGAAATTATTTCTTGATCTGGTTGCGCACGTGTGTGTATGTGTGCGTGCATGCGCGTTTCACGCTTATATCGACCGATCCTGCGGGCCATGTAATACAGAAAAAATATATTAAAATCAATCGGGGGTGGATGAGAAATAAATCATTGTGTTTGTTTGATAAAGACATTTACGAGCCCTGAGAGAATCATGGTCGAGAGAATCTTTGCAGTTGCCGCTTTCAAAATAATCTCTCCCTCATGTGAACTAACAGGGGCATAGATATTACAGCGGAGCCGAAGCTCATAAAATATGCAAATCTTCTCCAATCCTAGCCGTGGGCGTTTACTTCCAAGTCTCCATTGCGGCACGCCCATCAAAACCCAGCGTTCAGAAGACAACCTCAAAACTAGTGTAGAAAATTGCCTATTACTTATTAGTTATGATGTGTTTGAAGGTAAAAACACGAACGTCATTAGTTGACCTCAGACAACAGTATACATTTTTTTTTTTTTTTAAGCCAGTTCATGACACCTTTAAGAGAAATATCTTGATGCATCGAACACATTTTTTTGTTTCACAGAGGTTCCCCGTAACGACACCTGTCCAGAGCTTCCGGAGATTTCTAACGGCTGGAAGACCACATCTCACCCTGACCTGGTGCACGGCACGGTGGTGACCTATCAGTGTTACCCGGGCTTCGAGGTGGTGGGCACTGAAATGCTCATGTGTCAGTGGGACCTGACTTGGAGCGGAGATCTGCCTAGCTGTGAAAGAGGTGAAAACACACACACACACACATGAAGATAACCACTCTCTCTAAAATCCATTTTCACCCCCTTCCAAACCAACACGCACTGCCTATTGATCAAGAGCAATGCTGTGCTCCGAAGCTAGATGAGCTTTTGAATTCCATTTGAGGGGGGAATTTCACAAGTGCCTGTTCGCCTCTGCAACTCAGTCCCATTCAAGGACAGGTGAGGAGTGAAGGAGGGCTTCGTGGGTAATCACTCACTTTTCTTTCAAGGGCGACTTTACGGATGAAGCAGGACAGGTGCCATTTCACTTTGTAGTCTTGGTGCATCGTAGTCTTGAGGCTTCCTCTCTGTGCTCACGCAATACAATACTTTTGTGAAGATGATTTTTGTAATTTTGCAAGAATTGTTATTTCACACTTCACCCCCTTGTGAGCCTGTATCGAGTGTTTCATCAACAAATTTCAAAGCAGGCTAGCTCCGCAGCTTACTGTTGAAGCCAAAGTGGCGCCAGTGCTTGAAATTAAATCTTTTCGCCTGGCTATTGTGTAGCGCGGACTGTGTGTGAGTGTGTAATACCGCAGGCTCCCAGGACATCCGCAGACATTCGTCGCTCGAAGAACTGCAGACAGGACACACGTGTGACCCTGGGGTCCAGTTCCCGCCGCCGTCCCTCACAAAAACAGCAGGCCAAAAGCAGCGGGGCCCGTTATCAGGTTCAAAGCTTCTCACCCGCCACGCAAACATCATTAATTTTACTCACCTTTCCCGTCCCCTCTTCCTGCCCCTCTACTACTGGGGAGAGAATTGGGTTTGCAGCTGGGCAGGCTGGAGCGAAGTAATCTTTTTATTATACTGCACTGTGTCCATACACTGCCCTGAGATCAAAGTCACATGCACTTCTTGCCTCATACTGTCTGGATGAGATGAGCGGTGGCCCCTGGCACTCTGATGTTGTGAAGCCACATGTATGACGTGCAGTGTGAAGAACAAAGAAATCAGAAAACACACTGGTAAAATGCACCTTGAATTCATCGTATATTGCTTAGGATAAAAGTATCTGATAAATGCACAAATACATTGTTTTTAAAAATCAGCTTTTAAGTAAAAGATGTGGAAACTGCAAGAATCACAAAATAAAAAGGTAAATCATTTATTCTGATCCAAACCCATTGTTTGCTCAACTAATATTTGTATTTAAGGCATTGGTGCCACCCTCAGGTGAAAGTTAGAAATACAATACAAATCAACTAATTAGTTGATTGTTAGGGGGACCAAACGTCCTGTTTTCAAGTCCCATCTTAGCCCTAACAATTTTCTATACATACAGAGGGGGCATACTTTAAATATATTGAAATGAATAAGGAATCTTTGAGTAAACTTTGAGTATCATTTGAGTATCTCATTGCCGGGCAGAGTGTCCTGGTTTAGTAACCCTAAGAAACGTTACAGGGTTCTCATACTTTTACATATTGTATAAAATTGTATATTGCATGTTTATAGTGCCATGTTAATGTAATTACATGTTTTATTGTGATGCCTACATTGCAAAGCCATTAAAATAATTATTTTTTTGACAAAAGTTTAGGGTCAGTAGGATTTTTATTCAATTTGAAGTTATTGTTTTTATTCAGGTGCAATAAATCAATCAAAAGTAACAGGAAATAATTTTCAGGAAACAAGACAAAATCTAGTAAATACTGTTCTTCTGAAATTTGTAAGAATCCTGTAAAATCAGCTTTGCCATCACAAGAATAAAGATGTGTGAAGAATTACATGTGTGTATGTGTGTGTGTGTGTATATATATATATATATATATATATATATATATATATATATATATATATATATATATATATATATATATAGTTTTTATTTAATTTTTTTACTGTAAATAAATGCAGCCTCTGTGAGCATAAGAGACGTTGTTTTTAAAAAAAAAAACAACTATATCAAATGCACAGTAGAGACCTGCTCAATTTCATTATTGTTTGAACTCTATTTCTTTGCCAGTCCTGTCATGCCCAGACCCAGGCACAGTGGAGCACAGTCGCAGAGTGATGTCAGGCCCGCGTCTCATCGTGGGCTCTACTGTCCAGTACATCTGTAACAAAGGCTACTCGCTGTCAGGAAACAGCCTCCTCTCCTGCTACCACCGTGACTCCACCGGCCCCAAATGGAGCGAGAAACTGCCCAAATGCAATCGTGAGTACCTGATTTTATTCACAAATAAACTCATATATGCACACCTAAAGATCCGCACACATAGTGGTGGTTAACTGTATAATAATTATAATTTAATCAACTTGCAATGAGGTCTTTACAGTATAGTGTACAGTATAAACTTAAAAACCACTGAAGAGACTTTCTTTATTTACAAAAGTAGTAGTGTAAAACGAACTAATGGATATTTGTGAATGTGTTTGTTGGTATATTTGTGTTATATAGCTGATTCGTATGAGCCGTGTAGGAACCCCGGCACTCCCGCCTATACCATTCAGAGCTCCGGGAAGCATGCGTATCAGGCTGGAGAAACCCTGCGCTTCTCCTGCATGAGTGGGTATGAGCTCCAGGGTGAGCCTGTTCTCCGCTGTGTCCCTGGGCACCCTTCCAAATGGAGCCATCCTCCCCCGCTATGCAAAGGTAGTCTGTGTGTTTTGCAATGTTCCTAATGTGTGATCTGCATACTTTATGTGCAAGGACTCTTTTCTGTCTGCAGTGGATGTTTATTTATTGATATGATGTTTCTCTTCAGGGAAGGGAGTGTTTGTTTTGAATAATTGGTATGACAAGCAACATTTTCTCATTTGTTAAAAGCTCTCGCTTTTCTCCCAGCGGTAACACAAGAGTACATTGATGAACGAAGGTTGGATGGTAAGAACTTTTGAATCTTAGAAATGCACATATATTTGTAATCACAGGTATCCATCTCAACTTACTTGATGTATTTGCTGTACTTTGTCCCCTTCTAGTGGCCAGTGCAGATTTCAGTATGGAGGGAGCCAGTGTGGCTGTTTCCATTTTCATCCCAGTGGCCGTAATCATAATTATCATCTTGTCAATATATTTCTACTTTTCAAGGTAAGTGGCCCCCCCAAAAAAATTCTACTCGTTTATACATTACCATCCAAAAGATTTGGGGTTTGGTACTATTCAATCAATCAAAAGTGACAGTTAATATGTTCATAATATTTTTCTTTTGAAAGTTCATCAAATAATCCTAAGAAAACATGTCTTCTTATTTTCAAAGTTGTCAACATAGATAATAATAATAATAAAAATCATGAGCACCAAAACGGCATATTAGAATGATTTCTGAAGGATCGTGTGACACTGGAGAATGGAGTAATGGTTTGCCATCACAGGAAGAAATTACATTTGAGAATATATTCAAATAAAAAAATAGAAAATATCTCACATTTTACTGTATTTTCAATTAAATAAATGTAGTCTTGGAGAGCATTCTTCTTTAAAAAAAACTAACAAAAAAAACTTTGAACATAGTCATGTATGTGTGCATTAGATAATAAATATCAAACCAAATGAGACTTATTTAAATAAAATATAGCACAGTTTACAAACCAAACTTTTTTAAATAATAAAAGTATTTGGATTCCCACGTGAACTTGAGGGTAGAACTGACTTCTTAGTCCATGCTTTAAAAACATCCTTAGAACACACTGGTAAAAGTAATTAGTTAAATGACGTTAGTTTTGAGAAGAGGTCAAACACATTTTGTGTACACATGGCATGTGGTAGAGCTGCACATTTCCTGATTAATTGAGAATCTTATTTTTATTATTATGATTACCATTATTATTATCATGGGCGTCGGAACCATTGTATGTGTATATTTTTTAAGACCAATGATATAGGACCCACTTACTTTTATCGTCTCTAATTCATCAGCACATGTCTATTTACCTACCCCTAACAGATAAACACTTATAATATATAATGAAACAGGTTAGTCGCTTTATTTGACATTTTATAATATTTTCTTACTTTGTATTGAAAATAAATGCCTTTCTGATCTGTTATGTGATGGGAAAAGGGCAGAAGTTGGATTCGAACTTCGGGTCGATTTGCGTCAGAACTTGAAGTTAGCCTTCACTATTGCTGCTGTAAACAATTCTGTATTTTCCATCCTTTTGTCTGGCCCAACCAGACGTTTAGTAAACAAGATGATGTATTTGTACTTAATGTAAATGGCATCTACACCAGTAAATAATTCTGGGAGAGGACACACCCACTTTATTTGTTTTGTTTTTTGCTTCCGCGGCACCCATGATTGTTATTGAATGTTTGAATGAATGATTAAATTACTCAATCAAATAGACTTTGTTTTATTGCTGGATGAATCTTGTCTGGCTTTCACCAGACCAAGCTAAATTTAGAGCTGAACATTGGTCTGGGGAGTCCACTCTGTATTTTCTACTGCACAAGAGGCGTGATAAACAAGCATTACTCGAATAGCTCTGTTTGCAATTGGATAGTCCTTCAACCAATCAGACCACAAGAGGTGTGGTCAAAAGGCAATGACCCATTGTTTCTCTCTAGCCCCTTTCACACTGCACGTCGGACCCGCAATATTCCCCGAACATTGCCGGGTCGCCTTCTGTGTGAAAGCAACCACGTCCCGGGATTGATTACCGAATTCGACCCGGGTCGGGGACCTGGTAATATTGCGGTATTCGACCTGGGACGAGCGCTGTGTGAACAAAAGCCGAAACTAATGCCACAACGTGTACGTAGTTATCGTGCGACTCCTAGAGCTTGTTTTTTCAATAATACAACCCTGCAGTGCCAGAAGAGCTAGTCGGTGTTTTAAACGCAGAGAGTGTTCGTATACATAAGAAACTAAAATTAAACAAGCAGAAATGTGCGCAAACTGGTAAAAAAAGTTGAGACCACGGAGCTCCTGACTATCCGCGCTGAAACTGAGATCGCTCGCCATTATACGTCACATCAGGATGTCACGTGTCAACTCGACCCCGGACCGTTACGGGTTGTGTGTGAAAAGTGCACATATTACGGTATTTCGTTGGCAGTGTGAATGGACCAAATCTAGCAACCCGGGAACAAATGCCGGGTCGCATTATCCGTGTATTTGCCGGAATCGCAGTGTGAAAGGGGCTTCTCTGTCATCGTGTTAAACTTGCCAAGAGCTATAAGCCAGTCTGTGATTGGTTCCCGCAAAAGTGTAATGGAAGCAGTAGAATTTAATTTACAGGTTTTCAGGGTGAATCAGCATTTTTGAAGAATCTCTTGAATGAATGATTACATGTCACACAAAAAAAACAATCTTTGTTGGAAGTCATTACTTTGAAATGTGATTTACTCTATTTTGGTCACTACTGTAGACATTAGTGTTTATATCTGAACTGTTAACCTTTATCTCAGTACTTCTGTCATTATTTGAATTATTGTAACAGAAATAATGATACTGTGTCGTTGTGTTTGTGAAGCTGTTTCATACATGACAACTGCTCTCTCTGGCTCAGCGACATGTTTGTAACAATGATAGTTTAGTTCAAATCACTCTCCTCTTGTTCAGACCAGTGCAAGGCATATAAATTGTTGGTGTCTGTTTGTTTCAGGGTGCAGGGGAAGTCTCTACGGCTGTCATTGTCCACATCACCACAATATGATCACATCAGAGGAGAGTCAGCTTTTGAAAACCCCATTTACGAGACTGCAGTAAGTGAAGCATGTGCTCGCCAAAAGGCCACATTCATCGGCAACCTCCTCACCACTTGTTATAGTAGTGCATTACCACCCATCGCATCCATTTGTAGTGATATTTCATGGCAGGACTGTGAGGTACTCATGTGTTCAGTCTTACAGGTGCACATCTGCACTTTGAACACCATCTGCGTTGCCATATTGTGGGTTCATTTCTGTTATCTAATTAGCTGTAAAGTGCCATTCTGGAGTTGAAATGAAGTGGCGCACAAAGCCACGCCCTCATCATCTCATCATTAGCGATCACACAGATTTACAGAATTATCAGTTGGGCAGCCACAAAAACACCAAAGAGGAAGTGAAAAGACACTTGTAACCTCATTATTGCAGAGTCTATTGGCATATCACAGCCACCTCTGCGTCACCTGCTCTCATTGTTCAATATTTACATTCAGCTCAAAGAGGTAATTCCCCTACATTTACTCCCTTTTATGTTGCACCAACCCTTCTTTCTTCTGTGGAGCACAAAAGGGAGAAATAGAACACAGTGCCCCAAGTGAATGGGGACAGATGCTTGTTGTGCTCCAAAAGTAATTGTAAAAGTATATATATGGTCAAATGGCATCATAAAACTAGTCCATATGACTCTAATACATGTCTTGTGCAAATATTTAATAGATTTAAGTGACAAACAAACCTAAATTAATTTTGTTTTATTTGTCTTATTTGTGTTCTAAAGTTTGGTTTTAGTAAGATTTTTTAAAGAAATTACAACTTCTATTCAACACAGTAAAGTGACAGTAGAGTAGCCTGACAAGCCAGACCCACATCAAGATGTTTGGTCTGGAAACTCACCATTGACAGGGCTCAATCAGAGGGGCGGGATAAACGGTTGTCTTTCAAACTCCCTCTGCACGCAATTGGATATTGCTACAACCAACCAGAGCAACGAAGGTGAAGCCGAGCTCGTTGACAGATTAAACTTTCGCCGTATCCGGTCGGCAAAACTCTAAACACATCTTCCCTTTTTAAGAATGACTTCAGTGCCGTTCTATACTCAGAGAAAAGCTTAACTCCAAGTCTTCCAGAGTCGCGGTCAAAGCTGATTCGAAAGACCGCAGGTCGCCAGTTTTTGTGTTTACTAGAAGCACGCAAGCGCAACTCGGCCCTCGTCATTAGGACCCCACCCACCGACTCTAGACACAATGTGTTTGCCCTGACCAGAGTTTGGCATTTACAGCTCAGAAGTGAATTGAGAGTTGCTAGACGACACTCGCGGCAAATTAGATTTCCTGCCGCTAGGGTGCATCTAGATTTCTAGGCTAACAGTAGAGTGCCATTTGTTACAAAATATTTTTTCATTGCAAACAAATGCTATTTTTTTGTGTGTGTTTTTTACTTAAGACTTATAGTTTAGCAAATACATTTATATTTTTATGAAAAATCCTGAAAAAGTTATGTTTCACGGTTTCCACAAAAATAAAAAGCAGCACAACTGTTTTCAGCACTGATAATGATAAGAGGTGTTTTTGAGCAGCAAATCAGCCTTGGTGAACAAGAGACTTTGTTTAAAAAAATATTTTTAAAATCTTACTGACCCTAAGATTTTTAAAAGATAGTTTATGTATTTTTGTTTTATTTATGCTCAATTCTGAAGTATACTTTGGCATCAAATTACTGGAAAAATCCAGTAATTTCAGGAAAGGTGCCTTTTCAAGCACAGCAGCTTTGTTTTATGGCTCTGACATTTTTACATGTACCTTGGTAAGCATAAGAGACATTTTAAAAACATTAAAAAATATATTTGACCCTCATATACTAACATAGTGCTTGTATGTGAAGAAATGTTGCACCAGGTTTCATAATAACGATGCCAGATCTGATTTTGCATGTTGCATCACATTTAATGTGACAATCAACAACCAGTGAAATTTGGCAGTTTGAATATGCAGAAGTTCAAATGAGTATGGGAAAGAGCTTCATACAGGTTTAGAATTACATGAAAGTGAGTAAATTATGAAAATATATTTATGAGTTGATCGCTTTCATTCAGAGAAAAATAAATCTGACGCATTTTCACTTACATTTGCACTTTCTCTTCTCTTTCTCTCTATCTGCATCCCTGAAGAACAATGAGGTGAGATTTTGACTGTCAATAGTTATACACTGATATATGGACTTTTTCCCCCAGGCTGCTGCGTGTAGCATGTGTTACAGATAGCAAGTTATTCTCACCTCTTATGTGCTGTGCTAGTGTCCCTCCAGATCTCTCTCTCTCTGTATGCTGAAGCACTCATAACACAGTCCCAGCTGCACTCACTGCCTGCATATACTAAACCACTCAATAACAGTTTCTGGCCCCCAGGGCCAAGTCTGCGTTTGACTGTATGTAAGTGTTTGTGGCTGGACAGAGGAGTGTCTGTCCATGCATGTAGGCTGGTTCCCTACCGCACTAATGCCCTGAAGTCGTGTTCTCGCATTATGCGTGTCAGGAAGTAAAGATGATGCAAACAGGGGATCACAAGCACCTCTCTCTGGTGTAAAGAGACAAGTCTGGGTTTACAAAAGACAGAGACCATCAATATTGTGTTTTGGATATTAAATCTCAGCATTTTATTTCATATGCTTTATTGACTTTGCATGGTCTTTTCCCATAAAGCTTTTTAATACTCATTTAATAATCTACTGTGTTGTGTTCGTTTGTTGGATTACATCACAATGTCACTTCCTAAATCCCACATTGCCCAATAGTTTTTCCATCATGTTTCCATTGCTGACTATTATTTTTACGTTTTTTTTCATGCTTAAGTTGCATGGTATTTTTGATTTGTACAGAGACCTATGATTCAAAGCAGCCACCAGAGGTACTCTCTAGGATTCTGTTGTAAAGAAAGAGCCTGTAAGGAGAGTTGATCAGTGGAATAGCATCACATGGACGAGGCAGAGAAGGTTTGAACCACTGGTGTAGGGCGTCTCCATCTTTAGCATCTCTTTCATGTTGTGTTTAAAGCCAGCATTGGTTTTCATTTTCCCACCCCTCACAAAATGAAATGATATCAAACATATATATATATCTATGAATGTTTATATTATATTTGATATGTGTTTTTGTTTGGTCCACAGGACACAAGAGAATACGAAGTCTCCATTTAAATAAAACAGCTTGTTTTAGCATGGAGGACCGCAAGCCTTTCTCTGCCTTGTGGAAGATCTTCTCAGCTCCTCTCACATCTTGTGTAGCCAACTCTGCTCTTATTCTCACCTACCTTCTCATCTTTTCTCATCTGCTGTAAATATCACCTTGCTTCTGAGGACTTCCACAAGCGAAGAGTGTGGACAACATGATATTATTTTTGTAGAGCTTCAATAGCATTGTCCTAGCAGAATTGCTTGTACAGTTTTTACCCGTAATTGAGCCAAATTAATTAAGGAATTTAAAAAAAAAAGAGAAAAAAAAGAATGACTGACACTGGGGGAAACCATGTTATTTAGGTGACTGTCTCTCTAAACAGATTTATTTATTTATTTATTTATTTTTAATTGTCACACTTTTGCACTCACAACAACACCCCCGTACAAAAAAAAGTTAAATTGTATGTAATATATTATGTATACTATTAAGTCACATTTTGAGATAAATAAAAAAAATCACAAGTACAAGAAATAGTTGGGGTTGTGAAATATAAACAAAATGATAGAAATTGACATTGAAATTTAAAGTAATTGCACAATATGCAGTTGCAATTGTGTAAAAAGATACAATGACCATTTCATTTTCTGGCAGAGATGAGCTTCCATAGCAATGACATCAATAGTTTGGGCTAGGTATGATTTTTTTAATGTTTTTGAAAGAAATGTCTTATGCTCACCAAGGCAAGATTTACTTTTTAAAATATACAATAAAACTGTAATACTGTGAAATATTATTAAAAAATATTATTATAGTGTTTATTTGAATGTTTTTTTAAAACAGTGACATTTATTCATGTGATCATTTGAGCATCAGTACTTCAGTCTTAAGTGTCACATGATCCTTCAGAAATATTCTAATATACAGATTTGCTGCTCAAGAAACTATTATTATTATCAATGTTGAAAAGAAGTTGCTCCATATTCTTTGGAGACTGTGAATTTTCAGGATTTTTTGATGAATAGAAAGAAGAATGTAAAAGTCTTTACTGCATTTTTCTTTCATTTAATACATCCTTGCTGAACAAAAGTATACATTTCTTTTAAAAAATCAGACTGACTTAAAACTTTTGAATGCTAGTGTATCTGCATATCTTATCCAGATAAATTTGCCATAAATGTAATAGTAATCATAGCATTTCAAACACGAATTCCATCCGGGGGGAAGGGGGAAGGACACACTTTAAAACAGTTGTGTAAAACACTGCAATTACTGAACAAATAAACCTATGCATGATTTACAGGTAATTATTTTATCTTCATTTTCCACTATGAAAATGAGATATTTTAAAGTGATTATAAACCTTAAAATAACATCTGCCAGTTTTATGAAGTGTAGTGTTTTGCATGGAAACTGGTACATCTGTATCCAGTGATGTGAAGTGGGTTTCCTATTTCAGTGGGTTGGTCTTAATAATTTACATTAACCTTAATTATGACTCGCCTGTGTGTACAGTGTCAAACTAAAGCCTGCTGGGAAAGTGCTCTCCATCTGCGCTAAATTCCAGCTTTGGTTGAGTAAGCCAAAAGTCAAAATCTATGTACATAGATGTTCTTGTAAATCATCCCTCCTTCACTGATCAATTGGCTCTGATTTTTTGATTTCCGTTTATTTTTGTATGTTTTTATACATATGGAACAAAATAACAATAGACTGTACTCTTTCAGCAGGCACTCTTAATATATAAATATCTAAGAATGTACATAAAATTTGTATTAGATATGGCTTAAATGTATGTATATATGAGGGTTATCTATTATAGAATAGATCTTTGTTCATCATTTCACACTGTCTGTTAATATCAATGATATGGAGCATCTAAAAGAGTTATGTACTTGGTCTCCATTTGAATGTTGTCCGTATTGATTGAAATATTGTAATTTCAATGTAATTAGCAAAAGCTGCCAAAAACATCACAATTGGTCACATGACAGACTTGCATTGTGAGTGTGCGTTTCAGTGTTTCACTGTCTCCAATTGATCAACAGTGTTTTGGGAACAGAAGTAGGCCTAACAACATTTAATGGAATTCAAGGAACTCGAGTGCATTTTTCAATCTTAAAATATGACATGCATTACATTCATATTTATTCAATTATCCATGAGTGAGCAGTTCATTAATATGAGAAGTGCGGTAATTTACAAGATAATCTGAAAAAGAGTGAAATGAAAAAATTGAGTTTTTTATGTTTTGTTGTGCATTGCATTGCAGGAATTCAGTCAAGCATTCATGGAAGAAATAATATCCTTATTGATTGCTGCCAGAAACTTGGCAGTTTGGGATTATCATGATTCAAAATATATATTTATTTTACTGCACTGTACTGTAATTATTTACCACAACATTGTCAGAGCATATCTTCAATTAAAAATGGTATTCCATTGGACTGGGCTGTTTTATTTGTTTGAGCGAACAATTGTTTACCCGTTTTGGGGAAATATCCTTATGTAGCCTATGATATTTTCGACCGCTCTCAAGAGAAAACATGACCTGCAGGCTTGGAGAGTTGTTCTGTTATTCCGCCTGACTAACGCTAGGGGGAAGCCCTTCCTCTCTCCGTCTCAGTACGCATGCGCAGACTTCATTCCAACCCCGCTTGAGTCGAGTCCGAGGAGGGCAGCGCCAGCCAGTTAGCATAGCTACTAGCAATGGCTTTTCATAACAACACCTCTGCTATTCACTGCTGTCACCTGAACACCATCTGCGAGTGTTTCTGCACATAAGGACCTAACCGCCGACAATCAATCCAGCAGACTTGCTTTGCGAAAGAGAGCGCTATTTTAGTCAGTATGCGATGGGGAAAGACAGCTGTGGATTTCTACACGCATCTTTGCAGGCGACTGCTGCTGAAGCAGAGGATGCTGCTAGGCTAGCGAGCTAGGCCTTTACATCCCACATGAACCCCTCAACACGGCACCAGACAGCAACTTGCATTCAAAATAGGAACAATATTTGCACTTAAATGAGAGTTTGAGCGATTCGTCAGCTCTCGTTTAGCACCAGACCTCCGGCGACCTGTGTGCTTTTGTTTGTTGATAGCGGCTAGCTAGCCGAACACCGAGCAGCCAGTCCGCTATCTTGTTAGATTATCGACAAGTGACCAGTTTAATTTCTCCAGGACGGCTTAAGGACAGCAGATAATCCCCACTGGATTTGGAGAAAGCGATAACTGCTATCGGGTTGTGTGTTCATGCTACATTTCGGCAGTGTGAATGTGGGACAAAATGGAGACCCCGAAGATTCTGTACGATTTGGACACGTCTGGGGGCCTAATGGAGGTAAGCCTGTCTGCCCTTCAGCTGTGCCACAAATCACTGCCTTATGCGAGTTGTACCACAGGAAGGCATATAAGGACTGAATGAATCAGAATGACAGTAAATTGCAGAATGGACGTGGTGAGTTTATGCTGAGCTGGGCCTGTTTTCAGAAACGTGAACAAAACTTGCCATACAGCAGCCGAACAGTTTTCATTGGTGAGCTCACGTGACCAGATCTGATTTTTACATGGAAAAAAAGTTTAATGACCTACTCGTAGTTGAAAGCATTGGTCCTAGAGCCCCCCAGAACTGCACACTCTTGGGGTTTTTCTAAACTAACACCTGATTTTACTACAAAATCCTTAATAGATGTATCGGATTATATCCAAAACCTGCACTGGTAAAGTTGGAAACACCCGTTAAATGTGTGAATAGACTCTCTCCACTGACGTCTGTCACTTAAACATTGAGAGCTTTGTGTAACACTACATGCGTGCTTCAAATATATTTGCCAATCTATTCCAGCAAATTCAACAGCTGCTCGCGCCTCCACGCTCCGAGGATGGAGAGAAGAGACGCAAACCAGAAAGGGAGACCAGAAGAGGAGGCCGAGCCACAAATCACGACACCTGTGATAGCTGCCGTGAGGGAGGAGATCTGCTCTGCTGCGATCACTGTCCGGCTGCATTTCACCTGCAGTGCTGGTATGTTTGCAATGCGTTTTCATAGTTTCAGAGATAAACAATAAGAAGGGGTGGGCCAGTTGACTATTGTTTGGCCTTTTGAAGCTATTTATGTGCAAGTCTGTTTATGCTGCTGATTTTTAAAACATCACAAAACTATTTTGACTTTTATGGTAGTATTGGAAGCACTAGTTCGAGTGGTTAAGTAGTGGTTTGCACACAGTATTTATGAATGTATAGCTGTCAACATAAAAATAAATGAAAAATGACACAACTGTTCTAAAGTGTGAGGATTGTTATAAACGTTTTTGAAGTCTTTCGTGCTTTTGAATGAAAATCATCAATATTGTAAAATATTACAATTTAAAATGTCTTTCTACTTCAATATATTTCAATAAGTAATATATTCCTGTAATTAAAAGCTGAATCCTACTCCAGTCTTCAGTGTCACGTGATCCTTCAGAAATCATTCTAATATAAGATTTGGTGCTTAAGAAACATTTCTTATTAATAATGGTGAAAACAGTGCTTAATATTTTTGTAGAAAAAAATTAATAAAAAGGTAAATCTTTCCTTAAAGGATTAGTTCACCCAAAAATGAAAATTGTCGTCATTTACTCTCCCTCAAGTTGTTCCAAACCTGCATGAATTTCTTTCTTCTGCTAAACACAAAGGAAGATATTTGGAAGAATGTTTGTATATAAGCAGATTTTGACATTGACTACCATAGTATTTTTTCCCTACTACGGTAGTCAATGGGGCTCAAAATCTGCTTATATACGCAGATATTTCTTGAAACACGGGGAAAAACGATCGGATTGTGAAAGCTCTGGCTTTGTGTGGACAGGGCCTTAATGTGTACTTGCTGAATAAAACAATCACTCTAGTTTATATTTGTGGTAATGGTTGAACCTTTACATTTTTTACATTAAGTTCTTTAAAAAGGATTGCAGTAGTATCAGAAAGTCAGTTTTGCAGTTCATCATATGTTCGACATGCAAAAGCTTATCACTGTAGCATAATCACTGTAGATTGCGTGACTGCTAATTTTGCATATTGTTTTATGCACATCACCATTTCCTCTTCCAAAAAGGGCCTAGAAAAGACCGTTTAGAAGTCTTTAGTTCAAGGATTGAGCTTGAGTTAAAGTATTAATGCACTGAGAATGAAAAAATAATTGTTTATTTTTCTGTTTAGTTTCCCTTATCTACATCTCGTGTGGAAGACTACATTTCTCTCATTCTGAAACCACAGCTGTGTCTTAAAGGGATAGTTCATCCAAAAATCCAAATTCTGTTATTTACTCACCCCCAAGTTGTTCCAAACCTGTATTTCTTTCTTGTAGTTCTCTGCTGAACATGAAGATATTTGGAAGAATGTTTGTAAGCAAGCAGATCTAGCCATTGATAACCATAGTATTTTTTCCCCCCACTATGGTAGTCAATACAAAGAAATACAGGTTTGGAGGGTGATTAACTTAATCAAAAGGGTAACTTGAGTAAATGATGACAGAATTTTCATTTTTGGGTGAACTATCCCTTTAATTTCTTTTAATGGGGGTTTTGTTTGATGGGAGTCACAACTGCCACATTTCATTTGATAGCCGTTTAATAATTGTTTTCTGCCATGTCCTAATACGCAAACTCTTAGTTTTGACTGCTCTGTGCTTATCACTGAGGGGAAGTAAATGTATTATTCAAAAACTGTCCTAATTTGTTTTTATTCTTCACACTCAATCAATCCAGCCTTTCTCGGCTGATATAATAGTAATATAGAGTTAGTCTACAATGATTGTATGACAAAAAAAAGATTTGTATTTACATATTTGCTCCATCAAATATTCCAATGAGTCCTTGTGGTTCAGCCTCTTTGAACTTGTAGATTTGTGAAACCAATACAGTTTCAGTGTGATTGCAGCATTATGGTTTTCTTTGCATCTAGCACATTGAATAAAACCTGTGAACTGTCACTGTATTTTTCATGTTAAATGTGTAAAAAGCAGTTTTGTGTTTCTGAACATGTCAAGATTTGTGAAAAGAAATTTTATTCTCTACAGTAATCCGCCTTTGAGCAGAGAGATGCTGCCCCCTGGTGACTGGATGTGTCATCGCTGCAGCGTGCGCAAAAAGGTTGGAGCAGTCATGTTTGCCCTTGCTTTGTCTATGCACATTTAATACATTTAGCAAGGTTTTCTGTGTCAAAATGGTCTTTGGTGGTGGCGGTCGAACAGGGTCATCTACACACAGTTCAAAGTACCCGAGCCACTCTAAGCTCATTACTGACAATAAATCCAAAATGAATGCCAATGAGCCGTTATTATTAATTGAATCCTATTTATTCATGAAATAAAAATCACTGTCAGGACAGATAATAATTAAAAATAACAACAAAGTAATGCATTACATAGAAAAAGTGTCAGGTATCATGTGCACAGATTATTTGACATATAGTCTGTCCTTTTGTCATCACTATCAATTGGATTCAATCGTGCATTTAAATATGGTTGTCAATCCAGAAACTTGGACAATGTGTAGTTGCTAGCTTGAAAAATATATATTATATACAGAAAGTGAGAAAAGTTAGCTGGTATTATAATTACGGAAGCTGTAAATTACAATGTGAGGTACACAAAGCTGTACTCGTGTGAAAACTTATAATTAATGAATATGTTTACGCTGTGCAATGAATCTCTTATTGATGTGTTTATGCTGGTTATAATGAAAGGATTTGCGAGCGTGCAGAATCACGCCAAACAAAAGCTCTGCACTGTTGAAGGGATAGTTCACTTTAAAATGAAAATTGTCATCCTTAACTAATCCTCAAGTAATTTCAAACCTGTATGAATTTCTTTTTTCAGCTGAACACAGCTGAACTGGGAAGATATTTTGAAGAATGTCAGTAACCAAACAGGTTTTTTATTTTAAAAGTGAACTATCCCTTTAAGTGCATTCTGACTAACTTAAACACCTCTGATTGGTCATTGCGTTCACTTTCTCAACAGATATGTCTTTGATTGGCTACAAAGATCAATGCTGCAAAAACACATTATAAATAGAAACCTTTGTTTCACAAAGATTAATTTTGGTGGCTGCCAAAATATTTTAAAGGCAGAAAAACCCCTGCACCAATAATAGTTTCCTGAGGAAGAAATGCATGTCTCCTCCACAAAGGGTATAATTCCAGAAAGCATTGCTTTGTGCACAATTTGATTTCTCAAAGTATCAATAATTAGTCAAATTTCAAAACAAAAAGAATAATATTTCCAACAATTGTGTTCTTTTATTTATATATTTTTCCTATCGAGTATCCTTTAGCTTAGCGGCATGTTAACTGTTGCCTTAGCAACCTTGCTTACTAGTTTTAGTACAGAGCTATACTGTATAATTTTCTGGTTCTGTAGAAGCGTGAGCAGAAGGCAGAGCAGGTGAACGGGGCGCTAGAGCGGCAGCTGTCCAAGCGCTCCTCCTCCCCTGCAGCTGAGCTGGAGCTGGGAACCCTGCGTCTGGACGGACTGCCCTCTGCGGCATCAGGAGGCCTCAGGCTCGCTGTCGCGCAGGTCCGTCTTCTCGAGCGACGCACGAGTAGCCGTCCTGGAACTCCCAATTCCAATGCGTCCACTGACACGCCGACGCCATCAGAACACAACGAGGACGAGGACTTGATGGATGTTGAAGAGGAAGTGCACTGCTCTGAATCCGAGGGCGTCACACCTCGCCTGAAGAAACCTTTTCAGCTGCTGATAGCTGCGGCCATGGAGAGAAACCCCACACAGTTCCAGCTGCCTAATGAGCTTACATGCACCACTTCGCTGCCAGGTGAGACTCACCCACACTTTTGTGCTGTGTTGTTAAAGTGTACATTACATAAACTTTTTGTGTGTGTGTAAATCTACAGGCAGCAGTAAGCGCAGAAGGAAAGAGGAGGCAATAGGCAAGAATGTAAAGAGGCCACAACATGAGCTGGATCCCAGTGGGCTGGTCCCTCTGCCAGTGAAAGTGTGCTTCACCTGTGGCAAGTAAGAGGCCAGCAACTTTTGTGTGTGTGTGTGTGTGTGTGTGTGTGTGTGTGTGTGTGTGTGTGTGTCAGGGCTGGGCATTGGTGCAAATTTCATGATTTGATTAAGTGTTGTCAAAAGTAAAGAGCCCGATACCAAATCAGTACTGAAATGTTAAAAGCTGTAATGCTTTGAGCGCTGTTGAGCTTGAATCGTAAACACCTCTGATTGGCCATTGTGTTCACGCGCTCATCGGATGTGCCTGTGATTGGCTACAATGATCAACGCTCAGCAGTGGTTTGAAGGAACAGAATTATTTGAAAGTGTTTTGAAAGCAGGAGCGTTTGAAAGCACATGCAGGTGTCAACCATCAGACCGGTAGGCTGATAGACGCCTGCATTCAAAAGCTCTTTGTGTATCTTTGCAAGCGCTCTGTGAAAAGCGGCATTGATGTATTTTTACAAAATGTTTGTGAAGCTATTATCTTAGCAGCCAATCACAGACTAATTTGATGAGCGCGTGAGCACAACGACCAGTCAGATGTGTTTAAGAGTCCGCTCAACAGCGCTCAAAGCGTCACATTTTTAAAATGTCGGTACCGATTTGGTATCGCAGTAGGTAATTTTGACAACACTAATTTGATTTCAATTAAATTTGATAGTAAGTAACTGGGGCCTAGGCCTGTCGCGATATTCAATAAATAAATTAATCGTGCAATAAAAAAAAAAGAGCTCGCTAATTTTTCCGGCCACGATAATTTCCATTTGCATGCTTGTTTGTTTTCCTCGTCTCTCTCACTGACTGCACATGCCTCATCCATTGGGAGAGGTGTTTATACTCGACGTGCAGACTCGGTTCCGGTGTGATGAGACGTCATGCTCGACCAGATTCGCCTGGAACTCAAGCTTGTTCAGTTGCGGAGCCGCACACAAAGTTACAAATTTTGATGTGCACACCGGCAAGTGAAATGGGGTCTCGCATACTCTGCGTTGACGTCATATTTGCCGTGCGGTCACGTTGAGTATAAACAAGGCTTATAGGTAGACTGAAGTTGGCCGTTTGATAAATGCAAGTTAATTCTTCAGTTCAATCTTTGTGTGCTAAAAAGGCACATTAGGTCCTGTAGAGATGGCAATACACATTCTCCTTTTTTTGCCAAATAAATGAAAAGCATGTCATCAATGCCTTCTCTCTTGCTGTATCAAAATCTCACCTAGCTTTCCTCAGAGATGGTCAAGTTCAGTTTATGCATGATTACATGATGTTACAATTTTTTTAATACTGTATCCTAAATTGTGGATAATTAAGCTATATATCACATTTTGAGTCCATTTCTTTAGTTTTTTGTTGTTTTGTTAATTTATTGTGGATATTTAAAATGTTTTCTGTATTCAGTTTTAAAGGGTTAGTTCACCCAAAAATGAAAATTATTTCATTAATTACTCATTCTCATGTCGTTGGACACCCGTAACACCTTTGTTCTTCTTCGGAACACAAATGAAGATATTTTAGTTGAAAGCTGATTTCTGAGAAAGGCTTCAGAAAGGCCTCCATTGGCATTCAGTACATTTCCACTGACCCACTCACAAGACCCTTAAAAGGCCCTAAAGACGACATTACAAAGTCCATCTCACTACAGTGGCTGTACAATAATTTTACAATGCAACGGAAATAGTTATTGTGCGCGCATAAATCAAAATAACGAGTTCATCCACATTGTACAGCCATTGTAGTGAGATGGCCTTTTATGGGTTTTGTCAGTGATTCAGGTATTTATGACAAAAATGTAACATTACGTGAAATATTGTTCTCAATCTGTTTTATTGATGTCTTTCCACGGTTAAAACGCTGATTGAGACATAATACAGATTTCGGTAAGTTGTACTGTATATTTCTGCATACCTTCTGATGTTCGTTCACATTCATTTCGTGCTGTAACTCGTAGTAAAGAGGAAGAGAGGATCGGTTCATGTGATGCTAGAACTGAGGCACAACAGCGATCTGTCACACCATATTAAAGAGCGCCAAAACGGTATTTGTTTTAATTTCCTAATAAAATTGACAAAATTTGTTAGTTTCACATCATAAATAAAGCTTATAGCGATTTATTGGATGGGAGGTGAGACAATGTTCTGTTCATTAATCAACTGAAAACAGCATAGACTATAAGATTGGTTATTCACAATGAAAATTTATTAAAATTGTGTGATCGAGATTTATTTTTAGAATGGTGTTGTTATTGTTAACATTGTTAAAAGAACATTGAAAATTAGACGTTGCTTTGGCAACCGAGTTTAAGCACTAAAATGACTAAAAGTAAAGCATTTTTTAAAAACGTATTAAATATGTTAAATATAAGGTAAATAGAAATATTAAAAAACTAATAAAAATGACATGCATTTATTAACAGAATTATTAAAACTTGTACTAAAATTAAAATAAAGCCTGAAAATATAGTAATAAAAGCTAGAGTATTTACAAGATTTTGTATACTGTGTTTGTAAATAAATACTATTAAAATAAGACTGACCCAGAATTTTAATACCATGTAACCCAAATGGAATCTCATATTGATTGTCATCAGTATTGTTGCACAGTGCTTCAGGTTCTCTCTGTCCTCTTTCTCCATAGGAGCTGCAGAGTGGCTCCTCTGATCCAGTGTGATTACTGTGCGCTCCTGTTCCATATGGACTGCCTGGACCCCCCTCTTACTGCCATGCCCACTGGGAGATGGATGTGTCCCAACCACGTAGAGCACATGGTGGTGAGTGGCTCGACATCACTTTCACAAGACACACATTATTTTGGAACCAACAATAGATTACTTTTTTCCCCCTCTGTTTTCTGTTTAAGTTGTAATATTTCAGCTAGCTTGTTTTTTTTCTTTACTTTTGGTTGATTGTGATTTGATTTGTGTGATTTCATTACACTCTCCTGAAATGACGGACTATAAAATGAAAGAGTTGTTTATTTTCATTCTAGCTAAACCAAAAAAACGTGACCCTCAGCACACGTTGCCAGCTTTTCGATCAGTTCCAGGACCGATTGTCGCAACACGCAGTCAAAGTGGACTTCCTGCGGTGGGTTCACCGCCAACACCATCCCAATCGCAGAGGTGTCCGCCACATCAAGAAAAAGACATTGAAGGTGGAGTCTCATAGAGCAACAAAACATGGTTTTTAGAAATCCTTGAAACACCGGGGAAGTTGTTTACTAGGCCTTTTATGTAATTTTATATTGAATATAAGCTTAAATAGCCTGTTGACTGTTAAATTGATTTGACCTTTTAAATGGCTTTAATTCACTGATAAAGAGCCTTTATTTAAATCTTTCCATACAATTAATTTTTTTATGCAAAATGTATAACAATTTATCAAAATGGGCAGTAAATACATTTGTTGCAAAAGATTTCTTTTGGACATTGTATTTATCAAAGAATCCTGAAAACAAATTATCAGTTTACACAAAAATGTTTAGTAGCACTGCTGTGTTCAACATATTATAATAATAAAAATGTGTCTTGAGCAGCAAATCATCATATTAGAATGACACTGAAGGCTGGAGTAATTATGTTGAAAATTTGGCATTGCATCATAGGAATAAGTTACATTTTAAATTATATTAAAATAGAGAACCGTTATTTTAATTCTTGTAATGCTATTTAACAGTATTACTGTTTTGATGTATTTTTGATCAAATAAATGTAGCCTTGGTGAAACTTCTTTTAAAAACATTTAAAAAGAATTTACCGACCCTAATCTTTTGAACAATAATGTACGTTTTAATCATACATTATGACAGTTTATTTGGCTAGAGTAGACTACTCCTGTGAGTGTGATTGTCTATAAAATATATTTTTTTAATCCTCATTCATATTAATCAAGTTGTTGGAAAAACTGGGTAGTTTCATTTAAAGTGCCTTTAAGTATTTTTGCTTTATGACACTGTCACTTTGATATGTATTCATAGGTCCCCAATGCCATTAAAAGTCACTACCAAAACCCCCCTGTGCTCATGGATCAAATGGGCCTTCGCAATGGAGAGCTGGTGACGAATGGTTTCATGGAACAAGAATGTTCTTCGTCTACCAAACATTTAACCAGTGAAGAAGAGCAAGAGGAGGTAAATGCACTGTGAAAAGTGTTTGTATAACCAACTTTACTGCTGTTGTATAAATATAACTGCAAAAGGATTCTGTACCATTCAGGGTTTTTTATTTTATTTTTACTTTCCACAGTGGCTTCGTCATGTCATTGCACTTCAGTGCAGTATTATGAAACATTTATCTGCTAAGCAGATGTCATCTTCCCTCCGGGACTCAGAGCTCAACGATACATCAGACGTGAAGACGCAGGAGTGTATGGAGACGCAGGATCTCAGCGGTACACCAGTTGGCCCCCAGGGGGCCCCTCCGCTGCCCTCTCTGGCCCCCAAACCGCCTGAAAGCTGTCGAGAAAGGTCTTGTCAGGGAGATACTGACAGGCCTGCAGAGAAGGGCACAGGAGTGAATGGACCGGTGGTGTGTGAAGGTAAAACCTGTATGACAGCTGAAACCCCGCACAGACCCAGCAGCCCCGCTAGACTACAAACTCCACTCTCAGAACCAGCGCTGCCCAACCATGTAGACATAAAGACTGAGAGCAGCAGTCCCCTCAGCTCCTGTATGAAGAGAGATACTCCTTCATCTACCAGCCTTGCTTCAGGCGCGTCTGCCCATCATCACAGCTCTGCTGTAGGGAACTCCTCCTTGGGGCAGAACAGCAGCTTGTCATCTCAAACTAAAGGTTTTTGAAGCTACATACTCAATTACATCATTCTGTACATCATACATAATTTCCCTCAGTTATACTCTAAAATTAACAATCTCCTTCCGAGTCTCCGATTCACTGTGTCCTGCAATTAAAATGGACAAGTGTTTTTGCAAAGACCTAGAGACCTAAAAAATACCTTTCTTATATTTCACACAATGTCATTCCAAAAAGTTTTGATCAAAGTCTGTTTGATCAAAAATACAGTTCAAAAGTGTTTGATCCCTTTAAAATCATGCTGATTTGGTGCTCAAGAAACATTTCTTAAAGGGTTAGTCCATCCAAAAATGAAATGTATGTCATTAACGATGTCGTTCCACACCTGTAAGACCTCCATTCATCTTTGGAACACAGTTTAAGGTATTTTATATTTAGTCAGTCGGCGTATATAAAAAATAAATATTTTGTAACATTTTAAAAAGTGATGTCTTCACTGTCACTTTAATTTAATGCGTCATTGCTGAGTAAATGTATAAAAAAATGATTGCTTTAAACGGTAGTGTTTGTTTGGTTTTATTAAATGCTGTCTTATTGCCTGGTTAATACAATAAGGAATGTTTTTCAAGTGTTCCTTCCCCCCCCAAAACTACTAAAATAATGTAAAAAAACTGAATCATCAAGGGAAATCTGAATGAGAAAATGTACTATTCCAACCCCTAATATCTGTTGTCTAAATTGAGACTGCATTGTGTTAAGTTTTGAGTTTTGAGATTGGAACTTTTTCAGTCCATGAAGTATTTTTTTTGGTTTTTCAGAGAACAAAGTGAGTCCTGATGCAGTGTCCGTTGGGAGAGGCTCGACGCTCCCCTCCTCTAAAGGCAGCTTATACAGCTACATCAAGAATGTGGTTGAAGGCGATGCAGGTAAGATTTCTACTTCTACTGGAAATTACTTTCTGTGTATTATGCATCTGCTATGCACGGTGAACCCATTCTTTCCCAGTGGAAATAATAACTGGTTCTGAGGAATGAAACTCTCTGTGTTGTAGAAGTGGACATGAATAAGCTGGATGAGGAGTTGATCAGACTTCTGGCCTGGCAGAGGATCCAGCAGCTGTTGTCTCCTAAATCACTTCAACCCTCGAGTAAATGTGGGATTGCTCCAGCCGCCACTGCCTCTCTGCCCAAACCTTCCCCCCAGACAGAAGGTAACAAAAGTCACTCATCACATCATGCTGAGGCTATGCTAACAGCTCCTCCAGTCATAATACAGCAAGTCTTTTTCTTTTTTTCAGTACAAAAAAGGGATGTGCAAGCTCGAGCAGTACTGTGTCCTTTAACAGGAAAAGGGGCAGCTGTCAGCATGTGCTATAGGACTTTGTACATAGGAACAGGTATGGTTTGCAACAACCGTAAACATAATTGGATTATTTTGAGGTTGCATCATTGATAGCTTGCATGTTTTTTTTCAGGTGCTGAAATGGACGTGTGCCTTACAAACTACGGTCATTGCAATTATGTTTCTGGGAAACATGCCTGCATCTTTTATGATGAAGTGCGTAAAATCCAGTAATTATGCCTCATTGCATTTAATTGTTCAGATTTAACAGATCAAGGGAGATAGATGTTTATAAATGTTATTTAATCTCTTGCAGAACACGAAGCATTATGAGCTTCTGAACTACAGTGAGCATGGGACGACTGTAGATAACGTGCTTTACTCATGTGACTTCTCCGACAAACCAAACATCACTTCACCCAGTGGGCTTGCGTCCAAAGTACAAAACAGCATCAGTGAGTACCAGCCACATCGTTTTTGTAATGGGTGATAGGGCTGCGCGATATATCGAATATTAACAATTATATATCGTAATAATTTTGACAACGGTGTAATGAGAGAAATATATAGCGAAGTGCGGACTCTGACCTGACCTGCACACGCCTTGCAGAAAAAATACGATCGCGATTCAGTATTTTCACGGATTATTAGGCTTGGGTTTGGGTTTGAATGGTCAAAAATTTGTAAAAATGCATGTCCTGGTGAGTATTCAGGTAAACACAGTCGGGATGTCTTTAGTGACTGTATACAGCTGAGGTAACTGGATGCGTGCAGGTCTTAAGCCGGATCTAATACTCTGTTTTATTAATGTAAATCAAACAACATTGAAAAAAAGAAAATGTTTGGCTAAATAATTTTATATATTTATTAAGAATCAGTGTAAAGTTAATTTATAGAGAAGACTAAGTATGTTTTTTTAATATATATTTGATTATTTAATTTCTTTCTTGACTTGCTATATTAAATAGACCTATAGCTGGAAAATAATGCATTGTTTTTGTCATACGTTATAAAAACAGATACAATAAAAAAAATCTATATTGTAATTATAAAAGTACATTTAAAAAAAACATAAAATTTAGGGATGGCACAAAAAAACGATATGCCGATTTATCGCGATATTTCCGGCCGCGAGACGTTATCGATACTCTGGCACCAGGTATTGATTTTTTTTTTTTTTGTATACATAGGCCTACCCACAGCTGCGTTCAGTCGCCATTTTCATCTACGCGCAGTGCTCCAGACTTTAGCCAAATATATACTAGTGTATGTGAATATTAAACTGCAAAATAATAATTAAAAATATTACGGAACTCACACATGTTCTGCGTCTCTGAATGACGGGCCCTGATACATACGCCGCACAGACACACACAAGCATGACACTCGTTGTCTTTTTAGCTTGTGTGCGTGCGCGAGCAACACTCCATAGACAATAAAAGATCAGCGCCTGTCATTCAGAGATGCAGAACATGCATGAGTTCAGTAATATTTAAATAGTATTTTAGTCACTATATGAGGACACAAACTAATTAACCATCGCTTCATGAAATTTTACCATTTCATTTGAGAAAACTGTCATATCATAAGCACAGACACTCAAAGGTCTTCACGGCAACCCGTCAAAATTTGGTTTAACGGGAAGAAATTAGAAATATACTAGGCCACTGTCGTACAGTAGTTTTAGCTACGTCTCTATTTACTGCTAATAATTAGGGCTGTCCTCGACTAAGGATTTAGACATTCGAATCAGAATTGTCGAATCTCTCTATGGTCGACCGATAGTCGAATCATCTGTGTGTGTGTGTGCGAATGGGTTGGGAGGGGCACGACACTAGTCAGCACGCCTTTACAAACGACTGCACACAGCAACAACTTTTAATAAAGCGACCAAAACTGCCTGCCAACTGACAGACGAACTGACAATGGCTTTCTTATTTAGGTTTAAATGAAAGGTAATGTGGTGGATAAACATTCGTAAAACGTTTTCTCATAACATGTTAAAGCCGCAATCGAAATACAGAACATCAAACAAATATATAATAGAACATTTTGATAAATAAACCTAAACAAAATACCTGCCTAGAGAGGAAATGAGCACTGAGTGCATTTACATGCACGTTCTTAAGCCGATTCAGTCCGGTCGCACACCGGACTGAAGCTCAGCGCCGTCTCTCACACCAGACTCGCACATAATACACGCGAGCTCAATTTAGTTAGGGCCCTGATCAGGACATAAGTCAATGGGCTGACTCCCTGATCAGTGCCCTGACTACTGAACTAGGGAGCTGATTGAGACGCAGCCCATTATTATTGAGCACCCTCATATTGCCAAAATGGTATGATCCTCGTTTCATAACACCCGCAAAGATTTGACCATGAGATCGGTGGTTGAATCCGGTCCCGCATATCGATTCTTCGACTATTAGGGGTCACCCCTACTAATAATAATTTTGTTACTTTTACTTGCTCTTTTTATAAACAATGTTTACCTTTAAACAGCATACAGCCTTAAATTTGAATGTTTATGTTGTGGAAATTGCAGTAAATTACAAGAGACAACTTCTCATGTTAAGAGCACACGTACGGTTGTCGTGTATTTTATGAAGAAGAAAAATCTAAACCAAAATGGTGCTGACAAGTCCCACACCATGGTCACCACGCGATCAGAACATTTAAAGGGGCCGCAATCCCTGAACAGTCATGAAAAAAACACACTTTAAGAATAAAGTGATGCATTTATAATCAACAGTGTATAAAACTACGTTTAACAAAAAAGGTGAATTATGTGTCCCATTTACTACCATGTGTTTTTTAGTTATAATTATCATCATAAATAATAAACTTATTGAATGCAATTATATTTTAAAAAAATATTATGGTATTGGTACCAACTACTGGAATTGTGGTATTGTGACTAGTAGTACTACTAGTAATATAAATTTGAGATGTTGCTGATATGATTATTCATAGCAGCAACATAGTAGTAATAGTAGAGATTTGACCATTCTTTACTATAAATCATTTAGCCGCAAAGCTGTTCTCTCTAGCAAATAAGCATTTTTCAAGCATGTGGCTGTTTGATAGCTGTATATGTAGTTATTGAAAATTGTTGCTATTTAAAAAAAATAAATGAACTGTTAGTAAATGAAATACATGATCATATGACTTTTTGGCAACCAAAAAAATTCATTTACAGAATGATATCGTGATATATCGTGGATGATTTTCTTGCAATATATCGTCTGTCACAGTATCGCTGGTATGGTATATCGTTATCGTGGGCAAAATATTGTTATAGTATCGTGAGTTATCCTGTGAATCCCACCCCTAATTAAATTACTCGTATCATGAAATAAGATTTTAGTCATCCCAACCTGTTTACTACATTTAACATTTTGTATTTAAGTTCTATCTATATAGTTTTTGTTGTTTAATAGGGGCAAAAGAAAAACCATGTTTTTTTTATTGTTTAAAAGCAATTGCAAACGTATCAAGATATTTATCGAATATCGTAAAATGTTGATAATATCGAGATATAATTCGTTTTTTAAGATATCGCCCAGCCCTAATGTGCGGTATGGTCATCATAATGCATTGCATCTCATATGGTAAATCTGCAGGAGGAAACAGGTCAAGGAAGCCGCTGGGGGAGGTGTGTGCGGAGGCAGTGCTGATGCCAGCAGGTGCTATGATGAGCAGCCAGGCTCAAGGAGGACCCAAGTCCCCGTGCAACTGTAAAGCCAGCAGCTCCAGCCTGATAGGGGGCAGCGGTGCCGGCTGGGAGGGCACCGCATTACTTCACCACAGCAGCTGCATCAAAGTGGGCTGCATGCAGTTCCTATTCAGCATCACAGAGTTTACTAGCAACCAACCCAAAAAAGAGGATACATCCACTACCGTTAGCCAAGAAGAGACTGAAGTGGTTGACGCACAGACTCCCAAACTCCACCAAATGCCAGTGCTACAGTCCAAGTCTGTATCATAACCCATCCTGTCTTTAAAAAAAACGATGGACCGCAATGCAGTTTGGATAGAGGACCTTTGATAACGCGGTTAATTCATTCATTTGTACTTTGGGTGCTGGGTGTTACGGACAAAGTGTTTGCACATTACATTTCTATCTTTTTTTTTAATTTTTATGCAAAGCCTTTTGACTGAGGAGCAGATGTTTGATTTTCCCCTAAACCTTTCTTGTCGACACCACACCCTGTATACTTTCTGTCAGAACAAGAGGTTTTTATGTACTCTTTTGAACAATATATTTACTCCAAAATATTTTATTTTGTTATAAAAATGTATTGTTCTTTTTTCTGCAGTTTTTGCACACTAGGTAACTATATGCAGAAGTGCATACATGTGCAAATACCTTTGTAGGATTTATTAGCAGAATCATTGATCGTTCTAGATTTCTTCTGGAACTGTCCATTTCTCTGTAGTGTTAGAGCCTCCACACAGCCTTGGTTGTGAAGTTCATTTGTGTATAAAACTAGTTGTTCAACTAAAATTGTCTCTTTTGGTCATGTACATGTGACTGAAGTGTCATTTTGTCAGCAAAGAACATCTGACATGTATGTCATTACATTGTAAATATATAAAGATTTTTAAATAACAGACCATTTTATGATTTTTGTGTATATTAAATAAATTCTCATTTACCTTACCCTTATGTTGTTTCAAATCTGTATGAATTTCTTCTGTGGAACACAAAAGAATGTATCTCGAAGAATGTTGCTAACAAAACCATTTTAGTGACCACTGACTTCCACTGTATGGACAAAACAAGTACTTTTTCAGATTCTCTTTTATATTCCACATTAGAAGGTCAGTTATACAGTTTAGAAACAATATGAGGTAGGCATTTGTGGTGAATTTACTACATTATGCAATTAAAACAACAAAAATAGACAAATGGTCGCTGCACCGATCCTGCAATGCACTGGCCGGTGTTGTCGAATTATGTGACAGCAGTAGGTGCTGTATAATCCTAACCCTACCATCACTACATAGGGCCTGGTTTCACAAACAGGGTTTAGATTAAGCCAGGATTAGAATTGGTTCAATTAGGACATTCAACTTTTAAAAGGTTACTTAGACAAAACAATGGCACTGATATATTTTAAGAGATTGCAAGTTGCTTTCAGTTAAAACACCACAAAGATGCATTTGAGTCTGTGGCTAGGTTTAAGCTTTCTCTGAAACCAGGGGTGTGTATGGTCACATAATCTGGTATAACACTGGGCTTCACACCCTAACCCTATCCTCAACTCTATCCCTCCACCGCATTAGTAGTGATCGCTACTTGCTTTGAAATGGTCCTCTCAACAGAAAGGGCCTCCACTTACCCTCGACAATAAGCACCACCATCACGGCTCGTACAGACCAGGGTCGAAAAGAATTGGTTCTTGTGGTAAAAATGCCTCCGAAATTAATAGAAAAATGCTCCCCCATTTAAGATATAGGACAGAAAATGTTGCTTCTGAGTTTTTGTTTTTAATATTTAAAAAAGCCTATATTTCTGTTCATAATTTAGTATATGAAGGGCTGTTTCCCAAATATCACTATTGAAAAGTGAAGCCTATTGTTTTTATACAACAGTGTTAAATACAGTCTAAATAAACATATAACGTCTGAAAGTTGTGTAATGCTTTTGACCAACTTTTTCCACTCTTGGAGCATTTCTAGCAGGACATTATAATGATTTTTTTTTTTCAATTAAATATTTGCTAAATTATAACCAGCTTAATTTATTTTGTTGTAGCTCAACCATTATACTGCGTATACATGAGTATAATGTATTTTCATGTTATAAGTTTTGTTTATTTCCAACTTAGACTTTTGCATAATGTAGGCTAATATTGAACTGTTTATTTTACGTTTTGATTTAGAACTATTACAACATGTTATCATAAAGGTTAACAGATACAAATAGGCTATACAGCATATCACGTGTTGTTTAAATGTAGGTCCCATACTCCCCTGATTTAAAGGAATGTCCACTATTCTATGTCCCCTGCCTATCCAATATAAGAATTTATCTAATCGCTTTTGTAGCCTAGTTATCGTTAACCAAGTTCATTTACAGTTGCTTCCTCAATAAACAACAATCGAAAATTGCTCATTCCAGAAGACACAAACCCGGTTCATCCGGTTGCTACAGTTGGCACCAAGTTTGGCAACCCCAGAACAGCTGGTTGGATACTTTTGTTTGTTAATTTTGTTCTTGTATAGCCTATGCTGTGTTTCACGCTGAAAATGTCGGAGTTATTGCTGATCGCGGGTGTTGTGATTGGGGTGTTGATGATATTTCGTACATATGTAAGCGGAGCGCGATGCAAAAGCAAGGAAAAACTGCATGGAAAGACGGTCGTCGTTACAGGTAAAACGAGTCGTTTTATGTGTCAAGTCAATCTTGCCAGTCGTTTAAAGAACTTCATGGAGACTTTGTGACGGTGTGCAGGTAGTAACACGGGTATCGGTAGAGCCACAGCGGTGGATTTAGCGCGGAGAGGCGCGAGAGTCATTCTGGCCTGCCGTAACCAAACACGCGGCGTGACTGCTGTTGCTCTTGTGCAAAGAGTGAGAACATTGTCTTAACCCTTTACCTTGGAGTCTACGTTTCTAAATGTGTGATATCATAGTTATATGTCACGTATACTGTTTTTGTTTTAACGCAGGAGAGTGGGAGTAAAAATGTGGTGTACATGCACCTGGATTTGGCCAGTTTGAAATCAGTGCGCTCCTTTACAGAAACTTTTCTCAAGACTGAGAGAAGACTGGATATTCTCATCAACAATGCAGGTTTGGTTTAATTCGAAAGCACATAAACTTTAAAATGAATACATCAGCATTCAAACGCTTGGGGGTAGGTTTTAATGTTTTTGAAATGGTCTCTCACGCATTTTTTGATTAAAAATACAGCAGAAACAGTAATATTCTGGAATATTGCAATTTTAAAAAGCTGTGATATATATATATATATAGCCCCACAATATTCAGTGTGCTGGTTTTGTAAGGAATAGTTAGTGAAAATCAATATTTCATATAGAAATCTATACCAAGCTCATACGTAATGCTGCCTGATATCTGTATTTTAGGTGTTTTTATGCAGGGTACTACTGAAGATGGTCTTGGTCTTATGTTTGGCATTAATCACCTCGGTCACTTCCTCCTGACTAATTTGCTGCTGGATAGATTGAAAGAGTGTGCGCCAAGCCGCATTGTCAACGTGTCTTCATGTTTACATAATTATGGTAACCTTGACTTTGACACGCTTCGCCAACACAAAGAGTTTGGAGTAGGTGAGTCTTTCTGGGATGTCTACAGGATATATTCCCACAGCAAACTGTGTAATGTGCTCTTCACACATGAGCTCGCAAAGAGGCTGCAAGGAACCCACGTGACCTGTTACAGCCTCCACCCAGGTCTGTCTCTCTCCTATACTGCTACTTCAGCTTCATAATTCATTTTATATGTAGGCAGTAGGCACACTTTATCTACACAACTAATTTCAGCAGATTGAGCAGAAACATAATGAGCAACATTTTAGTCAAGTTATGAACATACTTGTGACTTACAGTGTGTATATTAACTAATTTGTTTGTTTCTTTAGGAATCATAAACTCAGATATTAACCGTAATATGAATAAAATGTCCAGGAGGCTATTGAAACCCGTCGCAGCTCTGTTCTTCAAGGATGTAGAGGCTGGTGACCAGACAACTCTACACTGTGCCCTGCAGGAGGGCATTGAAGCCCTGAGTGGCAAGTATTTCTCAAACTGTGATGTGCAGAAAGTGAAAGCCAAGGCTCAAGATGATGCTGTAGCCAAAAAACTATGGGAAGTGAGTGAGACATTAAGCGGTCTGTCTTGAAACCACTCTGAGACTTGCATGCAGGATATGTTGTAATCACTACGCACGAGTGTAATAATGTGATTTATCATTTTAGCTACTATAATCATGTTTTACATATTTATGAAAAGAACATGAGACTTGGGCTTAAATTGGGCTTAGCTTGTAGTACATGACTTTGTTTTAACAGATGATCCACATATTGTTGTGATTTTCACTTGGAAACAAAAAAATGTTTGGACAGATTGCTTTGTTATTTTTATAGTAATAGAGAACCAGTACCATAGACAGAAAGTTTTGCGAAATACAGATATAAAATGATCATGAGAGTGCTTCTTTGGAACTGTGACAGACGTAAGCATTGTAAGCTGCAAAAAAAATGAAATACAAATAAATCAGAAACATTCCCTGCCTGTTCATTTTTCATTTATTGATGTCTTTGTAGGCAGGGTGTTTAGCTAAATCATGTTTTAATGTTATTAATCATGTTATTATTCATCTCTGCATGCTAATGTCTTTTTAAAAAGCTGTATAATTTGTATTAGTTAATGTATGTGGAACTAACATACATTAACAGTATTTACAAATTAACTTCAACCTCCATCAATAAATGATATACGATTTTTTCATTATTTATGATACCTGAAATGCATTAGCTAATGTGAACAAACTGAACCTTATTCTAAAGTGTTAGCAAATATAATCGAAAAGAAGTGTTGAACACAACAAATGCTATGCACAATTATTTATTTAATGTTTTTTCTGTGACGAACCAACAAAACAAATTAACTTGTGGTATAGGAGTCATATTGCCTTGAGTTCCTAATGTGATCTCATAACTGAGCTATCTTCTGGTGTAGAACAGCTTTCATTTCTGCACACTGCAAATTGTCTGCGATTGTAGTGAAGAAGTGACGCGTGTTGAGTCCCTGCAGGGCAGTGCAGCTGTCGGGGTAGGCTGAGAGCACGGCCTCATAGTGGGACAGGATCTCCAGTGCACACAAGAACAGCACCTCTGGCTGGCCAGGTATCATCACCTGCACATGGAGCACGTGACAGAAGAGCTGAGTCAACACAAACAGAACTTCCTGACTACAAGCTCCAGAAGATTTGGGGGATGCCGTGGTGGACTGCAGGGGAATCTTCTCTGTGACTGAGCTGATAATGCCCCTCATTGCATTGCCGTAGAGCCGACCTGTATGCACCCAGCCTTGAGGTGGCAGCCAATCAGAACAGCTCGAACTGCAGAGCAACTGAAAGACACGCAGAAGAAACACTGATAGCCGCATCTCACCGGCAAACGAGCGTAGGTCAAGTAACGGAAGGAAATCAACGTATTCTAAAGAGTATGGCACATAGAGTTTGTTTGACTGTAAAAGTTCTTGTAATACTTTCAGAAGTCTTTCCCATTCCCTAGATGTGCACCATGGGAGTAACTGACACACAGCAACTAACAGGCCCTTACTGAACATGTTAATGTCATCTGGTTTCAGCAGGTTTAGCGATAGAGATTTCAGCATTTCCTCTTGAACACAGTCTGATAGAGCGCAGCATTCTAACCATGCTACAAGTCCAGTACCTTGTCCATACTGAGGCAAGTCCAGGCCGGCCCACTCCTGCTCAGGAAGATCACAGACTGACAACAGAGAACTTGGAACTTCATACTTGAAATGTTTTCCCCACACATCCTTCAGGTAAAAACGCACGGTCCAATCCAGTTCCTCCACTTTGCTGTAGAGCCAAAAGAGAGCTCTGGACCAAACATCAGGTGCATCGGCTACTTCCTTCCCAACAATTATCCCCAGTGTATGCAGTACAGACAAGAGCAGGTCTTTGGACTCCATGGAGATTGGCGTCTCACGACTCTCACCCTCCACCGGCTGGTCCCAGCACCTGTTGCACTCATTCAAGAGCTGAGCTAGACAATATAAAAGCGGGAATGGAGAGCATCTCATTATCCAATGTGTTGACTCACTTATGGTCTCCTGGCTCAGCGCACACTGAAGAAGTCGGAGGCAAAACCCTAAGTTGCTTGAGCTGGGAGATGCTGGAAGAAGGTTTGGCAGGACAAATGCGTGTAAGGCTTCTTCCGGAGGGAGGAAACTCAACTTTTCTCCCATGCATCCTGTTATGTTGCACTTCATCAGCTCAGTCAAGAATTGTAGAAACTGGGTCTCTTCTTGAAGTGAGGATAGCTTGCTCCACACTGTGTCCTGCAGGCATTTACACAGCAGGTTGTCATTGTGAACTCCTGGTGAAGACCCGAGACCTGAGAGCTGCAGGAGAATCTTGGCTATCAGAGTGTGAGCTCCAAGGTTGAAAACAGCCATGTGGCAACATCGCCGCAAAGTGGCTTCAGGGTTCTGGAAAGCCACCCCGGCGACAGCAGAGACTGCTACGTCAAGGCTGCTATTTGCACCAATCTGAATGATGCTGTTGAATGCCAGATTTAGCTCCTCGGAGAAGCCTATAATTACGGAACTGGGAAGAAATCCATGAAGACCTTTTCTGGAGATGGAGAGCAACTCTGAAAGTACAGCATTTTTGTCAGCTAAGGACAATATGGAAAATATGTCTACAATAATATTCTTGAGCTTTCTGCAGTGCTGAACATCAGAGTCACTTTGACATTTAGCTGTAAGGGTGGAGATCAACGTCATCAAAAGATCTTTGGTTTGAAATACACATGCATTTCTCTCTAGGCACTGAATCCATTCCACCTCACTTAAATCTTGACCTAGCTTGGAGGCAAACAGTCCAGGAAGGCCTTCAAACCCCTCAAGACGATGGTCTAAGATGGTCATAGAAATATTTGCTACTTCTGCTGCAGAACATTCAGGAACAGTGAATGATAAAGATGCCAGTAAGCCTTTCAAAGTTACTCTCAAATTATTCAAAGTCTGTCCATTTCCAACCAGGTCTTTAGCAAGTGATGGCTGCTCCAAAGATGGCAGAACTCTATCCAGGCTATCTTTCAAATGGATCGCCATGACACTTGGGTCATTGCTGGGCATCTTCAGAAGACCCATAACCTCCCAGGAGCATATAATCTCAAGAGTGACCTGCATGGCCTGAATGAATGTCATTCCACACGGCTTGGTCGCAGCAGGAGTGAGAGTGGCAGCAAGGTCTCTCAGAGCATCGCGTATGATCTCAATCGAGTCAGAACCATCCTTCGCTTCATTTCTCTTTTTAAGGCTCACTATGCTGGAGATTTTTTGGAGTTTAATTTCTATGGAGAGATCAGCAGTACTGCTTAAAAGGTAGTTGGTATACATTGTGTCCATGCAATTTGAGAGGGCAAAATGACACAACTCAGAGGAAGTCAAATGCTCTTTTATTTTCCTCAGCCCCTCAAATAGTATGTATACCATACATGTAGATGTGGATTCTGGGTCAGGTTTGAATCTTTTTGATGCCAGTGGTGACGGCTCAGACGTGGACGTCATGGCGCGTGAACACTGAGCTGTAAAGAGCTGGTCTATGGCATCCAGACATCCTCTCTTGCCTTTCAGTAGTTCCCACCACACATCCAACAGTAGCTTCACATCTGCCTCTGTGCTGCTGCTTGTCACATGATCAACCAACAGCTTGAGCTCTCTGCACCGTTCAGCTGGTTGAAAGCACAACAGAAGCTCCACATAGATGGTAGGAAATTTCATTGACTTTACCAGCTCAAACAGCACAATGTGATTGATGCCAGGAAGGCTGTTCTGTACAGCAAACAATGGGTCTTCCTTCCATCTGATGTCGATGTCCACTCTGTTATTCACTTCTAGGATCTTGCTCCACACGATACAGAGAATCTTCTTTCTCCAAAGCAGTCTGTCTTTGGAGTCTCTGAGCGAATGTTCACATATCTCTTTGACAGCTTTAACAATCGGAGATCCAATCCGATCCCAGTCCTCTTTCTTTAGAGATGACAGTGGCGCAGGTTGGCATATCTGATTGGCTAATAAGAATCCTCCCTGTAGCACAGCTGTCTTCTCACAGCTCATCCATGACTCTGAAAAAAAGGTGTATCAGGTATTGCTTCTTTCAGGCATGATAAATTATCTGATCTAAAATTATCTGATATTGTTTATTTAAAATGTGTAGGTGTCCAACATTTTTTTTTTATTTCTCATCCCATTTGATCTAATTTCGTCCCATTTATTTAATAACTAGAAAGTGTTTTGTCTCATGCATTAAGTCAATGTCATACAAGATGCTGATATGATGCATTAAAAGCAGCTTTCAGAATTTTCTGTCATTCTGTTTGTGATTACAGATGAAATGGAACACTTTCTGATTATTTCACGATTCAGTGGTGCTGCTTAAATCTAAGTCCAAGTCTAAAATGATCATTTATAAGAATAGAATATAACCTTTTAATAGTTAATAATTAGTTAAATAATGGCGTTTCGCGTAACTGTATATTATTTCAACATACAACTAAAAGCGGCTAAGATACAAGTTTTATTTAACAAGTTAATAGAATATGTAACTTATTACCTTGATCCATAACTGCTATGCTTTCAAAGAAACGTCACCAAATAAAGTCACTCATATCGACTGAACCCCCTCGCTGAGAAAATGATCACGGCAGTTACCAGATGTTTACACATGTAAATCTGACAGAAATATTAGTTTTCTCAGCACGTTTGCTTTAGTTTTCAAATGAAGAGTGTGCTTCCCCCGTCAACGTAGGCGGATGGAGAGCGAAAGAAAGAGGGGAGCACGAGCTCATGTTCCGTTTGCTGCGTTTCTCTAGCGCTCTCATGTGGACAGTGGGGTAATTGTTTAAATCGAAGCTTTTAAATCTTTTAAATTTGTTCAGTGACATTTTCTATGGGTATGCATTTCTATGGGTTATTTATTATTATTATTATTATTATTATTATTATTATTATTATTATTATTATTATTATTAAATAACACGTATATATATATATATATATATATATATATATATATATATATATATATATATATATATATATATATATATATATATATATATATATATATATATACCTTACAGTCTATGGTATTCTCCATAGACTGTTCTCTCATTCACCGTGACGACTTCCGCTCTGCAATCTGAGAAACCCGGAAATATGAAAATGGTTAACGTTTGGCCATGTTTTACTGAAATGTGTCATTCTCACACAATTTCATGATATATACACAAAATGACGATGATAAACAAATGTTTATTCTGGTCGCTAAAAATGAAACTAAAATTATTACAAAGGCTGCGTTCAGTGTGGGAGTGAACCGAGTGAACGAATGATTTGTCTAATTTGTCAGTTAAGACAACGAAACACGAGCAGTCGGTTCAGTTTGAAGCGAAACGAAAGAGAAAGTAGCTACATTTTTGCATGGCGTTTTTAGGAAACTGGAATGGTTGTCCTGAGGACGAGATTAGACATGTTGTGGACTTTTGGGGGTCTTATCCTAGCACTTAAGTGCTTAACGTTAGGTATTTATAAATGGATTTATAATAACGATTAGGCTATATTGCTGGAGTCGCCAACATATTTTGCTTTGCTTCCTTTGCTCGTGTAATGTTTCGTCAAAAGTTAATTTATACATATAAAATGAAATAATTAAACAGAAGTATTATTCATAATATTTGGAAGGAAATAACTATTAGATTAGTTTAATAATAACGTCACTTTTATTTAGCTGGGTTGTTTATTTCGGGAACTGTGTTAGCTATTATGCTACTAATCATTAAGAATTAGGTTTATCCTGTTATTATTCTCTGTATTTACTGAATTGTTTACTTTGACCAGGTGTAAATGGATCAAAGTCAGTTTATGATTCTCAGTGGCTCCCTTGTCAGTTTGTGGATGAAAAACTTAATATAAATGAAGAGGGCCACATAGAAACCAACTATATCCACAGAGAGGCTGTGGTTCAGTTTGGTAATGTTGGTGACAGCCCTTTACATCCCACTATTACGTTCCTCATCACAGGTAAGCAGAACAGCAGTTGTAACCTTATTATTTCCTTTGCTCTTTAAATAATATACTATTTTCACTTGTTGTGTCTTATGAAGGCTCTAAAGTGGATATGAGGCGTTACTTGGAGGGAGATGAGGATACGCTACACTGTGAGATTCGCAGGTACAACACTGGAGGGATTGTAATGCGCTGGCCTGTTACAGGAGCACAAGATCACGACCTCTGGTTCACCTGTACGATACGACATAAACAAGGCTTGTTCGCCATCACCACCTTCCTCAGACACACACCTGCGGCTCCTGGCCAAGTACAGGCGGACAATCAACAATCGATAGCAGTTAATGATAGAGATCTCCTGACAACATCAGGTAACAATCAAACAAGGAGGCAAGAAAGGTTAGGTTTAGGAAAGGTTAAGGTGCCTTCTAAAAAATATATCTATGATCTGTGGGGGTTTTTTTAGTGAGCAATCATTTTGGTGAAATTAAAAGTCATCTTTGTCTTTGATCATCATGACACATGCACAGTGTTTACAGAGCTTTGATGAATGATGATCTGAACACAAGTTGACTTTAAAAAAACATAAACAGCCACAACCACCACTGCATGCCAGTGCAATCAAGGGATTCGACCTCTACTTCTCCCTCTACCATATTTTAATGTTTCATCCTCTCTTCCATATGTGTTTTCCAGCTGCGATGGTTGTTTTGACCCGGACTCCCTCTGTGGTGGTGGGATTCTTGAAGGAACCAAACCTGCACTGTCAGTTTGCAGTGGATCATAAACTGCCTAATGTAACAGTGGAGTGGAGACTGCAGCGACATGGGGAGCGCAGCAAACTCTTTAGCTATTTCAGCCGCACAGGGAAGAGTGAAGGTAGCGGAGTGGCTGTCAAAGCCATTGCCGCTGGAAACGCCTCCTTGAAACTTCCACCCACTAAAAAACTAAGCGAGGGCACATATATCTGCTCTGTGATGGTTCCTCCTCTCCATGGAAGCCATGATATTCCCCTTAGCCTAAGTGGTGAGATTAAATTTGATTACATTCACATTTATTTGTATACAGTTTTTTACAATATATTTAGTTTAAAAGCAGTTTTACAGAAAAGGCATGTTTCAATTATTGAATCACGCATTGGAATCACACAAGGTATTTCATCCAAAAATCCGGTCACCCTCATGTCGTTTCAAACCCTCTTTGGAACACAAAATAAGATATTTTGACAAATGTTTCAGTGGGTTTTTTTCCCCTCTCATATTTGAGCCAAATTGACTTATATTGAAAAACTAAAACATTCTTCAAAGTGTCTTTTTTTTTGAGTTCCACATAAGAAAGTCATACAGGTTTGTAATGGCATGAGGGCAAATAAATGGCAATTGTACTTTTTTGTGGGGGTGAACGATCACGTTTATCCCTCTTTCAAACTCAACAGAACAACCTCGTGTGTCTCTGAACGTGGGCTCCACCCTTTCTGTAACACTTGGTACGGACCAGAAGCTAATATGTGATGCAGAGGGGTACTATCCTCTGGACGTAAACATTGAGTGGTACCGGGAACCATTCGGGGGCAGTCCTACGCCTTTCTTCCTGAAAAATGTTCTGTACTCAAGTCATCGACATCATCAAGATGGCACATACTCGCTCTCAGCCTTCTTCCTCCTGCAGCCTAGCATGGAAGACTCTGGATATAAGTATACGTGCAAAGTTACCCATAAGTCCTTGCTCACTCCCATCCGCAAGAGCTTTAATCTCATTGTTACAGGTGAATCAGATGCAACACAAGCACAGAATTATTCACACAATTGGAAAGTCCCTAAATATCCTTTCGATTAAATTTGACAAATAACCACTAGGTGGCAGGCATAATATACCATTATGACTGATTTTCAGAACTCTTCGATTTACTTTTTCTTTCTTTGTTTTATCACAGAACCTGACTCTACCTGGTGGTATATTATAGCCATTGGATTTATAATTTGTATGCTCGTAATTCTTTATAATGCGCTACCTCCATTTCTTGCAGGTAAGTCATTTGTTGCTCATAAATCCCCATGAGTTGTATTGTGCATCCATCCTTTTAATTGTTTGTTGCAAAATTGAATAGCAAACACAATTTGAACAATCTGGTCACATTAGCAGGTAACATAAAAATCTTGTTTTTTTCACATAAAGAAAAAATAATTAATTAATAGTTTTTTGTGTAACAAACTATTGGCTTCTTGATTGGCTTCATCAGTCGGTCTCCTCTCCACCAATCAGCCGGTGTGTGGTGGGAGTCGTGGCGCAATATGGCTGCCATCGCATCATCCAGGTGGATGCTGCACATTGGAGGAGATTCCGCCCCTTCTATATATAAAGTGCTTTGAGTGCCTAGAAAAGTGCTACATAAATGGAACGTATTAATTATTGTTATTGTTGAGGCATTCATATGCACATTATTTATAATAAATAAATAAAATATAATTGATAACATTGATTTTTTAATTATGTAATGTTGGGTAAGGTACTATAAAAAAGTAGTTTAGCTAGTAATTACTAGCTAGTAATTGTATCTTCAACAACGCAATTATATTACTGTATTAATTATTCTCGCTAAAAAAAGTAATTATTTACTTTTTACTAATTACATCCTAAATAATTTTTCTTATTTGGAAAACGCTGTTTTGATCTCAGCGTCCTACATCCCATCTCCAATTCTAATTATTTGTCATCAATAAACAGTGACAGTGTGGCTGATAAGTAAATAATTAATCAAAGATTAAATGTTATCTTGAAAAAAATGTATTTACTTGTTCCAAATCTAATATTCTTAATATTTTCTCTTGTTTTAGGACGAAAAGCGGCAAAAAAGGTGAGGGATAGCTTTATAGAATAGAAGAGTAACAATAACATTTTTCCTAACGTCTTTTTGTGCAAATGAACATGGACTCCAGCTGTATATGACTGAGTATGAGATGAATGGGCTCTCCGTACTGCTTATGTTTGTGTATGTGTGTGTGCTGTGTTTTACACTTCTTTGTGTACATGTATGTGTAATTACTGGCATATGTGGAAGTGTGACGTAAGTGTGTGCGTCTATTTGCCATATGTTCAGTCTCAAGCGCTGTATGTTTATTTTGTGTCTCTTATGTGCAGAGGTTTTGAGAGCTCATGCCTGAGGTTTTAAAGTACGCTGTCATGGAAACAGACAACACATCTCTCCCTCGTCTGTCTCTCTCTCCCCTCATCCCCGCCATCTCCTGCTGCTGCTTTCGCCAAGATCAGGTGCTCTTCGTGGGGAAACAAGGAGTGCGTTGTGAGCTGTTATTGCAGATATCACGGTTTATGTCCTTGTTTGCTATGGCTGATAAGGCACTTTGGCACTCCAAAAAGTGAAGAAGAATTTGCTTTCTGGGTTGTATCGTCATGCCAATTTGGCAAGGAATTGGAATGCAAAGTGCACTATTGATTTTAATAATTTAGAGTGGGGTTAAGTATAAAAAAGGACACTTCAGTTGCACAAAAAATAATAATGAATTAAAATAAAATATGCCTCTGATGCTTGAAATAATGTACTTGGACTTTAATTTTAAAAATGTGTAAAAATGTTTGGATATAAATAAAATGTTCTGATTGTGTCCAATTGGAATATATCCATCTTCAGAGAACTTTGAGTGATGTTTGCAATGCTGTTTTCCATTTGCGGTGAAAGCCAACACCAGTGTCGCTCTGGGGCTGGTGGGATTTTGAAGTATTCTTGGCTAAATACGCATCTCTGGACAACACGAAGCCCCCCTGTGTGGCATCTCCCTGACTCCCAGTTATCTAAACTATAAACACTTCACTGCGGAATGGCAGCTGTTCCCAAATGGCACTTGGTACATTCCCCTTCTCACAGTACCCTCCTCATCATCTCTCTCTCTCTCTCTCTCTCTCTCTCTCTCTCTCTCTCTCTCTCTCTCTCTCTCTCTCTCTCTCTCATATCCCAGTTACAAGTCTTCGAATGCATAATGGGGCCATTCTAAGAAATCTTATATGTGAATTTAGACTCATGTGCATGCGATGATGGAGAAACACTAGCTTTTGTTTTATCTCAAGGTTTGTCCAGTGGTGATGCTGGTTTGTCTCATTGGAGACTAGCGTGCCTGGTGGGTCAGCAGCCAGAGGAAGGTCAGTGCTCAGCCAAGCTTTGCAGTTCTACGGAAACAGCTGCCCTGGGACCGTATGAGGCTTACGGTTTGAGAAATCAAGAGTCTCTATTACACCAACTGCATAAACGATGGGCTGCCTGCCCTTGACCCGTGATCCGTTATTAGCCCTGTCAGTTTCCATTCGACCTGTTGGCATTTCAAAAAGCATTCAGCAGTGGCTTGTTTTATTTCGGCTAATGGGTTGTGGAAGCTAGAGACATTTTTCTAGCACAAATTAATCAACCAAGCTAAGCTAACGATCTATTGAATTTGATTAACCTCTCCAAACCTTAGTGTGCTGCAATTGGCGACCATGTGGCCCTGGTTTCACCACAGATGGGATTTAAAAACAAACAGGCCTGGTCACTCTGGGAGTTGGGGAGGCTATGTAGTGTAATTCAAAGAGAATTGAGGGAACGGCTTGTTTTGTTTCCAAAGCCCAGAAATGCAGAGCCATGTGACTGCTCACGGTGGTCAGTACTCTGGGGAAATCAATAATGGCTGAACTGATTGTTCATAGTTGATGAGTAAATATTTCTCTAATGGACTTTCAGGCACAATGACAGGATTTTCACTTAAGCTGCTTCAACCAGTTCACCCATAAAGTCATCAAGTCATAATTTACTCGCCCTCAATGTACTATTTTAAATTAGCTTTTATTTTTACATTATCAGTTTTCATTTAAATTTTATTTAGAGATAGTATTTTTGTTATATGCTTTTGTCATTTGTATTTATTTAATTATTATTTAATATTTCTTTTTAGTGTTAAAGGTGCACTATGTAGTATTTTTGCAGTAAAATATCTAAAAACCACTAGGCCAGTGTTAAAATGAATGTCCTGTTGCTCACAAAGCGTGTGTTTATGTAACAATCGCTCCAGCGGCCTTGCTCCGCTCCTCAACACTCGCTCCTGCTCTGCTTTACACTACAGTAACGTTAATTATCACATCTATGAACATTATTTCTGCCTGAGTCCTATTTCAGTCCTATTTTTCACCAGCTGTGAGGTGAAAACCACATGTCCCAAGATTCTGAGGTCAAATTTAGCATCATCAAACTGTTACGCCTTTGTTTTGAATAGGCACCCTCTAGCGGAAGGAAAAATTACATAGTGCAGCTTTAATTTATTTTCATTTTATTTTATTTTCAACTTAATATTAGTTAGTTCCCAAGGCTGGGAGCAATGTAAGGGTGAGTAAATGATGAGAAATGTCGTGTGTGTGTATGTGTGTGTGTGTGTGTGTGTGTGTGTGTGTGTGTGAAGTGTTTCTTTAATGCCATATTTTATTACATCTATAGTCTGCTGCTCAGACATGAGGGAGGATGATGCTTCATTTCGCCTGATTCTAGTCACCAGGAGTTGAAGTTGTGGTTAAGTGTTTGTATGTAGAGCAAATTTGTTCTCCTGACTGTACCAGATGGTCTACTACTTTACAAAGTATCTGCTCAGCATTTGTCTTAGCAGGCCTATTTTGTCGCATTAACTTGCTAGACATTTGTCTCCCATAAAATTCCAGCTTTCCAGTAAATGTTTCAGCAGACACTTTTAACTTTTCCCCCAATTCTTCACCTTATCATCAGGACTATTAGACTGTCTTTTTATACTGTCTTATTTTCTTCTCCATATGTCCCACTCCCCTTCCTGTCCTGTGTGTCTGTGCATGTGTTTATTTTTCCTGTGATGTCCTGGCCCTTTAGCTTGTGTGGCCTGTGTTTGAAGTCTGGTGGTGTGAAGATCCAAAAGAGAGACTTTCCCTTGGATTTTTTGGTTCTCTGGTGAGGGCACTGGCTTTGCACTCCATCAGACCCCTCACATTTAATGGGTGGAATAGAATGGCATGGAAAGACTTTGCTCGTCAGTGCTGTCTGAGGTTTCTGCCTTTTAAATTTGAACCTCTCTTGCTCGTCTCTCCCGTTACGGTCTTTCCACCTTCCTTGCATCTCTACGCTCGGGCTTCTCTCTTTGGCCAGCACTCCCAAGACTAGCTGACATTACGACTTGTATTATTTTTAGACTGAGAGATAGTTGGTTGAGACACTGTGTCTTTTCACAGCACTTAATGAGACCTATGATGAACACTGATATGCGTGTAGTAAAGATCAGGATGGAGATGTGCTAGACATCAGCGTCATGGTTATTTCATAGTTTTGGGATGTTCAGTTCTAAATAGAGGTTTAACCAAATCCATGCATGGCCACATCTGATTTAAGGTTCTTCACAGAGTGCTCCATCATTACAGACGCTGGGGTTAAAGGGCCTGGCAAGCTGCTCTGGCAATAAAATACTTGGTCTAAATACTACCAAGATATAAACAAGTTTATGGCTGTGTAATTTAGCATGTTCACAGGGGTAAACATTTTAGCATCTGGAACATGATTTATACCATTCTTATAATTGTGAGACAAAGTCATTAAATCATAGTAAAGTTAGGCTATGTCCGAAATTGCATACACACTATAGGTATGCTGAATAAGTAAACTTGTCTGTTTTAAACACAAAAATAAGTTATTTTTACTTTTATTGTTATTCTTTTGGTTTTTAAACGAACATTTTTAAATAAGTCTTATGCGCACAAAGGCTGCATTTATGTGATTAAAAATAAAAAAGTAATATTGTGAAATATTATTACAGTTTAAAATAACTGTTTTCTATTTGAAAATATTAAATGTATTCCTGTGATATCAAAGTTGAATTTTCATGTCACATGATACTTAATTCTAATAAGCTGATTTGGTGATCAAACTGAATTTATTATTATTATCAATGTTGAAACTAGTCAGAATTCTTTCATTAATAGAACATTCAAAAGAACAGCATTTATCTGAAATAGAATCTTTTGTAACATTTTAAATGTCTTTACTGTCACTTTTGATCAATTTAATGCATCCTTGCAGAATAAAAGTATATATATTTTTTTGGTTGTATATAATGTTACAAAAGCTTTTTACATATATATATATATATATATATATATATATATATATATATATATATATATATATATATATATATATATATATATATATATATATATATATATATATATATATATGTTAGAATTATTTCTGAAGGATCATGTGACACTAAAGACTGATGCTGAAAGTTCAGCATTGCCATCACAGGAATAAATTACATTTTATAATATATTCAAATATAAAACAGTAATTCATTTTTTTTGTTTTTTAATCAAATAAATGCAGCCTTGGTGAGACTTCTTTTAAAAATGTTTTAAAAAATTGTACCGATCCCAAACTTTTGAACAGCAGTGTATATGTTGCCAAATTGTGTCATTGCATTATTTTGATAGACTTAATATATATATATATATATATATATATATATATATATATATATATATATATATATATATATATATATATATATATAAAATCTTTAAAAATAACTTTAACGAACTGGAATGACCCCAAAGCATCCTTCAGATGAATTAAAAGGGAGGGTGAATTTTTATACAGGATGACATTTACTATCATATGTATTTAATTATACAGTAAGCCTCTGGGGAGACCGCTTTCTAATAATATCAGTCCAAGAAAAACTTAGTCTGAAGATCTGTTTAAATGGCTTGGGAGTTTGTCTGAGAGGGGATCTACACATCAACACATGGAATCATGAGAATGACATGAATGAAAATGGATATGGCATATAAAGGTCTCAGGGAGCTCAAAGCTAGATGATAATAGTTTACTGTCTCTCAGCAACCATCACTTTGATGTAGTGTATATCAGTTAAGTCGGTAAGTATGCAACATATACCTAAACTCACATCGCCTGAGGCTGTTGTTGTTGTTTTTTCTGTAAAGCGCAGAGGCAGAGAACAGAAGGGGTAATTGTTCCACGCCGTCTGTGGAACAAACCTGTGGATCCATGTAAATGAAAGCCAACTAAGAAAACAAAACCTGATGAAAGTGCTTAGCTGAAACTAAAACACACCTTTAAAACATTTAAAGGGTTGAAGATAAGAGAAACAGCCATGTATACGTGCACACACACACACACACACACACACACACACACACACACACACACACACACAGTCTCCCTGCTGCCTTATTAGAAAATTGGGCAGCATATGGTGTTACACATGTTTGTGTAGTGCACACTCGGTCATGATGTCATGGGGCAGACATACTAAAATGCTTAGCAATCGTTCAAAGCTTTAGACCATATATGATTATGTTCTCCGAGAGCTGCCAGGAAATATCGTCAGGTTTTTCCTTCAGTCATTTGTCTCTCCAGATGCAGAGGTGATTAAAGATGAAGCTGTCAGCTGAAAGAGAGCTTCAGAAAAAATTTGACGCCACAAACTGTGTGATCCGCACAGCTCGCCTCCATATCGCAGCTCTATACTGTAATTTAAAGGCAGCCATCTTTATGTCTCTGTTATTTCATAGGAATCATAGGGGGAAAAAATAAGATCCTAAATACATTCCCCTGCTGATCTCCCATAAATATGTGACTGTCCTTGAATGCAGTGGATTCAAAGAGTGGTTTGTTGGTAAAATACGTCATACTCTGTATAACATTTGATGTTTTTCCTGCTTGTAATCTGATGTGGTGTGATTTGCGCAGAAATGACTGAGGAAACAGATTCCTTTTGGAAGAGAAGACCAGCTGAGAGGTCAAAGGTCAGGATCACACACCCTCCCCTGCAGCGCTACACGAGAAGGGTCAGCGGGACAGATTCCCAGCCATTAAAAGGGGTTGGGACAGAAAAGTTTGACTGGCCACTGCCCTCCCCTGACCCCTGTCTACTCTTACGCCTTGTGGACCTATGCTGAGAAATGAAGTCATCCACACCTTTTTATCAGGTCTACTGGGGCCCAGTCATTTTCTCTATCTCTTCACCTGGTCTGTCTTTTCTAAAAATGTTTATCTTTCTCCCATTAGTCATTTGGTGTCTGTTGCCCCTGTCAGCTCAATCAAGTGTGTTTGCAATATAGACACAGTCATCAATAGCTCTGGCGCCCATCGCCTGGTGTTCTTTCTTTTTATTTCTTATGCAGAATTTTATTGCACAGCTCTCAGAAATACTTAATGTTGATTGGTCAGGCGCAACATTCCATGCTCAAATATTTTTGCATAACCTCGAAACAGTTTTTGATCATTGTTCCTGGCAGACAGTTACCTACATTGTGCTAGTATCTTGTAGTCTCTTTCTTATCACATAATAAAAAAATGAACTCAAGTCAATGTTTCATGCCCATGAATCATTAAGTGAGTACGTAAATAAATACAGGCATGGGCATTGATTTTCCTTATAATTATGTTGATTTTTTTCTTCCAATTTTTGACGGACAATCTAGTGAAATGGATTATTGAAAAAGAAAATAATGTTGGTTGTCAAATCGGAATGCAATGCAAGACGATTGTAAAAAAAAAGGGAGGACAAAATGATTGTAGAAGTTCGGCGAATACCACCAGAGAAAAACTATTTCAAAGTCCAAAAATAAATTAACACATATCCCTGGATGAATCATCACAATAAGATCAATAAGATACATTTAGGATGGATTTTCATTTCTTTTTGACTTTTCCTTTCAATACTGACTTAAGTGTTTTGTTCTCAGCCACATATCGTCTTAAAAATGTTTTAAATGTTTTTAAACTATAAAAATAATGAAATAACCAAACCATTTTAACATTTATTGTGTGCAAATGATGCATTTCAATTTATTTTATGGTCAAATTGTTTTTTCCTCAGTTGTGATGTTCTTTATTAGTTAAAGAAGCATGTGTGAAGAAATACATTTCCAATGAATTTGTCAAATTATGCAACAAAAAAACAAAATGGGCATGTAACTTGCCAGCTATAAAATTAGCTTATCCAAAGCAAAGAAGCCTGTTCTGGCATTTGTTTGAATTGTTCTGTGATACATTGACTTTATAAATTTGAAAGTGTGTTTATTTTTTACAGGACCACAGGTAAATTGTTATTCTCCATTGTGTGTTTTGTATTTGAGCCTCCTGCTGCATCCACCTCCTCACGGGGTCAGAGGCAAAGCACGTCCAGCACAGTCGCCTCACAGTCACTGGTGTGGAGATGTAGGGAATGGCCTCAGAAATAATTGGACAGAATGTCTCGGAGCGGTGTGTGGGAGAGCTCTGCTGATACTCATCCTGCTGCTCATCATTCATTTTCATTCATACAGGGATTACTTCTACAGGGAAAAGAAAGACATCATCTTTCAACACCACTTCTCTGTTCAAGTCTGCATTCGACTGATCTGGGATCAGAGACACCTACCAACAGCTGAATTTATCTCTGACCAGTGCAAGAAGCCAACTTCTACCGACACACTTTCTTGTCTCTGTTCAGCTCTCTGTATTATGTCTAATCTCCTGGACCTCTGCAGTGCGTCAGACCGGTCCACCGGGCTTATCATGAGCAGTGACAGACGCCCAGCAGTCGCCACACATCCCTCCAGCACAAGCTCTGACCTCTCCGACCTGTCATTCCTAACAGTAGACTGGATCACAACCACACATGGTTTTTATCCATATAATAGAAACTCAATACGGTCAAAACAAAAATGGACAGATTCATTTTAAGGACAGAAAAAATATGTAGACATTCTTTAAAATAAATGCTATTTTATGTTTCACAGAAGAAAGAAAGTTATACAGGTTTTGGAATAACATTTTTGGATGAACTGTCACTCTTCCCCCTCACTGAAAATGATCTGTGTCCTGGCAGATAACCTCTTTCAGGCCCATCCTGCTTCTGCTGCTATCTGTCTGTGGGTCTCCCTTCAGCTAGACGTTAAAGGAGATAAATGTTCTATAGGCTATAGCACCATTCATGCAAGTCAAATGAATCAAGTTAAAGGGTTACAATTCCGATTTTTTTAAATAATGTTCCAGACCCGTAAGACGTTCATTTTTGGAACATAAATTAAGATATTTTTTTTTTAATCCGATGGCTCAGAAAGGTCTCAATTGGCGGCAATGACATTTCCTCTCTCTCAAGACCCTCTAGCCCATCTCACTGCAGTGGTTCTACAATAATTTTATGAAGTGACGAGAATAGCTTCTGTGTGCAAAAAAACAACAACAAAACGACTTATATAGTGATGGCCAATTTAAAAACACCATTAAAGCTTCGAAGCCTTATGAATCAATCAATGTATCCAATGAGCGATTAGTAGCGATAAAGTCACGTGGTTTCAGCAGTTTGGCGGTTAGGCGCTTGATGCAAATCAATAGGCTTATATTCATAACGCTCCGAGGCTTCATGGACTTTTTAACGACGTCTTTAGTGCCTTTTATACCTTTTATGGGTCTTGAGAGAGGAAATGTCATTTCTGTCAATGGAGGACTTTCTGAGCAATCAACAAAAATATCTTAATTTATGTTCCAAAGATAGGTCTTACGGGCTGGAACGGCATGAGGGTGAGTAATAAATTACATTATTTTAATTTTAGGGTGAACTAACCCTTTAAGTTAAATCACAGAAGCGCAACATCTGCCATGTTGTCAAGTATCGGTTCAGGGCTCTCGGCGGGTTCGAGTGCACTGGACACACACAGAAAAATACAGTGTCAAAATTGTACCTTTAGCTTGTCGCTGGGGCAGTACCCTTAAAAGGACATCTTTGTACCTTTTTTAATCCTAAAAGGTGCATATTAGTACCTTTGACTACAAATGCGTACCTTAAGGTACTACTATGAACCTTTTTGTGGTAAAAATGGTACAACGTTGTTCTTTTAAGGGTACTGCCCCAGCGACAAGCTGTTGTACCCCTAAAGGTACAATTTTGACACCCTATTTTTCTGTGTGCAGTTCCTAATATTAATATCTAAACTACAACCAATAAAATATATTTCCAGGAAAAAAATCACTCTGAGACTTAATTGAAATGTTTATACGAATAACCACACGTTTTCGTTTTTATTTTAAAAGTTTCACAATAATAATAAAAAAAGCAACAACAACAACAACAAAAAAAAACTAAAAATAACAAACCAACATAGTCTTAACCCTAAGCGCAGCCCCACTTTTTCTTTTTTACAAAACCTTTTATACCTGAACTTATCCTGGGGCGTGGCCATAAGAACTTATGACTTTCATTATTATCATATTGTAATTCCTTTATAAGGTAAGCTACTTGCCTTGAACTCAAGCAATCATAATATTTTAAGACTACCACAACTTTTGCAACAAGCACATTATTTTGTCTTTCTTTGAAGCGGATACTTGGAAGTGTTAAGGCCCCCATCAAAACCACACAACTTTTAGTTTGAACTTCCCCTTTTAAAGATTCCATGGTTAGAAATCAGCAAACAGTCATGTTTAGCTCATTAACACTTCTAAACAAGAAAATAAAAAACATCTAAAATGCAAAATTAGATAATAATATTTAAGTATATAAAGTGTGCAGTATAAATTTAATTGGTTATCAGTTGCACTTACACTAATATGAATATATCACTTTTGTCTTTTCTTGATCTTGACAATATTTCACTGTATTTTTACCAGGGTGCATCACAGCTAATAATGAGATACAAAGCACTCTTGCTAGAGGCCGTTACTCCAGTGGCAGGTGTATGAGTGATTACATACATTTGGCTCTGATCCCTTACAGGTGAGCACATGCACGTATGCCACGTCAAAGCCTGTTATTGCACAAATCAGTAACACTTTCGCTCTGAGCTCACGGGCCTGCTGTGATGTGTTTGTGTTCTGTCAAAGGCTGATTTGTGTGCAAAGACTTCATGCTAATAATATGTTGAAGCTCACTCTCAATGTTCATTCCAAAGTCTCTTTGTGGTCAAACAATTAGGAGTGTTACACATACTCAAACACACACAGACACCTAGTTTAATTCACCTGGAGAGGCCTCTGAGCTTCAGCCTGTAAAGGGCCTCTCAACCGTCATGGTGAATAGCTCACACCAAATGAAAGATTTTACAAGGGCTTGCATTCTCTTGCTCTCACACAAGCCTTTGTTTGGCTGACTGTTTATACAGAAGTGCTTGGAAATAAGCAGTATTGGAAACTGGCAACTAAAAGAATAAAATATAAAAAATGTAGCTGACTTTCTATAGCTTCTTAACTTTAGCTTTGGTTGAAGTTTTGTTATATTATATTATGTTATATTATATTATCCGGGTAACTGAAATCAGCGCTGTACAGGTTTACTTTTTGGAAGTTTTTTGTTTGGTGAGCCGTGAGCTAATACAATATTAGAACTCAAATTAATATTTGGTGTAAAATTATTTAATTATGTCAACCATGTATCGCAGACTCACTCTTGTTTAATAAAAACACAGCTTCTGCCATTTTGCAACAATTGTTTTTGTACACTGCAATGGATTATAATATAGCAAACAGGTAAGATTTTAAAACAGTTTCATCTCAAATCAATATCTCTTATCTCAAAAATTATTTATTTGGCAAAATGCTGTTTAATAAGTGGAATGACCATACCATATACCGTGAAATGTAGTTTGAATTTGCCACTTAGCAACTGCTTTCTTTGTGGAAGCTTAGCTTTTAAAGACCTAAAATATTTCAACTCAAGTCAATATTTAGTGTCTAATTATTTAATTATGTGGCCTGATCCCCAAATTTTATTATAGTATATTATATATTTTTCATTTTTAAAATTGAGTTCAAACCAATTTTGACTGACCATTGCATTCATTCTTTTACAGTATATACAGTTAGAAAATGCATTATGGGGCCAGTCAAGTCAAGTGTGAGCCATATAACATAGAGTTAAAGACTGCCTATTTTCATTTAATTCCCTTCATTTAAACCACTATTGTACATGCTGACATCAACCACTAATAGAAAAAAATTGTTTTTCTTCCCTCAAGTGAGAAACCAAAATGTACATTCTCGGCACAGCTCATGAAGCTCTCATCAGGAACACAGTCAAATAAGCTGATCATTATGCTGTCCAAACCACTCCAGACTAGTGCACATATCCCAGCTCATCGCTCTCAGCATGGTTACACTAATACCAATGATGATTTTCCAAGTGCACTGCTGTGTATTTTAGCATCTGTGCGTGCGCACGTTATAGAGTAAGAGGCCTCTAACGGTTAAAGAGAGGATGATGTCATGCAATATGAGGTGGCTGTAGGGCAAAGGAGCCTGTCTGTGAGGTTTTAGCATGGTTTCGGTACAGCAGAAGAGATTGCAGAAACAATAGATGGATATGACAGAAAATGTGTTTTGGCTTGTGTTGCCTCGATTACATCACTCTTACTTGCTTCCTAGGAAAAAATATCATTGCTAAAGTATTATTCTTGGCATAGGCTACAAACTGATAGTTCCTGCTTCTCATGAAAGGCCTGCCGCTTTGCAGAGAAGATCGTGACTTTAGTGTGTGTGCATTTGCCCTCTTTTAATATACTCGTATACACTCCTGTTCAAATGCTTGGGGTCCGTCATTTTTTGTTTTGTTTTCAGACGTCTCAACAAGGCTGTATTTATTTGAGCAAAAATACAGTAAAAATAATAATAGTGTGAAATATCACAATTTAATATAAAGCATAGCGTCAGATCTGGCAGGTCACGTTAGTCAAGCTTGCATCACCTCACTGTCAGTTGATAATATGTCTGCCGGAATACGATGTCTATCACATCATACATACTTAAGCTCTTTCTTAATATCCCAATGATTATTGGCATAAAAGAAAAATCTATCGTTTTGACCCATACAATATATTGTTGGCTATTGCCACAAATATACCCGTGCGACTTATGACTGGTTTTGTGCTCGAGGGTCACATATATTTTAAAATGTAATTAATTGGGACGGCAAAGCAAATTTTTCAGTCCTCAGTGCCACATGGTTCTTCAGAAATCATTCTAACATTGATTTGGTGCTCAAGATACATTTCAACATCTTTCTTTTGGTTCTCGGTTTAAGTTAAATAAATACCATGATTCAATGTGGTCTCAAACTTTTGGACCCCACTGTTTTTTTTTTTTCATATGTTTTTTCAGAAGTTTTTGGGTTAAGCTTTTTTCTCAACCCTTAATGTAATCCAAATGAGATGGCCCACTTTCCAACAAGCTTTCATTGAACACTATCATTCCCCATTGTTCTGTGTAAACGTTACCTAATTTGCACCAGAATGACAAACAGACTATTTAATTTGGAAGGAAATTGTGGTTTTGAGACATTAAGGAAATCCAAACGCAATATTAAGTCATTGTGCTGCGGTTATAATTACTCTGCACTTGTTGTTGCAATCGTTTCTGTTTACTTATTAATTTGAATACAAAGCCCACTTAAGACATGGCTCATTTCATGGATGAGATGGAGTTAGGATCACTTTCTCCTCTGCGAAGTCTTCCCAGCAGACCACTAAACCACGTTTCTGCAGAAGAATAAGTGTAGTGTTGACCGAAGGGTTTAACTGAATCGGGGTAATTGTGTTGCGGTGAGTTCTGATGTGGTGTGGATGTAATCTCATATTCCTCTCAGGCATGCTTATGTGTGTATGTATTTGTAGTGTGTGTGTGTGTGTGTGTGTGTGTGTGTGTGTGTGTGTGTGTGTGTGTGTGTGTGTGTGTGTGTGTGTGCAGCAATGGAGATCAGCAGAGAGCAGTGAAGTACAGCTCCGTTAGCCCATCCTGGCCGTTCGAAGCAAAAGGAGCTGTAATTATCCGGAGCCAGTCATCTCAGGAGGTCGGCTGGGGTTTGGGGAATGTGTCCCCCTCCTCCACACCTCAGTTCTTTTCACCCTTCAACCCTCTTTCCATCTCTCTCCCCCAGCAAGGGCATTTCTTCAGCTTCATAGTGGACAAGACCTCAGTGATGTGTGTAAGTGAATGGTTTGCGAGAGCATGAAATCAATCTCCTCTGGTTCAAATATGCAATATAATCACATTTCAACCATAACTTTCGTCCCAGCTCAGCCTGCCAGAAACTGTCTTTGCTCATGCTTCTGAGACAATGCCAAGAATATCACAAAAATAACTGTAAATCACTTTTATTGTTCTCTCTCTCTCTCTCTCTCTCTCTCTCTCTCTCTCTCTCTCTCTCTCTCTCTCTCTCTCTCTCTCTCTCTCTCTCTCTCTCTCTCTCTCTCTCTCACACACACACACACTCTCTCACACTCTCTCACTCTCTCTCACACACTTGGCACCATGTGCACTTAATTAAATTGACTTTGAAGCGACTATGACATCATCATTTGGCTGTTGTTCTTTTGGACGTGTTTGGACTTAAGGGTTCCCATGGAAACTCTGATGTAATGGCCACGCAGACTTGTTTTCAGGAAAACCACAGCTGACACGTGGTGAAATGGATGGCCTTTTTTTTTTGGAAGGATCGTTGGTTTGTCAACAGCTATCTTGCAGATAAAAGCTAGACAGCGTTCTCATCTTTCCTCAAGAGAGTGTAGGGCATTGGTTTACTTAGACTTCATCCTTTAGACTGATGGTTTGACATTTTCTCAACATGAACAGGAAACGTTTCAGTTTTATGTCATCATGGCTGAATGTGGTTAAGGAACCATGTGTTTCACAGCCTTAGTGGTTCAACCGGTGTGTGTTAAAGTTTTGTGACGTAGAATTGATCATTTGTGGTTAACTCGACTTCTCTAGTTTATGTTTACTACAAGTTTCCCACCATGCCCCATTCTCCCGAATAATGACAGGCTGGTTATTTTAGGAAGGCACCACTGATCCATTCATAAAAAGATAAAAATAGTTGATATTGCTGTTAATATTTTTACACATTGCAACAAAAATGCATCTTCGCTGTTGAAAAACAAGCTTAAACATCCTTAGCAAGTGTTTTACAGTGATAGTCTGTTTTAGAGGTGTTTTAGGCATGTCAGCTAGGCTGGGAGACCAGCTTAAACCAGATAAGACCAGCAAACCAGCACCTATCGTGAAAATGGGACTCAATCAGAAAGTTTCTCTCTGTTTGCACATTTACTCATAACTTGCTGCAGCTGTAATGGTAAAATTCTTCACATATCTCGTATTTTCGACACTTCCACAATGCTTTAACAAACAGCATGCTTTTTATAATTTATGTTGTGAAACTTGAGGGATTTGTCATATCCCATTCTAAACTTCCACAATCTCTCCTCATCCATATCTGGGGCCGTACTATTCACAAAACATTTTACCTTACAACTATAGCAGCAAAAGTTCTTAGGAAAGAGTTTCCTTTTAAAGCTATATTCACAAAGCTGCTGAGACCAACTTTTACTAAGGAATAGAGAGAAGTCTTAAGCTAAGAGAAAGGGCAGGGTTGACCTCGTTTACTATGCACACAATGATTGGCTGATAGGGGAAGGGTATCTGTCAGTGATTTAATCATAGATTTATAGAGGGTATGTATTGACGTCACTTTTTTTTTTTTTTTTTTTTGAGCTAATTGGGGAAAACTGCGAAGACGCAAGTAATACAAATGATTTTCTGTTCAAATGAAAGGTTGGACTCGAAATAAGTGTTCCTTACAACTTTCCAGTGATCCAAGGATATTGACATGCAGCCAGGAATTGTGTTTCCTGACATTTATATGTGCCTGATTTTTTCACTCTGTTACATTGCAGCCATTTGCTTAAATCCTTTAAATTTGATCCTTTTAATCCTTTTAAACCCCATATTGACAAAAAAACACAATTGTTGACATTTTTGCAAATTTATAAAATAAAAACTGAAATATCACATGGTCCAGACCCTTTGCTCAGTATTTAGTAGAAGCACCATTTTGATCTAATACAGCCACAAGTCTTTTTGGGAAAGATGCAACACGTTTTTCACACCTGGATTTGGGGATCCTCTGCCATTTCTCCTAGCAGATCCTCTCCAGTTCTGTCAAATTGGATGGTAAATGTTGGTGGACTGCCAATTTCAGGTCTCTTCAGAGATGCTCAATTGGGTTTAAGTCAGGGCTCTGGCTGGGCCATTCAAGAGTTGTTGTGAAGCCACTTCTTCGATGTTTTAGTTGTGTTCTTAGGGTCACTGTCTTGTTGGAAGGTGAACCTTCAGCCCAGTCTGAGGTCTCGAGCATGCTAGAGAAGGTTTTCGTTCAGGATATCCCTATACTTGGTCACATTCATGTTTTCCCTCGATTGCAACCAGTCATCCTGTCCCTACAGCTGAAAAACACCCCCACAGAATGATGCTTCCACCATCATGCTTCACTGTTGGGACTGTATTTGACAGGTGATATTTTTCTCCATACATATCGCTTGGAATTAAGGCCAAAAAGTTCTATTTTATCTCATCAGACCAGAGAATCTTATTTCTCATCATCTCATGAGTCATTCAGGTGTTTTTTTTAGTAAACTTTCATGCATCTTGCACTGAGGAGAGGCTTCTGTCAGCTCACTCTGCCATAAAGCCCCGACTGGTGGAGGGCTGCAGTGATGGTTGACTTTCTACAACTTTCTCCCATCTCCCGACTGCATCTCTGGAGCTCAGCCACAGTGATCTTAAGGTTCTTCTTTACCTCTCTCACCAAGGCTCTTCTCCTCCGATAGCTCAGTTTGGCCAGACGGCCAACTCTAGGAAGGGTTCTGGTTGTCCGAAACGTCTTCCATTTAAGGATTATGGAGATCTTGTGCTCTTAGAATCCACATTGCTCTTAGGAACTAATGCAGCAGATTTTTTTTTGTAACCACATGTTGCCGAAGGAGGTTCTGATAAACTGGTTCTGAGGTTCCACTTGTAGCTGTATAATAGGCCCAACTCCTGCTGCAGAAACATCCCCAAAACCATGCCACTTCCTCCTAAATCTTTCAATGACTTCTTTGGGCACTTTGGGTTCAATCTTTCCCCAGTTTGATGTTGAACATAATGTTTCCCATCAGACACAAATAAATTAAACTTGCATTATCACTGAAATGAACTTTGGACCCGTTCTCCTCTGTTCACATAACATGCTCCTCAGCAAAGGTTAGTCTAGCCTTTTGATTCTTTCTGTTGATGAGAGGCTTGGTCACTGCAGAGTGAGCATTCAGTCTGAATTCTCTTAAATGACAAGACACTGTATGGCAAAACAGATCCTTACTGTGTTCAGCTCTGAACTGCCCTTCTGCTCCTGTTAGGGTCATTTAAAAAAGGACTAAGTAGTGACCTTCTAATTTAGGGAATTGTATGTTGTTCTCTAATTTTGATCTCTACTATATATATATATATATACATATATATATATATATATATATATATATATATATATAGGTCTAAATCCTGGTGATCACTTATATCAATGTTATACAGTATGTCGTAATACCGTATTGTCATACCATACTGGTAAGATACAAACTGATTAAAATAATTTACATGATGATATTTTATAGTTTGACGCTTGTTACACCGCTAAACATAGAACTGATTCTTGTTTAAAGAAATCTGCATTATAGCGGAACCGGAAAAGAGCTTTTTTTCACCCAAAAGTTAACATCCTTTAAATTGGCACAGCATCTGGATATGCGCATGTCATGTGATTAAATTAAATGATGCTGTCATATTTACATAGAAAAAAAATTAACAAGCTGCAAAGTGAAGGGGAAACCTGTTATAGCTGTTATATAGTTGTTTGTAAATCAATGGGATCAATTTCAGCATAATTACTTTATGATTGCTGACAGTGTTGAAAGTATTATGTGTCTTTCATGAGTAGACACTATTGTTTATCTGACTTGTTAGTCTTGTAAGAATTTGTCAAAATGACTGTATACATGAGCATGTTTAAATCAGACATAATTTTACATTGTAATTTAGTGACTCATATCAGGATCGTATAGCATGCAGCTGCCATTTCCCAACACCCAGAGATCCCCAGGGCTCAACAACTCCTTAGGAAGAAGTTATAGTTGTGTCCTAGATTTGTCTTGGTCACATCCTTTTCTCATGTCAGTGTTCCAAAACCTGTGCCGCTTATCTCTATCACCGATTCCTTCTCAGATAAGAGGTCTTGTGTGAGCATGTGAGGTCTTGCACTGGTACTTCTCAGCACTACTGATCCAAAAAAGCGTGTCTGATGCATTCAGCTCAACTTCTCAGAATCACCACTCTGTATCTTAGATCAGATATGGGTGAAATGAGAGAAATGGTGGCTGCATTAGATACAATAACAATCTACCAGATAGAAGCACGACATTGTGCCGATCCTCTATGCGTCTGCAGCTGATCCTGAGAAACATTTACAGCCCGTGCCTGACGTAAAAGTCTGACATCATTGCAAGATGGAAATCATATTTGGAAGGGTGATGGGGGATGTAAAAAACAGCTGTTTCAGAGTCAGAAACTTGCAGAGAGTTTCCAGCAAACCTTGAGTCATATTGCAAGATGAACTCTTGAAGAACCTAGCTGCAGATTTAGATCTGTCTTGATCAAGATCTGTCTTGTGGAAAAATGAATAGATAACCCATTCCTCATCATGGCATCTTCCTTTTTGACTAGCATTCACTCACAGCTCTGAGCACATGCCCAGTGTATACAGTTATAAATCACCTCCGCTCTCCCGCGGCTTCCAGTGTTTACAGTAAACAGTGGGCTGGAATGTAAAGTTATTTCAGTCCGTTGGCCAGGACTCATTGTAGTGGCTGTGCCACAGGCCGTTAGTCCAACCCAAAGCCCCCCTGTACCTCATTATCTAATCATGCCTGTTTGTTCTGCCTGGGTTCTGTTGCAGCTCTTCCCTCCACCCACAAGACAAACACAGACGCAAACACAACAAGCCTACTTCCTCCAGATCTATTATGTCCCTCTTTTCACCCTTAACAGCAAACTCTTGAAATCCAATCAGCCCGCATTTTGTCTATAGACTGATTGATCATGACAGGACGCAAGGTCAGTTTGGAAAGCACAAGACATTGAACTCTTAGGAAGTACAAAGGAGATTTCTCAAGGGAATGACCTCCTTGTTTACTACTTTAAATTGAGTCCAGCCATTGTATTAAAATGAGAAGGCAGGATTCCAAATTGTTTTGGCAGGCAAACTAATGTGATTTTTTTTTTCTCTCCAATAATTATTCAGCAAGGATGCTTTACATTTATTCAAAAGTGACCATACAGACATATATAGTATTACACACACACAAAAAAGATGATAATATTTTAAGCAATATATATTCATAACATTGATAATGTCTCTAGACTACCAAATCAGCTAGTTGATTCCTGAAGGATCATGTGACACTGAATGTGACTGAAGTAATGGTGCTGAAAATTCAGCTTTGCTATCACAAAAATAAATAGCATTTTAAAATATATTATATTAAAATTGAAAACAGGTATATTAAATTGTAATAATATTTTACAATATGACTGTTTTTACTGTCTTTTTGGTCAAATAAATGCAGCCTTGGTAAGCTTTTTTTTATTTTTATTGACCCCAAACTTTTGAATGGTACTGTATATTAAATATATTCTAGATGTAAATATTGTATACAATCTAAAATAATATTTATTACAGTAGTGTATTTTATATAAATAGTATATTTCAGTGTATTTATAAAATTATTAAAATATTAAATATAAAAAGTAAATTATAGCATTTAATAACATTGAATCAGCCTGATCACATTACGTACTTATGAAAGTCATTGTTATTTCCTAACCAAGATTCCAACAACAAGAAATGTGTCTGTCCCAAATGAACTCAAACATGCTGCATGATGCAACAAATTGGTTTCTGTTTCTGCAACAATGCATTAGGTAATCTCACTCCTCATAACTGTACATTAAACATCAAATGTTCAGACTTGATGTGATTATGTGAAACTGCTGAATGATGTCACACAAAGTGCAGACAGACAAATTGCTTACATTGGAAACATTGGGAAACTTGTTAGGACAGTTTAAACCGCAAATTATAAACTCTTTACATTGTAAACAGGTACCTTAAGAGTGCTGTCTTTATACTGACTTCAACCACCACACTCTGAACACAGTGAAAACACAAAAGGTGTGTCTGTTCCTCTCTGATATAGCACTGTGAGACAGTGGGACATGCTTGAGCTGGAGTAATGTGAGCAGTGGCCTTTATCTGTCAGGAGAGGGAAAAAAGAGTGAGGAAGAGTGAGTGAAAGAGAGCAGAGACAGAGCACTGTGTTGTAAGAGTGGAGATTAATACAAATACAGTGGAAAGAAGGAGGGGGAGCCAGAATAAAGGGGAGCTCTATCTCTCCTCCTCTTTTCTCTTGTTCCCTCCCTCTCTCCACCCTCCCTTGGACTGTAGGAGTAGTAGGAGGTTAACGTGACTGTGAGAGCTGTACTTTAAAACAGCACGGCGGGCAGAACACACTCACACACAAACACACACACTCAGACACACTTAAGCAGGAAAATCATATTGAAACACAAGGTCTGTAAACTCACTCAAAGAGTCACAATTTTAAAATGTTCTGCTGTGTTTTGTTATGTCGAGTGAGCTTTAAAGATGTTTTTATTCATTCAATAAGGAAATAAAGCTTGTTTCTGACTGAGTTTTTTTGTCCACAGGTCACTTTTGTCATTTCCTCCGGATTTCTACATGGATTTGGGACTTTAAACAATTTCAAAAGGGAAATATCAGAGACAGATCTCAATTTGTTGTTGGACTGTAAAGAAAGATAACTGGACTCACAGAAGAGATGGACGCAGGCCCATTGGCATCAGTGGCCGAGGGCTCTCCGGAAGGGGAGACGGTGTGTGCCGCTTTGGCCCGCTATGAAACCACATTGCGAGATGCAGTGCGTGAGATCCACGTGGACGTCAGCGCTTTCAAGCTAGGCATTGAGCGCAGGCTGGAAGAGACCATTCATGTGAGTGGACCTCTAGGCCGAGCTGTGGCGCAGCTGCAACAGGAGAACCGGCAGCTCAGGGGTCAGTTAGAGGCCTTGACCCGGCAGGTAGAGATGCTGACTGGCTCGGTGTGTGACAGAAGCGCTCTTCTCACAGGAGGATCGGCACCACCACAGACCAACAGCAGCACCGCAGGGCATCAGTCTCCACCGTCTGTGACCCCCAGTGTGGCGGCTCTGACCGGCTCTGCCAGCGGCTCTGCCTCCAGCCCCACCACCACACGTTTCTCCAGCAGAGCCACTTTCTCTGTCACCAGCAAAACAAACGTAAGTAGACATCTGCAAGAATAAGTGAAAGCGTGACCTCAGGGGAGCTCATTTTGTGGAACTGAAGAGAATGAAGTGATGTGAGAAACCTTATGTTCGAAAACTAAATATTTAGACATATAGAGAAGCCCCAAATTGGAAAACATATACAAACGAACTGAATGTTTGTAAAAATTTGTCTCAGACCTTTGGCACAGTCTCTGACAAATATGGGATGACGTTTAGATCAATTCACACTCATTTACTGCCACCATTTCGACCTAGTATTTTGATGAAGCTAAGCCACATATGGCCGTTTATTATGGTTATTTTACCACGGTTAAAGGGGTTTTTATAGGCACAATTCGAACAAACAATTTTGACCGCCAAGTAGTATTTTCTGGATGTTTACAGCTGACAAGCTGCGTGTGTAAAGACTCCAGATTTTTGTGAAATGACACATTTTAATTAAAAACAATCACTTTGAAATGGTCAAACAACCCAGATGTTTTGTTAGATTAGTACTGATCAAACTGAGACCATGAGGCCATTTTAGCAGATGTACTTCATTCAAATCGTTTTGTTTGATAGATACATTTCAAAATTTGCAAAGTATAGATTCTGAGATGCAGTTTTTGACATGATAGATAATGACTCCATTAATGATTTAGAGAGTTCAGCTCTATTTTGTTTAAGGAGACTTTCTGTTGATTTGAACCTGTCAAGCCTTTACAGCTGCTGCCTGTGACAGGAAAACGCAAACATCATGCAGTCATCACTCATTAATCTAGAGCTCTGTGCTAGGGAGTATACAAATACTATAATTTGCATGGCATTCAAATTAAATGGACTTGTTCCATAAGGGTTTGTTTTAGATTTCTAAATCATCATAATTTTAGTAGCTGGGAGTGCAGTTGATTTTGGCTGTGAGTCAGTAGAGACCAGGAAGGCTGTTATCTTCCCTGCCACATCCACACCTGCCAACCACATAATGAGAGAGCTGCATTTTGGGCTTGTAAAATACTCCGAGAGTGTTGTGGCAGGTCTGCGTGCACTCCCTTTCAGTCCCAGCCTGCAGGAAAAATTGAGCGAAAAAGACTGGAAAAAGACAGCGAGACTCCACGTGGGGATGTGTGCTGGCCTGCCTCCACATGGCTGTGCTGTGAGCACCTGCAGATATCATGAGAATCGCATTTTATCTCATGCTCTTCCTCCTGTCTCGGATTCTTACAGAGCCCTGTTGTACTTTCTGTTCTTGGGAAATAACAGTTTTATCCTGGGCTCAATCTCAGACTGCCGCCACTGTATCTGTGGCATTTCTTGTTTTCCCAACTATCATTTTGTCTCGTGCAAAACGCTGTCTCCAGTCCACCTCATATCTTTATCACTTTCTCTCTCTCTTGCTCTCTGTCATTCTATGCTTGGCCTCAAAGCAGGACATAGTCCTCTGGCAGGTTTTATAGTTCAAATTCAGTTCTGAATTTTAAGTGAATTTAAATTAAGGTAGAACACAATATGTATAAATGAAATTCAAACTTTCATGAAGTAACAGAAATCTAACTTTCATGAAGTAACAGAAATTCAAATAATTTAATATCTAGTTATATATTAAATTCTCTAATTAGAATGTATTATTAAACTAGAAAGATTTGTTGAGGTTAGATGGATGGATGGATGGATGGATGGATGGATGGATGGATGGATGGATGGATGGATGGATGGATGGATGGATGGATGGATGGATGGATGGATGGATGATGGATGGATGGATGGATAGATGGATGGATGGATGGATGGATGGATAGATTGACGGACCGACAGATGGACAGACGGGTAGATGGACAGATGGAGAGACGGGTAGATGGACGGATTGATAAATTGCAAAAAGATAATAGCTTTAACAAAAAGATAGCAGCTTCACAATACATATGTTTATGCTGCGTTGATTATACCGTCAAAACTTTAAATGCACATGAACCATATCGTATCGTGCTGTGTTGAGTTCCTCTTCCCTTTCAGAGTTCATGCGGCCAGCGAAATGCCTTTTCTCTGTCCTCACTCTGTGCTGGCTCCGCAGAGGAGTCCTGCACTGTTGCCAATTACCACAGCATTTTTGTGGTTTCAATGGACCATTGTGTCGACATTTAGCCTCATTTGAAGTACGTTGGGTGAGTCAGGATTTGAAGAACACCCAGAACACCTTCCTCCTTTCTTTTTTCAACAAAATGGGGTGTAGATGCAGCACAGCTGGCTCCTCTGGAGTCTCTCACGCTTGGTGGACAGGTGCTTGACAGGGAACCACACCTGTGGAGCGTGGTCTCACCTCACACTCACATTTGGCCTCAAGCACAAAGAAGAGTCTGCCCTTCATTACTGCTGATGTTAATAAATTGTTTAGGGGTCAGTGGGTTATCTTTGATTCTACTGTGCCTCAATATAGTCACTGCATTCTAAGCTCCCGCTGGAGTCCCGTGTGCGGCTGTGCTTCTCTAGGGCAAGTGAGGGAGAGAGTGGAGATTGGGGTGAGAGGAAGATAAGATTTGCACGGATGTTATCTGTGGAAACTCAGAACACATAAAAAAAAAAAAATGAAGCTGCTCTACATTGCGCTCCAAGTTAGCAATGCATCCAAGTTGTTAGCAGCTCTCTGCATCTTGGTTTGGTTGCTAACATGGCTTACTCAACTAAAATAGCATCTAATTTTAGCTGATTTAAATTTTAGTTGGTGAGAGAGCAAACATACAAAATATATTAAAACATTGTATATTTTAATTTTGATATGTAGTGCTTCAGTTCACCAGTGATCATTCACTTTTCAGCAGTCATATTATTTCAAGACTTTTCTTTTTGAAATAAATTGTGTGTTGTTAAAGTGCCCCATTTATGGATTTTTGAAAATTACCTTTCATGTAGTGTGTAACATATTTCTAAGTGAATGAAAACATCCTGGAAAGTTTTAAATGGATGGATGGATCCATCCATTTCACCTTCTTACACTAGCCTACAACCTGAAAGTATTTACTTTTTTTGTTAAAAAGTAGGCTACATAGGTCTACATTTGAGTGTGTAGCAAAAGAGTATGCAAGCTTTGGGACATATAGGCTACTTTGTCATGCTAAACTGTTGCTTAGTTCTGTGCATTGCATCCCGTCACCGTTTAAGCCCTGCCAATCATCGTCACAGTTAAAATATATTTTTACGTCCTATGGTTAAAATCCTCCACTTTAAGTTTAATTCGATTAAAAGAGAAATGGAGCAGCACGTTCGTGAGTCTTTAATACAGAGACTCTCCTTGATGTGCTTGCAATTTTAAAAGATGCATTAAAATGTTAATGGCTAAATGTATCATTACAAAAGTTCACAATGATGTTACGGGAAATATAATGTCGATAACATTGAATAAACATCTTTTCGTCAGGTTAAATACTGATAATTGATCACTCAAGCCCCTTAATCTAAATCTCTCTAACCATTGGACTCACACATCCGTCATGTTTGTAGTTTTTTACACTATATATCGGCGTTTGTAGTTCTAATCGAATCCTCTTCCAACTCGCTATGGGTTTTGGTTTTGCACAGACTATATCAACCGTTAGAGTGTGTGTCAATCCATACTTCGAATATTTCACTCTCAGATGCTCACTCGTGTTGATGACGAGTTCACGTGAGCTCCGCGCTGCCGCTTCTCTTGAGCCGAGCTGCACCAGAGTGATCTCACGCCACAGCCTAAAAAGTAAAAACTGTATTTATGTTTTTGAATTTTGTAATAAAATGGATGTAATTTGAAATCTGACACTTTTGTTATATCTTCATATATGTTTTCATGTCATGCCTTCAATGTTATGTTTATTCATCAACTAAAAACAGGATGAGTGTAAATAGATTATATTGGGATTTAAGAATCGATATCGGTAGGCCTAAGTAAAAATGAGAATCGATTAAAGTCGTGAAATAGATATTTATTTACCCAGCCCTACCTAACTGAGTAGTATCACTGACACTGAGAAACGTCCTTCTCAAGGTTCGGTTTGAATAACTTGTTCTTCTAATGTTTCGTCATTGATTCGGACTCGCGCTGGGATTGAAGTATTATTGTTACTGTCTTTACAGTGTGTACAAGCTGGAGTTTAGTTATGGTAATGTTGCCTTTATTGAGTGATTGATCAGTGGTGATGTGCAATCTATATTTTGAGAAATTTAACAGTTTTAAAAATATAATAATAGGGGCACTTTAATATCTTGCAGTATTTTTATATTTTTGTTTTTAATTATTGTCATGATGCACTTTCATTTACCTTTTATTCTTCTTTTGTTGACGAAATAAAAATTTAAATAAAAAACAAAAAACAAATAAAAGTCAGTCCAAATATCTACTTGGAGACATTGAATCATCTCCATGGCATTAACATCCTATCCTAAAATCCATTATTTTCTTGAACCAAACTAGCTGAAGAGCAGAGGTTTTTTCCATTGCGAAGATGCATGTTTCAGAATGGACTAGTGTAGACTATTAAAATTAAATAAAAATAAATGGTATATTATGAGTTTGACTTGGGAAGTACCAAATTAATTAAGACGTAAATGTAGATGTATTAAAATTAATTAAGATGTAACTCAAGAATGTCCATCTTCGTGTCTAACTCTCTTGTGAATCATCCTGTGGTCATATCACAAATACTTTTCAGTCAAGAAATTTCAAACTGGCATAATTTTTACATACACCGCTCACCAAGTAATGACATAACCATAAACATTTACATGTTCCCTGTTATGTTTATACACACCGCACATCTGTAGAAGGGACATTTTCTCCTCTGAACACGCCCCACACCTCATGCTTCCAAGCATTTCCAAATGACCATAATAGTACTTCAAATTCCATGTTTGGCTCTGGCAGTGTGAGAAACACCCTCCTCACTTTGGCTTACCTCTCTGAGTGCCAGTACACCTAGTTTTCAGCCATCTAATATTGCCAAATACGAGCTATTTTTAAAACATAAAGCCTAGAAAGGAATGTCGTTTGATCTGACACGCTTTGCTTTAAATTCAGTTTTGATGTTGGGAATTTTCGAGATTTGGATAGCCTGCCAGGTAGCCAAGCAGGCCTCTAAAGGCTTAAAGGCTGAGCATTTGTTTGCAAAGATTCACTTAAGCATCCACATTTGCTAAGCCGCTGGACTCCATGCTTTTATTTAAGAGGTGAAAGTGTATGAAAATGCGCCTGTATGTACGCCTTGGCGGGGGGTGGGTTGGGGTTCAAGGAGCTTACTTGAACATACTAGTGTGTGTTTGTTTGCGTGTGTTTGTCTGAGATATGCTTGACGGTTTCAGCTTGGGCTGGCCCAAAGCCAAAGCTCTCACAATAGAACAGAACGTTTAATCTCCTCCCGTTGCTCTGCCTGGATCTACATGTCCAGCACAGATTCCTGGCAGAGAAGGAGGAGTAGAACAAAAAACCTTTGCACAACTATTAATACAGTAGAGTTTGAGAGAGAGAAAGAGAGGGTGAGAAAGAGGGAATGTGAGAGGGAGGGTGGAAAAGAGAGACTTGATTGTGGATGGGAGGCTAGAAAAAGGCATCCAGTCGCTCCCATGTTGCCCCTTGCTCTCCTAATTACTTCCAGACAATGCCATGTATTTTCATCTCCGTGGTTACAGGTTAATAATTCGTTGTTTACGGGATGACCTCACTGCCCTTCAGGAACCATTGTCCCACCTTGTAGGAATGCATATGAGCAGAGAATTTAGGTGAAGAAACTAGTGAAGACCTTGCTTATCAACCATGCATGGAGTCACCTTACCATGTGTTTTTCACTGGAGCAAATGGTGTTGGTATCTCAGCTAGTGCTAGAAAGTCTAATCAAACTAAGCTCTTATATATTGTGAACAAGCTGCTGTGTAGTCCTGGAACTGTCCCTTTTCTCTTTCTGGCCTGAGGCGATGTATTTGACCACTGCACAGGTCTGTGTTCTCCATCTGCAGGTGGGGCTGTAGATGTTGCACGTCCCTTTGGGCCAGAAACCATCAATCGTGCTGCACTGAATCATACTCACTCGCATACTCTAGGAGTGGACTCGCTGCATGGTCACATAGTTTTAATCTGAAGAGGTTTCTCAAGAGTCTAGGTGCTCCTGCGTCAATGCGTCAGGACGCACATGATTGCTTACAGATGAGTAGCTAATGGACAGTTTAGTTTTTGAGTGCACTACATGCACACTTCCCACTATGAGGTTGTTTTATAAACCAAAAAGGTGTACATGCTGTAAAAATGTTTTGTTAGGCAACCTAAAATGTTTTTGTGTGGTAGCATCTAAAATAACCAGGTGGACTGACAAAGTACTCAGATGAAGTTCTTGACTAAATACAACAAATACATTCTCTACATTTTTAGAAAAACATGTTCCAAAATTCTGATTTGTGAACAATGCAAGATTCAATGATCTGGAGAAGACCTGATAATGATGTCTGATATGTGAAAAAAAAAACATTCTTTTGAGCCAAGTGCATATTAAATTATTTAATTGTGATTTTAACTGATCAGATTACATCAGTTAATAATACAATTATTTAGTGATCTAATGGAGACCTGATGTCCGATTTGTGAATGTATCATTCTTTTGAACCAACTTTTTTCAATTATTCACTTGAATTGTTCACAAATGTCATTAAATAAATAAATGATTTGTGAATTTGAGTGATTTATTCCATCAGTTAACAACTCCTTACCTGCTCCAAGATTTGATGGCCGGTTTTAGTTGGTTATTTTGAAATACCCCTGACTACATTGTTACACCAATTAAATTAAATCAGATGGTCAGATTCAGGGATTGAATTTACATGGCCTGAAGGACCGATTTTATAATGTTTTTTACAGTGTACTTTGTACATTTGCGAGAACGTGGGAGGGAAAATGAAGCACACCCAACTCCCTGAGAAATCAGGAGAAATTCTTGTAGTTCACACACAGCTGAGTGTTCAAACGTCACTCTCTCTGCTTCTCTGCACAGGTTTTCTTTCCATTCCTGCTTCTTCTAGAGGAGATAAATTGCAGGCTTTGTAAAACAGGTGTTTGGGCTTCTTTCTGCATGAACACTTAAGTTTGTGGAGGAAATTATAGAGCAAAGACCCTCACAAACCAGGCATCCCGTCCCCATCTGTCTCAACTTTATAGACTCTACATCTCTCTGACTTACTGTCGGCCAAATTAGGGGCAAACATTTCTCTTTAATCACAAATGATTCATTTGATTTTCACACTGTTGATTTACGCCTTAAACAGTATACACTGCGTTTTCTGATCATAACGCCCATCCCAAATTAAGCCCAGCTATTTGTACATTGGGATAAATATAAATAGCATTATCAGCATGCATGGCTTATTAATACCAGAGAGGACCGTGTAAGAGCTGGCTATCTGTAGGATTTGAGTGACTGGGGCTGGAATGAGTCCACTGAACTCTCCAGAGTTCTCCCACAAACATGCCCTCTATTGTTGTTTATGTTCCATTCCATTCCCCCGCCACCACAACGTTCCAAGAATCTCAAATGTCACAAAGATGCAAGAATATCCCCTCAGATACATTTAAAATCAGACACACACACACACAGAGCTGCATCAAAACTGGCATTCATCTCTCTGATCATACACAGAGCAGCTCTGTTTTCTCTTTCAGTCACAATGCTCAAGCCACCAAACTCCTATTTCACTCACCATCAAATCACTCAGAGATTATATACAATACAACCTTGTGATTATCCACAGGAAAAATCTTATTTTATGCACCCCAGCCTTGCACAGGCAGGCTGCCAGGGAAATTCTTATTTTGTCATAGAGGGACATTTAGACTCACATGAAAGGTTTTCTGTAAGGGGAGTCCAGCATTGTCTGAACGGACTGTACATAGTAACCACATTTAGAGGCATTCGGTTTATGTTGGCCTATTGTAGGAGAAAACAAATAGACTGAAGTCTCCTCAAGGCCTTTTCTTGTCTTCTCACCTGCAGGAGTGATTATTGTGTCTCTGAAGGGGCAGCATTCAGTCTTCTAGTGGTCTGTTTTGTATGGGAGACGACGCTGTTCTCCACACCACCCTCGTTGTCTTTGAGTGTCCTCACTTATGGAGGAACAGCACGTACAGGAGATGAGTGACCCTCCCTGAGGACAAAAGTATGGACGGGCCAGTTTTTTTCCCACACTCTTTTGTGTGGCTAGAGGATTCGAGCTGAAGTTGAGCTGAACAACCAAATGGTTATGTTGATGATAATTGACTTTGAAAATAGGGATTTAAGTGAATATGTTGAACAAGTTCACAGCGATAGCATTGAATGACTCGATTCTGAATTCTGCAGTAGTTAAAACTCATTGATTCAATGATCTGTTCGAGGCCCAGGGGCCGAATAATGAATGAATCATTCCTTGAGATGATTCATTCAGTGAATCAGTTGAACCAGTTAAAAAATAGCATTCATTAATTAATTTGTGAATTTGACTGATCCAGTTGCAGTAGTTAACATCTCTGTGATCTGCTTGCAGCCTGATAGCGATGTCCGATTCATGAACAAATCCATTTTTAAACCAATTTGTTTCAATTGATTAGTTGAACCAGTTTACAAATAGCATTAAATGATTAAATAGTGAATTTAACTGATCTGATTGCATTAGTTATCAAGTCAGTGATTAAATGATCTGTTCGAGACCTGCTCTGAGACCTAGATTTGTGATTGAATCATTCTTTTCAGATTGAGATGGTCATTAACAAATATAATTAGCAATTTGTTTTATCTTCATCACTATTTGAATTAGGTTAGTGAATAAATGCTGTACTTTAAATACGTTATAGCACAAGTGCATGCCTGTCAATCAATGCCATTTTAATCAAAACAATATTTGTTCATTAAACTTTTTTTCATGAATTAAAAATTAACTGTAATAAATTCAAAGCTTTTAGTATGAATATTAACTTTAATAGGAATGAAACATAAAAGCAAAATAAAAGTAGCATAGCAATTTCCACATGTTCTGTCTCACCTCCCTATTTCCTGGACTTGTTTTATTGCTCTTCTCTCTATTAATGCGATGACGCATTCTCTGGGATTGGGAATGTGTTGTTCCTGAAGGGAAAAAAGCAACTGGGGTGAGTGCATGCGGTTCACTGAACATGTGAGATGGGTGTGGTAAGATCCCCCCCACACCTCTTAATTTAGCCCAGGGGCCGAGCAGCAGGTGACCTTTGTGCCAGAATAGTGCCTGAACCGATGCATTTAAAAGGAATTTCAAATTCAAACCTTAATGACTGCAGGCAATGTTTTTGCAAATTCAGGCTGTGCGAAAACATTAATACATGTCATGTGTCTGCTGATATCCCCTAGAGAGACAGTCCAAAAACATACGTGCAGTGCAGCAGCTTCAACACTGAAATGAGCTGAGAACCTATCAGAGTTGGATATGTTTCATGGCCGGGGTGAATTTTGTCTCCCCCTATCTCCTTGTCTCAATGGGACAGGCAGCTGCTCCCCTCCGAACTGCACGCCCCTCCAGCATTCTTAAGATGTGATGTCACCTGGCCTCCTTCTCACCAGTTCACTTACTCCTTGAGTCTCTAAAAAGTTATTTATCTTTTAAAATGCAGTCTTTTTCTGATTGCATGCCTGGTTTTAATGTGTTTTTGCATTTGCATTCATAAACAAACACTTCTTTATAGCCTGTGCCCATTTGTTAGCATATTAGCATGTGTTTGTATGTACTAGTGAGGTTCAGGCCCCACACAAAAGATCTTTTTAAAGTCCATTGATAAGCTGCCAGGTAATTAATGACAGTGCCAGAGACAACTAAACATGCACAGTCATTGTTTTGGGTTACTTCCAGGCCCTAAAAAAACCCAGTCCACCACCCCCTTAGGAGACAATCTGCTTTAATAACGGTTAGCTCATTGCAGCCGAGGCCAAACATCTGCATCTGTATAACTATTTGATGGTTGAGGTCTGAAGGAAATGAAGCAAGGCGGCGACCTTCATGTGTCAGTGTGTAACTTCAAGGCACTAATATCAACATGTGATCTTGCATTTAGGTCATGCAGAAAAGTGCATGGAGGGCAGAAGTGGCTATAGATTAAAATAGACCAGCAAAGCAGCAATAGCTTTATTGATGGCCCACATCAGCCTAGATCCAGAGGTCCAGAGACATTAGTACTGGTCTTTGTATAGTGAATCAAAGTGAACCCATCAATCAAATGTCTTTGATTGAATTACATTACTCATTTACTTTTGCAGAATGTGCCCTCCTGAAAAACACATTTGGAGCAACTTTGTCTCTTTTCATTTATTGAATAAGCGCATCAGTTGTCTCGTGTTCTATACCCTGTTTTGGTGCTTTTTCATTTGGGAAATGGCCTCTTGTAAAGGATACTTGTTTTTAGGGGCAAAAGGAATTGTTTTTATTTATTTATAAGCTCATAATTATTTCTATGTTAAAGCAGCTATATGTAATAATTTTCATGTATTCATCACTTTTTGTATTGCCAGTGTGTGAACAGCTTCTAATGAAACTTAAAAAAACGAGACTTTCCCCGACTTCTAAGAATGTCTAAAAGGCTGCAGAGTCATTTTTATGTGAATCCAAAGGATGTGATGGTTACATGCTTCTGAGTGTCTCTTCTATTAAGGGATTAATTCAAACTATAGTCTCACATTGCCCGATATATAGTCTATTGTCTTAAAGATAGACCTGCTTTATAATCAAGCTTAATAATCTGTTGACATGATGTCGGTGAATCACAGAGCTGGTCCAAATGTCCACATCGCCATGATCAGATGCTTTTTAACTGCTACTTGATATTATAACTGATGATAAAATTCTTTGTTTCGTCTAAAAATAAATCTCTAAAAATTAAAATCAATCATATTGATCTAGGCACCACAACATCATAATGTACAAGATCAAAAATGTATATTTATTCTGAGATTTGCTAAACATTAAATTTAAGTGTTACTTAATTATTAGTTTTCTTAAATATTAACAGTAAATGCTGCTTCTCTCTCTAACAGAGCATTGAGCGAGATGAGCCCATTGAAGTGGATCCAGCACCAATTTCCCAAGGCTTGGAGAATGGACACTTATCCTCAACAGGTATTACCCATTTTCCTTCTGAAAAGCTTATTCTAAAAATCATGAAGCGCAAAACATAAATTGTCAATGAATAAAAAATTCAATAAACATCATAAATTTCAATAAAATTGTTGTTAATTTTTATAATTAAAAATTTGGTGGATGGGTTATTGGTCTTGGTGTGAACGGACTGCATCAGTATCATTTACATCCTCTATTCAATCAGAAAACTCTACTGTGCCTTTGAGGAGAAACACACCACCCAACGATGTGTCACAGGAGCACTCGGCCCCCGTTCCCATGGCGATGCCACACCTGCCCATCACAGCAACCACCAAAGTGGCTGACTCTGCAGTTATGAAGAGTCCTGAGTCACCTGGTAGCCCGATGCAAGCAATGCCCTCAACCATTACAGACTCACTGACAAACAGTCAGGCGATCAGCATTGATAACCAGCCACAAGAGTCTCCTGTTCATGCAGGTATGACTCCATCACAGCTTCACAGAGTGAGACTTCAGATGACTCTTTCTGCTGTCAGCACCTAAATGTGTGTGTTGGTCTTGTGGTTGCAGTGCCGTCTGTGAAAACATGGGCTCCAACTCCGGCCAGGACTATGGCTTCTCCACGGCTTAGTGGTAGGACAAATTCAACCAATCTCTTTGACTCATATACACAGAATGTGCCTTTATCACAAAGTCTGTCTCATTGTTTGTGTCACTTTATTTTTTGTCTTACAGAGAAAGCATTTTCAGCTCCGGCCAAGTCAGTCACTTACTCTGGGCTTTTCTCACACAATACAGACAGGTGGGTCGAGTATGAATATGCTTAAATGTAAATAAAATGTACAATATTCTCTCACTTAGCAAGACAGTCTTATTAAAATGGTAACACTTTACGATATGGGTGCACTAATATGCATAAGATTAAATTTGTTAGCATTAGTAAACTAACAACAAGCAATACTAATAGGCCTACTTAAAGGGTTAGTTCACTCAACATTTAATTAAATGGTAAGGCTTTACAATATGGGTGCACTAATTAATATGCATTAATGCATGCTTAATTAATGCACAGAAAATGTATTTTCTGTATTACTAATTTATTACTGTATTAATGAGTTAATGTATTACAAATGGTGAACTAACCCATTTATTAATTATTACTGCATCAGCAACTAATGAAGGTTCTACATGATTAATAGATTAAGTAATCATTCAATTTTTAGTTTTAGTTTGTATTAGTTAAATGTGTCATAATGTATTAATTCCTTAATAACATTATATTAACTAATAATGTAAATTAATGTGTTAATTACCACAAGGGGTCAAAGCCATACATTTCAACTTCCAGTTGTCTGCTTTAATTAATCATTAGCTAATGATTTATAAAAGCATCATTATGTTATGACTTTACTTGTTGGGGCACATGACTATTAACTAATTCAAAATGAATTTAAAACCCATAACCACAATTACATATTACTTAATCAGTTAGTTAATAGTCATGAACAGATGATTATTCCTCTGATCTAACATGAATAAAACAAAATAATATAACACAAATTTAACAATAAATGTTGTAATGTTAATTATTCAAACTTTGTTATGAAGTGAACAAATTATAGTATGTCACAGAACTGAAATGTTCCTCAGCCATCTCTATCTCTTTGCATCAGGAATGTGGATATGCCAGGAGATTTATCCTTTGGCAGAGGTATTGAGCGCAGACGGGAGCTTGTGAGGTCCCAGACTTTACCTCGAAACATTGGAGCCCAGGCACGCAGGTCCATTTTTGAGAGGCTTGATTCTGAAAACAACAGGTAATGGCATAGTTCTGTTTGTCTATGCAACCAAATGCTTTTTAACACTCTGCAAAATCAATCCAAGTAAAAACCTCTTGCTTTGATCTTTCCCAACTCAGTGGACCCAAGCCAGTGGATTCCAAACCAAAGTTAAAACGCTCTCAGAGCTTTGGAGTATCCAGTGCTAGCAGTATCAAGCAGATTCTTCTGGAATGGTGTCGATCCAAGACTATTGGGTACCAGGTAAGATATTCCATAGACGTCAAAGGACTTATCTCAAATCAGAAGAAAAAAGGGAGCTTTGCACACATATAAACACAGCCAGTGTATTGAAGGTTTTACAACACTTCAGCCTGATAAGATGCAGATTAAACTGCTTTATAGGACTTCCTATACTGTTATTTTAAGTTTGAGCACATTTATAAAGTGTTATTCTTTTTATTAGCTTTAACATAATGTTCATTCACTGGTGTTAATAAAGTTATGTGTGGTATTAGGATTCTTCTGCATATTATATTCTAACTTTCTCTAGTGCGGCTTTGCAAACCAGCCCATGTAGCTCTAGTTAGAGATGGTAAAATAATGGTCAAGCCTGATTTAGAATCAAGAGAGAGCAATATGTAAACATGAGAACCAGAGCAGACAGCCGACAAACACTCATAACTATTGAAATTTTCCCCAGTGACCGAGACTGCCTTAGAAATCAGGCACACCTAAGCAGTCTCTGTCACTGGGGAAAATTTCAATAGTTATGTCAGATTTGCCAGCTACGGATGAGACCTGAACACTGTTTAAATGATGAGGTGCAGAGAAAATTTCAACATATGAAGATAAGAGCCAGACAACAATAAAACATCTACTCTGACAACCACAAGCATGTCTGCAGAATCTCAAAGGAAGTTAATGTTGTTCTACTCCTTTCGCTAACTTACTGATCATGGGGAACAAATGCTACAAGAATAATACCTTTTTTTAATCTATTGTTATTCATTATTCTTATCTATTTAGGTTTTAGTGTTAGAGTCACAAATGCATCACAATAATACATTTTTATTAGCTCAATTTTAGTTTTTGTTATTTTAGAAATGAAAAATATTGGCTGGTATATAGCTGAAATAAGTTAAAGTTTTATTATATTTACTTCAGGTGACATTTATATATATATATATATATATATATATATATATATATATATATATATATATATATATATATATATATATATATATATGGTATGTACACTAGGAAATCATGCACATTAGAAAGTATATAAAGCCAATTTTGATGTTGTGTTGATGGGTATGGGGTCAAAACCCCAGTGTCCTGTGACATATAATAGCTTCACTCTCTCTTGTTAATCTGCAGAACATCGACATTCAAAACTTCTCATCTAGCTGGAGTGACGGCATGGCATTCTGCGCTCTTGTCCACTCTTTCTTCCCTACAGAGTTTGATTACAACGTCCTATCTCCTGCCGAGCGCAAACATAACTTCGAGCTGGCATTCAGCACTGCAGAGTAAGTCACTGGAATTGAGGCGACTCTGTTCAGCCTTTTGTCAATGGCATTGAGATGTCAACACACTTCATGGTGCCTTAATCTCTTGAAGTTGAGTAGTTTGTCTTAGTGTTATCCCTTTATCATACTGAAAAGATGACCAAAAAAACAGAAATATGATTTATACACTACCATAGGTAAGATGTTTTTAAATAAATGAATAGGCCTTCTTGTAGTCAGCAAGGATGCATAAGATTGATGAAAGTGATACATTTATAATGTTACAAAAGATTTCTTTCAAATGTTGTTCTTTTGAACTTTCTATTTATTGAAAATTCCTGATAATGTAGTGTAGTGATAGTGTATCACAGTTTAAATTGTAAAAACATTTTACAATGTTACTGTTTTATTTTGATATAATAAATTCAAAAAGCCTTTTCAAAAACATTTTTAAAAACTGTATTGACCGCAAATGTTAAAAACATCAGTGTACTTTTTGCAGGATATTAAAGAGGCGTTCTATCATTATGTACTCAACCTCATGTTTCAAAAACAAATTAAAAAATAAGGCTGCATATATGTAGAAAAAACATAATCCATATATATGTGCTATATTGATAACTATGAGAAGAGTATGTCAAGGTTCTTTAAAATCCTTTTATGTTCTATGGAAAAATAGCTTACAAGTTTGGAATGACATGTGAGGGAACACCAACAACTAAATTAAAAAAGATTTATTTTCATTTAAAAGTGCCAATAAAGTATTAAAAATCTTTAAATAGGAATGGACCAAACAGATGAGATGTGAACTTGATGCAACCCAAAATAAGAAGCTGAACAGAATGATTCCAATATGCAGGTTGACACAAATAATCTGCATTTGTGCTGCACATCACCTCACAGTACGGCACAAAAGATAATGTTACTTAGTTTCCGATGCGTCTGAGTCTAGGGTGTCTGTAACCAGTACTTTAAACCAGTAAAGCATGCCAACAAATCCCATTTGAGCTTAGAGGAACCTCCCCTTCCCCTCTACTGGCTACTCCGACTTGACAGCCCTGCAGCATGACATCATTCTCCCAGTGTCCCAATTCCCACATCCTGAAATATTCACAGACCTAAAACTGCACTATGAACGTCATCTGAACATATGTATTACACTTATCATATAGACTTAAATAGTCAACAGATGTAGATAATAAATAGAAACAGTCATGCCTGTTAAATCTGTTTCTCTCTATTTCCAGGAAGAAAGCTGGCTGTGATAGGCTTATTGAAGTGGAGGACATGATGGTGATGGGCAGAAAGCCAGACCCCATGTGTGTCTTTACCTACGTCCAGTCACTATATAACCACTTGCGCAAGTTTGAGTGAGCTCTTGGCCCTTTTCAGCCCCAGATGAACACTCTGCACTGCCCTCTGCTGGACAAAACTGAACTCTGATATAGTAGATACTATGGTTTGGGGTTGCAAGATGTCCATGGGAACCCACGCCATTTCAAGCATGACACTTCTACTGTTGCATTTTTGTCAAGAAAAGATCATCAACTATTTATACAAAACCTTGACACATGACTTTTGTATATGGCAGGCTCTTTCAAGAAATTGGGCCTCTGATGTATTACAAAACAGCTTGAAGTTATGCTCACTGCATTATGGAGCCATTTTATAGACTGCAAAGATAGAGACAGAAATATATTAGTGGATTTCATATTTACTAATGAAAGATAGAAAGAAATAGAATGTACTAAAATAGGGTACAATATATCATGTCCTCGGATAAATTGGCACATTTTTATAACTGTTCTATCTTTTTTTCTAATTTTCAGTGGCATAAGAGCAACTTTTCATGAGCTGCATGTGTCTGGTTTCTTTTATACGGTGACTGAATCTTTGGCAAAGCTCAAACACAGGTGCATGTGCAGGACGTACAGTACACAACATACAGTAAGCACTGGATCTGTGTTATAACAGGAAATGCTGTAGACCTAGTTAAACAAAGTTTGACTCTCAACAGTGAGCATCACCAGGGAGATAATGATATAATAAATGTTTTTCTTTTCTTTTGACTCAACTTTAGCTTTTTTTGGATGTTTTTATTATTATTTTCTTGTAAAAAACAAAAAAAAAGATGACATTTTTCCACACTACGTCAGTAACAATTACAATAAACATCAAAGCACAAATCATTAACAACCATGTCTCTCAGTTATGACTGAAACAAGAAAAGACTCCTGTAGAAGACGTTCCAATAAATACTAAGATGACAGATTTGGAAAACAAGACATACCTTCCAATGTCTGGAAATTGATGTGGTCTCCAAAAAAACTGATTGATTCTAACCTTGTACATTTTAATTTCAAAGGATTCTTTTGCAAAACCCATTTACTATATGATAGATCAAGACTAATTTGTTAAACATGTCACTGTTTGGATTTGAAAAAATTAAGCCGTACAACAAAACATACTTTATGGAAATATTGGATGATGTTAGTTGGTATTAGGGCTCTCCAAGTTCTCCCTCCATAGTCCGGACGAGAACATAAAGCTCAGCAAGACCAACAACAGATGCTGCAATCACTGCAGCTATTACTCTCTGAAAGAAAAACACACACACACATATAACCATTAATAATATGTTTAGTTCCAAAACACCTGAAATGTTCCCTGTGCAATGCATTGATTGGTGTGAATGCTGTATGCACTTACTGCTGCTATCTCTGTGAAGATATACTGACTGCCCAGATACGAACAAGCAAATGCTGCAACTACAGTTACCAGGAAGTTGAATACAGTAACAACAACTGCCTTCACAGAACGTACTGTAGAACACAAATGACAAGATGAAAAACAAGACAGGGAGACAGATTAAACATGAGAAGAGAAAAGGGAACATCCTTACCTTGTCTTCCAAAGTCTGCTAAGGTTCCATGATGATTCATTTCCTTTTGAATAAAACAGTATATAAATAAATATGACAGTTTTAAAAACCTATAGAGCACGTTTGTTATAAAGACTAAAGAAGAGTGTTCACCTGTGGATTTACATTCCGTGTTATTCTCTTATATTCTTCATTGGCCAGTTTTGCTTTAATTTTTTCTAAGCGGGCCACCAGCTGGGGGTTCTGTTAGGTTTAAATAAATATATATATATATATATTTTAAATGATAAAACCTCAAACATGACAAAAGTAAATTGTACAATATTAATTTAAACCCAGACAGCAATGCAGTGATTCTCGCTTACCCTTGGAGGTTTAATGACTTCTGCTAGATGAAGTGTGCTGTCCTCAAACAGCTCATGAAGATACACTGTATGACCTACAAAAACATCAAACGAGGAATCAGAATCAAAGAGAGCCTTATTGCCAGGCATGTTTGCACATTCGAGGAATTTGGTTTGGTGACAGAATGACAAGACACGGACAATAAAAAAATTATAAAAATAAAAGCTCAACTTCTGCAATAAGAAGCTTTACAATGTATTCCATAACGTGTACGTTTCTTACCATTTTCTTGAAGAAGCTTGTGTAGTTTTCTCACCGTCTTGAATGGAATGATGGACTGATCTTTCAGAGCATTCAATTCTTCTTTCAGCTCTTCTGATATGGCAGATTCTCTCTCCAGGATATCTCTCGCCTTTTCCCGGAATCTCTCTCCGATATTAAACGAAGAAGCCATGATAACAAAGATGTCTGGTAAAGTTCAGTACACGTTAAGTTGCATTTAGTAGTATTTTTAAGAAATAAATGTAGGTTTTGTGGCCACCAAATTGAAAAGTAGCGTAAAGCAAAAAGGAACTTCCTTATTTAACATAAAGTCTAAAAACTAAACCAACAATCAATTCAGCAAATAATAAAAATATCCCCAACAGAAGTAAACTATAATTTTTCACTCATATACGTATATTGTCTTAAATTAAACGTGTTTTCTGTTTTCAGCCCTGCATATCCATATCAGCATATCAGCTGATTTCTTCTTCTTCAGCGTGTTTATTGGCTGGTTGCAAACCAACTAAATAATCGTATACCGCCGCCTACTGGCCTTTCGATTAAGGCGCATGACTGGATAAAACAAAGAAAAACAGATTTAATAACTGAGATTTAAAAAAAATATTTTACTCATAAATAAGGGTTCAAAGACAATTATTATCTTATAGACCAATATGTTGATTTTAAAATCCAGCATCACCTTTTATTTTATATATAAAATATTCTTTATTTAATTTGTCCATGCACTTTTTATAAATCCAAAAACAACAACAACAAAAAACAAGACAAGACAAGAAACATACTCGTTGTATGTTATCAAATGAATTGCTCATTTATTTATTTTATATAAATTGATTATTTGTGTTGAATTTGTAGTCTATTTTCTTGTATTTGACAACCATTGACAACAAAGTCAACATATACACTCAAATCTACAGATTAAATTCAATTAACTACAGATTAAAATTATATATATATATATATATATATATATATATATATATATATATATATATATATATATATATATATATATATATATATATAAAATTTTAATATATATATATATATAGAGAGAGAGAGAGAGAGAGAGAGAGAGAGAGAGAGAGAGAGAGAGAGAGAGAGAGAGAGAGAGAGAGAGAGAGATTATATATATATTTAATCTGTAGTTAATTGAATTTAATCTGTAGATTTGAGTGTATATGTTGACTTTGTTGTCAATGGTTGTCAAATATATATATATAAACGCACCTCAGAAACACTATTGGAGGTGTTAATATCTTGGATATGAAGTGTAATAACTTGCCTTACATCAGAGTGTCTGACTCAGGATATCAACTCAGTTGTTACCCAAAAGCTCTTCTGAACTGAAACAATTTATCTCTATAACTACAATTTATCACATTTGGTCAGTAGGTGATATCTTATTGAATTTGTAATGGCTTCAATATAATTGATAACAGATTAAAGTTAAGTTTCATATGTTTAACTTTAATTGTTGTTTAATTGTTTTAATTTTTGTTTAACTTAATTGTTAAAAGTTGGGACGTTCCATAAAGCTATAATATATTTCACAATCATTTTGCTCTGTAAGCTTAACACATTTTAGGACTGTTAGCTTCTAGAAAAAGGGGTATAAAAACATCTCTCATACTGCAAAAAGTAATTTGTAGAATGTAATGTTTTGGTTTTAACCTGATAAAAGTATCACATAATAAGGATAAGGAACAGAAAAGACGTATGACCTTTGTCGAATGTCGACGTCTTCCTGTCGCAATGCATTATGGGAAACGGTGTGCCACTTTGTACTGTCCAATATCGCAATAAAAGGGTTAAAACTTAATTGCGTGTTATTTAACTTGTGCTTCTAAATGTTCCCACAATCCCCGCGCTTTAAATGTGAATTTTGGGTTTAACGTTAAAGCTATAGCCGGTGTGAGTGTGTTCATGTGCAGATAAGCTAAAGGAAGATGGCAGCGTGTGCAATACGTCGGGGCTTATTGTCCACCGCTAGTAAATATAACCAGCACAAATGCACTCACAGAATATTGGGTGCATTAGACTTCATTAGCGGAATAGATACGAAAAGACCCCAGCCGTTGTGTTCAGCTTGCGGGTTGTCCAATTTTCAACAGACGAGGTTCATGTCATCACGGTAAGAGCTAGTCAAGCAAACAAACGTCCTACCATGTCCTCCTGTTACATAACTGCGCAGAGTTGTAGTTTCAAACTATTTTGAATGCAAATACTTTTACGATGAATCTGTGGAATGCATTCATGTTGTTGATAAATAAATATAAGCTGTTACGTGTTCAATATTACCTGTTACTGTAGTTTGCATGGTTCACGTGTTTGCATACCTGCAACACAACTTCCATATCGTTTCAGTGCTCCTATTGTTTTAACTGTGACGCTCGAATCAGATATGTTAATCACACTACTTTTGAGTTTATTTTAAAATGACATTGGAATAGGATAGATACTACTACGTATAAATGAGGCCTACAAGAAGGACAAAACTCAGCCTTGCTCTCAACAGCCCCCCAAAAGCCATTGCTTACATAAGTGACAGCCTGGGCCTGAGCCTGAGCCAGCAGACAATAAACAAGTCCTATTTTTGTTCATGTCTGTTTGTTTAGTATAAAACTTTTAAAACACCATAAAACCTTTAGGTTCAGTCTGGTCTTTATCCAAATATTTCTCCGTTTTTAATATATTGCACAATATTCCTTATAAACCTTCCAATAAACCTTGCTGACGATAAGCTGGCTGGGATGTTGAATTCAGTTATGTCTTTAACCATTCTAGCTATGGGATATTACAATGTACGTTCTTTTATTATTATATTATAATGATTGTTTCTGTGGTAGAAACAGACCAGAGGGGAAAATACTGGAACCTGTTGGAATATTTGAAGCTCTGAAGCAGCATGGCAAATATGAAACTGGCCAGGTCGGTGATCAGTTTTATCACAAAATTCTCTTGATTCTGATTCCTCTGCTGCAATAATTCCAATTCTTAACATTCACAGCTTTTCCTGCACAGTGTTTTTGGGTATAGAGGAATTGTGTTATTTCCCTGGCACGCTCGTCTTTACGATAGAGATGTGAGTCCTGCTGCTGCTGACAGGTATGTATTAGAGGATCATTTGGGCTTTTTCCTGATTAAATTCTTTAGTTTGTGTTTCCGCTCAATGATCCTGTTTGTCCTGTGTGTTTTTTCAGCAAGCCAGACTCTGTGGGCCATGGGTCTAAAGAGGTGAAGGGCAAAATGCATACGTACTACCAGGTCCTCATAGACACCAGAGACTGCCCTCACATAGTAAGTGGCAAAATACATATGGTAAATTGATGTAGTGTGGCCCCAAAACCTATTTGGACACTTAAACCACACTTTAAAAAGTTTGAAAGTTTCAAGTTGGTAAGATTTTTTTTTTTTAATTTTTGAAAGAAGTTTCTTATGGTCAACAAAGCTGCATTTATTTGAACTAAAATAGAGTAATATTAAATATTATTACTATTTTAAATAACTGATCTCTATTTATTGTTTTTAAAATATAATTTATTCCTCAGCAATTTTAAGCATCATTAATACATTATCACAGTCTTCAAATGTCACATTCTTCAGAAATCATTCTAATATGCTGATTTGGTGCTCAAGACGCACACATTATTATCAGTGCTCTTTTTTTTTTACTGTCACTTTTAATCAATTTTAATTCACCAGCGTTGAATAAAAGCATTACTGACCCCAAACTTTGGAACTATAGTATACATTGAATCATTTTATTGTATTAAATAAGCAATCCATTTATATTTGTCTTGGATGATCTATTGATGCAATAATGAGGTTACTGTCAACTTTTGCTACTTTGTTTTTTCTCACTATTAGTCTCAGCGGTCTCAGACTGAAGCAGTCACGTTCCTGGCAAATCATGATGATAGCAGAGCCCTGTATGCAATTCCAGGTAATCTTTAATATTCAACTATCCTTAAAGGTTAAGTTTGTAGATTTTCAACTAGCTTTGTTTTGTTACAATGTCGGTAGTAACTGTAAATAAACAATGTTTTTCTCCATGTTACTCAACATTCTATTATCTGCCTGTTATATTTGTCATTTTTTTCTGTGTCTGCTTGTCTTTCAGGTCTGGATTATGTGAGTCATGAAGACATCCTGCCTTACAACTCCACTGAGCAAGTCCCCATCCAGCATGAGCTGTTTGAACGATTCCTCATGTTTAACCCCTCCAGAAGTAACTAGTCCTCTCCAACTCTTTCGACAGTATTCAACTAATACTATTTCTGATTAAACCTTTCTGATGGATTGCATTTATATTATTCATTTAGATCCTCCGTTCACTGCGAGAGATACCCTACGGGCCTGGCAGGAGAAAAACCATCCCTGGCTGGAGCTCTCAGATGTGCACCGGGAAACCACAGAGAACATCCGTGTCACTGTTATCCCCTTCTACATGGGCATGAGAGTAAGAGTGGAGGGTTACAATGTATTGCAACAATTTCTCCTCATGTAATCAGTTTAATATGCTGATTTGGTGCTCAGGAAACATTTCTTATTAGCAATGTTTTTTTTTTTACTCACATAACTGTGTTGCACCATTCCTGTTGGATCCAATATAGAAGTGTATTTTAATCTCAATATGTATGCAAATCCAGCATCGACCTGAGACTTGTTTACAAACGATTCCACAGTGAAATAAAGCGAACACGCATGCATATCTTTCCCACGTGATCTGGAACTTCATTATAAATTCAAAATAAATTAAATATCACGGATTTCTAATATTAGGATCTGAAGGAAGCTTATGCAGCGTCTGTGTTCTTCCACAACCAGGAATGGCGCAATATCTTGCTATCTTCTTCAGCATGTTTATTGCTGGTGGCTATCGTGATCCGAACAGCTCAATGAGTCGGTGGATGGGGCTACTGAATTAGACATGCTTATTATTCTGTAGAGGCGGTGTCAGATTTTCGCAACAGATGACATCAAGGTTCACACACGGTTGTTTTCTGGGCATGGTGTCTATAAAAACTTTTCTTTGACTAACAAGGAAGTTTTCAGCTCTGAAACTTACAGTATATTCTTATATTACCATGACCTTTTATATATCAAAAGCTCAAGGGAAAGTTGATTTCTCAATTCATCACCCCTTTAACATTTACCTCAGGAAAATTATCCAGTGTTCACAGTTCATTAGTTAGCTATTAAAAAACAATAGCGAGAAGCTTATTTACTGTGAATTATATACAGTGAGGAAAATAAGTATTTGAACACCCTGATGTTCTGCAAGTTCTCCCACTTAGAAATCATGGAGGGGTCTGAAATTATCATCGTAAGTGCATGTCCACTGTGAGAGACATAATCTAAAAAAAAAAGTCCAGATATCACAATGTATGATTTTGTAACTATTTATTTGTATGATACAGCTGCAAATAAGTATTTGAACACCTGAGAAAACCAATGTTAATATTTGGTACAGAACCCTTTGTTTGCAATTACTGAGGTCAAACGTTTACTGTAGTCTTTCACCGGGTATGCACACACTGCAGGAGGGATTTTGGCCCACTCCTCCACACAGATCTTGTCTAGATCAGTCAGGTTTATGGCCTGTCACTGAGAAACACGGAGTTTGAGCTCCCTCCAAAGATTCTCTATTGAGTTTAGGTCTGGAGACTGGCTAGGCCACGCCAGAACCTTGATATGCTTCTTACAGAGCCACTCCTTGGTTATCCTGGCTGTGTGCTTTAGGTCATTGTCATGTTGGAAGCCCCATTCTTGACCCATCTTCAATGCTCTAACTAGGGGAAGGAGGTTGTTACCCAAAATCTCGCAATACATGGCCCCGGTCATCCTCTCCTTAATACAGTACATTGGCCCTGTCCCATGTGCAGAAAAACACCCCCAAAGCATGATGCGACCACCCCCATTCTTCACAGTAGGGATAGTGTTCTTGGGATGGTACTCATCATTCTTCTTCCTCCAAACACGTTTAGTGGAATTAGGACCAAAAAGTTCTATTTTGGTCTCTTCTGACCACATGACTTTCTCCCATGACTCCTCTGGATCATCCAAATGGTCATTGGCAAACTTAAGACGGGCCTGGACATGTGCTGGTTTAAGCAGGGGAACCTTCCGTGCCATGCCTGATTTCAAACCATGTCATCTTAGTGTGTTACCAACAGTAACTTTGGAAATGGTGGTCCCAGCTCTTTGGGGTCATTGACCAGCTCCTCCTGTGTAGTTGTGAGCTGATTTCTCACCTTTCTTAGGATCATTGAGACCCCACGAGGTGAGATCTTGCATGGAGCCCCAGTTCGAGGGAGATTGACAGTCATGTTTCTCCAACAGTGGACCTTTTTTCACCAAGCTGCTTGGCAATTTCCCTGTAGCCCTTTCCCTACCTTGTGGAAGTGTACAATTTTGTCTCTAGTGTCTTTGGTCTTGGCCATGTTAGTAGTTAGATTCTTACTGATTGCATGGGGTGGACAGGTGTCTTTATGCAGCTAACAACCTAAAAGAGTTGCATCTAATTTAGGATAATAAATTGAGTGGAGGTTGACACTTTAAAGGCAGACTAACAGGTCATTTGAGGGTCAGAATTCTAGCTGATAGACAGCTGTTCAAATACTTACTTAAATACAAATACTTACTTTTTTTTTAGATTGTCTCTCACAGTGGACATGTACCTACGATGACAATTTCAGACCCCTCCATGATTTGCAAGTGGGAGAACTTGCAATATAGCTGGGTGTTCAAATACCTATTTTCCTCACTGTATGTATGCTTGAATAAATTTGTCATGAAGAAAGTGTTTTTTAAAACTTCCTTATGTGCAACTGAGTTGCATACAGTTTTTTCAGTATTGCTTTGGCAGAGGAATTTAGTATTGCGCATCTCTAGTATGTTGTGTATGTATGTGTGTATACAATGTATGCATTTTTAATTATGGTTGTGAAATTATTTTTCTTTGTGGTCTTGATTCATATTTGTTTTTGTCCACAGGAAGCTCAAAACTCCCATGTGTATTGGGTAAGCCAAATTACCTTATTATGCTTTTTATAATAACTCAATAAAAGGGTTATTTAAAGAATGGCCATTGGTGAGCTGTTAGAGATATGTTGATGTTTTCCTCAGTGGCGTTATTGTATCCGTCTGGAGAACCTGGGCAATGAGGTGGTTCAACTCAGGGAAAGACACTGGAGGATCTTCAGTCTCTCAGGGACTCTGGAAACAGTCCGTGGAAGAGGGGTGGTTGGCAAGGTGAGTTGTTGATTAGCAAAAGCATAAACCAGAATTAAAGATTATGGAAATATATGTTTGCTGAATGCAATCTGTCATTCATCTCAATAGGAGCCTGTTTTGTCAAGAGAACAGCCAGCGTTTCAGTACAGCAGTCATGTTTCACTTCAAGCACCCAGTGGACATATGTGGTGAGATTATCAACATACTCTTACAACCTCTACCTCCTTGGAATGAGGAAATATATCACAATCTCAGACTCTTTCATGACCCAAGAAATTATAACAATGGGTTCTCATTTCGTGCAGAAGTACAGTAAAAACGCTGCATCTGTAATGGCATGAGAGGATGTGTCTATGTTGAAATACTCTTCAGTTTTTGATACTTATTTAACATCGCAACAGACAATAAATGGAATACTCATGAATGAGATACACAAGTGATTAGTCAGATACACGCCTGATTAGGCTGTTATTTTATCTCACTACAGGGGAAATAACCTTATTTATTAATAAAAACTCCACCTTTGCTCCCAAAATAAAAAACATATTTAAATTTTCCGTTATTATAAAATGAATTAAACAAGCAAATTAATGAGTAAAGAAATAAGCAATTTTTTTGATCAATGCTTTCCATTGTCTAAAATCATCTGGAGAGGAAATTTGGTCCATCTGAATGGCTAAATGCTTGTATATAAATTAGGCAAACCTGCTAATTTGAAGGCTTTTACATACTTTTGGCCATGTGATGTATACTTTCTATTTTTCACTATTTTTCAAAGTGTGACTTCTGTTTTGTTTCCTTGTTTAGGGGGACATTCTGTTTTGAAAGGACAGATGGCTCACACTTTGATGTGCGCATTCCACCTTTTTCACTAGAAAGCAATAAGTATGACAAAGCTCCCCCTACTGGCTATCCCTTGTAATAGACCTGCACCTATAGGAATACCATCACGGCTCAGCTCAGCATCCCTACAGGCTGTGCCCTTGGAGATCCATGTTTTAACTTCCTTCCCAGTGCTCCTTAAATATACGATGGTTTTAGCAAAGCATCCTTCAGTCTCTGACTGCAGCACTGGAAATGTGTAGCAACTGCATATCTTAAAAGGAAACAAGACGTAGCATGTTAAAATGCGGAGATGGTCTTATTAAATGGTATGTTGCAAGTGCACCTCGAAAGGCCATATTGTGAGAATTTGGTTGGTTTATTGTTTCTTATTTATTTGGAATGGCTGTGTTCATCAATTGAATAAGCATATTAGCGTTAATCCAGCATATTGTCAATTTATATCTAAATGCAAACCCCTCTTCTAGTTAATTTCATACTTATATTCTGGAGAAGACAGCTGGTGTACATGGAATGCTTTCTCCAAATGCAAGTAGTCTTATTAATGACTTGATGCAATGATTATTCTAAGGCCATGCCAAAGCCAGTGAAATATGGTTTGACTAAGAAAGCCTAGTGGGATAAAACTGTATTATCGTGTCATCATCTTGAAACCAACCTTTGATCATATATATTGGTTTTAAATACTGGATGATGAACTGCTTTACTGGTTACTGTAAATATGTTTGTAAAAGCATAAATAAAATGACATTTCCAATATCTGTTTTTTTTATTGATGTGGTTCCACAATAGCAGCTGACGTACTTTACAAATAAGTTACTTAAAAGAGAATGAGGTAGTCATGTCAGTGTCTTTCTATATTTTGCTTACAGTTCTATGTGCAAGATTTATCTTAAACATAATTCCATACATGTTTTATTTTTCAATGGCAAATTTTCCTCCTAAAATTTGAGCGAAAAAAAAGTGCAGCAGATGATATGCCATGTGTTAAACACCAGATGTCAGCAAAGAAAGGCCAACTATGACCGTAGTGAATAAGTCAATGATAAAAAAATAACTTGAGGGGAATCTATGGCTACGCATATACGGGGATGTGTGATTGCCTAAATGTGTGAATGAATCTTTCATTTTATTTAAAGTGCTGACAGCGTCCCAGTTGCGACCATATTCACCACTTGGTTAACTCACTGTACCATGGCAGTGGAGCTTTCTGGACTATAGATTGAAAAACAAGTGGAGGATGTTGCAGACCGCTCCACCCCTCCCACACAGCCTGTGTCGAGACCCAGCGCCTCTCCGCTCCATCTGAGGGATGAGAGACCGTTCAGTCGTTCTCCTCTGAACACACCCAACCCTCAGACGGGACACACCTGGAAAGAGGTCATATGAAAGCGAGAAATTTATTCGACACGGCACATTTCAGCAGTGAACGGTGGAATTTCCGCGGACTGGGTGGAAGGAAATACTGGGATGACTTGTGCGAGAGGAAAACAGTGACTGACGACGTAAATATTTACATGCCCTTGTTCACAGCAGTACAGCTAGTCGTCGACTAACTCACAGAAACCTACATCGTGTGCGTATGAGAGAATGCCGAGGAACTGCGATGTTAACACGCTCAAACAGCGATTGAAATAAAAGCACGGGGAGAAAACGAATCCTCCTTCAGTAAGATCATGTTATAATTCTGTTGAACCGGACTGTGAGAGTTTCTGGAGCTTTGCGGGACTGCTCTTTTTTTAATCTGCGGTCATGCCGCAGGCAGCATCAGATCTGTTCCCTACCTGAGGGAATCGAGGATTACTGTAGTTTTCGAAGAGATAAATTATAAAAAATTTAACCAATTAGACTGTATTACGAGTTGCTTGACATGGAACGGCCCGTATTTAGGTGTTTTGCTGTCTTATAAAATGTCAAATAATTTTGCGCGTAATTCTTAAGAGTAGCTAAACAACTGACGTTGCACGAGTTAAATTATATAAAAGTTGGACGTTATGCTTAGTAAACTACAGCACCATACCTTTTCCGCAGTTGTAATGGGAAATTGAATGGGAAGTGTGCGAATTATTCAATGACTTTCAGTGAGGTCAACTTTTAAAGTAATTTTCTGAGCAATCGGTTCGGTCTTTTGACGACCCTATAGCGCTGGTATGATTCTTCAAGACGTTTAAACAAAACAGAGGTATTTTGTGTTACATTTATGCTGTGTAAATATATGATAATGTGAAAAATAACAACAGAACAAAAGTCCATAGAGCAGTTGTTGTTGCTATGGTTACATACACAGAGGCGATTTTCTGTTAGCGAGAGGATATTTAATATACGTTTTGTGATTACGGAAACGTTGTTTGAATGTTATTGAAACGTTTAAATGCTGCTATGTAAAAAAACAAAAACAAACAAAAACAAAACAAAAAAAAATACACATTAAAAAAAAACTTTTCCTTTGTGGGGGTTCATGCCTTAATTGGAGAGGTCTTACACTTACATTTTGCCCACGCCACCTTCATAATTTGCACCCTGTGAGTTAGCACTTTGTGAAAAGATTTTACTGAAATGTCAATTGATGCAAGTTTTTATAATTTTATTATCATAAATTCCTATTTCCTAATGTAAGCAGGGTTTTTCGAGGTGAGCAGAAGGACTCAATGTTATCCTTTACTATATAATAATTTCTTATCTTCACTTTTTTCGTACAAACTCGCGTACAATATAAAGGACTTTAAATAGTTTAATGTTAATGCATTTAGAAAATAATGCCCAATCTAGAGGACCTTTTCCAGGTTGAGACTCTATAACCAAACATGGGAGCGAAGCAAACAAAGGCTGCAGTACAGGAGGCAGGAGCGAGCCCTCAGAGCACAGGATGGAAACGGACCCCCACAAAAGAGCGAGGCGAGATCCTTACCTCTTTAATGTTGAGGTCAGGAGACAAACTGAGGAGCGGCGGGACTCCTCCTCCCTACCAGCGGCGCATCGGGATGATACAAGAGATGATGCTGATGGCAAAGCAGGGGAAACACGATGAGGCAACAGAGATGCTGAAGACTCTCCGGCAGGTACAAATATCAGTCCATGTTTCTTGTAGGTTAGGTTAAAACTCAACTAGAGTGAAAGTTGTCAGACTTCTCTCACTGATGAGTTCTTGTCAAGTTTAATTGTTGTTGAATGCCATGTTACCATGCCTGCCAACTCTCTCTGGATTTTTCAGACAGCATTTGTGCTGCTAAAGTCAGTGTGGAGCACATGCAGCCTACAAAAGCAATATTGCACAACATCAAAAAGCATTATAGGCCTGTAAGGCTCTAGCACACTCGTTTTTTAAAGTTATTTGTTTACTGTGTTTTTGGCCCCCTGTGATCGCAAAAGTAATGTTAAAATGACTAGAAATCAAATCACAAATATAAGAAAACAAAAGTGGAATTACACACTGAAAGCATATTCATTCTTGAATTTATATGAATTTTATTTCTGCAGCTTTTAGTTTCCATATGCTGGACCACCACAGGCCTCTCAGCTGGTAAACATAGGTCCCACTGACCTGATCTGTAATCTGCCCTTGCAGAGAGCAATTGGGCCAAAATGTCAGTGCCATACTGAGCTGGTGTTGTTTTGTAAGTTGAAAGACACACAATAACCTTCACATTTTATACAGTGCTGCTATAGATATATTTCCCAACTCTGTAGATTTTGCATCTTGCAGAATTCAGTGCTATTGAGGCAGATGCCCATTTCACAGTCCTGTGAACCTGTGAGAACTGACACAGCACAAGCTGGCCAAAGAGTTATACTGCACTGCATAAATACCAACTGTTTACTTTGGGTAGTAATTATGGTCTGCTTTATATCTAATAAATGTCTCAGTCAGACAGAACTTACTTTGTGTTATCTGCCATGTGCTGGCAGAATCCAGAATCCAGCTTTCCTCAAGAGTGAGGATCATCTTGTGGACTAGAAGATCATTTTAGCAGGTTTACTGGCTGAGGTTTTTCTGCATATGTGCAGCAGGGATCAAAGACAGAGCTAATGGGGTTTACTAATCATCCATAGGTAGTATTGAATGTATTCTTGGGCAGTGACGAAGCAACAGTTGGTTTTGGAATGCACTACATGATTTTTTACACTTAAGTATACTTTTCAACGAGTACTTCTAGCCTACTTAAGTCCAAACGTAACGTAATGTTTTTGGACACTTAATTGTATGTCACAGTTCTCTGAGAGAGAACTCAAATGCAGGAATGAGTGATCAGAGGTTTATTAACAAGACAGCTGACAAAGACAAGGAATGGTGAGGAGGTGAACACAGAGTAGGCGGATAAGGAACACAATCACAGACAGAAAGAGCAGCCACTATAACTAACTCAAGAAGGTTGTAGACTAGAGAGCAGTTATGTCAGAGCACAGCGAGACCAAAGGATACCAGCCAGGCAGGAATCCTAGGGCAATGCAATCAGGTATCTCAGGAAACACACCAAACTGTAGCTAGGCCACAAGAGCAAGCTGCCAGGAAAGCTCATCTTGCAGGACAGGAAATAGATGCATAGGAAACAAGACAGGACCAAAAGGCAATACTCACACAGCACATATAACAGCAACACATGAGGGAAAGAGCACACATTATAAAGGGAGCAGAAGACATGAGGAACAGATGAACACACTCAAACTAACAAGGAGCAGAGAACACGAGGGAAGGGTGGGGACACTTAGACAAGGAACAGGTGAGCGCACAATTAGTTAAATGAGGAATAAACAAGGGGGAGTTGTAACAGGAAACAAGGAGGTGGGACACAAGGAGCACATGGCAAACACAAATCAAGACAGATGCTGCGTCCCAATTCGCCTACTTATACTACGTCCTAAAAGTATGTACTCTTTTTGTGAAGAAAAAGTATATACTTTTGAGTGTGTAGCAGAAAAGTATGCAAGCTTCGGGACATACTACTTCGCCATCTTTAACGGACTCTGTCGCTTAGTTACGTGCATCCCGTCACCGTTTATCTGCCCTGTCAATCATCGTCAGATTCGCCACAGTTCAAATCCTCCACATTAAGTTTAATCTCCTGCCGTATCGGAGAGAAATGTAGCCGCTCGTTGATCTGCCACGTGTGGGTCTTTAATGCAGAGACTCTCCTCATGTGTTTCCAGTTTAAATATAATGATGCATTTAAAAGTTAATGGCCAAACGTGTCATTACAAAAGTTCTCAATGCTGCTGCGGGTGAAATATAATGTGACAACACTGAATAAATATATTTTTGTCAGGTTAAATATTGATAGATGGTCACTCAAACCCCTTTATCTAAACTTCTCTACTTAACCGTCGAACTCGCACATCCGTCATGTTTGTAGTTTTTTAACGCTTTTTATCCGCGTTTGTAGTTCTAATCGAATCCTCGTCCAACTCGCAATGGGTTGTGGGCAATATCAGCCGTTAGAGTGCCCATCGATGAGAAGGGGTTCAGCGAAAAATCGGCAGCTGGCAGCAGGAAGTTGCTGCCAATGGCAGCCGACAGTACCTGCCACTAAAACCGGACGTCGGCTGCCGTTTACTACCAGAAGTAGGCGGTACCTGTCACTTTTAGCCACCGGAAGCAAGGCAAATATAGAACGAGTGATTTAATGAATAACAGCCTTATCATAATTGTGATATTAAATGATTAAAACTTACTATAGTAGATAGGCTAGCTGACTTTTTATAAACAAAATATATGTATATCGTTCATTGCTATATGTTGAATTTGGTAGGTTGTTAGAAAAAAAACAAAGTGTGATGAGTTTCAAACACATCCCACAAATTGATTCATGATGTAATTCAGAAACACTGAGCTAGTCACAAAATGTTAACTATGTTTTATTGAGAGTGAATTTAAGAGTGGAACTATAAAGACAGAATAAATAAAGAATCACTTCTCCAGCAACTGGCACACGTCACTTCAGAAACCTGGTTGTGTGTGTTTTTCAGATCGAATCACTTTTATTGTCACATTAGCAACAGCACATGCACTGTGGTAAGTGAAAGTCTGAGAGCAGTGCAGAATACAATTGGACATACTTAACAATACACATTATACACAATAAATAATGCACATATTATACACACAATGCATAAGATGAATGAATGAATGAATGAGGCACAGTGGTTTCATATGAACTGATGTACACCCAAAGTGCTTTACAACCATGTCAGGGGTCTCTCCTCAACCACCACTAGTGTTCAGCATCCAATTATACAGTTACAGAGGTACAGCAGGTTGATAAGTAGGTGATGGCAGAATTGATGGTGTTAAAAGTGCAGTGCATAATACATTAGGTTCACGTTTGGTTTTAATTGTGTAAAGTGTGGAGTCTAAAGTGCAGTGTATGGCATAGCATAGAGTGGGGTTGTAAGGCACATCAGTTCGGGTTGTTTAGCAGCCTGATTGCCTAAAAGAAAAAAGCCATTCCTCAGTCGGCTTGTGTGGGACTGGTGCTGCAGAGAGAGCAGTCAGTGGCTCGGGTGGCAGGAGTCACTGATGATCCTCTGGGCTTTATACACCGTCTGGACGGAGGGAAGCTCAACTCCTACAATGTGGTTTGTAGGTCACCTGCAGTGCAGTTTATCTACCAAGTGTTCTTGATGCTCTCCACAGTGCAGATGCAGAATGGTCTAAGGATGCTGGGGTTCATTCCAAACTTCCTCAGGCACCTGAGGTATAAGAGAGGTGCTGACGTGCTTATGTGTGCGGCTGTGCGCAAACCATGTGAGATCTTTAGTTATGTGAACTTAAAGCTGTTGACCTGCTCCCTACAGGCGTCAAAGGTGACAGGGTGTGTTCTCTGTCCTTTCCCCTGAAATCCACCACCAGCTGATTATGTTGTTGATGTTGAGAGATGGTTCTCCTGGCACCAGTGTGTTTCTTGAAGCATCTCTCTCCATTTTCCTCTTCCAGTGTAGCCTAGAGGATTCATAAGAAAACTGTGTCACGAGATTTACATGACCTTATTAACAGTAGTATACATACATGCACATCCATGTGAATACTATTCTTATTGCATTTTGCAATCAAATACCTATTAAACCGTTATCGCTAGATAAGCCGTGTTTAAAGGCTGCATCCTCCGGCGGTCGCATCTGAAGCCTGCATACGTCATAAGGCCGTCTCATTTAAAATAAAAGTGAGTAGGACACTCCAAATGCGACCTTCGAATGAGTCCTTTCACAGGAATTTAGAGTGTGCATGAGCTCTATCCTTCACAGCTGGAATAACCCACAATTCTTTGCGTCGCCGTTAACAACAGTCTTTTTTTTTATTTTATGAAAAGACGGCACCTCGCCAGATATACATGCAAGTGTTGATGTGGTGTTTAAATGCAATTAGTTCAAGCTTGTTTTCGTTTTTTAAGCTCGATTACCTCAAACAGATAGTTGTGGTAAACAGGATTACAACTGTTTAGTGCTTGTTTAAACGTTTAGAACAGTACATTGCTGACAAGATAGGAAACATTTCATAGTCATTTTAAAGTTATAAATAATTTTTAATTCATATAACTGGCATGAGAGCGCAAAGAGGCTGAACGTGTTGGCATAGCAGCGTGATACTTCCTGCCTGTGTGTCCTACGAAGGACATCTCAATTCTGATTGAGGACACTCCGTATACTGCATCCTACACAGGACGGAGCCTTCGAAATTAAACGAAATGAGACACAGCTACTGTCTACAGGTCTCTGATTCTTTTTGGTCGACAAATGTAGCCTCGGAAATGAGACAGCTCCTGATCAAAACTCACCTGCCTGTACTTACTAACCCTGAAGACGCTGATCCGCTGGTTCAGGTGTAGTTGATCAGGGTTGGAGCTGAACTCTGCAGGACTGTGACCGAAACTGCACATCTCTGCTCCAAGGCCTGAAATGGAGAGGTCATATAAGGGAGACATTCAAAATGTTTACCTGTTGGTTTGCCTCCAGGAAAAGAGTTGGGAAACACTGGTCTAACCAGCAAATGTGTGCTTTCACAAGAATGAGTTCCCACCAGAATTTGTAATGCAAACATACAAGACCCAAGTTTACAAAAGCAGGATCACAGCACCTCAATGAGCACATTAAGTAGCATTTCTCTGGCAACAATGAGGCATACAAAACTAACAAAAATGAATGACATTGTCATTAAACACTATTATTTTCTAAACATCACTACTTACAGTAACTTTCCTTAATACAGAATGCACATCCTATGGGTGCAGTTAGTACTTAAGAAAAACATTTATTCTGTATTTTATTCAGAAAGATACTGTATACGGGGGAAACACTTGAAATTAGCCTGTCACACTGAATGTGCTATTACCTTGTCTGTTGTTTCGTCTGCATCAAATATGCCCTGTGTCTTCCTAGAAAATATTATTTGGTTATTACTAATATTCCAAAATTTAAGTCAAAAATATCTTGAACTCACATAATCTATTCCTTCACTTCTTTATTACTGACACCAGCAGATTCACTGGTAGGAGTCATGCTGAAGCACAGTAGATACATTCAAAATGACATTTAAAACGTCCCAAAATACTTTTGATAAATAATTACAAAATGTATTATGCTTAGTAAAGTCAAACCCCCAGTCCAGCGCAATATTCAGTGTAGTAGTGTTTTTCCCCCCACATTTTTATAACAATTATGAATATAACATGTCCATCATTAATGTTGTGTTAGAAAAGCCTGCTCTTTTACTTACATTTCTTACCATAAACATACATATTCCACAGTCTCCAGTGTTGACTCTTCTGTTTTGACAAGTTAATGTTTGAAAGACAATACTGCGGCCGGTGATGCTAATTAAATGTAAAATACAAGACGCAGCTCTTTAAACAATTAACTCAGGTATGTCGTTCTCTGATTTTAAAGTTAACTAACCTAACGATTTTTCGCGAATGCCAGGTGTTATTTATTTATGATGCCTATCAATTTACTCATTCGAGCTCTGCCGACATCATCGCTGTTTACTTTACACGCTGCAGTCACCGGCCATCATCTGATTGGTTGGTGTCACTCTTTGGGGGCTAGTGATTGGAGATCGAGAAGTGGCAGGTGCCGCCTACTTTGGCAGGTTGCCTGGCTGCCAACGACTGACTTCCGGCTGCCAATAACTGTCTTCCGGCTGCCATCGGCAGGTACTTCCTGCTGCCAGCTGTCGATTTTTTTTCTGAACCCCTGCTGCCATCGATCCATACTGTGAATTCGGACCGGAAATAGTAAACCATCCGGGAATCTTTGGAATACTCTTTTCAACATACTACGATTTGGGACATACTAATTCTATTTTCGAATACTATTTAGGATGGATAGTATGCGAATTGGGACGCAGGGAGAGCCTTGTGTTTAAGCTCAACACTAACAAAGACGCACTAAACAATGACAAAACAGAGAGCTGTCAGAGGAGAACCCTGACAGTATGTTATTTACAATGAAACAAAATGCATTATATTTACATTTATGTTAAATTACATGCTTTTAGGACTTTGTAATTAGACTCTTTTAATGTCATTATTATTGAAACTTGTATGTCATGAATTTTAACATATTTGTAATCAGACATTTGTAATTATGAAGTAGCAATTGAGTACATTAAATACCACACTACAGTTAAAATAATCGTAATCAAGTACATTACATGTGTTTTATAAGTCAACACATAAAAGTAAGCATGACAAAAGTTTATTAGAATGAAAACACACACATATATATGAGTTCATTCCTCATTCCTCATATAAAGATTTAAAGTATACATTCAATACAATCATATGTTTTTTTGAGGGGAAGGGGAAGCTTTTTATCACAAATACATGTGGCAGTTTTACTGTTATGTATTTGTAGTCTATCCTGCAATGGGGGCTAAAGCACATAATGAGCAAGAAATAAAGTCAAAGGACAGCATCTCTTGTCGAGTGGTTACCAAGTGTACCTTGTTGCCCGGAAACCATGAAAATGGATGGGCCTTTGATTAAATGGAAATCAATTAATCAAGATTCATCATTATCATCATCATCCCTCTATGGAGGGATGATGATGATAATCCAAGGCTTTTGCTCATTGTGCACAGTTTTCGTCCAGGTTTTTATCAACGGAGGTGGAGAAGTTCATTATTAAGCTTATGTTATATGTAGTAACATCGAAATTATTCAGCCTTTTCTCTTAACAAAATGAACCTTTCCTGAGTTCATTTACTTTGTCATACTAATGACGATTTTATTTCATTCACGCCCACTCATTTTCCGTTGGTTGATTGTTGATTATTTTGCTCTGGCTGTAGAGCCCTCACCCCCACACACATTTGCAATTTTTTAAATTGCTGAGCCCCTGCCTGCCCTGTTGCTTTACAGATTGCAAATGTTCAATAATGTAGATTAACTTTTCTTTCAGTTTGGCTTGTTTTGGAAAGATAAATTATTTTTCCGACAACAAAGTCTGCCTGTTTTCTATAGGCCCACATTTTGACATTTTATTTTCTTGGGCTACATCAATTAATGATTTCAGGGATGTGAACAGGCAAACATGAAAAAAATTGACTCAGCTATTGTTTGTGTTCACAAAGTACAAATTGTGTATGTGCATGGCCTTCAAATGTATATAAATGTGGCAAGTGCCTTAAATACAGAATCCTTGATTAAACATGTTACTTAATAGTCCAAATAAAAAGCTTCTTAGATGACAGAGAATCAGAATTCAAATATAAGCATTAAGTGTGTATGTGTAGGTCTCAGTATGTAGTTCCCATTCTCTTGACCTCCCTGTCTTTTTTTCTAGGATCTGGGAATGGAGTCAACCTCTCTGGATGATGTTCTCTACCGCTATGCCAGTTTCCGCAACCTGGTGGATCCCATTACCCATGACCTCATTATTAGCCTGGCCAAATACATTCACTGCCCAAAGGTATAGTGCTCAGCTTCTGTGATTTTCTGTGACATTTTAAACCTAATCCCATTCACACCTTAACACAAACACACAGGCTTCACTTTTATTTCTGCATGCTCTATTTCTGTGCATTTCTTGTATGTTGTGTTACGTTAATATTTAATGAATGCTTTGAAACACTGCCTGCAAGGCACAGCAGACATGAAAAATCAAACCATTCCAGTGCAGTGAGCATTAGGATAAAACCTAGTTGCTTGAACATGTGTGATTCTGTATGTGACGGAAAAGCAGAGATGAAGAGAACGGAGAGGGTAGAGGCAGAGGGAGGTGTACTTGCAGATGAGTCACACACACGCACACACACACACACACACACACACACACACACACACACACACACACACACACACACACACACACACACACACACACACACACACACACTAAAGACCAGTCAGCCCTCTTCCAAGTCTGCTGCTGCTGCACTTAATGAAGCAAGTCAGGCACTGTATCACCACTAACACCCTGCTCAGCCACTATAGAGAGCTGCACAAACACCTGACCTCCACCAAAACAACACTGAGTGAGGATGCTGCCGATTGTTTTCTTTTCACTGAGCTCATCATCTCTTCTCTAACCAAATGTGGTTGTGTGTGAGACTCATGAAATCGGTCAAGAACATGTCCTGGTTCTATTTCACCCCATGTCCAAAAGAAAACAATTTTTGAGAAGGTTTTTTTTGTGCTTTATTTTGACATAATTTTTATGCACAATCCCTCTCTCCTAATTATCATAATGTAAAAATGGAATGGTATTGTGGAAAGAATTAATTTGTATATGTAACATTATGTCCTAACATTGTGTGGGTCCCCCTTTTGCTGCCAAAACAGCCCTGACCCATCGAGGCATGGCCTCCATTATTCCCCTGAAGCGGTGGTATCTGGCACCAATATGTTAGCAGCATATCCTTTAAGTCCTGTAAGTTGCGAAGTGTGGCCTGCATGGATCGGAATTGTTTGTTGAGCACATCCCACAGATCCTCGATGATTAAGATCTGGGGAAGTTAACACCTCAAACTCGTGCTCCTCAACCCTGAACCATTTTTTGCTTTGTGGCAGGGTGCATTATCCTGCAGAAAGAGGCCACTAGGGAATACCATTTCCATGAAAGGATGTACATGGTCTGCAACAGTGCTTAGCTAGCATCACACTAGCATCACACATGCCCAAAGCATCACACTTCCTCTGCTGGCTTGCCTTCTTTCCATAGTGCATCCTGGTGCCATGTGTTCCCCAGTTAAGCGATGTACACACACCTGGCCATCCACATGATGTAAAAGAAAACATGATTCATCAGACCAGGCCACCTTCTTCCATTGCTCTGTTTTCAAATTCTGATGCTCACATGCCTACTGTTACCACTTTCGGCGGTGGAAAGGGGTCATCATGGGCACCCTAACTGTTCTGCGCCTATGCAGCCCCATATGCAACAATCTGAGATGCACTGTGTATTCTGACACCTTTCTATCAGAACCAGCATTAACTTCTTGAGCAATTTGAGCTACAGTAGCTTGTCTGTTTTATCAGACCACATTGGGCCAGTCTTCACCCCCCGTGTGCATCAATGAGCCTTGGCCGCCCATGACCCTGATGCCAGTTCACCCCTGCTCCTTCCTTGGACCACCTTTGATAGATACTGACCACTGAAGACTGAGAACACCACAGAGCTGCAGTTTTGGAGATGCTCTGACCCAGTCATCTAGCCATCACAATTTGGCCCTTGTCGAACTCGCTCAAATTCTTACGCTTGCCCAATTTTCCTGCTTCTAACACATCAACTTTGAGGACAAAATGTTCACTTGCTGCCTAATATATCCCACCTACTAACAGGTGCCGTGATTAAGAGATAATCAGTTATTCACTTCACCTGTGGTAATAATGTTATGCCTTTTTGGTGTATGTATACATTTTTACTGACACCAATTTAGTATGTATAATGTTACAAAAGATTTCTATTTCAAATAAATGCTGTTCTTTACATTTATTTATCAAAGAATCCTGGATTGTGTGATACATTCGGAGTCACCATCACAGTAATAAAAATGTAATTATATTAAAATGATTATCAATAATTTTAAATTGTGTTCCTATTTTACAATATAGCTATTTTGCTGTTTTAGATCTAATAAATGTAGAATTCATTAAGGACCCTATCATACACCTGGTGCAATGTGACGCCAGGCGTGATGCAAGTGTTATTTGCTAGTTTTAGCATAACACAATTATTTTAATGTCCAGTGCCACATTGCTTAAAGCTGCAGTCTGTAACTTTTTGCACTCTAGCGGTTAATAAACAGAACTGCATGCGTCTTGCGGAAGAACATTGTAGCCGGAGCTACTTCTCCCTGTTTATGTCTATAGCGAGTCACGCAGGGATCTGTGCTCCTCCGCAGCGGTACCTACCAGTCTGGCCTGAAATAGTCCCAATAAAAATACTAATTATAAGTGTACCATAATGATTCAGGGTAAGACAAAAACACGGTTTGGAAAATGGATTCATGTTGTACATTCTCATTATATAATTTTTTGTAAATCTTGAACACAAAAAAAGTTACGGACAGCAGCTTTAAATGCTCATCTGTTTGCTCATGGGCGTGCTTGTCTGAAAACGAGGTGGGTTCAGGCACATTGCTATTTTTAGGCAACTGAAAACGAATGTTGACCATCCAGTATTTGACGGCATTGACCAACAAAAACCTGGTCTAAAGTCTAAATTCTAAAGTATTTTTTCTGTTATTTAAAGGGTGCGTTTATAAAATGCGCCTATAGGTGGGTGCACAGCAAAAACCCTGGACAGATGGCCAGTCCATGACCTGGACATTATTGCTAAAAAAATGTATCCAGCCTCAGAAATATACACATGCAATAACTTAAACCAAGCAGACATAATGAAATGTCAACTAACAGTGAGGAGATAGATACGCGCACGTGTATAAGGGGACATTTGCTCTAAGTGATGTTATTGTAAGTAGCAATGGAGGGAGACAAAGTAGACGAGCTCAGTGATGTGACGAAATGAAAGCTGGGCTGTCTGTTACACTCTCAGAGCTGTCAGAGCACACTGGGTGTATGATTACATTGCCTGGGGACCCACTGTCTGTCTGCAGGGAGATACTGGCCAGCCATGTGGCACTGCTAATCTCACCGTCAGCATCAACTAGGCTTTACCAACAAATAGGGTGTGTTTTCCAGACATTTCACTATCTACAGGCATAGTTCTATCGTTGATCCACTGCAGAGGTCAAGACCTGGTGCAGCGGAGAGACGTGATGGCAGGATTGATTTACATATTGATGTTTCTGGTACGGATACAGACACCTGAGCATGGACAATGTGTCCTTGATGAAATACTGTGTTACTGTTACCTTGGATTCTTGGCAAAAACAAATCTAATTTTGCCCAGGATAAGACCTATAACAATTTTGTCCCGGCCATCTGAATTTTAGCAACCACTCTATATGTAGAGATATTTTTTTGGTTAGGTTGGTTAGAGCCACAGAATAGAAAAGAGTTAGTACTTGAAATTACAGGTAAATTGGTTATTTAGTCAGGCATGAGCAGCGCCCTCTCATTCACTACCCTGCACTGTACCTGATTTATTACTTGAAGCAAATCAATATTATTACAACGATAAACCTTTGTACATTTCAGTTGTGTAACATGACAAGACAAATAAAAAAATCTTTGAATTTATATGAATTGTGTTCCAATATCATAGCCAGTGTTATTTTAGTATTTTATATATATATATATATATATATATATATATATATATATATATATATATATATATATATATATATATATATATATATATATATATATATATATATATATATATATATATATATATATATATATATAAAATACTAAAATAACACTGGCTATGATATTGGAACACAATTCATATAGATTCAAAGATTTGATATATATATAGCTTTTATTTAAATATTTACATTTTATCAGTTTTAGTAATTTTGTCATACTTTTATTTTTAATATTTAAGTAATTATTTAATTAATCATTCATTTAATTTCAGTTTTTGCTTTAGTAATTCAACATTTTATTTTTGTTAGTTGCCAAGCTAATTTTCTAACACTTTAGAATAATGGTCATTAGTTAACATTAACTAATAATGAACGGCACTTATAAAGCATTTATTAATCTTTGTTAATGTTAATTTCAACATTTACTAATGCATTATTAAAATCTTGTTAACATTAGTTGATGCACCATGAACTAACATCAACAAACCATGAACCGCTGGATTTTTATGAACTAATGTTAACAAAGATGAACAAATACAGTAACAAATGTACTACTCATGGTTAGTTCATGTTATACATTAACTAATGTTAACTAATGACCATTATTCTAAAGTGTTACCCTTTTTTTACCCATTTGTACGTTTTCGATAACTTATGTGTTAAACATTGGCAGAAATTGTTTCTGTCTAGAGGAGTATGGCAGTTACTTGAGGCAGTGTGCAAATTGGATTGCTTTATTATTTGATAAATAATAAAATAAGACAGCTTTCCAGAGATGGCCGTACAATACATCAATATGTCACTAAGAAATTACAAAATAATGCTTTTTACCATGGACACCAAATCACACACATACACATTCACAGAACCTCAGATGATGGTAAATGGACTGCATTTATATAGCGCTTTTAACAGACCCTATGGCCATCCAAAGCGCTTTACATTTTTGCCTCACATTCACCCATTCATACACCGACGGCGATGTCAGCCATGTAAGGCACCATCCAGCTCGTCGGGAGCAGCTGGGGTTAGGTGTCTTGCTCATGGACACTTCGACACATGGTCAGGTGGAACCGGGGATCGAACCACCAACCTTCCGGTTTGTAGACAATCTACATGAACCACTGAGCCACTGCCTCCCCTGATGATAGAGCCAGAGATGACCTGATGATAGAGCCAGAGGGAGTTTATGACATGTCAGTCAGTCCATATAGCTTTGCTCTTGTCATCAGAAATGTCAAAGAATTTAGTTTTTTGCCTTGAGGGCTTAGATACCCTGATCTTCTGCCAGTCCCCATTAACCTGCTGTGTGTTTAAGCTTGATTGATGTGATCGCTCTCTTTCTATCTTTGTCAGGAGGGAGATGCTTTGGGTGCCATGGAGAAGGTGTGCCGTCAGCTGACCTACCACCTGAGCCCACACTCCCAGTGGAGACGGCAGGGGCTGCTGAAGAGGAAGCCACAGTCCTGGTGAGAAAGCAGAACTGACAAGCACAGAGGGGGGGGGGGGGGGGGGGGGGTCTCAGATTTTGGCACTAAGGGCATATGCTGCCTTACTTTCCTCAATACAACTAGAGCTCCTTTTACAGCGCCCCTATTTTTTTTTTTTCATCGTCATTTGTCTCTTTTGTCAGGGTTCCCATGATTATGCAAAACAATGAAATTGATCATTGCATCCTCACTGGATTTTTTTAAATGAATATACAGTATGCTACCAAGGATATTATAAATCACAGTCATGAACAATAAATTAACTTCTATTTTGAATTTTTCTAGTTATCAAATATTTGTTTATTTAATGTTCTCAAATATTTGATTGGGGTATATGTTGCTCTTGTCAACCAATCAATCAATAAAATTGTATTTATATATCAAATTTTCCAAATAAATCGATGCAGTTCAAAGTGCTTTACATACATGAACAAGCAATTGACATAAAAATGAAACCAATATATAAAATAGGCTAAAACTTGGAGTAAAAATTCCTTGTGAGTGAATAATTATTTTGAGTTCAATCCTTTCAGTGAGTCTATCACATCATTCACAAATGATTCACTAATTAATTTGCTAGTCTATATTTTTATCAAAAGAAGTAAGAAAGTACTTTCATTTCACATGAAAATGTTAAATTCTACACTACATTATAAATTGTATTGATGCCCATATTCTTTAGCCCACATGCAATAGCCTAGTCTCGCAAGTGCCTTGCTTTATTCATTAATTAAACTAATTAGTTGGTTTTAAAATAAAAGGCTTGGTGACTTCGCAGAGCAGGCAGTCAAATGAATCATCGCTTTGCTAGTTGTTTGTCCCTGTACTGATTCGTCAGCACTTAGGGATTAATTACGCTTTAAAAACCGCATGGCTAATGGCGCGTCTCATTTGAAGTTTGTGTCCTACAGTCCTGATATCCTCAAATTGTTTTAATGCACAATATCTCCAGAACAGCTGTGTATGCCATCCAAGTCTCATCACCTATGAATTGGCTCCTCAACTGGGCTTTCAGCGGTTTCCTCATGTCCATTGATGATAAGAGCTGTGTTGAATCTGCAGAGTGAGTCAGTGAATGAAAGAGCAGCCTCCCACTGCGTGCTGTGTGGTTTTTTGCTAACACGGGGTTCTGTGGTGTAGACTCATACTTATGTGGCTCCTTTCCAGCTGCCATTAATATAGTCAAAAAACAGACTGTGTAATGTGTAAATGAGGAAATACTAGTCTTAATTTATTTCCTGTGTCGATGGACAAACTTTAGATGAGCTTAAGCCTTTATTTTGTGTTTAACTCACTAGTGATGTGCTTAAACTTATGTATGCATGGATAAATCAGCTGATCTCCCCTACCGCAGTTCATTCACTGCATTGGCTGCTGTGGTTAAGCTGTAATGTAAAGGTATGTGTTTATGTGTAGACTGGATTCGATACCTTCTCGTTTTTATCCGCTTGGTTGTGTTGTCTAATCTTCACCGGGTGCTTTTTGTTGATGAAGCACTGCTGTTTGTCTGAGTCACAGCACACATGGCCCTCCTTTTGTTACCAATGGACGGTAGTGTGGGTTATTGTCGCAGATGTGAATGCAGCTGTTGAGGTTTAAAAAGAGAAGTGTTTCTCGGACAGCATTCTCACCTCTCCGTTATCTGTGTTGTTGATGTTGGTGTGCCTCTGAGGCTCTCCTTATTCTCTGTTTGAACTTCCTCAAGTGCTTTTGTTTATTCTGCCTGAACTCTTGAGTTTACTGATGTGATTTTATCAGATCATTAATAATGGGACTGTCCAGGAGAAAAAGGTGTTCAAATAATTTCACAGCCTGAAGGTGCAAAAGGTAAAGAAAAACAAGGGAAAAGATTTGTAACGATGTTCTTAGATGGGAAGGAAGGAGGCGGGAACCGGCGAATGTTTCAAAACTTTAATTAAAAATAAATAAACAAAGCGAAAGTAAAACCGCGGGCAGCCCCTCACGGACGACTGCCCGCAAATACCCACAAAATAAAACGTGGGCAGCCGCTCACGAACGACTGCTTACACAAACAATCAAACTTAAACAAAACTCAACATAAAATCCAGGCATGGTCCTCGCTCGTCTTCCGCTGCCTTTGCTCCTCCTTTTATGCTCCCGTCACTTGGCCGCGAGACGAGACCGGTGCGTCACGCAGCTGGTACTCATTACCACTTGTCACCGGCCGCTCTCACGGCCCCTCGCCCCGCTGCCTGCCACACCACAAGATTAACTAAAATAAAAAAAAATCAGTCACTATTTTCTCTTTTTCAGGAAATCCTATGATTTTCTTTCTTCCATGATTACACTCTAAATGCTTCACTCTTTTTGAGTTTTGAAAACTTTGAATTCAATTATTTTCAACCACTAAATGACACTGAGCTACAGGAACTTAATAATTTATAACATAAACACACATTTTTAAGTTGATTACTCAAAAAATTAAATGGCTCCAACTACTTGAGATGAAGCCCTGAAACCAACTAATTGTATCTAGTTTATTTAGTTGAAGCCCATGTAACTTATCTAGCATGTAAATTTCAATGAACAAGTAAGATATTACCTGTCACTGGCATTAGCGCATTCACTGTTTATAGAGTCAATGTCGCAGCCGTGGCTCGTGTGTAGGCTAGGTGGGGCTCTAAAACATAGACCTCTATATAAAGTAAATCAATAATTTGTAAAAGTATTCAGCATTCTGCAACAAACATTAATTCAGATTTTTTGACTATTTTGAGTCGTAGAGTGAGCAGGAAATATTCAAATGAAGCGCGTGGATTCGGCAGGCATGTATCAGCTTAGCGGGCCAGCCGGACTCGGGGCTCGACAACGCCCCACAATTTCCCAATGTAAATCTCTGGTAAAAAATGGAAATGCAGCACACTCTTAATTTAAATCCATCGGGGCCGATTTCAGCACACAGATTGTTTGAAAGTGTTTTGAAATTGCGAGCGGGAGCATTTTGAAAGAACAAGCGCTGAGAGACGCCTGCTTTCAGATGCTCCCGTGTGTATCTTTAGAAGTGCTTGGTGAAGAGCTTCACTAAAGTACATTTACAACGTGTTTTCAAAGTGCTGATCAATACTGCAGACCCCGTTTTAGTTTGAAAACTCTGGGGTTGCATTTCAGTGTAAACAGACCAAAACCGAAAGACAGACACTTTTGAAAATGATGGCGTGGCTGCCCACATTATTGCGCTACAGGAACATGAGAATAACAGACCAGGGCTGTGTTTCCCAAAAGCACTGTTCGCCTTTGTTGATCGTAGAGATTGTTAGTGGATATTGTTACAATGCTTTTGGGAAACGTAGCCCTGAGCCGTGTCTCTCAACGGCTCTGTAACATACCAGCCTCGACGACCGTGTAAACAATAACACGGAGACGGACAGAACTGCATGCTTTGCTGACTTTGTGGTCCTTTTTAGCAGCCGTTGTGCAGTTAAACGCTGTATTCTTTAATATTGCCGCTGTCTACATGCACAAGAGGCAACTGTTTACACTTGTACACTTGTTACGGTGTGTATGAACGGTCATGTGACATGCGTTTTCGGTCATGTAGTGTGGACGGAGATTGTTTCTGAAATGCAGTAGAAACACCAGTATAAATGAGGATTACTATTTTAAAACAAAAACGGACCTGTCCTCTTCTCAGATTTTTTTCTCCTGAGAAAAAGTCTCCAGTAATCTCAAATATGTTCAATATGAAAACAAATATTTCTTCAATATAAGTTTTATTTATTTATTTTTTGTTAGAAGAGACAAAATAGATACATTAAATGTTATTTTTTAAAGAGCATACTATATTTTCCTCTGGGTGGAAAATATTAGATTCAGCAGTGTTATTTTTATTATGTATATTCTATATAATATTTATTGATACATTAAATTAGCTTTTACTTTTTTCAGCTTGCTTTTTAAATTTAGTGTAAGCTTCAATAATTGTATGTGCATTTGTCATTTTTATTTTATATATTTAATTTATGTTTATTTTAGTTTTCATTATTTTAGTACATTTCTAATTTTCATATATTTTCATATAATTTTATATAAGTTTGTTTTTCTTTTAATATTTAATTAAATTTAATTGTAGCTTTATTTTAATGAACAAAAACATTTTCAATACCGTTTTTTTTAATGATGGCATTCATAATGCCATCATTTTATCTCCTTTTATGTCTCCTTGAAGTATACCCTTTTCTTTTCCTCTTTTTTAATTATTCCGCTCTAGTGTTGACTAAGTGCTAACATGACCTTAACCTCCTCCACAGATGAGAGTGAGACAGTCTCTCAGACAGGTGTCCCATTTTCTCTTAGAGAATTCACACGTAACAGATGTTAGGCTGCGGTACGCATGTGTTTATGTGAGCATTGCATTACTCATAGTGTGTGCAGTTTTATCTGTGCCTCCATGCAAATATTTACACTGAAGCTACATTAATTCTGATTTGCAATTCTACATATAACTGGGAAGAATTTGTTAATCTGTTAGCTTATAACAGTAGCATATAACAGTATATAGGGTTTAGCACAGACAAGTCAAAAAACGTATTATACGGTTGTGTGGACTAAAATATTGTTTTGGATCGCTTCTTTGAAACAAAACGTGAAAGTGTAATCTGATATGTCATAGACCTACTACTCTATTGTTTGTGAGTTATAACTGGACTGAAATGTGAAGCACATTGTACTGGTCTGCATGTGGTGAAGCGTCTGCAGTCCATAACAAGTATCCCACAGCTGTCAGTCTGAGCCAGTAAAGAATGTCTTCCTCATCTCAACAGGCAGAATGGAGGTTTCTAGACCATCAAGTTCAGATGTTTTTTTAATGTATATAATCAGACTCCATAACACCCACATTAATAGCAAACTCGCTGGTCTTGCATGGTATTTGATAGCTAGTATTATTTAAGGGAGAAGAAAGATAGAGAGCTGTGCTAAATGAAAAAAGGATTTGGGAATATAAAATAGGACTAGAAGAGGGTGTGGAATATGGGCTGTTGTGAAATCATAATGTCATCTCTCAGGCATGTCTGCTGAATTCTTTCTGCCTTCTAAATTTCCCTCCTATTTCTCATTCCTCTATTTTCTCCTCGTATGATATCTTGAGTCGTTCTAATGCCGCCTCTTCCCAAGAGATTACCTCACAGTTCTGCCTTTTGCTAGATTTGCAGTAGCTTAAGCTCTCCATTTTGTGCCTCATTCTCTCTTGTTGTCTTCTTGTCCTTGTCTGCTAACACTCTTTTCTGCCTGAGAGCAGAAACAGCAGGTTCTGAATGTGACATGATAATGCAATAGGCTATTGGTATCCGTTCCTTCCCTGTTCTTACAGCTGTCTGCATCTCTGGCTTTTTTAATTTCATTCCCTTTCTGTCTTTTTTCTTGCAGTCACTTTCATTTTGCACGTGGCCTCCAATTAATGGTATCTTAACATTGATGCATTTGTATTGATTTACATAGCCATCCAGAAAGCTGTCAACTCTGAGTTATTGATGCCTGAGAGGCTGAGTAAAAGAGCTGCTTTACAAAAGACAATGTGAAATAGCTTGAAGTCAGCTTTTAAAATTCACATAAAGTTATTATACAAAGAGCTTAAACAGAGCCGCTGCCACTTTCCACAAATTGGCTAAAATTGAACCTGAAAGTCATAAAAATGTTGTCACCCTCAGGAAGTCAACTGAATATTTTATTAGTGGTTTTCTGTTTATAAAAATTGAGAAAGTGGATTGAGATTTATTTGTCTTTTTATTATTCTGGAAAAAAGTTATTTATTATTTAAGTTAAAATTATTTATTAGGTGTCACAATTTTATGGAAAGTTTTCTAATGTGGGAAATCATGCAGTAAAATGCTGTGCACAATAGGCACAATTTGTACGATTTTTGGATTAAAATATAAAATATCCAAAACCCACTAGAACAATGTTATATATTTAGTTGACTTGTGTAGGGGAGAGCAGGGGCGAATCATAACATAACATAACATAACATAACATAACATAACATAACATAACATAACATAACATAACATAACATAACATAACATATAACATAACATAACATAACATAACATAACATAACATAACATAACGAAAAACAATTTTTCAGGAAAAACTTACATTTAAAAGTTAATGATAGAGATCATACCAGGTGGTATTTGTATGCATGTAGAACGACTACAGTATCATTTCACTTTGAACTTAAGCTGCACATTGTTACTTTCGATCCCGTCAGTTGGGACGAACGTAACTCACAGGTGGGTCAAAAGTAACACAACAATACAAGCTAGATTTGTTATGTTAATCTTGTTTTTAATTAAACATATCTGAATATGACCTTATTAATATGTAACTGCAAATATATTTTATCCTTTACCTTTGCAAAAAAAAAAATCTTCAACAATTCAAATAGGCTATAACTCAACAGTACAAACTTGAATTGTTTAGAATATTTTTATTGGCAATGTCAATCCATTTTATATATAAAAAAATCAACACTGAGCAAAAAGAAAATTAAATTAGCATAATATACTATATACATAATATATATAATAGTGGACAGGAAGTCCTGATATTTAAACACAATTTACTTTTATACTGACAAGACAAAACTTCATGGTGCATTACAGCAATAAATAACCTGTAGACTGATCATTACTGTGACACATGAAACGTGTAATTATAAAAAAAGTAATTTACTTGCCGAACTGCATTTCGGACCAAATCATAGCAAACGATGACGAAATCATCACATTTGTAGGGCTGTCAATCGTTTAAAAAATGTTTAATCGCGATTAATCGCATGAGTGTGGTGAGTTAACTTGCGATTAATCACTGCTTAATCGCACATTTTATCAGTTCTAAGTGTATCTTCAGTCTTCAGTGTAGCATGGTCCATCAAAAATAATTATTATATGATGATTTGCTGATTAAGAAAGAAATCTTATAATTATCAATGTTGAAAAGTTGTACTGCTTAATATTTTTTTGTGGACACTGTGATAAATATTTTTTCAAGATTATTTGATTAATAGAAAGTTCTAAAGAACATCATAAAGTATTTGAAATATAAATATTTTGTAACATAATGAATGTCATTTACTTTTTAATGCATACTGTCCCCAAACTTTGAAGAAGAGTGTATATAGTGTGTCCAGCTATGTAAATTATAGATTTACATACATTTTCTTTTGCCCCTTTTTATGGTCAATATAAAAATTATTTTATATATTTTTTTGTCTTCCTTTCTTTTCCTTTTTGACAGAATGTGAATTAATTGTAACACCAACCTGCTGCTCAGAGTCTTTGGTTTATCTTATAATTAAAAGAGAAATTAGAAACTTCAACCTTATTATCTTTGATCTTTGATCTTAATATCTAATTAAGTCAAACTTTTGTTCCAAAGTATCAAACTGAAACAATTACCCACCTGATTTACTTTAGTTTCACAGGAAAGACAATGCAATGGAAGGATTTTTCACAGCACACACCTGCTTTCAGGTCGATAATTAGTGAATAATTTGTGTGATAACTGGAAGTAAAGACACCATACTATCAAGAGATGTGGCAGACAAAATGTTGTAAATTGTCACTCTCTGTCTCTTTAAAGTTAAACCGAGGTCCTGACTCTCTGTGGTCATTAAAAATCCCAGGATGTCCTTCGAAAAAAGAGTAGGGGTTTAACTCTGGCATCCTGGCCAAGTTTGCCCGTTGGCCTCTGTCCATCATCATGGCCTCCTATCATCCCCATATAAAATGATTGGCCTCATCACTCTCCACCAATCAGCTGGTGTGTGGTGGGCGTTTTGGCGCACTATGGCTGCCGTCTAGGTGGATCCTGCTCATTGGTTGTGGTTGAGGAGATTTCCTGCTTCCATGTAAAATGCTATATAAATGTAACAAAGTATTATTATCAATTGAATTTAAGGGTGATTTCAATTTCAGATAAATTAAAAATCTGCATTAAATAAATTAATCATTAAGTAAATTGCAAAATCTCTGATTATCCTTTCCAGCATAAATAACAATGCTTTCTACAGTCAAAAGCTGCTTTTATGTTGCATATGTAATACAGATTATTGGGTAACGCTAAGATTATATGCAACCAATGATTCCTTAGACTGGAGAGTTATTTAACCTGTTAACTGTCATCCCACCCCCCTTTTTTAAGCACAGATATGAACTACAGATCTAAGGTTGGTCATTTTTTAAAGAAGATGCTCGGTGAAGTGCATAAAGCACCTAAAACTATTTAAAGTGTAAAGAAGAAGTTTACTATAAAGTAAACAAATTTTTATTTTATTTTATACAAAATATTTATATATTACAAAATAATGTGGACTTCTAGAAAATCCAAACTATACGTCTAATCAAAATGTGTTCCAAATTTTAAGTGTATATCACAAAAATTGAGCCAACTACAATTATTTAAATTACCTATTCTGTGGTAACCCAGTCCAATTTTTGTCCAAATGAATTTTGAGTGTGTAAGCCTTTGAATGATACATAATTTATGATGATTATTAAAATATGCAATTGTGAGAAACAAAAAAAAAAACCATTTTACTGGGACACATTACTGGGACACTGAAATTTCACATGTCAAACTGTTTTATAAAGTTATTCAAGTAAAATAGAATTTTGCTAATAGAATTGTAATATTTCTGCTTAACATCACTTCTTCATTAATGAGAACATTTGGAATGATCAAATGCTGCGAAGAGAATTTAAGTGGGTCAGATGCATTCAGGGTGAGGGTGCTGAGAGAAGGAAAGGCTTTTTCTCTTAAAGAGCGTGGGATTCGGGATCCTGGCCAGTAATATCAGGAGAGCTGATATCCTGTTCTGCTTTAGCCATTTCCTTGACATTGCTGCTGTTTTATTTGCTAGATCAATGGCAAGATCAGAGTGGGGCGGGAAATATATCATTCAGAATGAGCATAGCATGTCATATCAGGATGGTTATTATTCCTCTCTCTTCCTCAAATGCCAGTTCAATAAGATATATGCATGTCCTGGTGTGAATTAGTGATGGCTACATTACGAATTAGTATTCTTGCCGTTTCTGTTCTCGCTTTCACTCTTTCTCTCTTCACTCGCACACTGGCAAGCTGTGGTGACACACTGAGCTGATTATGAGTTTTCTGCATGTGCAGCGGTTATAGCAATGCATTTGTTCTCTCTTATTTAATAAATCAGCTTCTCTTCCTGCCTTCATCTTATGCTGCCCAGTGCCCACTATCACTCCATTTATCTCTCTTGTAGGTTCTTAATCCATACTTGACAATAAGAGCCGACTTCATGATTAAATGAACTCTTAAAGTCTATGATGTTCCTATTTCTAGGGGCTGTTTTGAATCTGTAATGGATTTACAGAAAATGAATCCTTACAGTCAGATCTCAATGACTCTCAATGAGCCGATATCCTGATACTTTGATAATCTTACAATTTAAAAAAAAGTAAACGCTTGTTTGGGTTTTAATAAATTAGTTTCTAAAGCCCTATTTATATACAGTTTAACCGTAATAGTTCCAGTTTGCCCCTGCCCTACATATCTTCTTTAGGCACTTATGATTGTTTAAATTACTCTAGCAATTCAACTACTTTCATTTGTAGAAATCTGTTACCAGAATTTTTATATATTTGAGCAGAGGTAGTTGTACTAATTATAATACATTTTGTACAATATAATGTTTTGTCACCAAAAATATCCACACTAAGTAAGATAAGTTTTGATCGTCTTATTTAATTTAGTTTATGTGGCGAGGTGGACGAGCTAGAGACAAGGGAGGAGCGAGCGAGCTCATGAGGGAGGCCGGAGGCATATAAGGACAAGCGACAACAGTGAAGGACGAGAGAAGACCAGGGGCCTATTGCACAAAACTAGGATAAGAGATTAAGCCGGGAAATCTTGGTGATCCTGGCTCAATTTATCCGCTAATATACAGTTAACTTTCGTTATCGTTCTCGTTCTTGGTGTGAGTTTGCCTTCTGGGTGCGTTTACACGACAGCGGTTTACTAAATTTTGCATACAGATGACAAGATCACCAAGATATCCCCACTTAATCCCTTATCGTAGTTTTGTGCAATAGGCCCCAGGCTTGGATATTATGTTTGATTTATGGTTTATAATGTGTGTGCGTGGCAGTCTTCCGTGAGGAGCTTTCGTTTTGTTTGTCCCCGTTTTGCTTTTAAATGTTCACCGGTTCCTGCCTCCTTCTACCCAAAGAACAATGTTACAATTTTATAGTTTTTATTTTATTGAGTTATTTCTAGCATTTCAGCAAAATTGCATCTGTCACAAGAACTGAATGAGATATATTCTGAAGAAAGGAAGATAATAAGGAAGATTTATTCCTCAATTATTCATTTTAGTGGTTTGATGTGATGAAAATACACAAATTCTACATGGACTTTACGAGAGAAAAAACCCCCAAACCTTTAGACATCCTAAATAGTAAAGTCCAGTCAAAGTTTATTTATACAATAAATTTAAAAGCAAAAGAAAGTGACCCAAAGTGCTGCACACAAATAAAAATAAAATATATAAACTTTAAAATTCACATAATGTTTCAGTTTCTAATGAAATACCAGGTTTTCTAATGAAATTCCTTATAACTGCTTGGAATTTACAATTCTTAATATTTTCTTTCTCCAGTTAAGATTTAATATGAGTTAATATTTGCTCTCCTCCAGTTCTGATGTATAAAATACAATAAAAAGTTAATTCCCCCTCCTCCACACACATTCTTACTCTCTGTCTGCTTCTTTTTCCTAGTCTGAAATCAGTTCTTTCAAGCACTCCATCCAGTGGAGCATTAGAACTGTCTGGCATCCCTCTTGGAGTGAAAGACATGGAGCGTCTCTGTGCCTACCTTCATCATCACGCGTCCCGCATTGGCAGCATAGAGCTGGGCTTCACCGAGCTCACAGACGATGCCTTCCTTCTGCTCCTCCCCACACTGGCGTCCCTTCCCCGCCTCGAGACTCTGGCCCTCAATGGCAACAGGCTGACCCGTGCCGTGCTCAAAGAGCTCACAGACACGCTGAAGGACCCGGACAGCTTCCCCAGCGTCACCTGGATCGACCTGGGGAACAACGTGGACATCTTCTCCCTCCCACAACCATTTCTGGTGAGCCTGCGCAAGCGCTGCCCCAAACAGGGCAACCTTCCCACCATCCTGGAGTTCGGCGAGAGCCAGGCCAGCGAGCCGGAGGGCCGAGTGGATGAGGAAGACGCTGATGATACGAACAGGACAGAGAGCATGGGAGAGCTTAGATCTGAGGTAGAAGAAGAGATTGACGGTGAGATGGAGATTGAGGACATGATGGAGGAGTTGCTGGACTTTGACAGGGAGGTGCAGGGCAAGGAGGATGAAGACGACAGTATGTGGACCTTGGAGGAGCAGCGGTTGGTAAAAGATCCAGTCCCAAAGAGGAGCAAAGAGAAGAGGCCGCCCAAAGCAGAGGGTGAAGAGCACTTACAAAGCGAGTCTTCCCATCTATCTTGTTCCAGTCCGTCACAGCACTCCTCTGGAGCCATTGAGCCTTTAAGAGAAGACTCTGTCCCAGACCAGTTAGCATGTCATTCAGACCACCCTACCTGATTAAAGCCACTGTCTAATTTGATTAGAGTCTATAACCTTTGTCCCTTTAAGAAAAAGAGAGAGCTAGGAAGAGTATATTTTTTAGACTGGGTTGTCCATAAAGTCATGTGATTCAGCAGGTTTTATAAGTTTGACAATCACAGCGGTTGTCTGTTGTTGCAAAGGAGAAATTAACACTTGTGAGGTACAAAAATATCAAATACTTTCCCATTCAGGTTTCCCCCTTCACTGTCTTAACCATAAACCTCTGTGCCTATGTGCCTGTTCAAAACCCTGCTGGAGAGGCGCGCGTGTGTGTAGGTGCACATTTAGATGTGATCAGTTTTAACATGCTGGATATAAGCTGATTAGCTTGGATATCATGAATCAATGTGTCCATCTATGCATCTGATTGTTTTAAGTATCACATTTTCTCCAGCAGTGGGAAACAACCTAAATTCTGTTCAGTATCATGCAGTGTCCTGGCTGGATGGGACGCAGATGAGCTTGTATTAAGTGCCCCTAATTTATACAGTGGGAAACCAAAATCTCTTCACAGTGTTGGCCCAAAATCAACGTGTTTGTATAATACAGAGCAGCGGGATTTAAGCCAAAGAGAAAAGACTCGCTATACAGCTATTGGCTACACGATAGTATATAATACTGATATTCGGTTGTTGTTGCTTGACATGGATTTTGAAGACAATGTAAAGTTTCTTAGCTCTGTTCTTTAGAAGAGATCCTTTAACCACTAAATTATTGTTTCATTTATATACATCCACTGATTTTAACAAAATAAATAAAGGTATTTCATCGTATAAACATCTATTTAGTGCCTAATTTTACATTATCCAAATGTAATTCAAAGTAGTTCTGATATACCAGTAAATTAAAATAATTGTTTAATGTGTATATTGAATTGTCATAATGGGTGGGTATTTCATAATTTAAAATCCCCTAATTAAGAATTAGGATTTATATTATATCCATTTATATTGAAGTAGGCTACTTTGTATATCATAATATGCTTACCTGCAAAATTCCGTGTTTTCCCCAAATTTTCCCTCGCCAAATTGGTTTGTGCCATAAATTATTATCATAAGTACAGAAAGCTTCTGTAGTAAAGTTAACCAACCATGCAGTTAACCAATAGTATGGTCAACAGGTAGCCTAAAACTTTCCTGCTGTTTCAAAGCCATAACTTCTTGATAAGTTGTGCCATTACAACAATATAAAAGTGCACTGAAGACCTGTGTTCAATGACAATGTCAGTATTTCTGTATTCCCACAATGTTTAATAAAGCAAGGAGAACACTAGGAATGACAAACAGCAGTAGGCCTATGTGTATGATTATTTGTAAACAAAACAAAATGTATGACTGTTTGCATCAATACCAATAAACCTTTAATACACTTCATGTATGCGTTAAACAGGGCATAAAATGTTGGGCTGTTGGAACTGTGATAATAACAATAAACATGTAAGGGAAAACAGCGCATAAAATGTTGGGCTGTTGGAACTGTGGTAATAAAAATAAACATGTAAGGCATTTCCTTGCGTTTGTGTACCGGAATATTGAACAGTAATTAAACGAGACTAGTGAGGACTATAGAACGTACTCGGTTACTTTCGTAACCTCGGTTCCCTGAGAGAGAGGAACGAGTATTACGTATGGGAAAAACTCCTTTTCTCGAGAATGTGAAGCAAAACTTTTAATAAAGGTATCTATGTAAAGCGCAGTGAGCTGCACGGCCATAGCCCAGCGCGAGGAGCGCTCTGATTGGCCGGGCTGCGGCAACTGCAGGAACCTATGGTGAGGCGGCTGAGAGGAACGAACCAATGGGGGGCGTTCCAGAAGCCCGCCGAAAAAGGTGCTTATATTTGCATACAGGAGGCTATATAAGACCCTAATTCGCCATAGGTGTCAGGTTTTAAGATCGACTGAAGCGATACCTGAGAAGCATAAACACGGCACGGAACGTAATACTCGTTCCTCTCTCTCAGGGAACCGAGGTTACGAAAGTAACCGAGTACGTTCCCTTTCGAGAGAGGTTCCTCGTATTACGTATGGGAACACAATGTAAAGCGCCGTGTGTGCTGACTGACCCAGTATACCCAAAGCACATGTTATAAACCCCCGAGACACCGACAGAGGCGGCTTATAAGGGGAATGAAGAACCGGAAGAGTCGGTTCGTTTGAACAGCTGATCGGACATAGTCGGATCTTATGATGAATGAATAGTGCTTAAGGACTAATGTGTACAGGCCAAAATGTAAGGCAATCTGTTTGCCAGGGTCAAGATAGAGCCTAGATGGAGAGAAGCCCTGCTTGTAGAGCTGGAACCTCCAACTTGTAGAATCTGATAAAAGTGGACGGAGAGGCCCAGCCTGCCGCCGCACAGATATCTTCCAAAGAAATGTCACACGACCAAGCCCAAGATGAGGCCATGCCTCTAGAGGAGTGGGCTTAAATGCCTGTAGGACAGGTTAGGTCCTGGACCTATATGCTAGTGGGACTGCATCCACTATCCAGTGTGAGAGACTGTTTCATGACAGCACAAACTTTAGTGCGGCCACCGAAGCAATGAAGAGCTGATCCGACTGCCTGAAGGGGGCGGAGCGCTCTAGATACAATCTCAATGCTCTGACTGGGCAGAATATGTTTGCGTCTTATTTTCTCTGAGACGCGGGTTAAGCAGTGCAAAGAGCTGCATACTGAAGGGGTTGATAGCACTTTCAGCATAAAACCATGCCTCGGTTTGAGCACAACCTTGAAGTTGCTGGACCCAAACTCAAGACAGGAAGGGCTCACGGAGAGTGCAGGTAAGCCACCCACTCGGTTAACCGAGGCCACAGCCAGCAGAAAAACGGTTTTGAGTGATATGTGCTTCAAGCTCGTGTTCTGAAGTGGTTAGGAGGGGGAACCCTTCACGGCCTCCAAAACCATGGCGAGGTCCCAAATAGGGACCGAGGTAGGGGCAAGGCGGGCTGAATCTCCTGGCCCCTTTAAGAAAACACACAATAAGATCACTTTTCCCTAGTGAATGTGCCGCGATAGGAGCGTGGCTAGCTGCTATGGCGGAGACACACACCCCGAGTATGGAGGGGGGACGACCCGCATCCATTAGCTCTTGGAGAAAGCGAGCGGTTCCGCCAGTTCGCATGAGTGTGCGTCGATGTTTCGCGTAGCACATTGGTTAGAAAACCACTGACCACTTCAAGCAGAGCTGCCAGATAGCAGGGGCTCTAGCTTCCGAAATAGTGTTCATAACTTGTCAGAGAGGTTCCCGGATACCGTTGATGGGCCATACGTGGAGGGCCCACAGCTCGGGATTGGGATGCCAGACCTTCCCTTTCATTGGCAGAATAGGCATGGGGCTGTGTCTGACAGCTGAAACAGTATGGAGAACCATGTGCGGTTCTTCCAAAGTGGGGCTATTAAAAAGCACAGGCTGCAGCTGGATCGCGATCGGAGGGAACATATAGAGGGAGTCTGGGCCAACATGGGCCAGGGCATCCCTGCGTTTGCAGAAAAAATATTGGGCAGCGTGTGCTGTGCAAGCTGAATTGTTTGCGGGTAAAGGGACCATCCCCCTGGGGACATGGGTCCTCTGGATAACATGTCCGGACCCTGATTCAGAATACCTGGCACGTAAGCCGCCCTTAGGGAGCTCAGATTGTGCTCTGCCCATAAAAGGAGATGCTTAGCCATGCAGTGAACAGAGTCTGATCTCGGCTGCCCTAGCGATTTTATGTACATTATCAAGACGTGGTGGTTCTTATGCCGTAAGTCTTGAGTCTATGACAATGACTGTACTGATAAGCCTGCCCCTCGAAGGCGAATCTCAAGAATGGCCTGTAGTGGGGGTGGGGGGTTATCGTAACGTGAAGTATGCGTTTTTCAGATCTATTGAGAAAACCCAATCCCCGGGGCGAATGTGCGCGAGGATTTGTTTCACCGTCAGCACCTTGAAACGAGCGTGTCATAAGTGCTTTGTTCAGATGCCTGGAAAATGGGCCTGAGACCGCCACCCATTTTCGGCATGAGGAATTAGCGACAGTAAAAACCTGACTCGCTAGCGTCGGGTGTACTGTTTTCGCCGCTCTCTCCTTTAACAGTCTCAATGCCTCAGCGAGAAGCACGTGACTGACACTGCTTCTTACAGAGGGCTCGACCACGGCTTGAATCGCGGGGTCTGCGAGCAAAACTGTAGCGAGAACCTCGTTTTATATGTTCAACACCCAATATTATATACCAGGAATGGCCTGCCAGGCCTGGGCTCGTAAAGCCAGGGGTTGAATTAGATTCGGGGGCTGGCCGCTTAGTAATAGGGGCCTGTTAGCCGGGTTGCTTGTGCTGTAACACTGCTTTTAACACTGTGGGGATAGTGTTAGTTTTGGCGGTGCAGGCTTTGCAGTGGGCGCACGCCTCACATTTATATTGTGTGTGCGAGAGTGAACTTTGTGAAAAGTGCTTGGGTGCAGGAGTGCAGACTGTAAAGTGGGCACATTTCCTACATAGAAAGCTCTTTTGTGTGTAGTGTAAACAATGTGCAGTGGCGCACAACCTACGTAGAATACCCACGGTGCAAACCAGTGAGCAAATCCACAGGGGTAAACGCACACAGCATTAGTGTGCAGACGAGCGTGTTTAACACAGGCTAGTTGACTGCAATATTTCATCTCCAGTCACTTAACTTAAGGGAACTGGGAGAATGTAAGGAAGTGCGGGTGGTATGTGAGCCATTCCACAATGCCGTTATGCTCTAGTCTAGACTGAAAGCGCGCATGCAGACAAGCGTGTTTGACCACAGGCTAGTTGACTGCAATAAGGCTAGTTGACTTTATATGGTGTAATCCGGCCGCGGCGGGATTTATTTGTGATTTTGTGAGGCTGAATTAACAGTGCTTATGTAGGGGTGCACACTGTGTAGTGGACACTTTGTCTACAGTGTAAAAACCTTTCCAGCCGCCTGAATAAAGGGGACTGGAAGTGATAGAGTGAAAAAAGGGCTTAGCTTGGCAGCCATTTTCCGACGCCCTTATGCTCTGACAGTGAGCGCGTGCTATGACGTAAGCCGCGCTCTAGTCAGCAACGCGCTGTGGAAGGGGCGCGCGCTATCATGACAAGGCAGCCATTACAACTTCCTTGGCAGTAAGCGCGCGCTGCAGCGACATTGTTCTTGACATACCCAACAGCCCGAGCTCGCTCGTCTAACTTACTCTAGTATTCTCTGTCCGCAGCGCTTCAGCACGGCGGCGGTAGAATGAGCACGGCGAGAGCTTCGGCTCGAGTTAGTTTATTCACTCTAGTATTCTCTGTCCGCGGCGATAGAGCGACAGGACGAGAGAATTGGAAGCGTGAGGTAAAACTCTGTCCGCGGCGCTTCTAGCACGGCGAGAGCTTCGGCTCGAGTTTGTTTATTCACTCTAGTATTCTCTGTCCGCGGCGATAGAGCGACAGGACGAGAGAATTGGAAGCGTGAGGTAAAACTCTGTCCGCGGCGCTTCTAGCACGGCGAGAGCTTCGGCTCGAGTTTGTTTATTCACTCTAGTATTCTCTGTCCGCGGCGATAGAGCGACAGGACGAGAGAATTGGAAGCGTGAGGTAAAACTCTGTCCGCGGCGCTTCTAGCACGGCGAGAGCTTCGGCTCGAGTTTGTTTATTCACTCTATTATTCTCTGTCCGCGGCGATAGAGCGACAGGACGAGAGAATTGGAAGCGTGAGGTAAAACTCTGTCCGCGGCGCTTCTAGCACGGCGAGAGCTTCGGCTCGAGTTTGTTTATTCACTCTATTATTCTCTGTCCGCGGCGATAGAGCGACAGGACGAGAGAATTGGAAGCGTGAGGTAAAACTCTGTCCGCGGCGCTTCTAGCACGGCGAGAGCTTCGGCTCGAGTTTGTTTATTCACTCTAGTATTCTCTGTCCGCGGCGATAGAGCGACCGGACGAGAGAATTGGAAGCGTGAGGTAAAACTCTGTCCGCGGCGCTTCTAGCACGGCGAGAGCTTCGGCTCGAGTTTGTTTATTCACTCTAGTATTCTCTGTCCGCGGCGATAGAGCGACAGGACGAGAGAATTGGAAGCGTGAGGTAAAACTCTGTCCGCGGCGCTTCTAGCACGGCGAGAGCTTCGGCTCGAGTTTGTTTATTCACTCTAGTATTCTCTGTCCGCGGCGATAGAGCGACAGGACGAGAGAATTGGAAGCGTGAGGTAAAACTCTGTCCGCGGCGCTTCTAGCACGGCGAGAGCTTCGGCTCGAGTTTGTTTATTCACTCTAGTATTCTCTGTCCGCGGCGATAGAGCGACAGGACGAGAGAATTGGAAGCGTGAGGTAAAACTCTGTCCGCGGCGCTTCTAGCACGGCGAGAGCTTCGGCTCGAGTTTGTTTATTCACTCTAGTATTCTCTGTCCGCGGCGATAGAGCGACAGGACGAGAGAATTGGAAGCGTGAGGTAAAACTCTGTCCGAGGAAAAACTCCGTCTGTCCGCGGCGCCTCCTCAGCGCGACGGTATAGTGACGAGAGCTTCGGCTCGAGTTCGCCTATTCACTCTAGTATTCTCTGTCCGCGGCTGTAGCGCGACGGAATGAGAGAAGAGTGGGAACAACTCTGTGGCAGCGGCGGAAGAAGAGCCGCGGCGGCGGCAGAGTGAAGAGAGCTTCGGCTTGAGTGTGCTCATGTCCTCTAACATTCTCTCTTTCCGCGGCGCTATTCAGCGCGACGGGACGAGAGCAGAGGGAGAGTGAGAAGAGCTCCGTCTTTCCGCGGCGCTTAACGACGCGGCGGAACGAGAGAGTCCTCGAGTAGAACAAGCCTGTAAGCTCTAGAAGTGGCGTTGCAGCGGCAACACAAACACATATAACACTCAACATAGACACAGTTTAAAGGATATATAACGCCGGATGGCGTAGCTGGAACGGCCGAGAAGGCGGAGAGGGAGTCCGTCGTCCTCAGCTGCAGGTTCCGCTGGTGCCTTTTCAACGGCGGTGCTTCTTCCGGAGACCAGCGAAGGTATCGCTGAAGGAGATAAAATCTGACACCTATGGCGAATTAGGGTCTTATATAGCCTCCTGTATGCAAATATAAGCACCTTTTTCGGCGGGCTTCTGGAACGCCCCCCATTGGTTCGTTCCTCTCAGCCGCCTCACCATAGGTTCCTGCAGTTGCCGCAGCCCGGCCAATCAGAGCGCTCCTCGCGCTGGGCTATGGCCGTGCAGCTCACTGCGCTTTACATAGATACCTTTATTAAAAGTTTTGCTTCACATTCTCGAGAAAAGGAGTTTTTCCCATACGTAATACGAGGAACCTCTCTCGAAAGGGAACTAGGCTATTAGTAATCGATGTCGACATCTAGTGGTGGATAATTCTTTCGTGCATGGACTCACTTGTTTTATGATAACGACCGTGTTTGCGTACTTCCGTTTCAACGACCTTTGACTAAATCGGCGTTTGAGCGTTTGAGGCTATAAATAATATGTACATTTGTTTATGAAAATAAGAATGGACCAGCGAGGCATGAAATAGTACGGTTTTAGATTAATGGATAATCTTTTCTTCTTTTTTTAAACATGTATTTAGTTTTAATCTGGTCAAAATTAATATAATATAAGCTGATATAAGTTTGGTCCAGGAACAAACCAGATGATTGTTTAGGTGTTATGGTAGGCGACTGCTGGCCAGCTAATGATCAGCACCAGTTTGAACTAGTTAAATACCACGGTGTACTATAAGCCATCTGCTGTCTTAAACTGTGATAGTATGAATGTCATTGAATTATTAAATTATTAAAACGAAAAAATATGTGTTCGTATGGGCAAAACAAACCACAAATTAAACAATACAAGTAAATAAAATTGTAAAAGTGTTATCAACAGCCAATGGCCTCATTTTCATGATTGACCGCATCAATATGGCTGCTTATAGGCACCACCTAAATTGACTGTTATTGCATCACTTCCGGGAAATAAGGTCAAAAATTGTTTCCCTTGTCCGCCATTTGAAATATTTGAACTTCCTTGTGACAACTTCCAATGTACGTTTTGGTTTACACTAAACAATTATCAGAGGATCTGGGCGAATAGTCTTGTTTTTGGGTCTCATGCACGTTGGAATTCCGACGTCGGCTGTTTTCTTGCCCGATTGGAACAAAAAAGCGTAGAAAAGTGTGCGAATGCTGCGTGTATTCGAAACGTGTTCAACAACGGAACGCGGTAAAGTTTTTGCATGAGTTGAACGCTGCTTGCGGATAAGGAGAGGCGAAGGGAAGGCCTGTGAAGCCTGGGCTTTTTTCTTGCGCTAGCCATGGCCGGAAATTTTGATTCGGAAGACCGAGGGAGCTGGTATTGGGGAAGATTAAGCCGGCAAGAGGCGGTTTCGCTGCTCCAAGGGCAGAGGCATGGAGTGTTCCTGGTGCGGGACTCGATCACTATTCCCGGGGACTACGTGCTGTCTGTGTCGGAGAACTCCAAAGTCTCTCATTACATAATAAACAGCATTAGCAGCAATCGCCAGTCCGGACCAGGTAAGCGGTGCATCTGAAAATACTGCAAACGACGGGACGAATAAATACTGCTTTAGCAAATCGCTTAGCAGCCCGATTAGAAACTTGTGTACTTCAATACTACGAATAGTGTTATTGTACATAGTGTCATTTTTTGCGTCATTCTAGTGTTACGTAGTAATTTAATATGTTCTTAAGATGTTTACAAGAGCAGAAATCAGTTATGTGTCTGTATAAACTGTATTTTTGTTTCAGTCATTCGGGTAATTTAGTCGTTTTATGGTTTGTAATGCGTTTAATTTTTAAGATATTTATGAGGAAAAACGCTCACTTTTATTTGTAGATGCTCAATCACCAATGCTGAATTTATAAACTATTATGCTGCTTTTACACGGGTGTGAGCCCCCAAAAATGTATGTTTTTTCTTTTTTTTCTTTTTTCCACAATAATAGTAATTATTGCTTGCACTATTTACCACGACTAAGGTTAAGCAGATCTTGAGCACCCATCCATCATTTGTGCTCTCTTGCTGTCATCCCGCAGGACTCGCTCCTCCTCGGTTCCGTATTGGAGATCAGGAATTTGATGCCTTACCTGCCCTGTTGGAGTTCTATAAGATTCACTACTTGGATACCACCACTCTCATTGAGCCCATCAGCAAAGCCAAGCACTCGTCCTTTATCAGTGTCAATGCTGGTACAGGAGGAGTTCCTCAGAGGCTTGAAGAGGAATACGTCCGAGCTCTCTTTGACTTCCCAGGCAACGATGACGAGGACCTTCCGTTTCGAAAGGGCGATATTCTCAGAGTACTAGAGAAGCCGGAGGAGCAGTGGTGGAACGCTCAGAATTCAGAAGGCCGTGTTGGAATGATCCCTGTACCCTACGTGGAGAAGTACCGGCCGGCCTCGCCAACATCAGGGGGCCCTGGGGGGTCTGTCGGAGGATCAGGCGCTCATGGCAACTCTGACGGCCACAGTTCTCAGTCTCCACCTCTGCTTGGTGAACCGGGCCAGTATGCCCAGCCCACATCCCTACCTAATCTACAGAACGGTCCAGTTTATGCCAGGGCGATTCAGAAGAGAGTTCCCAATGCCTATGACAAGACTGCTCTTGCTTTAGAGGTAACTATTGTATTTTATTAATTTTTACAACATTGTATTAAACAGACACTGATTTCTTATTTTGTACATTGAAACATGCATTTATATTACATTTTGAGAAATATTTTTTTGTTTTGGCGCCTCCCAGTGGAACTGTAATTCTCTGTTTAAGTCTATTTTGCACATTACATTAACAAAGTAACTCCTTCATTTTTAACACTGTCTTTTGTTGTTAGGTTGGTGACATGGTGAAGGTGACCAAGATCAATGTAAATGGGCAGTGGGAGGGTGAGTGCAAGGGAAAGCATGGCCATTTTCCCTTTACCCATGTCCGCTTGCTGGACCAGCACAATCCAGAGGACGAACTGAGCTGAGAGAGCAGACTGTCTTCCCTAGCAGCCCTTAGATGTACACTCATTCACACACATACACACACTCCGGCTCCTCACACATCCTCACTACTGCCCTTAACCTGTCCGCCTCATCATTACCTTGTGCCATTGTGTCTCATGCCAATGTACACAGTACCTGCAACGATTCCCTTGTTAGATTTTATGCAATAATTGAAGATATTTACCAAGTAAACACTAAATTTCACACACAACACCATACACTACAGAGAGAGGAGCATTAGTGTGTGGCTTCTTGTGAACTGCGAAAAGAGGAAGAAGCCTGCTTGGACTTAACATGAGCAGTTTGGTGTCTTAACAAGGGACTGTTCCTTTACTTCTTTGAATGCGGTAGCACACACTACTTAGTGTCCTAGAACACAGCAGCTTTCACACTACAAATCATCTACTACATGAAAATATTCAGAAATGCAGATTGAACATGCTTTGAATAGTTTTTAGTCTTTTTGATTGGCTTGTCAGTCACTACTGGCTCAGCGCCGGTCAGACGTGTCATGGGGCGGTACACTATATAAATGATGGAGTAGCCTGAACCCTCACCGCATTATTTTATTTATGCACAACATTTCTAATGTATACAAAATGGGCCATGCATCATTATTCACTACCGCCAAGTAACTTTGTTTTACTACATTTTCATTATATATTATCAGGAAACGCTACTTGCTCCTTTGACCATTATTGCTGTCCTTGGAAGTATTACACTAAATGCGGTTTTGTTGAATGTGTAACCGTAATTTCTAATGCTAGACTCAATACGTCAACATAAGATAGACTAAATAGACTTTTGTTGTTGTTTTTAAATAAAAATCCAACGTTGTGACTTTTCCACTCAAATTAACTAATGTGCTTTTGCCAGAACTTCCCTTGCCAAGGTTGAAAATACAGTAAGTGGTTCTTGTAGTGCCTCTCTTGTATGGTGTGGCCCAAAATTGCTTTAATATTAGATATAGATATTTCTAAAACAGCCCAGTTATCTTTACAATAACACAGTAGGATTTTATGAAGTGTCACATTAATGTGCAAAGCCTAACCTGATGCCTCAAACGTGTTTTGCTCAATTGATTTTGCACATACGAGTAGTCTTTATCTACTATTGGTTTATGTGGCTATTGACTTTTTTTTTTTTTTTTTTTTAAACATCAGCTTCCATCATGCCTGTATTATCTAACTCAATGCCGAAATATAGTGTATTTTATTCTTTAATGCCCAAGTAAGACATTGTTTTCCTAATTGCCTGCCTTAATTGCAGATTGTTGTCAATGACCAAATCAGCGTTGTCTATAGCCTAATTTGTCAAATGCAAAATGTGTATGAAAAATATGTTTTGTTCAACCTTGCAGAAATGTTTCTTTTAATCTACTTCCATTACTATTATCCGTATGAGAGAATAGAATGTCTGTGGACAAATGTATAAATTATAACACTAATAGACAGGCTACCCGAACAACACTATCAAATGTTAATATGTTTACCCTTAATCCTTTATTTGTTGTTACTTTTAAAAAGAAAAGTTGACTAACTTTGTTTGGTAACTGACAATCACCTGGAAACTCTTTGGTTATGTCACATCTAAATGTTAGAAAGCTTTGCCGTGTATGTGTGTAGGTTAGCTGTATGTTGTCATGATGTGACAGCAAGCCGGCCATGTTATGTAATTGTCGCTTAAGTCGTAATTATGAAGGACTTTGATGTTCATGATCTGTCTTATTAACTGTCTGTTTCAGTCACAAATTACCTTGATGAAATTACATCACTAAAATCAGCCACAAAGAAAAGATGGAGTCTTGTAAGTCTGAACTCACCTGTGTCCTGTGAGAATGATTTCACCTTAAAAAAAAAGCATCACTTTCCTCTATGACTATGAGTTGAATGAGTAAGCGCAACTGTCGTGTCTACATTTTTAATTGTACCCAAAGTATTATGTTTAGAACCTAAATATCAACACAGTAATTTTGTGAAATTAATCTTGTGTTATCCTTTATGTGCATCCAAGTCTGTCAGAACAGTGTTTTAAGTCACACAAAAACCCTACTTTTTTGTTACAGTTTTATTCATGTACATGAAATAAAGTTGACCCCTATAGTAATGCCATTCAAACCTTTTACTTTGCCTCTGTCCATAATAATAATGCCTTGATAGTTTTTTTATTACTCTTATTAGAATCAACTTAAATGTATTCTCCATTATCATATCATATATTATTAGTCATTGTTTTGTTTTATGACCAGCTATTATTAATTCTTAAAAGCTAACCTGAATGGAAATTGTAAAGTTGCATCAGATAATAATGGCATGCTACTTTGATATATAGTGTGATAGATGATTACCATATGTACCATATCTTGTACAATGGTATTTCAAAGAATATCATACAGGCACATTTGTACTCTATTGTTAAGTGATCTACACTGAAACAGCACACAATTTAATTTCTGTGGTGTAACAGAAAAATATACTTGTAAAGGAAGTCTATGCCCAAATGCAATACTAATTAAAATATGAATGTATTAGCCTATTTTATTTTTGATGTTCAATTGAAATGATAAAACACTCACATGCCGTTCTAAACCTGTACGACAGACTTTCTTCTATGGAACATAGAAGATATTTTGAAGAGTTTTGGTCACCAAACAATAATGACAAACAGACATTTCTCAAAATATATTATTGTATGCTGTAAAATAAAATATTTTTTATTTTTGTGTGAACTGCTTCTTTAAGTTTTATTTTAGATTTTAATGTTTTGTTTCAAATGGTATTGCATTTGGGTCGTTTTAAACATTAACAATTACACACCATAGAACGACATGAGGATTTGTAAATTATGACAATGTTCATTTAAACTCTTCCTTTAAATTCTGTTGACATTTTATAGAATAACGTTGCTCCTAAATGTGCCACTTTATTACACAATGTTTAATAACAAATCAAAACACAAATGGCAGAAAAGCATATAGCTTTCATTCTCTATTTATATAAAGAGGGTTCAAATCCAGCAATCGTAAGGGGAGAGAGAGAGAGCGTGTGGACCTGCTCTGTGTGAAAGTTCCCGGATGAAGGTGTAACGCCATCTTTACTCCACCATTCAATCCGCAGCTGTTGCTCGCACAGGGGCCTGCCGGTGAACTCACACTCCTCCTTTACTCCCAATCTCTCACAAAACACGCTCGCCGCGCGCTGTCCGCCATGGGTGACCGGGAGGATTTGGTGTACCAAGCCAAGCTCGCCGAGCAGGCGGAGAGATATGATGGTAAGAGAAATTAAGAAGTAACGGGAACGTTGTTTTTACAAAGCGAGTGCTCCGGCAGACTATATGACGGTCGGGTTAGCTGGCTTAATTCGCGGTTACACCAAGCGAACACCTTGTAAATGGCAAGCCGAGTCCAGTTTACCCTTTAAAAACGTTGATTCTTTTATTTGTGGTGTCCGTTAATTCTGCTGATGTGATATTGGGGTAACTACAGAATGGCATATGAAGATGGAGACGTTTATTGAGGAGACAAAATGGCGGAGAGTTAGTGGGTGAGGCAAGCTGTTGCTAGCCATGGCGGAGGGGGTGGCTGCAGTCTTCAAGCCTCATGTGGGCGAAGAACGGTTCAAATATTAGTTAACAGCTGTCTTAATCGAACCAATTAATCACTATAAGGAGTTATTTCTGTACCAGGGCCGCTCTTTTCTGCGTTTACCCCCGCAGCACATTACGAGAGACTGTGGCTCTGTCTCAAAACCTTTTGAGCTGCCTACTTGGACAGCATTTTTGCGTTGGGCGCGTTGGGCTGTAAACGTGATACCCAAAAATGCTGTCTAGGCAGGTACCTCAGTAGATTTTGAGACGCAGCCGCTGTACAGTAAAGCAAAGCATTTAATGCTTTGTAAGCTCAGATACAGTATTGCAGTGAGATTTAATTTCAGAATGTGGAGAAGAGGCTCACTGACTTGTAGTATTCATGATTCTAACGATATACTAAACCCACAGCTATAACTGTGCTTTGTTGGTAATTTATTGTCTAGTTTAGTCACCCATTAACCCATATTAGGTATCTAGGGTTTTTACTCAGCACTTAAAAGTATGCAGCAAGTGTGTAGAATGGTGGTTAGTTAATAAAGGGTATGCACAGTGTTTTATGATTGAATACTGAGGGGAATGCAAATGTACAATTGTTAATGTGTCATCTCGAATAAGTACATGATACACTCACAAAAGCAGAGCTACACAGTTCTGGATAAATTGATAATCACAAAATGTATTTGTTAGTTTGTTTAAAACAGAGATCACAGTTCTCCCAGGATTCTGAATAGACAACTAAACAAAATAACATGTAATTTACTAAAGGTTCTAACAAGATGATGTTTGCTGCAAGATGTTAATTTGCAAGTTAGAAATATTATTATAATTTTTTTAATCTGTGCGTGAATGACTCTTCATAAATACTTAACTTGTTTCATTACTGGATGAATCAGTGTTTTTGGCCGAATCCCTTGAATGAATGATTCAATGACAAAAAAGCCTCTTGTTCCCAATGCACACTTGTCGGTTTAACAATGTAATTTATTGAAACAATCTTTTTGAACAAAACACTGCTGTAGACAGCAACCTTTAAATCCCAGTACTTATGTGATCATTTGTTTTGCTGTAACACAAATAATGATACTGATCTGACTCTTTGGTTGAACAGACTGTGAAAGTGTTTTATACCTGCACATGACAACTGCTCTCTCTGGGTCAGCGGCAGTGCCAATGCAGATTTGAATCTTCTGCTGTGATCATACTTGTAAAAGGTTTAATAGATGCAGGCGAATTGTCGATTACCACATTTTCAGTGTTTCATGGGATTGGGCAGGCACTAAAGAGTGCTACGATTTGCTTGTCGCAATGCTCAGATTTTTCAGCAAAATCCCAAAATGCAAATATTCCACTGTTAAACATGGTTATTTAAGAAATAATGTGGTTTGATTGCTTCGACATAAGCATCTCTATCTCTACCATTAACACGTTAGTTACTGACAGTGTGTCTCTATTTAAAAATGTGTGAGTTACATTCAAGATCAGTTTTCCTATGGAGAAAATTAATGGGTTATTTTTTTAATTCCAGAACCCGACAGTTGCACTCCTTGCTTTGTGACTGGCTAAAAAAATGTGTGCATATTGTAGCCATAGCCGTGTCTCGTATTCTGCTTTCTGGTTGTGATCAAATCTAGTGAGCAATATGTCCATCACATTCATTTTAATTTTCCAGAAATGGTTGACTCCATGAAGAAAGTGGCTGGGATGGATGTTGAGCTAACAGTTGAAGAGAGAAACCTGCTCTCTGTGGCCTACAAGAACGTTATTGGGGCGAGAAGAGCATCCTGGAGGATAATCAGTAGTATTGAGCAGAAAGAGGAGAATAAGGGTGGAGAGGACAAATTGAAAATGATTCGGGAATATAGGCAAACGGTAAGATGTGCGCTAACTAGCGTTCATTAAGTGATGTGATGCACTTTCTGCTTTTTTAACCTTTACATTTTCATGTCCAGGTTGAAACCGAGTTGAAATCAATCTGCAATGACATCCTCGATGTATTGGACAAGCACCTAATCCCAGCTGCAAATTCAGGAGAGTCCAAGGTCTTCTACTACAAAATGTATGAAATCCATGATTATTTTCTAAGTGAATCTAAGGTTGAATCGTATGTGACATAATGAGGTCATAGCTTTATTTATGCATGTTTTAAACAGACCTTTTCTCCCTTTGATGCCTTAGGAAGGGCGATTACCACAGGTATCTCGCTGAGTTTGCCACAGGAAACGACAGGAAGGAGGCTGCAGAAAACAGTTTGGTTGCTTACAAAGCTGCTAGTGATATTGCAATGACAGACCTTCAGCCTACACACCCTATTCGTTTGGGTCTGGCTCTTAACTTCTCCGTATTCTACTATGAAATCCTCAACTCTCCCGACCGTGCATGCAGGTATGTTTTCTTTGTTTTGGGGCTTTTCAATGACTATATCAATTAAATTCAAATCTGTAATCTTAAAGTACAGCAGCCAATGAAAGGTTTGCAAATGTGTATCAGTCATAATCTTATATTACATTTGCATGAATCTGGTACCCTCTAGAGATTTTAAATAATGTGGTTGTCTTCTTATCTGACCAAGATGGTATTTATTGCAATATATTCCTTTGTATGTTGATACTTGATTATAGTTTGTGTATCTGGTTGTTGACCTTAGGTTGGCAAAGGCGGCATTTGACGATGCGATTGCTGAACTGGACACATTGAGTGAAGAAAGCTACAAGGACTCAACACTCATCATGCAGTTGTTACGTGATAACCTGACACTATGGACTTCAGATATGCAGGGAGATGGTAAGACGCATCATTGTTCTTGCAGTTTCAGATCCTAAGCGTGACAAACATGTCTTTGAAACCCATTGGTACATGAAGGTGACAAAAGCTCCTCCACAAACCAAAGCTATTTTTAGAGTGATTGTTTCAGAGTGTCCCGATTTAGGACTTGGGAGGCATCTCTAATATCCTCCTCTAAAAGAAGAGTTGAAACAGAGGGATGTTTCTTCTTGAAAGTAAAATTGTGCAAGCAAACATTTAAAAAAATTTATATTCTGGTCCATCCACCAGAAATAATTTTTCTCAGTATAGTGTAGTGGTTTTAATGTTATTACATAAAGATTTTATATATGTGATGTAGTGCATCCAAGATATTCATTCCTACCCCAGAAATGAGACCACGGCCGTATTTATTTTTGAAAAGCTTTTCAACCTTTTTGATGTTCCTCTATTGATTTCCAAAGTTGATCTAGTGCACACCACTGCATTTCTGTGCAAACCAGCAGTATAATCTTTCTCTGCGACATTTCATGTCATCTTGTAATGTGTGCAACCTCATGCCGTCCAACTTAACCCATCTTGCCTTTTTTCATCCCCACTATTTAGATTCCTAAAGGAAAATGTTAATTGCCCACAAACTTTATTTGTAAGTGAGGCCACTTTTTCTAGCACTTGCCTTTTTGTCCACAAATTGCATCATCACTCACCCGTTTGTAAGCTTTGTGTTGCTATCTTTGTAGCCACCAGAGTGCTATATGTGCAGCATGTCTGAAACAAACAGTTTCTGCATGATCACTGCCAGATCCTCTGTCCAATTGGAATGGCTGTGTTGTACCAGTATATTAGAATTTGAACAATTCTGGTATGATTTCCAGAAATGTACAATACAGGTGTCTAAGGGTATTATCCTTTGGTTTGGGAACTGAATTACGTGTGACAATTAAATGTCCATACGAGATAACACTGCATTCAAATTAGACTTAAGCTATTTTTTTTGAGCTTGGAAATTATATTTTTGTAATATGATAGATACATTTTATCTCACAGCATGTATTCAGTTCTCCACTTGATTTTATTATTTGCTTTTTATAGCGTTTTATTTGGCAAACTCCTAATGCACAGATCTTGCAAGGGTTGTAAACTTTTGTGTGAAAATGCACATCGCATCACACATGGATTTCTTTAAGGGACACACAGTTGTGGTACAGTGCAGTAACAATGGCTTTGTTTCTCTGTGCACAGGTGAGGAACAGAATAAAGAGGCGCTGCAAGATGTGGAGGATGAAAACCAATGAGACAACACAGCCAATATGAGACTCCACCCCACTCCCCCTCCCTTTCCCCAGACCCCACTCACAAAGGGAGCCACCAAGCCCAACCTTATGAGTGGCACTCAACAGCTCGATGCCTCCAGTTTTCTCTCCCTTTGTTTGATTTTTAATATTATTCTGTTTTATTAGCCCTTAAATTGAAATAAAATATACCACTCATGAAACAAACTTCAATTATGATTTTTGAATGGTCAGAACTTAAGATTTCTTGGAATTTTTTTTTTTTTTTTTTTTTGGTCGTCGTTCTGGTACAACATTTTTCCTTTTTTTTTTATGTTCATTTGCTTTTTTTTCTCAACATTTTTATCAGTTGCTGGATATATTTTGAGTTTTTCTTAATGTAATTACAGAAATTAACTTTTATTACTATTACTGATATGTCTACTATTAGTGGTTTGAGCTGTAATATTTCTGTGTTAGTGCAATTATATGATGCAGTTAAAGAAAACAATTAAACCTTTTAAAAGGGCAAGTCTAAACAAAGTGCTCTTTTTGTTAATTTAGTTTTTCAGAGAAAGTTGAAGCAAATTTCTTGATATCCATGTGGAGCAAAATGCTTAACATCACCAAGTAGTAGTTATGTAGTAACATTTACCAGTGGTCTGGACTGTAATTTGTGCTAAAATACTGTATTGCTCACATAGGCTGATGGTGGGTGGATGGTTGCAGCTCTATAAAAGTGAAGGAGCCTTGTTGCTTTTAGAACTAAGACAAATGCAGGTCTCCATTTGGCTGTCTCAAAAAGGAAAAAAAAAAAGCACTAATAAAGTTGATTTTAAGCCTGCATGAGTACATGAAATAGTCTATTTTTCTTCCCCCCTGAATCTGCATAATGCATATGATTTCTTCTGTACTTTGTTAACTTGAAACTAGTTTGTACTACTGGATATCTGACTGGAACCACAGACATAGAATCTGTATTACAACGAAACAGCATGGAATTAACAATTAACTTAAATAAAACTGCCTCAAGTAAAATATTTAACCACTTCTTTTGCACTCAACATGTTTTCCTTTCTCCTTTATCTCCATTTTGTGATTTTTTTTTCCTTCATGAAATAAAATATCTTTGGTTGGTAGTGAAGCATTTACTGTGCAAAGTTGGAGAAATGTATAATGATTTATGAAGTGAATGTTTCTGCTTTAGTCTTGCTGGAGGAAGAAATTTTGTGTTTTCAAAGTGAGTGTGTGTTAATTTAGATTTTGCACATTTCTAACATTCAAAACAAGTATTTAGCACATTAAGAAAATTGTGACCTTCCATCTGCAGGTTAACAGGGATGTTGTTCAGGGCCCAGTGATGAGATGTCTTTATAGCAGTGGTTCTCAAATGGGATTTTAAGCTAAAATAATCAACATGTTTAAAATCTGTTTAATCCATCCCTCAGCAACTCATTTTCCTTTTAAGAACCAGAGTTTCTATATTTTGGAAAAACCTGGCTATATGATGACTAGCCTAATTTTATAAATGATTTCTGGAAAAGTCATGTAAATAAAATCTTAAAGTGGCAAGGGCATCTTAAAGTGCCAGGCATTACTAAGAAGAAATTAAATAAAAGTGTGTGTATATGTATATATATATATAAAGAAAAATCATTATCCAGTAATATTTAAAAGTGGTGTAAATTATTTAAAAAGGGAATATACAGCTCTTTAAAGAGGGTACATTTACATGACAACTCGTATTAAAAATGGAAAAGTGAATTTTAATCTATGGTAACTCCTTGTATTGTAAACAAAACTTTGAAAACCTAAATTGCCCATCTACTTACAAAACTGTTGTCAAAGTTTTTTTTTTTTTTTTTTACTGTGATTTATTAATCAAAACTAGAAGAGTAAAAAATTTAGCCAGAATGGATTATTATATTCTACAAGTCTGTAGATTTTATTTTCCAACAGGACTTGGCACCTGCACACAGTGCCAAAGCAACCAGTACCTGGTTTAAGGACCATGGTGTCCCTGTTCTCCCTGTTTTTAATTGTCCAGCAAACTCGCCTGACCATAACCCCATAGAAAATCTATGGGGTATTGTGAAGAGGAAGATGTGATTGTACCAGACCCAACAATGCAGAAGAGCTGAAGGCACTATCAGAGCAACCTGCAGGGCTTTCCTAACACCTGAGCAGTGCCACAGACTGATCGACTCAATGCCATGCTGCAGTAATTCCGGCAAAAGGAGCCCCAACTAAGTATTATCTGTACATGCTCATACTTTTCAGTTGGATAAAATTTCTAAAATCCTTTCTTTGTGTTGGTCTTAAGTAATATTCTGGTTACTGAATTTGGGATTTTTCCTTAAATGTCAGTTATAATCATTAAAATTAAAAGAAATAATCATTTGAAATATATCAGTCTGTGTGTAATGAATATATATATATATATATATATATATATATATATATATATATATATATATATATATATATATATATATATATATATATATATATATATATATATATAATTTTTTATTTTTATTTTTATGGAATTGGTTAAATAAATCAGCTTTTTGATATTCTAATTATAAGACCAGCACCTGTTTGAATCCGAATGGCCCAAAGGGATTTAGCCTTGCTGCTTGTAGATTGTTGGGGACAAACTAAATCTTTCCAGTCCCAGGACTTGAAGAATTTTTAACGTGTTTGAAATTAAAAAAATATATGTATTTTAAATGGCCTCTCAAGTCTTTTTTTTTTTTTTTTTTTGAAAGGAAACAGTTGTTCCCTTAAAACATTCATAAGTCTAAAAATTACCTATTTTACACAAACATTCTGATCATTGGTTGGACCATCAATAAAACCAATGACCATGTTCAAAGACACATCTAACAGTTAACGTTACTCGTTTGTAATTTAAAAAAAATACACACATCGGTATGTTCTCATTCACAACAGAAAGGCAACAATTTGTAGTAGTGACTTTTATTTTGAAACTAATCTGGCTGTCATGGAAACTCCACCCTTTTGTCCAGTAGTATATTCCTGCACAACCGGAGGCTGCAGTTTCAGGACCCCATTAACAAAGCCCCCGGATCTGATGGTCTCACAGGTGACTTTTACAGACATTTTTGGGTAGATCTAAGAGACCTGCTGCCTTTAATTAATTAAGTCTTTAATGAAATATTTGAAACATGTGTACTCCCACCAACAATGAGGCATGGAGTTATAATATCTATCCCAAAACCTGGAAAAGATCCCAGAATTATTGATAACAGAAGACCCATTACACTTAGAAATTCAGACTACAAACTTCTAACCTATATATTTACTTCTCGTCTCCAAACACAGGGTTCGTACGGGTGCTTGAAATCCTTGAAAGTGCTTGAATTTTGATGTTGTGTTTTCAAGGTTTGAAAAGTGCTTGAATTTTGGATAAAGTGCTTAAAAATGCTTGAAATTGTAACTATTTATTTTACAACAAATACCTATCTGACTAAATAGTTCGTTTATTAAATGTAGAAATAAAATGTTGGAGAGCATAAAATGAAACCTGCTGTGCTCGCGATCTGCCCGTCTATTTCCATGTGTGACTCCGCCCCCATGTTGTCGTTTCATTGAACGTTGGCTGAAAGATGCTAAATACGAATTTTGGATCAAACTGGCACAAACCCCACGAAGTGCCTCATGTAAAGTCTGCAAAAACACTTGCAGCTTTTCACTATGGGCGAGTCTGCTCTTTCGAGTCACATGAAAGGTAGGCTAAGTCATAGACTTTCAAGTAAGCTAACTAAAGTAGTCTGTAGCCTAACGTTACACATTAGCGCCTATTTGTCTAACTTGCGCTATTAACTGCTAGCTAGGAATTCGCATAAGTGACAGTGTAACGTTACTTATGTATAATGTGATAATGTAAGATTAACATGCCCGTTATGGCATGTTCATTTGTGGAATAGGCAGTGAACGTAGCCACAAATCTGCAAATTAAAACCTACAGACGTTAGCTCAGTGCATAAAAATAGTGTCAGATGGTCATACAAGTAACTTTGCTGTTAAAAAAATTGATATTTTTGATATGCATCGATAATGAAATATCCGAAACGATACCACCTCTCCTCTACACCTGTTGCTCTCCTCTCTGGCCGATCGTTTAACCCTCTGTACACTACCGTGCCGACGCGTACTGCTGGATTTTTCTTTATGACAGTGTGTTAGTGTGTGATCGGTCTGAATTTCGCACAGGATTAGACATAATTCTACAAATTCCCGCAGATTTTGCGCTCATATCTGAAGTGCGCACATACTGTTATAAAGCCGACCTCTGACATACAAGTAAAAAAAGAAAGAAAAAAAAGCTCCTTTTCCCAGCTTATTAATGGTCAAATACACACAAAAATGTTACACTGTTCATCTGTATTAACGTAAATACAGGCTGCGTCCGAAATCGCGTACAATGTGTACTATGTCTTAAACAGTTCAGGAAGAATGAGTAACAGGAACAGTGTTTTGATTCCACACTTGTGTCAGGTCTTAAAGGGGAAGCAGTTATTCAAACTACAAAAAGACAAAAGATCACTTGCTGCTCTTTACTTATGTACTTGTGTAACTTGTGTAACTTTAACAGATTCATATTTAATTTTTACAATGAAAATCCAATGTTATTTTAAATTTGATAACTTGTTTTTTTTTTAATTCAGTTTCTCACCTGAATACAGTTAGACCTAGGCCTACCTGATTTATTTGTGCTATTGTTTTTGCTTATTTGTTCTTATTTTATTACTGTTTTCTCTTTTTTTTACCATTTGAAGTCAAGCTTTCTTGTGCTGTATGTAAGCTACTGCAACACAATTACCCCATTGTAGAACATGCACTGTAGGCTAAGCATATTTGTGAGATAATTGTAATGGTAATTGATCAATGTTTATGAAAAAAAAGCTTAAGCTTTATCATATAAGCTAATATTTATTTATCATCTCTTCAGAAGAAATATTTGATTGCCTAGACTTTTAATAGACATACACACACAAAAAAAAGAACTTAATTAAAAATAGAAAAGGTCAATGAGCTGAATCTGATTGACTGGTTACCTCAAAGACGAATGTTTGCATTTTTTAAATTTTTCAATAAATGAATTGAAAGTGAAGTGAACCCGTCGAGTGATTTTGTTTAGGGTAATTGTTTTTACAATGACCCCAAAGGCAGGTTAGATAGTAAGCACAGTCTATTTAGACAGTGATACATTTAAAATAAATAAAACTTGTGATTTGGTTAAATATCTGATCCTTCTGCTTTACGAAACACAATTTTGGCTGTTTATAGCATTATTTGCTTTTTAATGTGATGATAACACTAAATAATAATTTTGACAATGTATTGGAATGTAATTTACAGCGGTGTTAGGTGCTGGAAAAATCTTTAAAATTGACCTTGAAAGTGCTTGAAAAGTGCTTGAATTTGACCTTTGAAAAGGTGTACGAACCCTGCAAACAGGAATTTCAGATATTATTGCAGATACACTGTCAGGATTCTTAAAAGGAAGATCAATTCATAATAATATAAGATTGGTAATGGACATTATTGAGTATAGAAGCCAAATAGAGGATGATGGTTTCCTTCTCTTTCTAGACTTCTATAAAGCATTCAACTCCGTGGAACATCCTTTTATTCTCTCTGTACTCAAACACTTTGGGTTTGGAATCAAATTTAGAGAATGGGTTGGCGGCTTATATCGAGATATTAGTAGCTGTGTCCTATTCAGTGGCGGCTACTGGTCTGTCAGAGAGGGGAAGCTCATTTTCGGCCAATTGTCTTATTTATTTGTCTTATTAAAAAGTAAATTTTGCCCTACGTTCCTTTTCAAGAAAATGGTCTTTTACCCTGTGAATGAATGAACGAGCTAAAAAAATATTAAACTCTGTAAAACTGAAACAAGGAATGTGGTGTATAATTGTGTGAAATGTTTGATGAAAATCAAGCAATTTCGCCAAGCAAATATCAAAGAAATAGGTTGCAGAAGTTTTTATTTCGACTGGACTTGAGAAATCCGCGATGAGACTGAGCGCGAATAGCTTCAGTGATTCCTTATTAGTACAGAATCGCTGTCAGTCAAAAGGAGATCCAGACCCTCCAATCATCACGCAGAAGCTCGGAGTCCGGGCCAGCCCACTCCCCATTCACTCCCAGAGACGCTGAGCGTCCGTGGGCGGGACATAATCGCAGCGTTTATCCAATGACCGTCTAGTTTCGAAGCGCTGAAAAAAACCGTTCAAAGCAGCCCCATTGAAGTCAATGGACGCTGGGCTTCAATAGGGAAATGCACTGTGACGCTGCGGGAATGTATGAGAAGGAAATCGAGTCAGCCGACCTGCTATATGTAACTGATTCTGAACGAACTCGTCTTTGAGATGAACGTTTTCTAACGCATTTTTAGTCAATACAATGTTAATATAATAGTACATATTTGACCATTAATTTTGTGACATTATAACCCAGCAAACATTGGTCCGACGGCAACGTCGTGTCCCTGGCCAAAAATAGTCGCGGTAGGACGGCATGAATCAGTAAAAATGTGTAATACAGAAACATTTCTTAAAAATGTATTCAGATACGTTTGTTCATGTCTACAGTTCTCTGGAGTTGTATGTATAATTATTACTTCGACTTTTAGCTCCGCGTAGTTCAATATATACCCTGTTGTGATTCGGTTGTGAGAGGACATCACCTGGCGACGTCTTTTACACGTGCAATTATAGTCCATCCTGACCCTTATGTTATGAAATCCTTGTGAAATATGCAAAAGCTGTGCTTACCTTACACATTGGTTAATGCTGCAATAATTAATTTAAGTGCGCCAAGTAGTTTTTAAGAGGTTGTGAATAAGACGTCCACTGACGTCAAGCGAGAAAAAAACAGGAATTATCTTTATGAAATAAACAATTTGCTTGCAAAATAAATATATTTACTTGATCTCATTTAATTAATTATAATTACAAAGTGCCCATGTGGTTAAGTGATTGTAAAGCTGCATTTAGTAATTTTTTCCCAATCTGTTTTATGTATTCGTTATTATTTTTATGTAAAACAGATACATTTTCATTCACCATTTAGGTCTGAGTTGGATGAAGATAGCCAAAACTGTGCTGCCAAGATGTAGTAACAATATATAGTAATAGTGCGTTATAAATAAAATCTATTATTAATAATACAGCTTGCGATATTACAAAATCCCGCGATAGGATATTATCTCGCGAGATATGCTCTCCCGGAAACCGGACGGGACCGTTGAACAACCACGAGGAGAGGAATTGGGGAGTTGTATCGATATATTATTAAAAATCTACTTTTGGGTAAGTACATTTTGTATTATTTGATTAACATGCTTGAGTTTTACTTTTTTGACACGAATGAAATGGAAGAAATTATGCTACATTGTCAACTGAAATGTACTGAGTTTGGCCAAGTAGAAAAGTTATTTCGAACATATAAATAGAAAGTATGTTAAATGATACCGTCAAAATTATTACTGTAACTTATTAATGTATCCTTTATATAATGTTATTTGGGTCATATGCCAATCAAAAAAATATATTGTTCCTTAATATACTTTTTATTGGTACCATTTATCTATTTAGGGGACATCTCAGCCCACCTGTCTTTCACTTTCTCACAGACACACACCTAGTTAAGGGTCTTTCTCACAGTCACACACCTAGTTAAGGGTCTTTCTCACAGACACACACCTAGTTAAGGGCCTTTCTCACAGTCACACACCTGGTTAAGGGTCTTTCTCACAGACACACACCTAGTTGAGGGTCTTTCTCACAGACACACACCTAGTTAAGGGTCTTTCTCACAGACACACACCTAGTTATGGGTCTTTCTCACAGACACACACCTAGTTAAGGGCCTTTCTCACAGTCACACACCTGGTTAAGGGTCTTTCTCACAGTCACACACCTAGTTAAGGGTCTTTCTCACAGTCACACACCTGGTTAAGGGTCTTTCTCACAGACACAAACCTAGTTAAGGGTCCTTCTCACAGACACAAACCTAGTTAAGGGTCTTTCTCACAGACACACACCTAGTTTAGGGTCTTTCTCACAGACACACACCTGGTTAAGGGTCTTTCTCACAGACACAAACCTAGTTAAGGGTCCTTCTCACAGACACAAACCTAGTTAAGGGTCCTTCTCACAGACACACACCTAGTTAAGGGTCTTTCTCACAGACACACACCTAGTTATGGGTCTTTCTCACAGACACACACCTAGTTAAGGGCCTTTCTCACAGTCACACACCTGGTTAAGGGTCTTTCTCACAGACACAAACCTAGTTAAGGGTCCTTCTCACAGACACAAACCTAGTTAAGGGTCCTTCTCACAGACACAAACCTAGTTAAGGGTCCTTCTCACAGACACAAACCTAGTTAAGGGTCCTTCTCACAGACACACACCTAGTTAAGGGTCTTTCTCACAGACACACACCTAGTTATGGGTCTTTCTCACAGACACACACCTAGTTAAGGGCCTTTCTCACAGTCACACACCTGGTTAAGGGTCTTTCTCACAGACACAAACCTAGTTAAGGGTCCTTCTCACAGACACAAACCTAGTTAAGGGTCCTTCTCACAGACACAAACCTAGTTAAGGGTCCTTCTCACAGACACAAACCTAGTTAAGGGTCCTTCTCACAGACACACACCTAGTTAAGGGTCTTTCTCACAGACACACACCTAGTTAAGGGTCCTTCTCACAGACACACACCTAGTTAAGGGTCTTTCTCACAGACACAAACCTAGTTAAGGGTCCTTCTCACAGACACATACCTAGTTAAGGGTCCTTCTCACAGACACACACCTAGTTAAGGGTCTTTCTCACAGTCACACACCTAGTTAAGGGTCTTTCTCACAGTCACACACCTGGTTAAGGGTCTTTCTCACAGAAACAAACCTAGTTAAGGGTCCTTCTCACAGACACAAACCTAGTTAAGGGTCTTTCTCACAGACACACACCTAGTTAAGGGTCCTTCTCACAGACACACACCTGGTTAAGGGTCTTTCTCACAGACACAAACCTAGTTAAGGGTCCTTCTCACAGACACACACCTAGTTAAGGGTCCTTCTCACAGACACACACCTAAGTTTTTTTTTTTAGGGCAGCACAGTGGTATTGAAGAGGGAGGGGACAGATGCTGATCCCCAACTGATGGATCCATCTAACACCCATTTAAAGCAGAACATCTTTTATACAATAAAATAAAATGTAATGCTTTTATGTGTTGATTGTTTATATTATTATATCATTTTACTTATTTTTATTGATTTTTGTCATTTTCCCATGTAGCACTTTTGAGATTCTTCGGAATGAAGTGCGTTATAAATAAAATGTATTATTATTATAATTATTGTTATTATTATTATTTTTGTTATACATGTTGTTCCATTGTTTTTTTTATTTAGCTGTACTCCATTAAGCTATTTTGAGAATAAATGCATGTAACTTACCTCACATTTTCCCTTTTATTCATTAAAAAAATATATATATATATATTCTCTTCCCTCAGATGCTGTGAAGAGGTGGAACCCGAATGCTCCAGACTCTGAGATTGATGCATCGATGGAGGAACACCTGAAGCCCTATACAGGAAGAGCTGGGGTGGTGCTTACAAAAATGAGCCACAAAACTTTAATGTGTTTAAGCCAGGGATAGTTCACCCAAAAATGAAAATTCATTGTTATCCCTTTCAATGTTCTGCTGTACACAAATATATTTGGAAGCCAGTTTGTAACCAAGCAGATATAACCTCCCATTAACTAACATTATATTATTTGCCTACTTTAGTAGTTAATGTGTTGAGATCTGTTCGGTTACAAATGTTCTTCCAAATATCTTTGTGTTCAGCAGAACATAGAAAGGTATACAGGTTTGAAACATGGGTGAACTATCCCTTTATATAGGCAGTATCACTTTACAATAAGGTTGTATCAGTTAACATTAGTTAATGCATTAGTTAACATGAAACGAGCAATGCATTTGTTACTGTGTATTTGTTAATCTTTGTTAACGTTAGTTAATAAAAAATACAGCTGTTCATGTTAGTTCACAGTGCATTAACTAATGTTAACAAGATTTTAATTATGCATTAGTAAATGCTGAAATTAACATTAACAAAAATAAATAAATTCTTTATAAGTGCAGTTCATTATTAGTTAATGTTAACTTTGAACCTTATTGTAAAATGTTATCTTAAAGGCTAATAATTCAGTATTTTGAATTTGGTATTTTAGTTTGGTTAACAGATGTTAAACAATGATGCAAAATAAATAAAGAGGAAAAGTTGTGGCTGTTCAAAACAATAAAATGTTGTGGTAAATCAGAACATGTTGGGTTTTTTTTTTTGCTTATGTCCTCAATGTGTTCTTGTTTGTGATGCACGTGATTAAAACGTTGTATGGAGGTTCAGGTCTGACTGGACCTATTTTGGACCTTTTTTGAACCTTTGTCAAGATGTGTTAAACCTCACGCCATAACTGATTGCCTTTCACGATGTTACACAATGGGTGTGTAATTATTTTATATATGCAGGCTTATAAATACACGTAAATTATGTAGCAACACATTTAAACAGCCAGAAGACGTCGCATTTAGACGTCCAGGGACGCGCAGAAGAGACGTGCAGTTCACGGCCAGATGACGTCAAAGACGTCGGTTCAACTTTCATTTTGGAACTATTTTTCAACCGTGACGGGACGTGTAGGATTGACGTCTTTTCAACGGTCATTAAACGTCCAAATGTTTGCTGGGAAGGGAAGCCGAGCTTCCCTTGCAGTCTTAAAGAAATCGCCACTGGTCCTATTACCTAGTGGTACCACCCCAAGCTTCAAGATTAATGTGGGTATCCCTCAAGGTTGCCCCATATCACCATACCTATTCATCTTAGCCACAGAAATGCTAGCAATCTATATTAAAAACTGTAATGAAATCAAAAAACTTAATGTACTGGGCACAGACATAATAATCAGCCAACTAGCGGATGACACTACAATATTCTTAAAAAATAGATACCAAATTTCAACAACTATTGCCAAAATTGAAAAATTGTCGAAAGCCTCAGGTCTAAAATTAAACTTAAAAAAATGTGAATTGCTTGCTGTACATGACACTTCATTGAAAAACATCTGTAATATCCCTATCAAATCAGAAATCAAATACCTGGGAATTTACCTTTGCAAGGACCAAAAACAAAGCCAACTTCTGAATGTAGAAAATAAAATTAAAGAATGCAAATCAAGGTTAAATAGATGGCTACAGAGGGATTTATCAATTCTAGGTCGAATTTACCTTACATTACCAAAGATGGAATGTTTATCAAGATGTATTTACCCAGCTTATTCCAATGCCATTCCAAACAAATTAATTAAGTCTATCAACCAAATCAACCTAAACTTCATTTGGAGAAACAGACCACATTATATGAAAAAAAGCAATATGGTTAAAGACACAAATGATGGAGGGCTAAAAGTTATTGATTTTGACTGCCTTAATGGAACCTTAAAAATAAATTGGCTAAAATCTTGGATCAAACAATGGTATTGTATCATTGGAGGATTAGAATTTCTTCTTAGAGCGGACTTTAATGTTGATAAATTACCTATATCATTATCAGAGTTTCACAAACAAATACTCTTGTATTGGAAAATGTTATACATACATAACTTTTCACCCCATACATCTGTACTTTGGAACAACAGGTACATCTTGCACCGCAACCGATCTTTGTTCTTTGAGGATTGGTATGGGAAAAACATATGGTCCATGACCGACTTAATGGATACTAACGGACATTTTTTAAATTATGAACAACTTTGCATCAAACATAATTTCAAACCCTCAAAATCAGATTTTTTAAAATTACATTAAGCATACCCCAAGGTTATGTCCTTCTAACAAGAATCATTTTGGAATATTATACGATTCAACCACAATTGGCCCCACTATCAATTCAAGGGATCCATGTTCTGGATAAAAAATGCACTAACCACTTTATTAGAAAATGTTTCATCGAGTATCTTTACCCTAATAACCAAAATAAAAATAACATCCTACAAAAATTTGATAAGGATTCAATCACTAAGCTAAGAACAATGTATCTAACACTCCCTATTGCTCCTAAAGTGAAAGAAACGCACTTCAAAGTAATGAATAATATTTACCCCTCTAAAGATTTACTACATCTTCGTTTTGGTATAGATGATAATATATGCACATTCTGTGAAAATGATGTTGAAACCACGGACCATGTTTTTTTCTCATGTAATGTAATTCAAACTTTTTGTTGTGATATATATAAATGGGTTAAGCCAAAGATGTCCTCACTCCCAACTTCTCTCTCTAGGGACGACATAACATTTGGACTGATATTACAAAACAAAGGTGATGAGCTCTGTATTAATACAATTGTATGTCTAGCTAAATTCTTCATTCACAAATATAGAATTGTGAAATCATCTCCCAAATTTGTTGTTTTTTTAAATGAATTTAAAATGTATATGAAATCTCTAAAAATCTTGAAAGGTCCTAAAGCACAAAAAATATTTGACATCCTAAAACACTTCCCAACTGAGGCTAATAACTGAATAATGTTTGAATTCTCCCCTTATGTCATGTCATTATACTTTTGTTGTTGTTTTAATTATTCATTTAATTTTCACTGTTTATATTAAGAGCTGCTCCCTCAGGCTATATCCTCTATGTCCTATTTTGAAGTAACGGTTCTATGCAGCCATGTTTGTTTGTAAATCTTGATACTTTAAATAAAAAAATAAAAAATAAAAAAAGTTTCAGGACCCCGGTTTCAGGACCGCAATTCTAGGACACTCGTTTTTTGTGACAGCGCCACCTACAGAACTGGATGATATAGCGGTGTGCTGCAGTTTCAGGACCTCAGTTCCATGCAGGTTCCATGGTGGTTTAGTTAGTAGCCTACATAGTATCAAGATATTTAATCTTAGGGGAGTATATTTTATGTAATTTTTTTAAATTAAAAATGCATCAGAGGGTAATTACAATTAAGTGTGTAATACCTGCTTTGAGTCACAATTTTAAATTTAAACATTAATTTACTCAAAATATATAATTGAAAAATGTATATCAAACTTTTAAAAAAAAGTTGAGTAGGCCTACCTTAAAAATCTTAGTTTCTTGAATTATACTGTATATTGATTAACCTCCTTAAGTTTAACTAATTAGTTCATTATCAGGTAAAATAAAAATGGAATCAGTATTCAGTCACTAAATTACAGTCAGATATTTTAAAGATTGTAGAGAGGCAAGGCAAGACTCAAGAATGATTGAAGAACATATGATTTAACAGTTGTGCACTGTTGAAGTTGTAGAGAGAGAAAGCCAAACAGAATATTAATGTTACTCATGTCTAAGTCCAAACTCCAAATTTGTAAGAATATAACAGCAAAACCCACCAATTGAGACCATGGTGCTATACAGTTGAAGCTGCATACAGCGTGATGAGGCAACTATTGTAAACATTTCCTATATACCTTACTTAGCTAATTGGATGACGACTGAAAGTCATTATACTAATCTGGTGAACATGGTAATTTTGATAAATGAGCCAAGGCACAAAATGAACTGTAGATGATAACATACATTTAATAAAAAACTGCACAATTTATAAAAAAACCAGCAAGTGTTACAGAGATGAATATACAAATATATATTGTTATAATACCCTTCTATTTTGAAGCGCTCCATCAGAAGGAGACACCACCTCTTTCTAATGAAAGCCATGTCCATCTGTAAGATGTGTGACATTGAAAGATACTATATTAGCATGTACTTGACAAAAAATAACAAAAAACAGAAAAAACAACAACAAAAAAACACTGAGACTTTACCATTAACATGAAAATCCCACTGTCATTTCCACAGTGATGGCGTGGCAATCCCTAAAAGCAACAAAAGATAACATGCATGACAAAAGCCATTGCCATCTCGGTTACATTATGAAATGCATACATGATATGCAGAATGGAATATAATAATATTTGTTTGGAGAGGCTAAATATGCATTTATTAATCACTGCAATATTATGCCCAGTCTTTTCAGTCCAGCTCCAAGGATAACAAAAACACATTTGTGCAAGATTCATACAGAATTATTATTATTTTTTAACTAAAGGATTCATTTTAATCTTTTTAATCCTTCACAGCAAAAATATATCAGTACAGGCTATAAGAACGTAGCCAAAGTATAAATGGCTGAACATGACAAACATTATGCATCATTTAGACAGGCTAATATTGTAGTGCAACCAGGCAGTCAGAGCAGTTATGTAAGAATATTTTATTCTTAACTATGGTAAAACAATGAGTATTCAGCAAGTTTCCCCACTAATACAGTAAGCTACAGGTAATCGTACACACCATTACAACAACATGCTTTTGTCATCTTTTTAAGTTTAATAATGTGCTGGCTAGATGTATTAGATGTATTAGATTAGGCTAGATGTCATTAAAAATCAAAAAGGATTTAATAAATCATGGCTACGATCAAGAACATCATAGTAATTAATAAAACTAGCACACAAAATTCTTAATTTGTGTGAATTAATTCTTAATTCATAGTTAGCAGCTCACTTTAGTACATTTTGTTTCGTTTAAACTTGATTGAATATCGGTGGCTACTCACAGTCTGATCAGTGTCCATCGTCCATCTCATGGTCCATCTTAAATTTTGGTGATTCAATTCGGTAGGTATTGCTGTCACAAAAAACTAGGGTCCTAGAACTGCGGTCTTAGAACTGGGGTCCTGAAGCTGCAGCAGGAAGTTCCTACTAAAAACACCCCGACGCCAGGCAAGTTAAAGACTTGACCTGACTCTGTGCGGACAAATTTACAGGAATTTCATGTATACGTCAAGGTGCCGTCGGAAAACATGTCGGGACAGAGGGTAAACCGCTTGTATTCTTCGCATAAATGCTCGCTGTTGGTTTTATCGCTGCTTGTTGTTTATATCAGCTCCATCTACTCAGTTCCTCTTGGGGAGCAGGAGGCAGAGACTTACAACAAATACTACAATTACACCGAACTTACTGACCTTCTTAAAAGTCTCGCCCAGAAATATGCAAACATTGCAAATCTGACCAGCATCGGCAAATCAGTTGAGAACAGATCGCTTTGGGTAATGAGAATCACCAAGGACCCCACTGTTGATGTACCAGGAAAACCAAAATTCAAGTACGTGGGCAATATGCACGGAGACGAGACCGTGTCCCGGCAGGTTCTGATCTACCTGCTGGAGGATCTGCTGGAGAAGTACGGAGAGGATCCGCGGGTCACAAAGCTCGTCGACAGCACCGATATTTATATCATGCCGAGTATGAATCCTGATGGATTTGAGAAGGCTAAGGAGGGCGATTGTACGGGCAACGATGAGGGTCGGAATAATGCTAAAAACTTCGACCTCAACAGAAGTTTCCCAGACCAGTTTGAAGAGGAACACGTGAATGCAGAAGACACCCCTGAAGTTGCTGCTGTCATGAAGTGGATCCTGGACAACAAGTAAGCCACTTCACAAACCCAACGTAACTTTGTGACAGACCTGCTAGAAAGACTTAAAGAAAGACCATCTTAAACCAACAACAACAAAAAAACTCCTGGCCTTTTCAAAAAATACAGCTCCATCCAACAGGGTTTGAGTCTAATCATTTTTATGAATAATAGCAATGGTTGCACTTTACCATTAATTTATGTTTAATAACATTAGTTTTTAATAATATTTCTTAATGTGAGTAAGAAAACTACAGGTATGTTTAGATAAAGTCCATTAAATAATATTAGCAGATATCACTTTTGATTTTAATAATGTAATAGTAAATGTTGAAATTAACACAAACTAAGATGAATAAATTATTAAATGTTTTTTCATTATCAGTTTATGTCAAGTTATCCAATGTTAACCAAATAATTGTACAGTTATTATGATAATAATAATATTAATTAATGTATGTTAATTATATAATAATGAATTGGACATGAAAATATATTCATTAAGATTTGAACAATTTCCTTGATTTTTCCAGTTGTTTATGATTACTTGATTAAAACTTTATAGATATTGCATTTACAGTAATGATACGTCCACAAACAGCTTTTTAATGTATCTTTTATGTGCAATATATAAATATATTATGTTGTAATTCAGCTCTTCTTTTTTTTAACTTCTCTGAATAATATGCATGTCTGTAAATTCTTAATCCAATGTATGTGAAGTTAAATGTAACTCTTCTGATATTCTTTGATTGTCTTTTCTAGATTTGTGCTGTCTGGGAATCTGCATGGTGGGACAGTAGTGGCCAGTTATCCTTATGATGACTCTGTGGGCCATGAGTTAGAGGGCACCTATAGCAGATCACCCGATGATGCTCTCTTTAGATACTTGGCGCGGGTTTACGCGGAGAATAACCCTGTTATGAAAACTGGGCAGCCGAAGTGTGAAGAAAACTTAAGTGAGACCTTCCAGGGTGGCATCACAAATGGAGCTAAGTGGTATGATGTGGCAGGTATGTTGGCAATACTTATCCCCTAACCATGCTTTAAAACTCTCGCCCTTTCCTTTGTTCTCTTTATCTAAATTTCACCTGCTGAGCTATAAATTCATGAGTAAATAACTCGGGGGATTTGGAAAAATTACTGGTTTTAAATTATTTAATGTCTGTTTCTCGGGAACATATGTGTGTGTGTGTGCGCGTGTGTGTGTGCGCGTGCGCGCGCGTGGGGGGGGTAGTCAGTGTTCAGTTCAGTGGGACAGTCTTTATTTGGTTCCACCCTCATCCTTCTTTACTCAAAACATTTCTTCACGCATTTCCTATTAGGAGGGATGATAATGAGGTGTGCAAACCAACGCCATTTGGTCAAATGTTTCAAATATTGACATTTAATAGTAGCTGCATTATTGTTTAATAAAATCTTATAATTAAGGAATGCTAGAAATGATATTTCTTTGTTTTTTGGGGAATATTTATGTTCTTAATGTCAGATGATGCCGTTTTTAGGGCGTTGGCTCTTGCTTACTCTCAGGTGAATATCTGGCTTTCTGTTTTCTGTAAAAACAAATGACGCTAAGAATATTTAATCATTTAAAGTTAATTCAATGGCCAGTAAAACATTCTCTTTTTTTCAGGAAAACGATCAAATGCATGATGGTCACCCTTGTAAGGAGCTGAATCCATACGAAGAATACTTTCAAGATGGCATCACCAATGGTGCTGCATGGTTCAACACCCATGGTGAGCACTAGCTTGTGGGGGTAAAAACTAAATAACCAGAAAAGGAAACAATAAATGTGCTTTTCCCTCAGGAGGGATGCAGGATTGGAACTATCTCAACACTAACTGCTTTGAGGTGACCATTGAACTGGGCTGTTACAAATACCCACCAGCGGCAGACCTGCCGAAGTACTGGGAACAAAATCGCAAATCACTTCTGCAGTTCATCCATCAGGTCAACAGTCTTGTTCTCATTTCTTTTTTTCACCTCTATTCTGCTACACACCATATAAAATAATTTTTTGGATGTCCAGGTCCACCGTGGAATAAAAGGAATGGTGATCGACAGCAAAGATGGATCTGGCATCCCCAATGCGACCATCACTGTGGACACAATCAATCACTCCATCACATCCAGCACTGCAGGAGACTACTGGCGCTTACTTGTCCCAGGAAAATACCTTCTGAATGTCTCTGCCCAAGGGTATTTCCATGAATATTCTGCTCTAATAATGGCATCACACTAAAAACTACATTTCCCCCCTGAACATATAGAAGCTTACAGAGGCTATAAATATATTGTGTTCTGTTTTTGTTAGTGATAAAGACATAAACAACAAAAATATTTGTAACTATAATACGGTAACTTAATATTGTATTACTAAGCCACTTTTTGTAATATACATGAAATCAATCAAGTGGTAGACAGGGCAAGGTCTGCCTCTGCACCAGGTCTCAGTGGCGTGCCCTACAGGGTTTATAAGAGCTGCCCCATGGTGCTGAAGCTACTCTGGAAGCTGATGAGAGTAGCATGCAAGGCCCAGAACATCCCCCTCAGAATAGAGCCGTGCAGTGACAACCTTCATTCCAAAAGAGCAAAATTCTCGCAACATCAACCAGTTTAGAGGCATTGCACTGCTAAACGTATTGGGGGAAATATTTTTTTCTGTGGTGGCCAAGCGCTTAACCAATTACCTCCTGAGCAACTGCTACATTGATACCAGTTGCCAAAAGGCAGGCGTCCCAGGGTTCCCTGGTTGCGTAGAACATTAAACTATGATCTGGGAGCAGATTCAGACAGCCAAGCGGGAAAAACGAGATCTGCACGTGGTTTGGTTGGATCTGGAGAATGCATATGGTTCCATTCCCCATCAGTTAATCACTTTTGCCCTGGAATTCTTCCACATACCACCCAGCATGCGGAACCTCATCTCCAATTACTTCAACAGCTTCACGTTTTGTTACGCAACACAGGAGGCAACGTCGGGATGGCACCACCTAGAGAAAGGCATTGCAGTGGGTTGCTCAGTCTCTCCCATCCTCTTCACAGCAGCCTTTGAAATCATTTTCATCGGTGGGAGACAGATGGTTTGAGGGGTGAAAGGACCGTCGGGCCAACGACTGCCAGCCCTGCGGAGTTACATGGATGATGTAACCATCCTCCTTCAAACAGCAGCCTGTACCAACCGAGTAATGAAGAGGTTTAAAGAACTCCTTAGTTGGGCCAGGATGAGGATAAAACCTGCTGAGTCCCGAAGTCTCTCCATATGCAAAGGAGTCAGAAATGATCACATCTCTTTCTAGGGCTGCACGTTTTCAAGTTTTTCATTAACCGTTAACCGAGGCCCTTAGCGGTTAATACTCGGTTAACCATAGTGTGCTTCAGGGTTATTATTTTCAGTTTATTAATTTGACGACCACCATCTCCGTAGTGAACGTGCCTATAGAGAGAAATGCACATCATGGATTACATAATCAGAGAGTAGCCTATTTCTTTTTATTTTAAATTGTTAAAAGACATTTCAAGCTTTCTTAAGATATACTTCATGTCTCTGAGGCCTACGCTGAGTTTCGTTAAATTAGGATGAGATGCGCTCCAGTTCAGGAGCAATGCAAGTGGCCGCGAGGGCGCCTGCATGATTAGGGCATGTAGTAAAATATGCAGCCGAGAATGATTCACACAGCGTTTGACTCGCGCGGCTGAGCCTCTCCTGGCAGAGAGTTCAAGCATCTGTGGATTCGTTCCTTCAGCTCTGGCCATCTTGCTTTCAGTCCGCGATTAGCTTTTTTTTTTTTTTTCTTCATTACAGTTAAAGTAACCTCTGCTTTTCGCTAGTCCCTCACAAGTTTCTCACTTCAAACTTTCTTTCTTCTGATCCGTTATGCACAGCGCGCGCGCGGCTCCCGCTCTGCTTCTGCCCTAATGCGACTTATAGTCCAGTGCGACTTATGTTATTTTCCTCTTCATGACGCATTTTTTGACTGATGCGACTTATTCTCCGGAGCGACTTATAGCCTGAAAAATGCGGTAAGCACTGCATTGCAATGCCTGCATTTTGCCCCGTCACTCTCAATTTTAAAGTGCTCCCACGCTGTACTTTTCTTTGCCCGCTTCATGTTAGAAAGCTGGTCATGACGACTTCTTGTGGATATTACAAATGTCTGGGAGCGCTCTGGCGGTCTCTAGTGGTGCAAAAAAATATTACAACTAAATTCAAAGCACGTCATTGACGCCACTTAACCAAGCAAAATGTTTCACTCGGTTACGCAATTTTTAACGGTTAATCGGTTAACCATGGACACCCCTATCTCTTTCACGGTGAATAGTGAGAAGATCCCAATACTAGCAGAACAACCTGTCTGGAGTCTTGGGAAACTTTATACAGCTGAGTTGTCAGACAAGCACATAGCTAATACAGTAATGTTACAACTCATTGAAGGTCTGACACGGATCGACAAGAGTCATCTTCCGGGCAAATTTAAGATCTGGTGCTACCAATTCACCTTATATAGGCGGCTAATGTGGCCTCTCAAGATACATAGGTAGATATGCGAGATAACTACCTGCACTGTGCAGAAGATGAACTCAAAATCAAACAATTACATCAGGAAGTGGCTGGGCTTACCCCGGAGCCTCTCCAGTGTTGGCCTATTTGGGAGGAATGCACTACAACTGCCACTGAGGTCGATTCTGTTGGGCTACAGACAGGAGAAGGCGAGGCTTGTCTTATAGCTAAGGGACTCATCTGAACCATCTGTGCAGAACACCAAAGCCCCAGTACAAACAGGTCGCAAGTGGAGGGCAGAATTAGCAGTCGACCAGGCAATCAGCAGGCTGAAACACCAAGAAATTGTTGGCAGGACACAGTCAGGGAAAACTGGCCTGGGTTGGGGGACTACTCCGAAGATGTGGTCCAAAGCCACAAGGAAGGAGAGGAAAGACCTAGTGATTTCTGAGGTGGTCAGGATAGAGGAGGAGAGCTATCAGATCAAAGCTCTAAGCCAACGCCAGCAAGGACGCTGGACGACCTGGGAAGGAGTAATAAGTAGGACCGTAGGTTGGGCCGATATGTAGAAGATCCCCCAAGCCTGGCTGAGTTTCCTCATAAGGTCCACCTATGACACCCTCCCAAGCCCCAGCAACCTCTGTCTGTGGTATGGCTCAGAGGAGAGCTGCCAACTTTGCAATGCCCCAAACCCGAGCCTTCAGCATATCCTGTCAAGCTTTAAAACAGCATGTAGCAGCAATAGATGGCGCCATGACCAAGTCCTGCGGAAGCTGGCGGAGATCCTGGAGGTACACGGGGTGGAAACAGCCAGGGAGCGCCTACCACCGACATCAAGGCGGATGATGATGGGATGAGGGAGGTGGGGCCCCTAACATCACGCAGCCGCAGAGATCAGTTTTGGTAGGCAGTTGCGAGTGGAATCTGAGAGTGGACCTCGACCGGCAGCTCAGGTTTCTAACTGAGATCACCACAACCAACCTTCGTCTGGATATCATTCTCTGGTCTGGCACAGCCTGGGCAGTAATTTTGGCAGAGCTCACTGTCCCGTGGGAAGGAGGAATGGAGGCAGCGTTTGAGAGGAAAAAAGATCGGTACCTCGACCTCATAGCCGAATGCAGAGAGGGAGGGTGGTCGGCTGTCAGCTATCCGGTGGAAGTCGGCTGCAGGGGTTTCGTGGGAGCATCTACCCAGCGCTTCCTGAAAAGCATGGGAGTTACTAGCCCTTAACTAAGAAAGGCTCTGAAAGACCTGACCGAGGAGGGAGAGCAGGGAAGCTTTTGGCTTTGGTTAAGAAGGAAGGACCAGGCGTGGGGAAAGCATGGTTCCTAGGGCTAGCTGCAGGGGGCGGCAGGGAGACATCCCTGTCGTTGCTCCACCACCGTGAGATGTTCCGGGATTAATGGAGCGAAACCTCAATGAAGGGTGGCTCCCGGCTGATGACCCTGCAGCTACCCGCAATTGCACCGTTGGAGGCGCAACAAGCAAAAATCCTTAGCAGGCAGTTACTTGCCTGTGCTACTATCTTTACTTTTCTGCTACAATAATGTAATTGCTTTGGATTATTGAGACTTTCTCAGAAAATGTTGATATGCAATTATTTACTATTAGTTTAGATAAAGAATCATTGTTTGTCTATGTATCTATGTATATTTTCATTTATTTTAGGTACATTATTTCTTTAATAGCCCTAAAGTTATTTAGCTTCATGTGTATTTATACCCAAGACTGTAAATGACTGACACTTTCACTTCCATCTTTTTAGCTACTCCTCAGTTAGCACCCAAGTCAACGTGCCTAAAGAAGGAGTGGTGATTGTTAATTTCACATTGACCCGGATTCACAGCTACACGAATGGAGACACGACAGGAGACACAACCCCAATTCTAGATCCCAGCGTGAAGGAGTTCCAAAGCCTCATCAAGCTGCTGTCAGGAGAATCCGGTCTGGACACGCTGATCAAAGACACTCCCACCCAGAGCAGCTTCCGTTATCGACGGTACAGCGAAGTTTCTGAGTTCCTGCGAGGCCTCACCCTGAACTTCCCGGAGATTACCTCACTCCACAGGTACAGCTCTCTAAATGCATCGGACAAACTTTTGGCACGTTGTTTACAAACTCCGTGATCATGAGAGACCTTAAACACAGAAGTTCTCTGGAGGGCTGTTATTCACACATGTGTGGCATGCCTTTCCCCAGAGAACACCTGTTAAATTGAACAAAAGCATGAGTCAGCTTATCTGATCTCTGCAGACAAGCCTGAACCGAATCCTGTGCGTTTTCTGTAATCAGAAACCCCGAAAGGCAAAAATAACTTTCAGAATGAGAGAGATTAATGTCTCTGCATTCAGTACACAATGAAGTTACTGTATCATTTGTCTCGCTGTAGCTTAGTCCCAGAAGTTATTTTTGAAAATTAGAGTTTGTGCTGAACCAAGAACCAAGGTCACAAAGTTTAAATAAATGACCAGAGAAGAGGTAAGTACCGGTCAATAGTTTGGGGTCATTATTTTTTTTTTTTCTAGATTATTTTTTTGTGAAAGAAATGAATACCTTTTATTCAACATTTAAATAAAAAGTGACAGTAAAAACGTTTGTTGTTACAAAAAAAAACTTTCATCTAAAAATCATGAAAAAATGTATCATGGTTTTCAAAAGAATACTAAGCAGCACAACAGTTTTCAACTGACAGTATTAAATGTTTCTTGAGCAGCAAATCATCAAATTAAGGCATCTTTACACAGCTGACGGCTCTAAAGCGGGTCTGTGTCTGCTCAAAACTCTGTGTAAAGACGCAATGCCGCATTAAAGCAGACTTAAAATATGCCGGGTCTGACCCACCTTGGCCCCTAGTATCAAAGACGACATAGAAACGGTTTAAACTACATCATTGTCATGACAACTGCCTGTCAGCAAGCTCACTAGGCACAAGAATCAAGAAGCAACTAGGAAACAAACCATCTAGGAATTAAAATAAAATATTTATGTACTCACATCGTCAAGCTAACTACTGTAGTGTTCGCCGTTTGTAATCTTCCTTTGAAGAGACTGGCAGATCAACGCACTGCAACATTTCCCCTCAGAAACGGTAAATGCTCAGTCAGCGTCACCGTGCAACCCAGTATTGTATTCCAAAAATAATCTCTTTGAGAGAACGATATTTTATATTAGATTTTATATTTTCTGACATATTCTCTGCTGTCCTGCATGTCGTTAAAATAGACTGAAGTTTGGATTTTTCCCTTAGCCTATACCTACTCAATCAATTATGGTATTGTAATTTGTCTATAAGCAACATTGTAGAATATTTGAGTTTATTTAAAGTTGTGTCTTTTTTAAATTATTTATTATTATTAGGCTATGTGCATATTTATTTAGAACATTTAGCTTATTACCGTGATCGTCCATTCGGCGGGTTGTAGCCTAGCCTAATAACTGCGAGAGAAGGCTAAATTTAATTTGCATGGTGATAGTTTTTACCACTTTGTTATTTTGGCTCAATTTTGTTTTTTGGAAATATTAACTGAATTTAGAAATGCTTTTGAACTTAAAAACGTTCCGTTTAATAAACAATTTTAATAAAAATTGAGGATAAATTATTCCGTTTAATTAAAAAAATTAAGACAGCGTTTGGACATTTTGAATTGCATAAACAATATGTTCCCAGAATCCACGGCCTTTGTTGTTATTGTGACATAAAAGTAGAACGTTTATATTTTATAATTATGTATTGCACCTAGGCTATCTGTAGCATATGGCAAAATATTACAGAGTGAGTTGTTCCCACTGTCATAAAGGAACAAAATTCGCCTGCGCTTAATTTCGTTGGGTTAAAGAAAACGTAGCCTATAATGTCATAGTTAGGCTATGTTTAAATATTAGCAAATAACATTATTTTTTAATTAAATAGCCTGTAGGCTATATAGGCCTATTTAATAAAGAAGCGGAAAAAAATTGTCGGTAATGGATTGGCGTGTGTAAGGTTTTTCTGTTCACTATTAAACAAAATTGTCAGATATTCGGGCTCATGTTATACGTGCTAAAAACTTTTTTTGGGGAAATATTACGTTCCTGACCACTTTTACAGTCTATGGGCTCAGAGAGAGGCTATGCAGTCTGGTGCCTATAATGGAGATTCCAAAGCGCTCTTCTTTGGTCAGAACCACGGAGAACGATCACGGACAGGTCCGTACTTTATGCAACGATACTTTTCACAATGCAACAATATATTTAAAGAGCATTAAGCTATAAAAATATCTATTATGTAAAGGGAGGGGAAGCAGCCATAGCGAGCGCTGACACAGAGCGGCCAAAGAAACGGAGAACTGCGGGAAAACTGCAGAAAAAGAGAGGGTGTTGAACCCTGTCACCGGGAAAAGAGTGGGTGTATCCCCCTACGGGTGCGACGCCCCTGAACATGTTGTGACTGCTCTAAAGTGACTTTCTGTTTCTTTGAAAAAACTTTGGACCACTTTTAATCCTGGTAATCTACCCATGATAATGTATAGGTACTTTCTTTATAGCATTGTCAATCAGGCACAATTTAATTAAGAAATATAAAATAACTATATCCTACAATAGAAGAATTGCAGAATTACAGTAGGCCTTCAGAATTATGACAAACATCAAAAGCGCTATATAGCAAGCAGAGCAAAATTATTTAAAATTCCGTATTTTTATTTTAGGCCTATTTTTATACATTATTTCATTATTTGTTTTAAATTAATTCATAACACTTTGTTAAAACTGTATTTTTAAATAATAATTGTTACCTGCGATTTTAATTCCTGTGTAAATGCATTTATGCCGCTTCAGAGAATGATTAAACAGTCTGTGTAAATGCATATTTTTGTGATTTTTCTGCCGCTTCAGAATCGGTTTCTGTGCCGCGTTTGCTGTGTAAAGATGCATGATTTCTGAAGGATCATGTAACACTGAAGACTGGAGTAATAATGCTGATAATTCAGCTTTGCCATTACAGGAATAAATTACTCTCTTTTTTATATTAAAATAGAAAGCAGTTATTTTAAATTGTAAAAATATATCACAATATTGCTGTTTTTACTGTATTTTCGATTAAAAAAATGCATCCTTGATGAGCATTAGAGACTTCTTTAAAAAATATTTTTTTTATAAAAGCTTACCAACTCCATACTTTTGAATGGTACTGTAGGCCCAATGGTAATTTCAGCATTTACTTTTTTAACAGTTTGTGTCAGTTTATAATAGTTTATAATGGATTCAAATATCTAACTGTAGTAAAACTATTTTTAAAGTCAAACCATAGCAGTGATGTGATCAGTATTTTTTTCTCCTATGAAGTCTTGGTCAGAGTGTGGAGTTCAGAACTATCTGGGCTCTGGAGATCTCCAACAACCCTAAAGTCCAAGAACCATCTGAGCCCAAGATCCGGTTTGTGGCAGGTATCCATGGTAACGCCCCAGTGGGCACAGAGCTGCTTCTGGAGTTTGCTGCCAGTCTATGTATTAACTACGGCAAGAACGCAGCCATCACCAAGGTGAGTTGCTTTTCTAGTGCAGAAGTGACACCCTTGATGGTCACAGTATGATCAGAAGATTCTAACCAGGGCGTTTCCCAAAGCCAAAAATATTTGCAAGTTCCGTTGCTACCAACACAATTCAAAGGAATTTGCGACTATAGTTAGCTAACTATGCTTTTGGGAAACGTACCAGGATGAAGGAAGCAGTTTAAATGATCGCCTCAGTTCCGCTGGGCATACATTTTCTATTTAAGGGTTAAATACAAGTTAAACTATTTATAAAAAATGAACCCTATTATGTTTCATCTCTAAAGCCTCTAAATTATCACACTGATCAAAACTACTACACAAGCCTTCTATCATCTGATTAAAGATGATAGATCATTCATTCATATATTTTAGCAAGTAAAAGGCCTTTTAGTATACTTATAAAAACTTCCTCACTTTTCAAGTCATGGTACACCTGTCTTTTTCACATAAAATCCTATAAAATGTAAGAATATCTTGTATTTAATGTCATTACATATTCCGCCACCCACAATGAAAACTACACAGCTCTGATTATAAAACTAGGAGGTATAGAGTGACAAGTCTGCTATACTGTTATAAAGATCTAATTAATTTACATCACAAGCTATTCCTTATAAAATTGAGGTGTTTGATGCTGCCTATTCAGTTATATCATACTACAGTACATGAGGCATTTACAGTAACCTGATTTACATTTAATCATTTAGCAGACGCTTTTATCCAAAGCGACTTACAAAAAAGGGGAGAGCAATAGAAGCAACGAAACAAACAAGGCCAACAACCTGTAAGAGCTGTAAGAAGTCTCAGTTAATTAAGCACAGTACACAGTAAGGACAGTTTTTTTTTTTTTTTTTTTTTTTTTTTTGACAAACAAAATTTAATGGATAGTTAAGTGCTATTCTTTATTGGTCAGGTGCAATTGGAAAAGATGTGTCTTAAGATGTTTTTTAAAAATGGCTACAGACTCGGCAGCACGAATTGAGATTGGCAGGTCATTCCACCAGGTGGGAACGGTCCAGAAAAATGTCTGTGATCGATTTCATGCCTCTTTGGGATGGAACGCACACGAGGCGTCGCTCACTCGTAGAACGCAAGCTTCTGGAGGGTGTGTAAGTCTGAACAAGCGAGTTTAGGTATATTGGTGCAGAGCCAGTGGTTGTTTTGTAGGCGAGAACTAGTGCCTTGAATTTGATGCGAGCAGCCATTGGCAACCAGTGCAGTCTTATGAAGAGAGGTGTAACATGAGCTCTCTTCGGCTCATTAAAGACCATTCTCGCCGCTGCATTCTGGATCAGCTGCAAGGGTTTGATAGTGCATGCTGGAAGCCCAGCCAGAAGAGCATTAAATAGTCCAGTCTGGAGAGAACAAGAGCTTGAACCAGGAGTTGTGCAGCCTGTTCTGATAGGAAGGGTCTAATTTTTCTAATGTTGTATAAAGCAAATCTGCAGGACCGGGCTGTTGCGGTCAGTGAAGTTTAACTGGGCATCAATCACAACTCCAAGGTTCCTGGCTGTCCTGGATGGAGTTATGGTCGATGAACCAAGCTGAATGGAGAAATTTTGATGAAGTGCTGGGTTGGTTGAGAAAACAAGTCATTCTGTCTTTGCAAGATTGAGTTGAAGGTGATGCTCCTTCATCCAGTCAGAAATGTCTGTCAGACAGGCAGCGATACGAACACTGACTGTAGGATCATCTGGTTGAAATCAGAAGTAGAGTTGAGTGTCATCAGCATAGCAGTGATAGGAGAAGCCGTGTTTCTGAATGACAGAACCTAATGATGACATGTAGATGGTGAAGAGAAGTGGTCCAAGCACTGAGCCCTGGGGCACCCCAGTAGCTAGATGATGTGACTTAGACACTACACCTCTCCATGACACCCTGTAGGACCTACCAGAGAGGTAAGACCTGAACCACTGGAGAGCAGTTCCTGAGATCCCCGTCTTAAGTGTTGACAGGAGGATCTGGTGGTTAACTGTGTCAAAAGCAGCAGACAGATCCAGCAGAATGAGCACTGAGGATTTGGAAGCTGCTTTTGCCAGTCTCAGTGCCTCAGTTACCGAGAGCAAGGCAGTCTCAGTCGAATGGCCACTTTTGAAGCCGTATTGGTTGTTGTCTTGGAGGTTGTCCTGTTCAAGAAACATAGAGAGTTTATTGAGCACAACTCGCTCAAGGGTCTTTGCAATGAAAGGCAGAAGAGATACCGGTCGGTAGTTTTCTAAAAGTGCTGGATTCAGAGAGGGTTTCTTAAGCAGTGGGGTTACCCGAGCCTTCTTAAATGCTGTGGGAAAGGTTCCCGTGTGAAGAGAAGTGTTGACAATGTGAGTGAGTGCAGGAGTGATTGAAGAAGAAATGGCCTGAAGGAGGTGAGTGGGTATATGATCAAGTGGACAGGTAGTAGGGTGATTGTAAGGATGAGTTTAGAAATATCTGCCGCGGAGAGAAGGATGGAAGCGTGTTCGTGTTAGTTGTTGAGATGTGCGTGTCAGTTTGTGGTGAGGAGAACTGGTTGCTGATGAGAGATGTTTTGTTTGTGAAAAATGATGCAAAGTCATCAGCTGTAAGAGTTGATGAAGGAGGGGGAGGAGGAGGACAAAGGAGAGAGGAGAATGTTTTAAAGAGTTTGCGAGAGTCAGAGCATTTGTTGATTGTGTTGTGGTAGTATGTTGTTTTAGCAGTGGAGACATTTGTAGAGAAAGAAGGGAGAAGAGACTGATACAAGGTAAGGGCTCAGAGTATAGTTTTTAGATTTCCGCCATTTCCTCTCTGCCGCCCTGAGTCCAGAGCGATGTTCACGGAGAACATCAGACAGCCACCAGGGGGCAGATGGGGTGGGGTGGGCTGGTCTGGATGAAAGGGGGCAAAAACTGTCTAAGGAGGATGTTAGAGTGGAGCAAAGAGTGTCAGTAGCACTGTTAGTGTCCAGTGCTGAGATCTGAGCTGGTGGAGGGAGTGAAGATGAAACCATAGTGGATAGGCGAGAGGGAGAGAGTGAGCGTAGATTACGCCGAAAGGTAATCAGTGTAGGAGTACGTGTTGAATCAGGAGTCAGTATGAGGTTAAGAGTAATGAGAGAGTGGTCTGAGGTGTGTAATGGAGTAACTAAAGTGTTGTTTGTGGAGCAGTTGCGTGTGTAGACGAGGTCTAGTTGGTTACCTGATCTGTGAGTAGCCGTAGTAGATACTAACTTAAGGTCAAATGAAGTCAGTAGAGTGCTGAAGTCTGTGGCTAGGTGTTTATCAAGATGGATGTTGAAGTCACCAAGCAGAATCAGAGGAGTGCCATCCTCAGGGAAGCTAGAAAGTAACACATCCAACTCCTCCACAAAGTTACCGAGGTGACCTGGAGGACGATAGACCACTACCACATGGATTTTAACAGGGTGAGTAATAGTGATTGAGTGTGATTCAAATGAATTGGCCGATAGAGATGGTAATGGATCAAATTTCCAATCATTTGAGATAAGCAAACCAGTACCCCCACCCCTCCCAATAGGCCGAGGGGTGTGTGAAAAAGTTAAATTGGTTGAGAGTGCTGCAGGAGTGGCAGTGTCCTCTGGTTTGATCCAGGTCTCAGTTAGGGCCATGAGGCTGAGCTGAGAATGAGTCCCAATAGATGAAATAAAGTCTGCTTTGTTCACAGCAGACTGGCAATTCCAGAGACCAATTGGAATAGAGAGTAAAGTAGCAGAGGATTTCAGAGAAAAGGCCAGATAGAAAAAAGAAAACCGAAAAGGAAAATGATACTCAAGTGCCGGGGTCGGGGTCCTTGCTCGGGAGGAGTTGCACAGGGAAGAGTTGAAGTCTTTACACTCGTCGGTCTTGCACAGGGAAGAGTTGAGAGGTGTGTTCGACATTGGCTGCGGCTGGATGCATACGATCGGCGAGAGTAGCCGAGTGCAGTCGGGGAGGAGTTGCAAACGGAGACGTGAAGTCGGACACTTTCTGCTTCCCGTGGTGACGCATGCACTGCGTTTGCAAACTTTATCACAGCTGAAGTTAAATAAATGCAGTATTTCTCAAATACACAGATGTTTCAATTGATATTTTCATCCAATACTTTATGTACTGTTTAATAAAGCGTCTATTTGGACAAGATTAAAGTTCAACATATAAACATACACTATCAATGAAGTCTTGTCAACGGTTTTTATCAGTTTTAGTTTGATAAACATGACAATATAACATCGCGACTGCATGAAAAGAGGTTGTACTGTTATAAATAAATGATTTGTGAGCATTAGCATAACATAAGGTTTTAGAATAAACACGAAACGCACGTGATCGCTGTCATGCGGTGAATCGGCCAATTGTGGATCAGCTGTGTCGTCATCAGAGCTCGAGCAGCCTCCTGCAGTCCCCCTTGAGAATCTGCAGCAGCTGCATCAGCCTCTGCTCTCGAATCGCTCTCGCGGTACTTTGTTGACATATGTCAGTCACATGCCGTCAGCTCTGCCTCAAGTCGGACAAAATTTCTAAATTCTACTTCTAAATTTCGCTCTGTTGCTGATAAACTGGATGTAATTTAAGTTCTGTTGCTTTTATATGAAAATAAATATTATGAACAAGACACCCAAAGTTTTTGTTATTTATTTCACTTCGAAAGGCCTGTTTATCAAGCATTTTTATTTTAATTACACACGTTTTATATATTTTTATTAATATGACAACAATCACATAACCCACAGAGAGATTGCACTGTCCGAGAGTTTGGGAATATTCACACATAATTAATACACATTAAAACATGATATCAGAGTTTTAAAATAAAATATTTTAAAAAACAACCTTACATCACGGTTGTTTAAACCAATAAGCATTAAGCTGTGTCGTCATAAAGTCGTTTCCGTGCTTTTGCTCCGTGCAGTCGGTGGAGAGCAACTGTGCTCGACTGCAGAATCCGACACATCTGCCTTTCGCTCGCGAGAGATTTTTGACATATGTCAGCATGACATCAGAGCAAGGCGGGCCGCCCTCGGACACCTTTCTAACCGGCATGCATCTCGCTCTGATCACCGGTGATCAGTTCTGCGCAGATTTTGCTCATCTCAAACAAGCCTATTGACCAAACAAATGCTAACTCCTCCACACACACACCGCGAGAATACACCAAATCTAATAATACACACCACTGCACTACACAGACACACTTATCCAACAACAAATGAACAAACAATCAAATGAGAAGTTACAAACACTTACAGAGTAGTTGTCTATCAGTCAATCAATGCTTCACCTCTAGCCTACCTGATGTATCAAATATGATACAAAACAAAGAAACACATATACAGTGCTTACCCTATAGACTTCATAGTCCCATTTTAAGTAGATTTTACCCCAAGTACAAGTCAAAATTAATTTGTGGTGCTTATCGACAGCATTGGTGGCATTGGTTATCACAGGAAATTACTTTAAAAGCTTATTTTTTTATCAATAAAATAGTAAATTATATTGAAACCACGATTGACCAAAAGAGACAGAGTAATCATCTGAATGTAAGTACATGAACATTAATCTGTACCTAACGTGCCTCTCTTTCTCTCTCCCCCCCCCCCCCCCCCTCCTGTCTTTAGCTCATAAATGAGACCAGAATTGTTATCCTGCCCAGCATCAACCCAGATGGACGTGAGCTTGCGAAAGAGAAAGACTGCACCTCCACTGTTGGCATGACCAATGTTCACGGAAAGGACCTTGACAGTGACTTCTTCGGTGGGATAGTGTTCAAATTATAAATCACATTTCATTAATGTGTCTGTCAATGTCAACAGTCCACTGCTTAGTCTACATAATATGCTATTAACAATTATTAATAGGGCATTTTATTCTCATCAGCCAATAATTCACCACATAAAACCAGTTATATTTGTCCTAATTTTTGTTTAATGAATTCTGGATTTTCTCTTACTTTTTATAGACTACCATCTAAAACATTAGTTGTTAAATTTAAAAAAAAAAAAGTTTTGTAATGCTGCATTTATTTGTTTAAAATGCTGTAAAAACAGCCATATTCTGAAATTATTGTATGCAAACTTTTTGCATACAATTGTACATAAATTATACATATTAAAAATTATAAATATAAAAAATGTAATAACTGAGTCCTTTGCAATCAGCATCATTGCTTTAGTCTTTAGTGTCACATGATCCTTCAGAAATCATTCTAATATGCTAATTTGAAGAGACACATTTTTTATTATTATCCATGTTGTGCTGTTAATTTTTTGTGTGGAAATCATGATTACTTGATGAATATAGTTCAAAAGAACAGCATTTATTTAAACATTTGAATCTTTTCTATATTATAAATGTATTTTGCAAAAAGGCATTTTATTAAAAGTTGTAGTGACCCCACAATTCTGAATGGTAGACAGGATAAATTCTGAACAAAAGTAAACTCTGTTGGTATCTGTTTGACTTGGCTAGCTTCTACTAAGAGACAAATGAATTTGAGCAGAAATAGCATAAAGTTTGATTGGACACGTAGATTTGGATGTCAAGAACATTACCTTTTTTCACTGCTCTCCACAATCCAACCCAAACCAAACAGACCAGAAACCTATTTTTTGGTCTTTTATTAACAAGTTGACAGTCGTTTTTAAAATCTTAATTCCTAAGTAATTTCCTCAACTCCATGATCATTTTTCCTCCGTGTTGTAGGACTTCAGTGTGGACTTTGGTCATTGTCCTGAGATCACTGTCTACACTAGCTGCTGCCTGTTTCCACCAGCTGAAATGCTGCCCACGCTTTGGGCCGAGAACAGGAAGTCTCTTCTGAGCATGCTGGTTGAGGTCAGTCTGTTGTCCTTTATGCCTCTCTGTTCATCACCCTCCACTGAATCTCAGCTCGTCCAAGCTGAAACTGGTTCTTCTGTTCTAGGTACACAAAGGGGTCCGTGGAGTGGTCAAGGATAAGAGCGGTAAGCCTATCGTGGGAGCTATAATAGTTTTGAATGGTGGTGTTCGAGTCTTCACCGGTGAGGGAGGATTTTTCCACGCTATTCTGGCCCCTGGTTTACACAACATTGAAGCGGTGGCTGACGGCTACCAGCAGAAATCCCAGAAGGTGAGTTTGATTTTAGTTTTTTGGTTTTGGTTAATTAAGGTTGTGGTTTGGTGTGTTTTTTTTTGTTGGGTTGTTTTGCCACGTGTGTGTGTGTGTGTGTGTGTGTGTGTGTATAGTGCATATATAGTTTAAATTAATATAGTTTAAATTAATTTAAATTAACAATCCATTAAAAGGATGTAGAGAGTTTAATTGAAATGGTGATGTACCATACCATTTTATTTTATATATACAGGTCCTTCTAAAAAATTAGCATATTGTGATAGTTCATTATTTTCCATAATGTAATGATACAAATTAAACTTTCATATATTTTAGATTCACTGCACACCAACTGAAATATTTCAGGTCTTTTATTGTTTTAATACTGATGATTTTGGCATACAGCTCATGAAAACCCCAAATTCCTATCTCAAAAAATTAACATATATTTCATCCGGCCAATAAAAGAAAAGTGTTTTTAATATAAAAAAAGTCAACCTTCAAATAATTATGTTCAGTTATGCACTCAACACTTGGCCGGGAATCCTTTTGCAGAAATGACTGCTTCAATGCGGTGTGGCATGGAGGCGATCAGCCTGTGGCACTGCTGAGGAGTTATGGAAGCCCAGGATGCTTCGATAGCGGCCTTAAGCTCATCCACAGTGTTGGGTCTTGCGTCTCTCAACTTTCTGGTTAGGAGAGTTGGCCAATTGAGCACAGTAATACCATGGTCAGTAAACCATTTACCAGTGGTTTTGGCACTGTGAGCAGGTGCCAGGTCGTGCTGAAAAACGAAATCTTCATGCCCATAAAGCTTTTCAGCAGATGGAAGCATGAAGTGCTCCAAAATCTCCTGATAGCTAGCTGCATTGATAAAACACAGTGGACCAACACCAGCAGCTGACATGGCACCCCAGACCATCACTGACTGTGGGTACTTGACACTGGACTTCAGGTATTTTGGCATTTCCTTCTCCCCAGTCTTCCTTCAGACTCTGGCACCTTGATTTCTGAATGACATGCAAATTTTGCTTTCATCTGAAAAAAGAACTTTGGACCACTGAGCAACAGTCCAGTGCTGTTTCTCTGTAGCCCAGAAGTGGCTTTACCTGGGGAATGCGGCACCTGTAGCCCATTTCCTGCACACGCCTGTGCACGGTGACTCTGGATGTCTCTACTCCAGACTCAGTCCACTGCTTCCGCAGGTCCCCCAAGGTCTGAAATCGGTCCTTCTCCACAATCTTCCTCAGGGTCCGGTCACCTCTTCTCGTTGTGCAGCGTTTTTTGCCACACTTTTTCCTTCCCACAGACTTCCCACTGAGGTGCCTTGATACAGCACTCTGGGAACAGCCTATTCGTTCAGAAATTTCTCTCTGTGTCTTACCCTCTCGCTTGAGGGTGTCAATGATGGCCTTCTGGACAGGGTCAGGTCGGCAGTCTTACCCGTGATTGCGGTTTTGAGTAATGAACCAGGCTGGGAGTTTTTAAAAGCCTCAGGAATCTTTTGCAGGTGTTTAGAGTTAATTAGTTGATTCAGATGATTAGGTTAATAGCTCGTTTAGAGAACCTTTTCATGATATGCTAATTTTTTGAGACAGGAATTTTGGGTTTTCATGAGCTGTATGTCAAAATCATCAGTATTAAAACAATAAAAGACCTGAAATATTTCAGTTGGTGTGCAATGAATCTAAAATATATGAAAGTTACATTTTTATCAATACATTATGGAAAATAATGAACTTTTATCACAATATGCTACTTTTTTGAGAAGGACGCGTGTGTGTGTGTGTGTGTGTGTGTGTGTGTGTGTGTGTGTGTGTGTGTGTGTGTGTGGTGTGTGTGTGTGTGTGTGTGTGTGTGTGTGTGTGTGTAATACAGAACATTTAGTTTAATTTAACAAAATGGAAAATTCAGTGTAATGAAGAAGATGGTTTAAAATTATTTTTGCCTAATAAAATACCATACATTTTAAATGAGAGCTTTCTATACATAATTTTTTTTTTTCTCCACTGTTCTTGTTGGTCTTTTCAGGTATCCGTGCCACCTTTTGAAGCAGCAAGTTCCATCATTATTGAGTTAGACATGGAGAACGATATATTTGGCCTTCCAAGAGAATTAGTAGTGGCAAGTGCAGGTAGGCAGATCAGATAGCTATCTAATAGTATTTAAATACTACATTAATATGCAAATGTTCAATGGTTGTCTTTTTCATTACTCAATCCCCCAGCTGCCGCAATGACGGCCCTGTTCGTGACAACTTGCATCATCTGGTGCGTCTGCATAGCCAAGTCAAACAGACAAAAGTATGGGATTCTATCGGCTAAGGCAGCACTGGGATGACTATGATGATGAGATCCGCCTTATGTCTATGGGATCTAAAAAGTCTCTCCTAAGCCACGAATTTCAAGATGAGAGCGAAAGTGACGAGGACACGCTAAATCCTGAGAACCACAGCGGGATGCATTTTAATGCCCAGTTGAAAATCGGGCAAGCGTTTTGTACCATTGTGTATGCAACTAACCACTGCTCTCAACCAGCCAGCTTAGTTTTCTGGTTCTGTATAATACTGGTCCTCTACCCTTTATAAAGGAAATCGAATAGCTCAAATCCATCTCAACAGGATTTTGAAACACTGTGCCTTGTTACATTAGAGGTTGCATGGTCGCTGCAGTTGTGAGGATGACGATTTTGTAGTGCAAATGGAATTTTGTTGCCCTTTTTTCTGTGGATCTGTGTGTCAAATTTGAGAATCTGGTCTGCTCAATGGCTTCATTTATAAATGTGTTATGAACAACAGACTGCTGTCGTACAGCAAGTGAAATGGCCCAAATATTTTACATTGTCGTTATTCATCCAATTAAGGTATTTCTTTTTTATGTTATACTGTTATTCATCCAATTAAGGTATTTCTTTTTTATGTTATACTGTTATTCATCCAATTAAGGTATTTCTTTTTTATGTTATACTGTTATTCATCCAATTAAGGTATTTCTTTTTTATGTTATACTGTTATTCATTCAATTAAGGTATTTCTTTTTTATGTTATACTATTATTCATCCAATTAAGGTATTACGTGTAAGTATGTGTAACAGTAGCATTAAACCTCTCAGACTGCGAGATTTTTTTGTTAAAGAGGTTTTCGGACATACTAAATGTAGATTTACATTTAAGCAATTTCTCACTATTGCACATTAGTCATGACTTGTTCGATACATAGCAGACAAATGTGTGCCCATTTGCTGCCTTCCCATTTCTCTTCTGTTTGACATTCTGGGGATTTGGTGAAACATCTAATAATAACTCCACATGAATATGATAGTGTTTAGTCAGTCTTTCTGTATTATCTTGCCTTGATGTGCACTCTTGAAAATGTTCTCCCTATTTTGTTCATTTTTAAGAAAAAAATATTTAATTTTGTTTTAAAATCCATCCAATGAATTTATTTTGTTTTTTTCACCCACTCTAAGGCATCCCAGAAAGATCAGAATGAACACTGCTGTCATTACTTCATTCGTGTAGTTGACATATTTAAATGTTAAAATTCAGGAATTGAATGAAAAAGAAAGATGATGAGTGGTATGGCTTTGCTCATCATTTTAAAAGAGAAAAGCAACAAAACACCCTATTCAAATTAAATGGAAGGTTTTTATTTATAAATCATATTATGTGCCAGATTTATCATTCATACAGGGCAAATGTTAATAAGTGGAAAAATTATATTTTTTTATTTAATTAGGCATTGATCCAATTACCAAGAAAATCTCAATTAAATTTGGCTTGATGTTAATTGTCATGCTTGAATGTAAATTTCTGTGTGTGTTTGAACAAATATGTCTAACTTTTCTATGTTTGTGCTGATTTTTATTTTTTTATTTTTATACAACAATGATTGTAGATATCGAATGGTTGCCAACTATATGTATATTACACAAGTGCAATTTCTGTCAAGAGTAAAAGAACTGCACAAATAAACCTGTTGAATGGTGGCAGTGTTGGGGAAGCTACTTGTTGGGGCTTCTTTTGCCTGATTACTGCAGCGTGGTGAAAGGGTGATTCTGAAATCCACTGCCGCTTCAATATACCTGTATATATTTATATCCTAATTAACTTCATAATCAAAACCTTAATCAATATTTATCCTATATTATTATAATTATTCTATCCAGTTATGATTTTGCTTTTAGTTTCTTGTTTTCTAAAGTGTATATTTGGTCTCTGAGGAGTGACTGAGGGTTTGGAGATGTGTGATGTGTCACTAAACACTTGCAACAAGGTGTTGTGTTTAGATTTTTGAGGTATCACACACCCCTAACATGTCAGGAGTGCAGTAACAGGGTTTGCAGCCTAGTTCACACTGCTCGATTTTTGCCCCGATTTTGAGTCGCCGACAGGTTTTGCGAAATCGCCGACAAATGCCCGAGATCACAGGCAAATCGGTGCTCGTGCACGCGAGTGACAATCACGCAGTGTGAATAATCAAAGACGCGATCAGAGAGAATCGCCGACGAGTCGCCGACGCCGGTGAGATATTTGGCATGCTAAATATCTGGACCTGTCGGCGATTCAAACTCCTGCTGTGTGAACAGCGTTCTGACTGAAATTAATTTTGGTGGAAACGGGGCTTTAATTTGATTATTTTGGCGTTATTTCAACTATGGTAAACCGTTGCTGCATTTTGGGGTGTAACAGCGCAACACATAATCACCATGGGAAATGTCGAAAATGGATTAACTTTCCACCGCTTTCATGCTTGGAGGCGCAACCACGGACAAGAAGTAATAACAGTACGATGTGCAAAAAGCAAGAATTGTCACACAATCAGATGTTTTTTTAGTGTTTATTTGCAAGTAGTGCAACCTGAGAACACAGAAATGTGGAATGCTTCAAGGTAAAAGGTTACAAATAAAAAATGAACACAGAAAACGGAGTGCAAGTTGTTGCACTTTATATAACGGAGTGCACTTTATATAACAATAATAAATACACTTTTTTTAAAAATAAATTATTTCAATACTTTATAAGCAAATAAATAGGTAACTATAAAATAACAACAAAAGATACAGAAATGGAGGAAGTGCAAATTATAAATATAGTAAACAATAACATTGCAATAACAAATAAAAACGGAGGCAGAGCAATTTCTTATATAATAAAATAATAATAATATATACGTTTCGGTTAGACTTTATTTCGATTGTCCACTTTAAACATTCTACTAACTGTACGTTTTCAACAGCATGTCAACTAACACTAATTAGAGTATTAACTGTACTGTTAGTAGACTGGTAGGATATGGTTATGGTTATGTGTTGGGTTTCGGGTTAGTAGAATAAGTTGAATTGTAGTTGCAAAGTTACTTATAGTCAGTAGAATGTCTGTTGGGGACAGTAGAATGTCTGTTGGTAGAATGTGAGTTGTCGGCGATTCTTCCTCTTGTTCAGTCATGCAGTGTGAACTCTTCTGTCGTCAAACCATCGTGCAGTGTGAACACAGCAGTGACTGAATGATGCCCCAGATAGTCATGCAGTGTGAATAGGGCAGTGACCCGACGAGTTTGAAAATCGTGCAGTCTGAACTAGGCTTTAGCCCGCCTTCCAGAGATGAAATATGGATTTGTCTTTCATTTAATTTATTATGTTTAATTCCTTTTATATTTTCTTTTACTGAAACACTAAAGACTCAAGATGAATATTGCCTACTATTGTCTGTACCTCTCACTGCGAGAAAGCACATGCTATCAGCATGCTTTGGAGAAATGTTTAGTTTATAATTAGTTAAGATGTTCTCAACCTTGGACGAAACCAGTATTCTCTGGAGTTTGTGTGTGTGTGTGTGTACCAGATCTGTGCAGGCCTAATGTTGGAGATGGACATTTCTGTAGAAAACACCAGACTTGAAGACGCTTTTCGGTGGCCTATGAGGTCACTGTGATGCAATTCTGGTTATGGTGCGACGACTCTAGTTTGGCAATATGTGCTCCTATCTGTCTACGTGTGAAAAGTTGCTTACATTGCTTACATTTCTTACATTGCATTTTACATTGCATTTTATCTGAGCCAATCAGAATGACGTGGATGGATAGACCTTGAAAACGGTATAACTGTTGGGACAACTGTATGTACGATAGGGCGAGACGGTGAGAGCGGGAGCGCGGCCTACAAACTCCTTATGAGACTTGAAGCTGGCTTCTGCTTTCGAAACTGCAAACTATTCTAAGTAAATGTTTCTTTTAATTAATTGTCTTAATTTCTTCACTACTGGTCCTGGGTCATAAGCTGTTAACCCCTAACAGTTTTGGTGGAGGATGCGGGCAATCATTCCTTGGTGACACCTCTGGCAAAACAACAAATAAGGTAGTAGAAAGCTTTAATTATTTGGTTAGGGCTGTCTGACTGGAAGAGATTGAATAAGGGGAGCGGGAGAGCTTCATTTCGATAGGAATGGGGATTAATTATACTAAGTGTTTGTTGTTATGGGAACAGCATAAGGGTATAAGAAGGTCGCTGATAGCACGCCACGTTACTACGGGAAAACGGCTAATGCATAGCAGACAGCACAAGACACGTGTCTAATACAGGGGAGAGCCCATTGGGGGCCACTGGTGTAGCACCACCTCTACAGGGGCACGTCTCTCTGGTCTGTGATCTGTTTGTCCTTAAGAGATGGTCACACGGTCCAGGGGGCATCGCAAAACTGCTCTCTCTCTTCCATCTCAGACAGTGGTACCCTGAACTTAGTGAATCAGGCAGTCAGGGAATAACATATTAGTTATTAGTTAAACAAAATAAAAATAGATTCAGGAGTTGTTTGCCAGGGATGCATCTGGAACAGTCCCGAGAAAAATAAAAATTGTGACCCAAATTTGCACGGACCAGTATGTGTGACGTTTTCGTACAAGTGTCCTTTGCAGTTTCATTACGCAGAAGCCACAGCTGTGATGGTTAAAGATTGCCGCCTCCATTTCTTGCTGTTTCGGTGAGTATGAACTTTGACTAAAATATGACTGATAAATTGTGAGATGATCAGTAACTTGATCAGTCTTGATAATATATATTGAAATGAAAGAGAGCAAACGCTGTAACTAGCTTTTCTCTGAAGCCCTCACTTAAAATAAATTTGCAGAACATATTTATAAAAAATAAAAACATGGCAGCAAGTTTTTAATTCTGATTGAAAAGTTAAACAGTAACTTGACTGGCTACAAACAAAGAGTGCTTATTAATGAATTTGTAAAATGGGCGGGGTTTAACCCCTGAAAGAAAAATCCCAGAAAAAAATCCCAATTTCCTGGAATTGAGTCTGAAAAAAAGGGCTTGAAATTGTGTTTGGAAAAGCAAAAAACACTAAGATGTGTGAGCAGCGAGTCTTATCCACCCCCTCCCCTCTCGCTCTTCTCTTTTAGTTTTAATTGTGGTCAGCAGGGCCATTTTGTACATAACTGTAACTTCTCACCCATAAGGTGTAGAAATTGTGGCAAATCAGGCCATCAGACTAAATTTTGTAGATGAAACAAAGTAAAAAGAGAGAAACAAAGAAGAGATTTACACTCTGTCTAACAAAATAATGAGAAAATAAGGTTAATGAATATAAGGTCTTAAGTCATTATTTTTGAAGGAAATATCTATGATAATTAATTAAAATTATGAGGTAAAATTAATGACAATGACTGAAAAACATGTGAGAGGCAAGAAAATATATAAATAGTGACATAGAGTTTTAAATGACAAATTTATTTTAAAAAAAGTGGTTCCCGTTTCTCCGCCTGCCCTAATAATGGCTCCTTCATACCGTTCACTCAAGTACTGCATTGTTTGTGAATGCCAGGGAACACCCTGAGTGAAAGCTATGATGGTAAGGGACATTCAAGAGCCAGCTGAAACCATGAGGTGACTGCTATTAATCGTTGTGGAGACCAGAACAAAAAATGTATTAATTAGATCAGTAAAACTGTGATATTGAACTTATATTTCCCTATCATGAGTTTAATCCTGCAGGTCATTAGATATGGCAGAGGAGAATTCCAAGACATGGTGGTGCATTAAGATAAGACAGCTGTTGAAGTTTAAAGAGGAGGTCTGGATAACAAAAGGTATTTAAACTAATAATCACTTTGGCATTGAGTCGATCTGTCTTGGCACTGCTCAGGTGTTATGAAAGCCCTGCAGGTTGCTCTGATAGTGCCTTCAGCTCTTCTGCATTGTTGGGTCTGGTATAAATCAAATCTTCCTCTTCACAATACCCCATAGATTTTCTATGGGGTTATGGTCAGGCGAGTTTGCTGGACAATTAAAAACAGGGAGAACAGGGACACCATGGTCCTTAAACCAGGTACTGGTTGCTTTGGCACTGTGTGCCAAGTCCTGTTGGAAAATTAAATCTGCATCTCCATAAAGTTGGTCAGCAGCAGGAAGTATGAAGTGCTCTAAAACTTCCTGGTATATGGCTGCACTGACCTTGGACCTCAGAAAACACAGTGGACCAACACCAGCAGATGACATGACACGCCAAACCATCACGGACTGTGGAAACTTTACACTGGACCTCAAGCAACGTGGATTGTGTGCCTCTCCTCTCTTCCTCCAGACTCTGGGACCCTGATTTCCAAAGGAAATGCAAAATTTACTTTAATCAGAGAACATAACTTTTGACCATTCCGCAGTTTAGCCCAGGTGATACGCTTATGACGCTGTCTGTTGTTCAAGAGTGGCTTGACACAAGGAATGTGACAGTTGAAACCCAAGTCTTGCATAAGTCTGTGCGTAGTGGTTCTTGAAGCACTGACTCCAGCTGCAGTCCACTCTTTGTGAATCTCCCCCACATTTTTGAATGGGTTTTGTTTCACAATCCTCTCCAGGGTGTGGTTATCCCTATTGCTTGTACACTTTTTTTCTGCCACATATTTTCCTCCCCTCACCTCTCTATAAGTGTGCTTGGACCCAGAGCTCTTTGAACAGCCAGCCTCTTTTGCAATGACGTGTCTTTCCCTCCTTGTGCAAGGTGTCAATGGTCGTCTTTTGTCAAATTGTCAAGTCAGCAGACCTCCCCATGATAGTGTAGCCTACAGAACTAGACTGAGGCCCCGTATACACGGAGACGGGTTTAGCTGTATACGTATAAATTTTGTACCGTATCAGCGTTTCGTCCACACGGATCCAGTGTTTTGGAAGCATGAATCCGATATTTTTTGAAACCGGGTCCCACAGTGGATAAATCTGAAAACGGCAATCTTCCGTTTTCGTGTGTACAGCGAATCCGTATATTTTCTGAAATGGTGATGTCATCACACTCCGTCCAGCACGGTGAAAGAGTTAAGGGATACAACTACGGGCACTGAGCATGCGCACAGTAACTTTTACACAGTAACAGTAAAGTGTAACTTTTTCCGTTTATTTTTATTTATTATTTACTTCTTTTAAGTAATAAAGTATTCTCGTAAGTTTATAATATGCCATTGAAAATACATACGGGTGAGGGGTTCGAATGCTGGTCGCCATGTTGCCCCTCCATCTTGAAAGTACATTAGCCAAAGAGGGACATACCCGTAAATTCAAGCTTTGCCTTTCGCGCTTTAACACTCGATGGCACTCGTTGACGAGGTCGAACTGGAAGCCATGTTAATCTTAGACTAAATCGGCCACCGTAGGAGTTAAAACGAAATCGGAATTGAGAGGAACAGAAGCTAATATTCACTGGATGGTCATATATCTTTTCACCGCTAGATGGGGGAAAATATCACATAGTTTAGCTTTAATTAACGTATATGGGTTGGGGTAGGTGTAGGCATTAAACACACATCTGTTAAGTAGCAAATGTATTTATTGTTAATTTATTGTGAGATTTTGCCTCACCTCCGACCACCGCTATACCCCTTCTAGCCACAAGTCTTCTTCTCCGTTTTAAGTGTATTTCTGTGGCAGAATTACATAGTCACCCACTGGCCTGGCATGCAAACTACATCGTTTCCCTTTCGAGAGAGGTTCCTCGTATTACGTATGGGAAAAACTCCTTTTCTCGAGAATGTGAAGCAAAACTTTTAATAAAGGTATCTATGTAAAGCGCAGTGAGCTGCACGGCCATAGCCCAGCGCGAGGAGCGCTCTGATTGGCCGGGCCGCGGCAACTGCAGGAACCTATGGTGAGGCGGCTGAGAGGAACGAACCAATGGGGGGCGTTCCAGAAGCCCGCCGAAAAAGGTGCTTATATTTGCATACAGGAGGCTATATAAGACCCTAATTCGCCATAGGTGTCAGATTTTATCTCCTTCAGCGATACCTTCGCTGGTCTCCGGAAGAAGCACCGCCGTTGAAAAGGCACCAGCGGAACCTGCAGCTGAGGACGACGGACTCCCTCTCCGCCTTCTCTGCCGTTCCAGCTACGCCATCCGGCGTTATATATCCTTTAAACTGTGTCTATGTTGAGTGTTATATGTGTTTGTGTGTGTGTTGCCGCTGCAACGCCACTTCTAGAGCTTACAGGCTTGTTCTACTCGAGGACTCTCTCGTTCCGCCGTGTCGTTAAGCGCCGCGGAAAGACAGAGCTCTTCTCACTCTCCCTCTGCTCTCGTCCCGTCGCGCTGAATAGCGCCGCGGAAAGAGAGAATGTTAGAGGACATGAGCACACTCAAGCCGAAGCTCTCTTCACTCTGCCGCCGCCGCGGCTCTTCTTCCGCCGCTGCCACAGAGTTGTTCTCACTCTTCTCTCATTCCGTCGCGCTACAGCCGCGGACAGAGAATACTAGAGTGAATAGGCGAACTCGAGCCTAAGCTCTCGTCACTATACCGTCGCGCTGAGGAGGTTTTTCCTCACTCTTCCTCTTCTCTAGTTCAGTCGCGATATCGCCGCGGACAGAGAATACTAGAGTGAATAAACTAACTCGAGCCGAAGCTCTCGCCGTGCTGAAGAAGCGCCGCGGACAGACGGAGTTTTTCCTCGCTCTTCCTCTTCTCTAGTTCAGTCGCGATATCGCCGCGGACAGAGAATACTAGAGTGAATAAACTAACTCGAGCCGAAGCTCTCGCCGTGCTAGAAGCGCCGCGGACAGACGGAGTTTTTCCTCACGCTTCCAATTCTCGTTCTGTCGCTCTATCGCCGCGGACAGAGAATACTAGAGTGAATAAACTAACTCGAGCCGAAGCTCTCGCCGTGCTAGAAGCGCTGCGGACAGAGTTTTAACTCACGCTTCCAATTCTCTCGTTCTGTCGCTCTATCGCCGCGGACAGAGAATACTAGAGTGAATAAACAAACTCGAGCCGAAGCTCTCGCCGTGCTAGAAGCGCCGCGGACAGAGTTTTTCCTCACGCTTCCAATTCTCGTTCTGTCGCTCTATCGCCGCGGACAGAGAATACTAGAGTGAATAAACAAACTCGAGCCGAAGCTCTCGCCGTGCTAGAAGCGCCGCGGACAGAGTTTTAACTCACGCTTCCAATTCTCTCGTTCTGTCGCTCTATCGCCGCGGACAGAGAATACTAGAGTGAATAAACAAACTCGAGCCGAAGCTCTCGCCGTGCTAGAAGCGCCGCGGACAGAGTTTTTCCTCACGCTTCCAATTCTCTCGTTCTGTCGCTCTATCGCCGCGGACAGAGAATACTAGAGTGAATAAACAAACTCGAGCCGAAGCTCTCGCCGTGCTCATTCTACCGCCGCCGTGCTGAAGCGCTGCGGACAGAGAATACTAGAGTAAGTTAGACGAGCGAGCTCGGGCTGTTGGGTATGTCAAGAACAATGTCGCTGCAGCGCGCGCTTACTGCCAAGGAAGTTGTAATGGCTGCCTTGTCATGATAGCGCGCGCCCCTTCCACAGCGCGTTGCTGACTAGAGCGCGGCTTACGTCATAGCACGTGCTCACTGTCAGAGCATAAGGGCGTCGGAAAATGGCTGCCAAGCTAAGCCCTTTTTTCACTCTATCACTTCCAGTCCCCTTTATTCAGGCGGCTGGAAAGGTTTTTACACTGTAGACAAAGTGTCCACTACACAGTGTGCACCCCTACATAAGCACTGTTAATTCAGCCTCACAAAATCACAAATAAATCCCGCCGCGGCCGGATTACACCATATAAAGTCAACTAGCCTTATTGCAGTCAACTAGCCTGTGGTCAAACACGCTTGTCTGCATGTGTGCTTTCAGTCTAGACTGGCTCACATACCACCCGCACTTCCTTACATTCTCCCAGTTCCCTTAAGTTAAGTGACTGGAGATGAAATATTGCAGTCAACTAGCCTGTGTTAAACACGCTCGTCTGCACACTAATGCTGTGTGCGTTTACCCCTGTGGATTTGCTCACTGGTTTGCACCGTGGGTATTCAACGTAGGTTGTGCGCCACTGCACATTGTTTACACTACACACAAAAGAGCTTTCTATGTAGGAAATGTGCCCACTTTACAGTCTGCACTCCTGCACCCAAGCACTTTTCACAAAGTTCACTCTCGCACACACAATATAAATGTGAGGCGCGCGCCCACTGCAAAGCCTGCACCGCCAAAACTAACACTATCCCCACAGTGTTACAAGCAGTGTTACAGCACAAGCAACCCGGCTAACAGGCCCCTATTACTAAGCGGCCAGCCCCCGAATCTAATTCAACCCCTGGCTTTACGAGCCCAGGCCTGGCAGGCCATTCCTGGTATATAATATTGGGTGTTGAACATATAAAACGAGGTTCTCGCTACAGTTTTGCTCGCAGACCCCGCGATTCAAGCCGTGGTCGAGCCCTCTGTAAGAAGCAGTGTCAGTCACGTGCTTCTCGCTGAGGCATTGAGACTGTTAAAGGAGAGAGCGGCGGAAACAGTACACCCGACGCTAGCGAGTCAGGTTTTTACTGTCGCTAATTCCTCATGCCGAAAATGGGTGGCGGTCTCAGGCCCATTTTCCAGGCATCTGAACAAAGCACTTATGACACGCTCGTTTCAAGGTGCTGACGGTGAAACAAATCCTCGCGCACATTCGCCCCGGGGATTGGGTTTTCTCAATAGATCTGAAAAACGCATACTTCACGTTACGATAACCCCCCACCCCCACTACAGGCCATTCTTGAGATTCGCCTTCGAGGGGCAGGCTTATCAGTACAGTCATTGTCATAGACTCAAGACTCAACGAGCGTCTTACGGCATAAGAACCACCACATCTTGATAATGTACATAAAATCGCTAGGGCAGCCGAGATCAGACTCTCTTCACTGCATGGCTAAGCATCTCCTTTTATGGGCAGAGCACAATCTGAGCTCCCTAAGGGCGGCTTACGTGCCAGGTATTCTGAATCAGGGTCCGGACATGTTATCCAGAGGACCCATGTCCCCAGGGGGATGGTCCCTTTACCCGCAAACGAGTCAGCTCGCACAGCACACGCTGCCCAATCTTTTTTCTGCAAACGCAGGGATGCCCTGGCCCATGTTGGCCCAGACTCCCTCTATATGTTCCCTCCGATCGCGATCCAGCTGCAAGCCTGTGCTTTTTAATAGCCCCACTTTGGAAGAACCGCACATGGTTCTCCAAACTGTTTCAGCTGTCAGACACAGCCCCATGGCCTATTCTGCCAATGAAAGGGAAGGTCTGGCATCCCAATCCCGAGCTGTGGGCCCTCCACGTATGGCCCATCAACGGTATCCGGGAACCTCTCTGACAAGTTATGAACACTATTTCGGAAGCTAGAGCCCCTGCTATCTGGCAGCTCTGCTTTGAGGTGGTCAGTGGTTTTCTAACCAATGTGCTACGCGAAACATCGACGCACACTCATGCGAACTGGCGGAACTGCTCGCTTTCTCCAAGAGCTAATGGATGCGGGTCGTCCCCCCTCCATACTCGGGGTGTGTGTCTCCGCCATAGCAGCTAGCCACGCTCCGATCGCGGCACATTCACTAGGGAAAAGTGATCTTATTGTGTGTTTTCTTAAAGGGGCCAGGAGATTCAGCCCGCCTTGCCCCTACCTCGGTCCCTATTTGGGACCTCGCCATGGTTTTGGAGGCCGTGAAGGGTTCCCCCTCCTAACCACTTCAGAACACGAGCTTGAAGCACATATCACTCAAAACCGTTTTTCTGCTGGCTGTGGCCTCGGTTAACCGAGTGGGTGGCTTACCTGCACTCTCCGTGAGCCCTTCCTGTCTTGAGTTTGGGTCCAGCAACTTCAAGGTTGTGCTCAAACCGATGCTGAAAGTGCTATCAACCCCTTCAGTATGCAGGTCTTTTCACTGCTTAACCCGCGTCTCAGAGAGAATAAGACGCAAACCTATTCTGCCCAGTCAGAGCATTGAGATTGTATCTAGAGCGCTCCGCCCCCTTCAGGCAGTCGGATCAGCTCTTCATTGCTTCGGTGGCCGCACTAAAGTTTGTGCTGTCATGAAACAGTCTCTCACACTGGATAGTGGATGCAGTCCCACTAGCATATAGGTCTAGGACCTAACCTGTCCTACAGGCATTTAAGCCCACTCCTCTAGAGGCATGGCCTCATCTTGGGCTTGGTCGTGTGACATTTCTTTGGAAGATATCTGTGCGGCAGCAGGCTGGGCCTCTCCGTCCACTTTTATCAGATTCTACAAGTTGGAGGTTCCAGCTCTACAAGCAGGGCTTCTCTCCATCTAGGCTCTATCTTGACCCTGGCAAACAGATTGCCTTACGTTTTGGCCTGTACACATTAGTCCTTAAGCACTATTCATTCATCATAAGATCCGACTATGTCCGATCAGCTGTTCAAACGAACCGACTCTTCCGGTTCTTCATTCCCCTTATAAGCCGCCTCTGTCGGTCTATCGGGGGTTTATTAACATGTGCTTTGGGTATACTGGGTCAGTCAGCACACACGGCGCTTTACATTGTGTTCCCATACGTAATACGAGGAACCTCTCTCGAAAGGGAACGTACTCGGTTACTTTCGTAACCTCGGTTCCCTGAGAGAGAGGAACGAGTATTACGTTCCGTGCCGTGTTTATGCTTCTCAGGTATCGCTTCAGTCGATCTTAAAACCTGACACCTATGGCGAATTAGGGTCTTATATAGCCTCCTGTATGCAAATATAAGCACCTTTTTCGGCGGGCTTCTGGAACGCCCCCCATTGGTTCGTTCCTCTCAGCCGCCTCACCATAGGTTCCTGCAGTTGCCGCGGCCCGGCCAATCAGAGCGCTCCTCGCGCTGGGCTATGGCCGTGCAGCTCACTGCGCTTTACATAGATACCTTTATTAAAAGTTTTGCTTCACATTCTCGAGAAAAGGAGTTTTTCCCATACGTAATACTCGTTCCTCTCTCTCAGGGAACCGAGGTTACGAAAGTAACCGAGTACGTTTTAGTTGGTTTTCGGTAATCTCGTGTAGACGCAGATATTTCTTGAAACGAGGAAAAAAAAGATCGGATTGGGAAAGCTCTGGCTTCGTGTGGACGGGGCCTAAGTATTGAGTGTTGTACATGCCCATACTTTTCAGTTGAATACAATTTCTAAAATCCTTTCTTTGTGTTGTTCTTAAGTAATAGGCTATTCTGAATACTGAATTTGGGATTTTTCCTTAGTTGTTATAATCATTAAAATTAAAAGAAATAAACATTTGAAATATATCTGTCTGTGTGTAATGAATAAATATATACAAGTTTCTTTTTATTTTATTTTATAGAATTTGGTGAAATAAATCAGCTTTTTGATGATATTCTAATGACAGTAACCTGTAACGTTATATTTGAATCCAAGTGGCCCAAGGGATTTAGCCTTGTTGCTTGTAGATGGGCTCCACGCATAGGCTCCACGCAGGGACAAAATGAATCTTTCCAGTTCCAGGACTTGAAATCAATTTTAAATGGCCTCAAGTCCTTTTTTTTGAAAGCGAACACAGTTGTTCCCTTAAAACATTCATAAGTCCAAAAAATTACCTATTTTAAACAAACATGCTGATCATTGGTTGGACCGTCAATAAAACCAATGACAATGTTCAAAAACATATCTAGCGTTATTCGTTTGTAATAAAAAATACACACATTGGTATTTTTCTCATTCACAACAGACAGGCAATAATTTGTACGTGACTTTTATTTTGAAACTACTCCGGCTGTCATGGAAACTCCACCCTTTTGTCACAGCGTTAGCAGGAAGTTCCTACTAAAAATACCCCGACGTCAGGCTAAAGAAAGGACCTGACTCCGTGCGGACAAATTTATAGGGATTTCATGTATACGTCAAGGTGCCGTCGGAAAAGATGTCGGGACAGAGGGTAAACCGCTTGTATTCTTCGCATAAACGCCCGCTGTTGGTTTTATCGCTGCTTGTTGTTTATATCAGCTCCATCTACTCAGTTCCTCTTGGCGAGCAGGAGGCAGAGACTTACAACAAATACTACAATTACACCGAACTTACTGACCTTCTTAAAAGTCTCGCCCAGAAATATGCAAACATTGCAAATCTGACCAGCATCGGCAAATCAGTTGAGAACAGATCGCTTTGGGTAATGAGAATCACCAAGGACCCCACTGTTGATGTACCAGGAAAACCAAAATTCAAGTACGTGGGCAATATGCACGGAGACGAGACCGTGTCCCGGCAGGTTCTGATCTACCTGCTGGAGGATCTGCTGGAGAAGTACGGAGAGGATCCGCGGGTCACAAAGCTCGTCGACAGCACCGATATTTATATCATGCCGAGTATGAATCCTGATGGATTTGAGAAGGCTAAGGAGGGCGATTGTACGGGCAACGATGAGGGTAGGAATAATGCTAAAAACATCGACCTCAACAGAAGTTTCCCAGACCAGTTTGAAGAGGTACACATGAATGCAGAAGACACCCCTGAAGTTGCTGCTGTCATGAAGTGGATCCTGGACAACAAGTAAGCCACTTCACAAACCCAACGTAACTTTGTGACAGGCCTGCTAGAAAGACTTAAAGAAAGACCATCTTAAACCAACAACAAAAAAACTCCTTGCCTTTTCAAAAAATACAGCTCCATCTTAAGCTAGACTTTCCAACAGGGTTTGCAGGAGTCTGATAATCATTTTTATGAATAATAGCAATGGTTACACTTTACCATACATTTATGTTTAATAACATTAGTTTTTAATAATATTACTTAATGTTAGTAAGAAAACTACAGGTATGTTAGATAAAGTCCATTAAATAATATTAACAGATATCACTTTTGATTTTAATAATGTAATAGTAAATGTTGAAATTAACACAAACTAAGATGAATAAATTATTTAGAAATGTTTTTTCTTTATCAGTTTATGTCAAGTTATCTAATGTTAACCAAAGAATTGTAAAGTTATTATGATAATAATAATAATTAATGTATATAATTATATAATAATGAATTGGACATGAAAATATATTCATTAAGATTTGAACAATTTCCTTTATTTTTCTAGTTGTTTATGATTACTTGATTAAAACTTTATAGATATTGCATTTACAGTAATAATAAGTCCAGCAATTACAAACAGCTTATTAATGTATCTTTTATGTGCAATATATAAATATATTATGTTGTAATTCAGCTCTTCAATTTTTTTTAACTTTTCTGAATAATAAATATACATCTCTGTAAAGTCTTAATCCAGTGTATGTGAAGTTAAATGTAATTCATCTGAAATTCTTTGATTGTCTTTTCTAGATTTGTGCTGTCTGGGAATCTGCATGGTGGGACAGTAGTGGCAAGTTATCCTTATGATGACTCTGTGGGCCATGAGTTAGAGGGCACCTATAGCAGATCACCCGATGATGCTCTCTTTAGATACTTGGCGCGGGTTTACGCGGAGAATAACCCTGTTATGAAAACTGGGCAGCCGAAGTGTGAAGAAAACTTAAGTGAGACCTTCCAGGGTGGCATCACAAATGGAGCTAAGTGGTATGATGTGGCAGGTATGTTGGCAATACTTATCCCCTAACCATGCTTTAAAACTCTCGCCCTTTCCTTTGTTCTCTTTATCTAAATTTCACCTGCTGAGCTATAAATTCATGAGTAAATAACTCGGGGGATTTGGAAAAATTACTGGTTTTAAATTATTTAATGTCTGTTTCTCTGGAACGTATGTGTATGTGTGTGTGTGTGTGTGTGTGTGTGTGTGTGTGTGTGTGTGTGTGTGTGTGTGTGTGTGTGTGTGTGTGTGTGTGTGTGTGTGTGTGTGTGTGTGTGTGCGCGCGTGGGGGGGGTCAGTGTACAGTTCAGTGGAACAGTCTTTATTTGGTTATTTGGTTCCACCCTCCTCCCTCTTTACTCAAAACATTTCTTCACGCATTTCCTATTAGGAGGGATGATAATGAGGTGTGCAAACCAACGCCATTTGGTCAAATGTTTCAAATATTGACATTTAATAGTAGCTGCATTATTGTTTAATAAAATCTTATAATTAAGGAATGCTAGAAATGATATTTCTTTGTTTTTTGGGGAATATTTGTTCTTAAACAGCACTAATTAGAAACACAATAGTCTAGCAAGTAATCCAAAACCTGGACTGTAAGCATACTGTCCTGGTGTTCTCTGATTACTTCCCTTACAAGTCTGTAACCTCAGTCTCCAAAGTCCATATTCTCAGCCATCACTGTCAAACTGAAGAAATCGGATACACAATAATGTTCCTTGAAGCTTGCAGGTGACCCATGTTGTACCTTAAGACTTGCTCAACCTGTCTAATGGTGATTAAATCACACTTCTTAGATTTGCCTGTGATTCCCTCAGATTTTCTGAAGCTGTCACATATTGTTTGTTGCTGTTTAGAAGAACCTCCTGTGTGAACCCCAAAGTCATCATGTGAGGTGGTGACACAAATTGCCGACCATTAAAACCGCCTGAAATTTCAACATAATAGATCCCAAAATTAAACATGACGCCCTTTTTGACATTAAATTCCATACATTTCATAATTCCCATGCAAATGTCACCTGATCTTTAGTTGTTTGTTTAATGATGTTTGTTGACATTATAACATATAACTGATGTCTTTGACAGGGAAGTCAAGGTGATCATAGCTGTTATGTTAGTATTAATTATAGTATATATTTATAATTTGAAGTAAGTTTTATCTTTTTCAGTTTTCATTTTAGTTTAAGTTTTAGTAATTTTAGGTGCTTTATTGTTTCTTATTTTTTATATTTCTATTAATCTTTTGTTTTAGTCATTTGGGAATTTTAGTTATTCAACTTTAACCCATTTTATTTCAGTTTGTTTCCAATGTAATATTTTTCCTTTTGTTTTAAATGAACTTTTTCACCCCAAGTTTAAGTTTAATATCTAATATTAATATATAATCTAATATTTTTATATTTAAATGTTAACGTTTTTAATAGTTTTACTTAATAACAACACTGCATAAGAGTTATATGAGTTTACTATGCCGACATTATTTTCCACTTTACGTTTGTTTTTTGTTTTTTTGTTTGCTTAGAAACTGGTATTCTACCATAGAATACCATCAGTCTCAAAGTGTGTTCAGTGACCTAAATCCTGTTTCTGAGATTGTACCCAACACAGCTTGAAGATCTACAGACCTCCAGCTGCGTTTTTAAAGTTAATATTCAATCATTTTATGACAAACTCCAGCATTATCTAGGCAGTCATTCCTAGTTCTTCTCAGGGTCCTATGTTCCTCAGATTTTAATGGAAAATAATGAACACGTAACAAATGGCCTTATGTTTCCAGGGTTAAGGTAGAAAGATAAGTTTAACTATGGGAACATAAGATGCGTCGAACATAGGACCCTGGCAACATTAATACACAGTTTAGTAGAACAGAGTGAAGGATAGTTCTTGCAATTTATTACAACGCTGCGGCACATTTGAATAAGAGTTATTTTCTTAGTCATATTTACAAATAATGATATGCTAAAACAGGATCTCTCTTCTGGGACTAATCAGGATGCCTCCACATATGTTTGTTTTCTGTGTAACTGTTGAAATCAGAATAAGTGTAATAAGGATGTATGCTGACAAATAGAGGAACTGGACTTCTGAAACCTTCTTTAAACACATGCTAGACTGGCGGCACGCAGTGTCACATATTATTGAAAAACAGGAAATTTGGGGCAGAGACATCTGACCTCACTCGCCTATAATTACAAGAGTCAATTGCCTTGTTAGATAATGTTAGGCTTGCTCTGGACTGATTTGAAAAATATAGTTTTAAGGTCATTTGTTATCTGACTGAAAGATTAACTTTGCAAGCAATTTAGGAATTTTTGGTCTGTCCTTTGATTTTGCCAAGACATGTTTCTGATCAACGTATTTTGTTGATCCTGGAACAACATTCCTGTCCTAAAATTTAGTCTTAACCCTTTACCCCTAAACCTAACCATGCCCATAAATGTTTCTAAAAATCTGAGGGAAATGATAGGTGAATAACACTCACCTATCTGCCTATAACTATAGCCTAAAACTGTCCGTCAAATCTGATTGGTTAATTACAATGTTGTTCCAAAGATATTCATCCAGGATGTTTATCCAGGAACCTATTGCACTTGGTGAAATTACGCTCACCAACTGGAAAATAGCTGCCCAGGGCGTTGTCATGATTGGCAAGTGGACTGACTTTTTACTTTGAAATTACATTGCATGAACTCAGCTTTATCTCTTACTATTGAATTTTTGGTTTTGACCATCTGCAAAAGTCAATTCTGCAAAGAGTAGAAGTCCACATCTTTCTTTCACAATCAAGATTTGTTTTAGTGTTTAAAAAACACACACATATGTTTTATCTGCGTAGTACTTATTGCCAGCTTGAGTTGCCATTCGTTTGTCCTTTGTTCTGTTGATTTTGTTGAATGTTGTTGGTTTCAGCTGCTCTTTTAGTGAGAGATTACAAATGATGTGCTTCCTCTGATCCTGTTCTGTGTGACGCATAGAAATTAGTCATCATTCATAGGCTGCACTTGCATTTATGCATTTAGCAGATGCTTTTCAGTTAATTTTGTGTATTTTATCCCTGCGAACTGAACCAATAACCTCGGTGTTGCCGATGCCATGGTACTATTTAAAGTACATTAATCTTTTTGACTCGTGTATCTGCATTAAATGGTTACATGGTTACATTAAGACCTAATGCAAATGTATTGTTAAAAAAAAAATTAAACAGTACTTATTTAGCAAGGACACATTATATTGATCAAAAGTGACAGTAAAGACATTCATAATGTTACAAAATATTTATATTTCAAATTACTGATATTCTTTATAACTTTCTATTTATCAAAGAATCTTGAAATATGCATCATGGTTTCCACAAAAATATTAAGCAGCCCAACTTTTTTCACCTTATCTCACAATAAGGTTTCATTTGTTAACATTAGTAAATGTATTAACTAACATTAACTAATCATGAGCAATGCAATAAAATAAATAATACAACTGTTCACAGTATCTGATCCATTTAATCTCATGTTAACAAACAAACGAAACCAAATCAGGCATATTGGAATGATTTCTGAAGGATAAAGTGACACTAAATACTGGAGTAATGATGCATACAATTCAAATCTGCCATCGCAGGAATAAATTACACTTTAACACTTTAACTTAAAATCAGAACATATACACAGGTTTTGGTATCTAAGGGAGTCGTCATACGTTAGCTGTTAGCTGACAGTGTGTTCTACTTTAGACAGATGTAACCTTTATGCTTTCCAACCCATATCTGTCAGCTCTTTATTCTCTGAAATCAATCCTAAAATAGGTTGGACGTTTTCTTTTCAAGGATATAAAAGTAGGTTAGCTAACATGAATGATATCCTACCCCCTACGTTTATTACATGCTCCTAACATTAGCAACTGGTCAAACATTCTTGACATTACACCTTTTGAAAGTCTCTTTGTATTGAGATGTTCCTTGTGTTTGCTGACACTTACGGTTTAAGCAGTGACAATCCCACTATGTCAATTCATCCCATGCCTTTGGTACACAGTTTGTCCTTACTTTTCATTAGGGGGTATGCAGGATTACAATTACCTGAAGGGGAACTGTTTGGAAATCACAATGGAGCTCAGCTGCTGCAAGTACCCACCCTCATCTAAACTCAAAACAGAATGGGACAACAATCGGGAGGCCCTGCTGGCCTACATGGAGATGGTAGGAGAAGTTGATGTGCAAACAACGACATACATGGCTAGTTTTTAATGAGCTCTACAAGAATGTCAGTGTGACTCTTTTTCAATTTCTGCCTTGTTGTGTATGTGTTCAGACTCATATTGGATTGCGTGGCTTTGTAAAAGCAGCCAGGAATGAAGCCCCTCTTGCAGATGCTGTGATAATGGTTGCAGGCATCAACCATAATGTGAGCACTTCACGCTTTGGTGACTACTATCGCCTGCTGCTGCCCGGCATCTACAACATCACAGCTGTAGCCCCGGGGTACGTATGAAATGCGAAAACATTTAATATTCTGCGGAAAATCCATTGATCAGTAGTCTTCATTAATCTGGTTGCTAGTGCTGGGTAAAATGATTGAATTCCCATTCTATTCTAGCATCTAAAGCCCAATATTGATATCTTAATTTTTTTTTATTAAATTATATTTGTACAGCATTGCCTGTTTTGCAGATATCAATGCAGATTGGGCCCTGTTGATAGTTTATAAAATGAATATCAAAAATGATCATAATTGTAACGTAACCAGTGTAGTCTCATTGAACTGGTTCTTTTTAGTGAATAAAAACATACAAAATGACAAGTGTCCCCAGATTCACACGCAAATTATTCTTATGAGCAAATTCTTTTTCGTGAATCAAAAACAATCAGTGTAGTCTGATTCACAAACAAATGACTCTTATGAACCAGTTGTTTTTTAGTGAAACAAAGCATGACCAATAGACCTTAGTCAGGTTTGACAGCAAATTGAATTAACACAAATGGCTGTAAGGGAGAAATGTTATGGCACACACAGTATAAAGGATCTAGAAGATCATGTCATTTTCACGACTATTTTTGTTTAAACAATAGTACAATCCTTTGAACTAAGGTCTATGTAGTTAAATTCACGAGGAAATGTCTCTTATGAGCTGATTCTTTTTTTAGCAAATCAAAAACAAACTTGCCTAGAAAGTCAGTACTTTTAATGAAACATTGCCTTGTATACTTTACAGTATTAGCAGAAAGGGAATTTCTTTCACATATAAACAAAATGGACAATATAACAGATTAAAGTTGATTTGAAATGTATTGAAATAGAATGAAATCAAGTGCTTGTGAATCAGAATCAAATGGCTTCTATTTGTTTGTTTTTTTAATTTAACTAACAATAGGTTCTGAGACTCCTTCATGTTTAAGGTTTCTTTCAATGTGTTTTATGTCAATCTTTGTGTTTATGTAGCTACATTCCCATGTCTGTGGCTGGGGTGGAGGTGATTGAGGGTAAAGCAACTGAGCTGAACATCACCCTTGTGGCTGTGACTGATGAGAATCCGACCTCCCCCTCATCCCCAGTGTCCCCCACTGACGCCTCTGTGGACAGCGGCAGCACAGAGAGCAGCAGCGCCAGCATCAACAAAACAAAAGTAGATGAAAATCTGGACTCCTGGCTTACGGTCCAGCCCCAGGACTTCCGGCATCACCACTACAATGACATGGAGCTGTTCCTGAAGAAATTCAGCTCTGAGTACAGCTCCATCACACGGCTGTATTCCATTGGCAAGTCTGTGCAGGGGCGTCTCCTGTGGGTCATGGAGATCTCCAACAATCCTGGTGTCCATGAGTTAGGTACTTCTCGTCCATTTTTTGTGTAATTGTAATTAACACGCATCTTTAGAAGAAGCAGCTCAAATAGCTACTAAAATGAACTGACCCCATCTTTCCTTACCAGGTGAACCAGAGTTTAAGTATATTGGTAACATGCACGGCAATGAGGTGGTTGGTCGTGAATTGCTCCTCAACCTCATCGAGTACTTGTGTCGCAACTATGGTACTGACCCTGAGGTCACCCAGCTCATCAACTCCACACGTATCCACATCATGCCTTCAATGAACCCAGATGGATATGAAATGTCCCAAGAGGGTAAGATCTTGTCAACTCTGAAAAACTGTTAATTGTACACAGTTTCATTTGTATTATGCCGTACTTTCTGTTAACTCTTTCCGTAGCATTGATGGAAATTTCAATGTTTCAATTGGCCATTGATGTAAATTTCGGGCCTTCTGAGTTTTCACTGTTATATGGCGCTACGACACATCTTAAGCATAAACAAGCAATTGCATAAGTAAGAAAATGCATATATTAAATAACATGATTGTCTACATTAAATGGCATATAAATCAAAACGGCCTAATGTTTCTGAATGAAATGTTGACCCAGGACAAGCTATATGACTGTGCCAGCATTAGGGGTGTTGATCGACTCCATCTATGTTTTGATCATCATTTATTTGATGACAAAAATGTTTTTTTTTTTTTACTCTCAGCTTTTTCCTCAGTTTTGCTTTGTTTATGAAACTTAACCACATTCAAGTGTTGATTAAAAAAAGCATGAAGCTAGAATATTTTTTTCTTCGTTTGTTTAAAAGTAGAGGGTCTGTTAGTTATTTTGATATGTTGCATGTTCTGATATTCATACCACAAAATATTCTGGGGCCCATGAAAATTTGTGAAAATTATCAAAAATACAGTGGTTGGTTTAAAAAAAATAAAGAGTTAAATGCTTCTCTCTTTGTTTAGCATTCCATTTTTTACCAATATTAAAATATATAGAAATAGTTAGCCTCAAAATGTATAATTAGCATTATTATTATTATTATTATTATTATAATATTTCCCACACACAGAAATACAAATAATACATGTACATGTAAATGTACTTGTGTGGTATCAGCATAATAACTACAAGAACATAATGGCAACATGTTTTTAATAATAATAATACTTTTTTTTTAATGTATTTTAATTTTACTTTTTTATTTATTTAAAAAAATCTGTCTGTGTTGGAGCAGCATAATATCTGCAGGAAGGTGGCAACATAATGAAAACGTTCTCTTTTGTGCAGGAGATATCAGCGGCGTCCAGGGACGTAACAACACTAACAACTATGACCTAAATCGTAACTTTCCTGACCGGTTCAACCTTATAACAGATCCCAGACAGCCAGAGACCACTGCTGTTATGAACTGGGCAAAGAGCTACCCTTTTGTGTTGTCTGCTAACCTTCATGGAGGTAGGTCCTAATTTCTAATGGTTCTGTTTGATTGGAAGCTGGCTAAACACAGGCGGATAACCTCTAGATATATCACTTTCAGGCTCTTTGGTGGTGAACTATCCATTTGACGATAATCTAGAGGATGTTATCGGATACAGCAAGTCCCCAGATGATGCCGTTTTTAGGGCGTTGGCTCTTGCTTACTCTCAGGTGAATATCTGGCTTTCTGTTTTCTGTAAAAACAAATGACGCTAAGAATATTTAATCATTTAAAGTTAAATCAATGTCCAGTAAAACATTCTCTTTTTTTCAGGAAAACTATCAAATGCATGATAGTCACCCTTGTAAGGAGCTGAATTCATACGGAGAATACTTTCAAGATGGCATCACCAATGGTGCGGCATGGTACAACGTCCATGGTGAGCACTAGCTTGTGGGGGTAAAAATTAATAACCAGAAAAGGAAACTATAAATGTGCATTATGTGCTTTTCCCTCAGGAGGGATGCAGGATTGGAACTATCTCAACACTAACTGCTTTGAGGTGACCATTGAACTGGGCTGTTACAAATACCCACCAGCGGCAGACCTGCCGAAGTTCTGGGAACAAAATCGCAAATCACTTCTGCAGTTCATCCATCAGGTCAACAGTCTTGTTTCTTTCTCATTTCTTTTTTTCATCTCTATTCTGCTACACACCATATAAAATAATTTGTTGGATGTCCAGGTCCACCGTGGAATAAAAGGAATGGTGATCGACAGCAAAGATGGATCTGGCATCCCCAATGCGACCATCACTGTGGACACAATCAATCACTCCATCACATCCAGCACTGCAGGAGACTACTGGCGCTTACTTGTCCCAGGAAAATACCTTCTGAATGTCTCTGCCCAAGGGTATTTCCATGAATATTCTGCTCTAATAATGGCATCAAACTAAAAACTACATTTCCCCCCTGAACATATAGAAGCTTACAGAGGCTATAAATATATTGTGTTCTGTTTTTGTTAGTGATAAAGTCATAAACAACAAAAATATTTGTAACTATAATACAGTAACTTTATATTGTCTTACTAAGCCACTTTTTGTAATATACATTCAATTCTTTATTTTTCTGCTTACAATAATGTAATCGCTTTGGATTATTTTAATACATGGAGACTTTCTCAGCAAATGTTGATATGCAATTATTTACTATTAGTTTAGATAAAGAATCATTGTTTGTCTATGTATCTATGTATATTTTCATTTATTTTAGGTACATTCTTTCTTTAATAGCCCTAAAGTTATTTAGCTTCATGTGTATTTATACCCAAGACTGTAAATGACTGACACTTTCTCTTCCATCTTTTTAGCTACTCCTCAGTTAGCACCCAAGTCAACGTGCCTAAAGAAGGAGTGGTGATTGTTAATTTCACATTGACCCGGATTCACAGCTACACGAATGGAGACACGACAGGAGACACAACCCCAATTCTAGATCCCAGCGTGACGGAGTTCCAAAGCCTCATCAAGCTGCTGTCAGGAGAATCCGGTCTGGACACGCTGATCAAAGACACTCCCACCCAGAGCAGCTTCCGTTATCGACGGTACAGCGAAGTTTCTGAGTTCCTGCGAGGCCTCACCCTGAACTTCCCGGAGATTACCTCACTCCACAGGTACAGCTCTCTAAATGCATCGGACAAACTTTTGGCACGTTGTTTACAAACTCCGTGATCATGAGAGACCTTAAACACAGAAGTTCTCTGGAGGGCTGTTATTCACACATGTGTGGCATGCCTTTCCCCAGAGAACACCTGTTAAATTGAACAAAAGCATGAGTCAGCTTATCTGATCTCTGCAGACAAGCCTGAACCGAATCCTGTGCGTTTTCTGTAATCAGAAACCCCGAAAGGCAAAAATAACTTTCAGAATGAGAGAGATGAATGTCTCTGCATTCAGTACACAATGAAGTTACTGTATCATTTGTCTCGCTGTAGCTTAGTCCCAGAAGTTATTTTTGAAAATTATAGTTTGTGCTGAACCAAGAACCAAGGTCACAAAGTTTTAAAAAATGACCAGAGAAGAGGTAAGTACCGGTCAATAGTTTGGGGTCAGTATTTTTTTTTTTTTTAGATTATTTTTGTGTGAAAGAAATTAATACCTTTTATTCAACATTTAAATAAGAAAAGTAACAGGAAAAAACGTTTGTTGTTACAAAAAAATATATATTTAAAAGAAATGCTATTTTTCTGAACTTTCATCTAAAAATCACGAAAGAAATTATCATGGTTTTCAAAAGAATACTAAGCAGCACAACAGTTTTCAACTGACAACTGTTTCTTGAGCAGCAAATCATATCAGAATGATTTCTAATATGACACTGAAGACTGGAGGAATGATGCTGATAATTCAGCTTTGCCATTACAGGAAGAAATTACTCTCTTTTTTATATTAAAATAGAAAGCAGTTATTTTAAATTGTAAAAATATATCACAATATTGCTGTTTTTACTGTATTTTCGAATAAAAAATGCATCTTTGATGAGCATTAGAGACTTCTTTAAAAAAAAATTTTTTTTATAAAAGCTTACCAAGCTTACTCCATACTTTTGAATGGTACTGTAGGCCCAATGGTAATTTCAGCATTTACTTTTTTTAACAGTTTGTGTCAGTTTATAATAGTTTATAATGGATTAAAATATGTAACTGTAGTAAAACTATTTTTAAAGTCAAACCATAGCAGTGATGTGATCAGTATTTTTTTCTCCTATGAAGTCTTGGTCAGAGTGTGGAGTTCAGAACTATCTGGGCTCTGGAGATCTCCAACAACCCTAAAGTCCAAGAACCATCTGAGCCCAAGATCCGGTTTGTGGCAGGTATCCATGGTAACGCCCCAGTGGGCACAGAGCTGCTTCTGGAGTTTGCTGCCAGTCTATGTATTAACTACGGCAAGAACGCCGCTATCACCAAGGTGAGTTGCTTTTCTAGTGCAGAAGTGACACCCTTGATGGTCACAGTATGATCAGAAGATTCTAACCAGGGCGTTTCCCAAAGCCAACAATATTTGCAAGTTCCGTTGCTACCAACACAATTCAACGGAACTTGCGACTATAGTTAGCTAACTATGCTTTTGGGAAACGTACCAGGATGAAGGAAGCAGTTTAAATGATCGCCTCAGTTCCGCTGGGCATACATTTTCTATTTAAGGGTTAAATACAAGTTAAACTATTTATAAAAAATTAACCCTATTACCGGTATGTTTCATCTCTAAAGCCTCTAAATTATCACAATGATCAAAACTACTACTACAAGCCTTCTATCATCCGATTAAATATTATAGATCATTCATTCATATTTTTTAGTGAGTAAAAGGCCTTTTAGTATACTTATAAAAACGTCCTCACTTTTCAAGTCATGGTACACCTGTCTTTTTCGCATATAATCCTATAAAATGTAAGAATATCTTGTATTTGATGTCATTATATATTCTGCCACCCATGAAACTACACAGCTCTGATTATAAAACTAGGAGGTATAGAGTGACAAGTCTGCTATACTGTTATAAAGATCTAATTCATTTACATCACAAACTATTCTTTATAAAATTGAGGTGTTTGATGCTCCATATTCTGTTATATCATACTACAGTACATGAGGCATTTACAGTAACCTGATGAATCAAATATGATACAAAACAAAGAAACATATATACAGTGCTTACCCTATAGACTTCATAGTCCCATTTTAAGAAGATTTCACCCCAAGTACAAGTCACATCAATTTGTTGTGGTTATTGACAGCATTAGTGGCATTGATTATCACAGAAAATTACTTTAAAATCGTTTAAAAAAAATTATCAATAAAATAGTAAATTATATTGAAACCACGACTGACCAAAAGAGACCGAGTAATCATCTGAATGTAAGTACATGAACATTAATCTGTACTTAACGTGCCTCTCTTTCTTTCCCCCTCCCTCCCTCCCTCCTTCCCTCCATCCATCCATCCCTTCCTCCCTCCCTCCCTCCTGTCTTTAGCTCATAAATGAGACCAGAATTGTTATCCTGCCCAGCATCAACCCAGATGGACGTGAGCTTGCGAAAGAGAAAGACTGCACCTCCACTGTTGGCATGACCAATGTTCACGGAAAGGACCTTGACAGTGACTTCTTCGGTGGGATGGTGTTCAAATTATAAATCATGTTTCATTAATGTGTCTGTCAATGACAACAGTCTACTGCTTAGTCTACATGACAGCTGACTGTGTGTCATTCTGTAGGTAATGCATCTCAGCGTGCTGCAGAGCCTCAGCCAGAGACACGCGCTGTGATGGATCTGATACAGGAAAGGGGTTTCACTCTCTCTGTGGCTCTGGATGGAGGCTCCGTTTTGGTCACCTACCCGTATGACAAACCAGTGCAGTCTGGTATGTTTTGACTCATCCTCTGCTTTATGGAATTACACATTTGTTGCATCCGTGTCCTGATTAGTTTATTTGTTCTCCTAAATTACAGTTGAAAATGATGATACGCTGAGATATTTGGCTACTGTGTATGCAAACCATCATCCTACAATGCACTTGGGCAATACTGGGTGTCCAAACAGCAGCCAATGTAAGCTGATTTCACTTTCATACTTCAAGTTTTTAAAGGGGGGGTGAAACACTCAGTTTCAGTCAATCTCATGTCAATCTTGAGTACCTATAGAGTAGTATTGCATCCTTCATATCTCCGAAAAGTCTTTAGTTTTATCATATTTATAAAAGAAATATGGGCTGTACCGAGTCTTTCCGGAAAAAACCGAGCGCCTGGAGGCGTATCGTGTGGGCGGAGCTAAAGAATGATGAGCGCGCAAAGCGGTGACGTCCTCAAGCGTGGAGAAACCCATCTATCTCAGCTAATACAGATAATGATCCACAATCAAATCTGAGGCTGAAATAAATTGAACAGGAGAAACGGCAACATCAGGATGTCCATCTCTGTGGTATGTACTCTATTTAGGGGCCTTTGTGTGCAGTTTATGAGGACATGATTCGGTTTATGGACTATTGTATGTGACTAGACCTTAGAGGTAGCAACCAAAACGGTTTTGCACGTCAGAGTCAGACTAGTGTAACGTTATACAGAACAACAATGGAGTAACCGTTAGCGCATTTGAATGACGAAGCACGCGATCGTATCGTTTACTGATGTTTACTCATGCGACGGTAGCCAATAGCAGAGACATTTGAAGTTGATTTACTCACCGGCATCTTCCAAAGCAGGACCGCTCTGTCAAAAACACACTTCTTTGGTATGATTTGGTGAAGTCCTGTGACAGCAGTGACCGTGGAAATCCACTTTGCGACGCGACTGAAGCGATGCCTTGAAGCTTCCCGTCATTTCTGCGTTCAAATCGGTTCAAATGCAGCGCTGCCTTCCTGGAATGCTGTGCTGAAGTGCTGAAGTCGCTCGACGTCACCCATAGGAATAAAGTGGAGCACGGCGCGCCACATAACTGTTCACGGACGACTGGATCTGCAGCTGAGAGACTGTTTACAGCGTGCATTTCCTCTCTCTCCCTCTAGTGACGCGCGCGCACCCTTCCGGGAGAAGAGCCTGTACAGCCCATACAAGGACCTTCCGCTCTATTTAACGTCAAATAGACCCATACTCGGAAAAAACTCGCCGAAACTTGTGAGAAACCGGAAGGAGTATTTTTAACACAGAAATACTCCATCAAACGTCCAACATTAGTTTTTGAAACTTTGTCTATGTTTAGGATGGGAATCCAAGTCTTTAAAGGTGTAAAAAGCTCAGTATGCATGAAACAGCATTTCACCCCCTCTTTAAAGCTTTTTTTTTTTATCTTCAGTAACAAGAAAATGCTCAGTGAACAATTTCAGAGCACTGCTCTGCTAAATTTATAGGTAGAGGAACCATTTTTAGGTTTATGTCATAAATTATTTCTGTCTTTCTCCATGTCTCCCCCAGTGGGCAACATCCCTGATGGTGTCCTTCGAGCAGCAGAGTGGCACAGTCACATGGGGAGCATGAAGGTAGTTTACAAACTGAAATCTTAACAGGTCAGATCAGATCATTGAAACCCCCTTGCAGTGGCCCTGACACTTATTAATACAGCTTATCAACTGGTTCTGCTTAAATCAGCACTAGGTAACTTTTCAACCTTCATAATATATTTTCAAGACTCTTGTGATGATACATCGACTTACAATACAAGAACTACAAAATTCGACTACTTTACGGCATATACGTCACTTCCACCAACACCCACACTTCCTTAAATTCGGACGTGCGAGCCCAACTTTGTTCGTCGGATAATATAGTCATGTCCGAAGCAGCACAGACAAATAAGAAAGAAAAGGTTTTGTTGGAGGAAAGCAATAGGAGCAAACGAAAAAGTGATCGGATTAAAGGCAGGACGAGGATCAACATTGGACCAGCGTTTGCTTGTTGGAGTGAGCTGAAGGAGGCGTGCCCGACCGATGCTGTCATGCTTGTTATGGTGATTACCTACCACTCAAACATTGAATTGAAGTATCATATAGATTCTGTAAAACGGTAACCAATACACTACTATAATGACGCTGGTTTGTAAACGTGAGCATCGTGATTATTTGGCGTTTGAAAAAAATAAAACCCATGAAATTATATTCATATGACATGCTGAACTATATGCCACTGACTGTACCTGGGATGAAGACATTTCACACGCGCCGCCAGAAGAACACCTGCATGTGAACTCCTCCTGCAGTGTTCAACTGTTAGTGCTGCACCAACCCGTGGGGACGCTTTTATGAAGTTATTTGGCCCGCCCCGCACCACTGTATATATTTTTACAACCCGCCCCGCACCCGCGACCATTAAATAGACATACGGGGTCTGCGGGTTATGAGACGACCCGCGCATCACTAGTTCAGGGCTATCAGGGTTGTCATGTCAACAAATGCATGCGCGATGGCATCCCCTCTTGTAGGATGACAGAGCTTATGACAGTAGTTGAGGACGTTATTTTTTCCCAACTGTAGGGGGACCCCGAGAGCAAAAGTTGCCAAGTGCTGCTTTAACAACCCAGCAATGTACTAAAACTGTTGATTATATACAATAAAAAGGTCCTTTAAAAATTGAAATGTTTACATTTAAAATGTATTATGAAATGTTATAGCAATATGCTATTAACAATTATTAATAGGACATTTTATCAGCCAATAATTCACCACATAAAACCTGTGATATTTGTCCTAAGTTTTGTTTAATGAATTCTGGATTTTCTCTTACTTTGCATAGACTACCATCGAAAACATTAGTTGTTAAATTTAAAAAAAAAAGTTTTGTAATGCTGCATTTATTTGTTTAAAATGCTGTAAAAACAGCCCTATTCTGAAGTTATTCTATGCAAACTTTTTGCATACAATTGTACATAAATTATACATATAAACAATTATAAATATAAAAAAATGAATAACTGAGTCCTTTGCAATCAGCATCATTGCTTTAGTCTTTAGTGTCACATGATCCTTCAGAAATCATTCCAATATGCTAATTTGAAGAGAAACATTTTTTATTATTATCCATGTTGTGCTGTTAATTTTTTGTGTGGAAATCATGATTATTTGATGAATATAAAGTTCAAAAGAACAGCATATATTTAAACATTTGAATCTTTTCTACATTATAAATGTATTTTGCAAAAAGGCATTTTATTAAAAGTTGTAGTGACCCCACAATTCTGAATGGTAGACAGGTTAAATTCTGAACAAAAGTAAACTGTGTTGGTATCTGTTTGACTTGGCTAGCTTCTACTAAGTGACAAATGAATTTGAGCAGAAATAGCATAAAGTTTGATTGGACACGTAGATTTGGATGTCAAGAACATTACCTTTTTTCACTGCTCTCCACAATCCAACCCAAACCAAACAGTCCAGAAACCTATTTTATGGTCTTTATTAACAAGTTGACAGTCGTTTTTAAAATCTTAATTCCTAAGTAATTTCCTCAACTCCATGATCATTTTTCCTCCGTGTTGTAGGACTTCAGTGTGGACTTTGGTCATTGTCCTGAGATCACTGTCTACACTAGCTGCTGCCTGTTTCCACCAGCTGAAATGCTGCCCACGCTTTGGGCCGAGAACAGGAAGTCTCTTCTGAGCATGCTGGTTGAGGTCAGTCTGTTGTCCTTTATGCCTCTCTGTTCATCACCCTCCACTGAATCTCTGCTCGTCCAAGCTGAAACTGGTTCTTCTGTTCTAGGTACACAAAGGGGTCCGTGGAGTGGTCAAGGATAAGAGCGGTAAGCCTATCGTGGGAGCTATAATAGTTTTTAATGGTGGTGTTCGAGTCTTCACCGGTGAGGGAGGATTTTTCCACGCTATTCTGGCCCCTGGTTTACACAACATTGAAGCGGTGGCTGACGGCTACCAGCAGAAATCCCAGAAGGTGAGTTTGATTTTGGTTTTTTGGTTTTGGTTAAAGCTGCTGTCCGTAACTTTTTTATATAATTGTGTGTGTGTTTAAATGAATATAGTTTTAATTAATTTAAATTAACAATGCATTAAAGGATGGAGAGTTTAATTGAAATGGTGATATACCATACTATTTTATTATATATATATATATATATATATATATGTGTGTGTATATGTAATACAGAACATTTAGTTTAATTTAACAAAATAAAAAATTCAGTGTAATAAGAAAGATGGTTTAAAATTATGTTTTTCTAATAATATACCATACATTTTAAATGAGAGAGCTATCTATGCATCATTTTTTTTCTCCACTGTTCTTGTTGGTCTTTTCAGGTGTCCGTGTCACCTTTTGAAGCAGCAAGTTCCATCATTATTGAGTTCGACATGGAGAACGATATATTTGGCCTTCCAAGAGAATTAGTAGTGGCAAGTGCAGGTAGGCAGATCAAATAGCTCATGGCAAGAGGCCATTTTTTTAAATACTACATTAATGTGCAAATGTTCAATGGCTGTCTTTTTCATTACTTAATCCCCCAGCTGCCGCAATGACGGCCCTGGTCGTGACAGCTTGCATCATCTGGTGTGTCTGCTCAGCCAAGTCAAACAGACAAAAGGACGGATTCCATCGGCTAAGGCAGCACCGAGACGATTATGATGATGAGATCCGCCTTATGTCTATGGGATCTAAAAAGTCTCTCCTAAGCCACGAATTTCAAGATGAGAGCGAAAGTGACGAGGACACGCTATACACCAACAAACTCTAAGACCTTCTCATCCTCTAAGTCTGTCCACTGCCTGCAGGGCCAGTAGAGGGCGCTCAATGGCCAGCAGCATTTGTCCAAACCATCGAAATCCTGAGAACCACAGCGGGATGCACTTTAATGCCCAGTTGAAAATCGGGCAAGCGTTTTGTACCATTGTGTATGCAACTAACCACTGCTCTCAACCAGCCAGCTTAGTTTTCTGGTTCTGTATAATTCTGGTCCTCTACCCTTTATAAAGGAAATCGAATAGCTCAAATCCATCTCAACAGGATTTTGAAACACTGTGCCTTGTTACATTAGAGGTTGCATGGTCGCTGCAGTTGTGAGGATGACGATTTTGTAGTGCAAATGGAATTTTGTTGCCCTTTTTTCTGTGGATCTGTGTGTCAAATTTGAGAATCTGGTCTGCTCAATGGCTTCATTTATAAATGTGTTATGAATAACAGACTGCTGTCGTACAGCAAGTGAAATGGCCCAAATATTTTACATTGTCGTTATTCATCCAATTAAGGTATTTCATATTTCATGTTATACTGTTATTCATCCAATTAAGGTATTACGTGAAAGTATGTGTAACAGTAGCATTAAACCTCTCAGACTGCGAGATATTTTTTTGTCAAAGAGGTTTTCGGACATACTAAATGTAGATTTACATTTAAATGGATAGTTCACTTTAAAATGAAAATTCTGTCATCCTTAAACTCTCCCTCAAGTTGTTTCAAATCTGTATGAATTTATTTCTTCAGCTGAACACAAGGGAAGATATTTTGAAGAATGTCAGTAACCAAACAGTTAACTGGAGCCATTGACTTCCATAGTATTTTTTTTCTACTATGGAAGTTAATGGCTCCAGTTAACTGTTTGGTTACTGACATTCTTCAAAATATCTTCCCTTGTGTTCAGCTGAAGAAAGAAATTAATACAGGTTTGAAACCACTTGAGGGAGAGTAAAGGATGACAGAAATTTCATTTTAAAGTGAACTATCCCTTTAAGCAATTTCTCACTATTGCACATTAGTCATGACTTGTTCGATACATAGCAGACAAACTCGTGCCCATTTGCTGCCTTCCCATTTCTCTTCTGTTTGACATTCTGGGGATTTGGTGAAACATCTAATAATAACTCCACATGGACATGATAGTGTTTAGTCAGTCTTTCTGTATTATCTTGCCTTGATGTGCACTCTTGAAAATGTTCTCCCTATTTTGTTCATTTTTAAGAAAAAAATATTTATTTTTGTTTTAAAATCCATCCAATGAATTTATTTTGTTTTGTTTTGTTCACCCACTCTAAGGCATCCCAGAAAGATCAGAATGAACACTGCTGTCATTACTTCATTCGTGTAGTTGACATATTTAAATGTTAAAATTCAGGAATTGTATGAAAAAGAAAGATGATGAGTGGTATGGCTTTGCTCATCATTTTAAAAGAGAAAAGCAACAAAACACCCTATTCAAATTAAATGGAAGGTTTTTATTTATAAAACATATACCATATCATGTGCCAGATTTATCATTCATACAGGGCAAATGTTAATGTGTGGGGAAATTATTATTTTTATTTATTTAATTAGGCATTGATCCAATTACCAACAAAATCTCAATTCAATTTGGCTTGATGTTGATTGTCATGCTTGAATGTAAATTTCTGGGTGTGTTTGAACAAATATGTCTAACTTTTCTATGTTTGTGCTGATGTTTATTTTTTTTTCTTTTTATACAACAATGATTGTAGATATCGAATGGTTGCCAACTATATGTATATTACACAAGTGCAATTTCTGTCAAGAGTGAAAGAACTGCACAAATAAACCTGTTTATTTGTATTGAATGGTGGTGTGTGTAATTAAATATGTAAATAAAGATGAAAATTTGTTCTGAATATTTGATGTCCTTTTCTTTAAAATGATCATGTTTTAATAGTTACGCAATAGTTTTATGTAGTTTCCAACTATCAGTCTAAGTCTATATAAAAAAGAGGAACATGGAGACTTATCACTTATCCTAATTATTTTGTCATCTAATAGTGTGTACAAACATAAAGGAATTTCCTCTGGTTTTCAGGAGCTTTTACATACATCTATAACAATATGATAGACAGAATGGTAGGCCTAAGTAGGATTAAAGGAAGTGTATGTAAGATTGTGGCCAAAACTGGTACTGCAGGTGTATCCCCTCTCCCCCTCCCCCCAACTCGAGGTTGTCAGATAGGCTGCAGGATCCAGCAGAAACGTTTGTAGCTGTAGCTGAGGTAACTAGAGCAGAGCTCTCAACCTGGATGCCCAAACACTACTGACTTCGTAATTGGTAAATCGGTGGAGGGCGGAGCTTCAGGCCAAAACACTCCATATATCCTGGCCGGACTACTGTTGTCATTGATATAAGAATTTGAATTGAACATGATTTCTTAATATCTAGTGACATAGAACCATTTTATGATTAACTGAAATACATTTCTTACATACAGTTCGAATCATAGATATCCATAATAAAGGATATCTTTATTATGGATATCTATGGTTCGAATGACAAATTGAGTGCTAAAGGACGCGCGATTCTCCCGCAAAGCACGTGGGGGCGCTGTGAGGACCGAGCACCGCGCAGAGTGAAGTGAAGTGCTCTTGCTCCAGTCTCCGCCTCTGCCAGCACCACCGCAGATGACGTTGAACAACAAAGATGGCAGGAGGAAACAGCAACTATTGGGAAGGTGAGGTGGCAACGGTTACAAATTCCTCTTGACCAAAAGCTTTATTGCGCTTTGTGACAGCCCTCGCCAATTCCTAGTTCTGAAGAGTCTTTGGTAGCGTTTTCATGGAAACGCAGCCAGGTTACGACGTTAACTATCGCCGTTAGCATTAGCTTGCTAGTTCTCATAAACGTCAGTGCTTTTGATTAGCCGGAAAACCTGAGGAATGTAGTGAGATATCTTTCATTCTTCTGAATCTAAAAATGTGTCTGATGTTTTTAAGGTTATAGCGCACAGACTAATGTAGCACGAACATATGTAATCTATCTGTCAGAAAAGTTACACACCTGTTTGTAGATGAAGTTGAAACGAGCATTTACTCTGAAATAAAATTAACCAAAACCCATTGTTTCCCAGTGTTTTGGCTGTTTTTTCAAAATGTAGTAGGCTGCCTTCCTAGATGGCACTTGTGGGCTTCATATGTGCGTTTTGTATGTTTGCACTCGCCTGTGATGCCTGAAACACATGACAACAGTCGAAAACACTGTAGACAGTTTTGACATTAAATGTCCATTAAATGTTAAATTTGACATCCATGGAGGACCAGGTCGACTTTTGTCCTCTGTAAATATAAATGACTACCTACTGACAGTGAATTGTTGTGTGTAATTCTATTAAAATGTTCTAATATTATTTTGTCATATCTAAACGTAAACTGCTACTAATTCTCTGAAAGCAATGCCAGTGCATGTTGATTGATGTGTGTTGTCATTTTATAGTCTTACATTTTGTGAATGTATATTACTACTAACATCATTTACTGAATCTTTATATTTTTGCACATTGCAGACCTGCGGAAGCAGGCGAGGCAGCTGGAGAACGAACTAGACCTGAAGCTGGTGTCTTTCAGCAAGCTGTGCACTAGCTACAGCAGCTCTCGGGATGGTCGTAGAGGAGACAGGTGGGACGTCACTGTAATAGCTCATTCAAATAGTTGTGATGTTTTATAGATGGAGATGGTGATAATAACATGCTGATATTCTCTCTTTTTTCCAGTAGTTCAGATACAACACCTCTGCTCTGCAACTCCACTCAGGACAGAATGTTTGAGACCATGTCAGTGGAGATTGAGCAGCTACTTGCGAAAGTAAGAACAATATAATACCATGTGCCAGTATTGGGTGCAATACAGTCTCCCATCCTGATCCTCATGTATATTACACTACGGATTGACACATTTTTTTGGTTGATGCTGATATCAAGAATGCAGGGTGCTTCTATATACAATAGCACATAATGATAACAAATATGAATGATATAACATATATATATATATATATATATATATATATATATATATATATATATATATATATATATATTTATAAAATACATTTTATATATAAAGCACTTTACATATGGAGATTTTCTTTAAAATCTAAACTGTTATAAATAAAATGTATTATTATATATTCTTAAAGGTGTTATGAACTGGCTTTTAAAAAAAATGTATACTGTTGTCTGAGGTTAACTAATGACGTTCATGTGGTTTTTACATTAAAAAACATCATAACTAATAAGTAATAGGCTATTTTCTACACTGGTTTTGAGGCTCTCTTCTGAATGCTGGGTTTTGATGGGCGTGCCGCAATGGAAACAATGAAATAAACGCCCACGGTTAGGATTGGATAAGATTTGCCTATTTAATGAGCTTCAGCTCCCCTTCTCAGTTTAGTTCACATGAGGGAGGGATTGTTTTGAAAGCTGCAACCGAAATTATTTTCTCGATCACAGGGCTCGTAAACATTCTTAAAACAAACACAATGATTTATTTTTCATCCGCCCGTGATTGATTGGAATATTAAAGGGGTACTTCAGCGCTGGGAAGATGAATCTGTATTTGAACTGGGTCATCAATGCAGTAGAAATGTGAAATTATTTTTGAATTTGGTGCTTTCTAGACTGAGAAAAGACAGAAAATGTATTTTTGTCCCATGGGGATGAAAGACTACAATTCCCAGAATGCTTCGCTGCCCTGTGCCATTCCCCAACACCACCAACTTGATTACAGTGACTGAGTTAGAGAAGACACTACAATTAAAAACTGAACGTGTCTGTTCAATATAAGGAGTGAGTCACCGCGCGAGTCTCGCAGCACTGAGCACTAACTGCAGGAGTGATGAGACCTGAGGTAATCGAGACTACACTCGCGGCATACATTCACAACGCGAGTTCAGTCTGGCGCGTTTCAGTTCATGCCTTTACAAGCTTAACTTTCATAGAAATTAATTTGAGAAGTTAAAAGACTTACATTGCACACCATTGCTCCGTTTAAATGAGTGCCTGCCAGCTGAGCTCTCCCTGCAAGCTGAGTATCTCCCATCCCCCATGCGCGAGTTCAAAACATGCGGAAATGGCTCCCTCTGCTGGCTGTAGTCTTTAGCCTTTGGGCAAACATTCCTCCTATGATGCAAAAATCGTCAATTTGCATCATAGGAGGAATTTTTCTAGAAATAAAATGCATAAATCTCTTGTCTCAGGGAGATATGAGGGGGGAAAGCACAATAATTTGAATATACTCCAGGGTTTCTACTGATACAAAGCCATATGCTAATCGCTGAAGTAACCCTTTAATAACAACTGCTCGCGTGGGCCCAGCTCAAGAGATAAATATTATTTCTGCCAATGGGTGTACGTTTTGGTAGCCCGGCATGGAAAACACATAGCCCGGCTGCCAGTCCCCGGCCCCCGGGACTAACTATTACATATAAAAAAGACGTTTACCTCACATACGTTTGTTGCACCATTCTTGTCGGCTTCAATATGGATGGCACAACATTGTGTCTGCAAATCCAGCACCTGAGATGAACACACATATGGTCTTCCCCATTTGAGCTGGAACTTCATTAAAAATAAATGAACACACATTCCTAATATTATGATCCGAAGGAAGCTAATGCAGTGACTGTGTTCTTCCACAATATCCTGCTATCTTCTTCAGCATGTTTATTGCTGCTGGCTATTGTGATCCGATGACTTGTGGGTGGGAATTACACATGCTCCTTATTCTGTAGAGGTGTGTTTCACCACTAGATGACCTCAGGATGAAGCGCACGATCAGTTTCTGGACCTGGTGTCTATAAAAGCTTTTCTTTGACTAACAAGGAAGTTTTCAGCTCTGAAATTTGCAGGATAATATCACCATGACCTTTTATATATCAAAAGCTCAAGGGTAAATTGATTTCTCAATTTATCACCCCTTTAATCTTTCCTGTGTTTTAAAGCTGACAGGAGTGAATGACAAGATGGCTGAGTATACAAGCACACCGGGAGTGACATCTCTGAATGCTGCTCTAATGCACACTCTCCAGAGGCACAGAGACATCCTACAGGCAAGTTTTTTTTTAACGTTTATAAACTCATTTAATTAAAATAATCTCCGTGATTTACAAGTGATATTAGTGTCCACAAACAGCTGCCTTCCCAGCTATCATTGTACATGTACTGTATGTACACTACCGTTTAAAAGTTTGGGGTCAGTGCGTTAATTTATTTATGAAAGAAATCATTATTTTAGTAGCAAAAAAAGCATTAAATTGATCCAAAGTGGCAGTAAATATGATATTGTTACAATGTAATGTTTCATATTCTATTATAAATATGTGTCATGTTTTTAAACATTCTATTCATCAAAGAATCCTGAAAAAAACAAATCACAGTTTACACAAAACTATTAAGCAGCAAAATTATTTTCAACATTAATAATAATAGTAATAAAAAATATTTCTTGAGCAGCAAATCAGCTTATCAGAATGATTTCTGAAGGATCATGTGACAATGAAGACTAGAGTAATGATGCTGAAAATTCAGCTTTGCTATCAAAGAGATACATTACAAAAGGTTTAAATGTATTATATGTTTATATGCATAAATATATGTTTAAACCTTTATTTTATGTTGTAATAATTTCACAATATTAGTATTTTTATTGTATTTTTTATCAAAATAAATACATTGACGAGCACCGAGAAAGTCTTCTAAATTACTGACCCCAAACTTTTGAACGGTAGTGGATTTATTATGTATTTAACATCAACATATCTGGCCTAGCTTGTTGTTGTTATTTTTAACCCCTTCATCTCTGTTTTTCTTCTGTAGGACTACACGCATGAATTTCATAAAACCAAATTAAACTTCTTGGCAATCAGGGAGAGAGAGGATCTTTTGGGATCTGTGAGAAAAGACATTGAGTGAGTTTTCTTTTAAATTTCCTTTTAAAGTTAAAAAGGTTTTGAAGACCAACCCCATCCAATGTGTAACTCATCTGTATTATAAATCCTTATATAGGAAATTAAATAATTTTCCATAAAAATAGTTTCCGACTGATCTTTATAGTTTAAAGTGAGTCGAATTAATGCCCTTGTGTATGGATTTTTTCCCCCTCGTTTTCTGTGCTGATTTTGGAGGAAAATCCGGTCAATAGGTTTAAAAATGTTAAGCTGATATGGGAATATTACACCTTAATTTGTATTATAATTAATTTAGAAAAATACTCAAAGACTATGCAAGGTTTCTGTGGGGTTCTGCAGGCATAGATTTGACATGGTTCTGGTTGTAACCATGAGGTTGTGACTGCAGGGCTGGATAATGACTTATTGATCTGAGCTGCAATGCTCTGGCACCCCTTTGGGTTGCTTTTTTGTGTGCCCTGAAGTAGTTATCCGGTACCATATATGGTGAGGAAAAACTCCATGCTTCTCCTTGCAATTGCTATTGCACTTGTTTTTTCAGTCAAAATAAGCTAACTGTCAGAGATGGATTTGAGCTCAATCCATCTCTTGCAGCATGGTATTTTTAATACCTGTATTTACTCACGTGAGGTGTACGTCCCCCTCTGCCTCAAGCTCAGCCACCTCCTTCTACTCATCTGACCAACAATACACTTATTTACTCAGTACAGAGGACAGCATATCTGCAGATTTCATTCTCACGTTTTGAATGGGTTACTCTTAGAATGTTGCACAGATTTGACCTAATCAGTCAGTAATCTCATGAACATGTATTGTTATACACTACCATTCAAATTCAAGATTCAATTTGGGATCTTTAAGATTTTTTTTTTTTTTTTTTTAAAGGAAAAACATCTTGTGCTTACCAAGACAAAATTAACTTTTTAATAATATCATTTTTAATAACTTCTTTAGAATTTTCTTTTTGAATATATTTTAAAATGTAATTTATATTATGATGGCAAAGCTGTATTTTTTGAAGCCATTACTCTTCAAAGGCAGATGATCCTTCTGAAATTATAATATTCTGATTTGAATATATTTTTGTGGAAATCTGGTTACATTTTATCTAGTACTCTTTGATGAATAAAATGAATATAGTTTATTTGAAAAATAAATCTTCTAGAACATTATAAATGTATTTACTGCCACTTCTGGTCAGTTTAATGTGTTCTTGTTAATATTTATAAAAATATTAATTTCTTTTTAATAATTAAAAAAAAAAATCTTACTGACCCCCACATTTTTAACAGTATGTGTATGCCTTGTTGATAGATTATAATATCTTAAACCCACTGTTGTTTAGTGTTTTGCTTATCATACTGGCACAATCTGTGTTACCAAAGGTGAAAATAATCATTCATGTTTACGTCATAAGTTGTAATGTACGTATTTACCCCCAGAGGGAGATAATGCACTACTGGATTTGACTCAACCAATGCAGAGCAGTGTTTGCAACCTCGTACCCAGTTACTTTCTGTGGTGCAAGCTGTAAAGTCTCTAGTTTCTGTCAGACTACTGAAGCCTCACTCTTTGAGTTTGTGTAGTGCGTGTCATGCGTGCTGTGCGTAATGTGCTCCTCCTGTTTCCGAACTCCCCATCGATCAGCAGCACAGTGCTATATAAATGTCAGCAGGCAGAAATGACAAAGCCCCCTGTGTGATTTAGTGCACTGCCCTTTAAAGCCTTGTTGGAATGATTAAGTTGCCTGTCAGTGCCCTGTCACTTTGATTGGTGTCAACTGACAGTTGATTTCACCAGCGGGCAGGTGTAATCCCATAGAAACAGGATTAATATCCCTTCTACATCAGTCTGTTTAGAATAGGTACAGAGAAAAACCCACCGGAGGGTGGAGTCTAGTTCATCTATGGCTGTCATTTAGGCTGCCATTTCCAACAACCCTTTCCCACATTCCCAGTCTTATAAACTCTCCCATCTGAGATGGAGATTTTTTTTAAATTTGTGCTGTGAAGCCAGTGTCTGGCTTTTTCAAATAGCCTAGCTGATGTTGCACAAGCAGAGGGGGTGTTTGTGTCTTTCATTTGCTTTGACAAACTCTTGGGAAAGGGCTGTTCTTCCCAGCACAGTGTTCATTCATTATTAACACTAAATGCTTGCTCAGAGAGAGAGTGAGAGTGAGTGAGAGTGTGTGTTTGTGCATGGCAGAGGATGAAGAAAAACCCTCAATGTAAACCCAACCCCCACTTCATCTGAAGTGCCAGGGTTTCTATAATATAATGTTCATACAATGACCCTTGAGTAATTGCATATTTCTGTGTAAGTGCTAATTAATGTTCTTTTCTCTTGTCAGGACATATAAGAGTGGCTCGGGGGTGAATAACAGGCGGACAGAGCTCTTTCTGAAAGAACACGAGCACCTGAGAAAGTAAGAGCCTTATTCCCCTGCTGCCTACTTGAAGTAATCTGAAGTTCACTAAATGGTTGAACCATTTTTGTGTGAAGTAAAAAAAATCCTATTTTTCTTGAATGAGTAGTTGCAGGGTTTTTTTTCTTTTTTTCATACACCTGATTTATCTGATAGGAAATGGGGGTCTAATTTAGGGATGCATTTTTTCAGAACCGATCCGATATTAAAAATTCTGAGTAGCTAGCGATACCAATCGAATTCCAATGCAGTTTTGTTAAAAAAATATATGTATAATTTCTAAACCTAAGTGTGTTGAATTGGTAATTACTTTGTGAGTTAATAACAATCAACTAAATACAGACAACTTCATTAAAGAAAAACAACAAATAAAAAAATACTTATATAATCACAATCTATGACAAAAATACTACTATAGATGGAGAATAAATTAGACCGTTATCTACAGTCACGCATAATAACAGGAACAATTAATCATAGTGGAGAAAGTTACATGGTGTTGCCTGTTTAAACCGAACGTGACGCACTGTTTAAAAGCTGAATAGAGAGTGATTGACAGCCGCAGCGGAGGGAAGCATGCATTGAAATGACCTTGTTTTATGACTTAAATATTCATCTGTACTTCACATTAAACTATGAAATGTCTTTAGAACACATAATATAGTGCACAAGTTGTTAATAATGCTTTATAATGTTTTTGTGCCTTTTGTGGGGCACTGGGGCTTAACACAGAATATTATACGCACAGTATCGGATTTGGATCGGTCCTGTCTGACCGATACCAGATCTGGCAAATAATGGCGGATCGGAGCTGATACCGGTACTGAGTATTGGATTGGTGCATCCCTAGTCTAATTGAGATTTTTAATTGATTTTTAATTATTTGATGTTTTGTTTTACTTGTTCAAAGGGCTTCAAAATTTGGCAATTTTTTTATTATTGATCATTATGATTTTATAATAATAATAATAATATAGTTATCAATATTACTAAATCATTTTTTTAACAAAAAAATAAATATTACAACTGTAATATTTCACTTTAATAAGGAATACAAATGTATAATATTAACAACAATGATGATAATTTTATTTTATAATACATTTGTAAAATGACTACTAATATTTATGGCTGTCAGTCTGTTTTTATTTTCAAATATTAAACCTTCAAGCTTTTTGGCAAAAAATTGCAGGGAGCCTTTAAAGCTTCTCTGTTGTTGACAGCAGCCAGTTTATAAGGGCTTCTCATTACAAGTTTGGGAAGATGGTTAGTAGATGCATGTGATAAGTGGCCTAGCGCTTGCAGAGATTCAGTTTGTGTGTAGGAGCATTTATTGCGAGCCGAGCCACTCTAAAACACTGAACACACGGCAGCACCCGTGTAAATTAACAGAGTTGTGCTTCTCTCTGAAACCCAGAGTTCATATATTAATTTAATTAAACTGCAGTATTTTGATAATCACACTCAGCAATATATATATATTTTTGTATTATTAAATATGGAACCTTACATTGTACTACATCTTCATCTCATCCCTTTCTGATCAATCCAACCACTGATAGATCAGTGAAGATAGTAGTGCACGGAGAGAAAGTAAACTTCAGAGAAGCCCTCATCCATAAGTGTCGGATTCAGGTGAAAGGGAGAGAATAAGACTCAAAGCTTAGCACTGTCATCTACTCACAGTGTCACAGCCACTTTATCTAAAGAATGAAGGAAGGTTACCTTTAATAGACACGCTCTCATCCTCATGCTCTCAGTAATTCAGCAAGGACGATTGTCTCTCTCCTGCACTGTTCTATGTCAAATTGATGACTTAAATTTGTGGAGTCATCTTAAGCGACTGCCCTGGCTGCTCATGTAGGCATGGGGTAATTTAATATAACAAAGGATGGGTGTAAAATTTGCACTGGTTTTAAAACTACAATTAATTGATGGCCTGCGTTAAAAAATTTGACAGAGCATTTGCTCTGGTTCATTTGTTTCATAGCAAAGCTTCAGGGTATCAGTTTGCTAGAGGTAAGTAAAAGAGACCAGTGACAGAGACAAATATTACACTCACATGCTTAAAGACTCATGTGATTGATTTTTTGTCTTAGGAAAGCTTGAATAAATTGTAATGCATCAATCAAGTATAGCTCTAAAATTTACAAACTGATTCAGAGGCCTGCACGGGTCCATTTTTGGAGACCCGCCCCAGCCCATGACCCGTGAAAATTTCAAAATAAATCCGTACCCGAGAGGCATCAACAAAAGTTTCAATGTCGCAGTGGTGGTGACGTGATGGGTCAAATGGCATATCGTTGTTGCGTGTATGTGTAATGGTAATTTGGACATAGAAATTGTAATAGCCTACAGTATGTTCGATGGGGGAAGAAGGAGGTGGGAACCGGCGAACATTTAAAAGACTTTAACCAAACAAAACGAAAGTTACGTGGGACGACCCTCATGGACATCTGCCTAGTGCGCACACATAATAAAAAGTAAACACAACTCAACGTCAAATCCAGGTCTGGTGATCTCTCGTCCTTATATGCTTCCGAGCTCCCTCAGAGGACTCTCTCTCTCTCTCTCTCTCTCTCTCTCTCTCTCTCTCTCTCTCTCTCTCTCTCTCTCTCTCTCTCTCTCTCTCTGTCTCTGTCTCTGTCTCTGTCTCTGTCTCTGTCTCTGTCTCTGTCTCTGTCTCTCTCTCTCTCTCTCTCTCTCTCTCTCTGTCTCTCTCTGTCTCTCTCTCTCTCTCTCTCTCTCTCTCTCTCTCTCTCTCTCTCTCTCTCTCTCTCTCTCTCTCGTTCACTTTGCCACAGAAATATTGCACATATTTTTCATCCGCCCATCCGCGCTACTACCCGCTCCCAGAGTTAATTATCCGCCCGCATCCTCACCCGTGAATTTTATAAATGTCATAATACACCCGTTTTAGCCACTTTTATGCGGGTACCCGCGGATTCGTGGGGTACCCCACCCCGTTGCAGGACTCTGAACTGATTCTCCTAGAGAAAACCTCTATTAACCTGTTAATATGAATTATATAGGCTTGAACATGCAATACAGACACAGATTAACTGCTGTGACATAACACAAGTTTATTTATCTTAAAATTAAATAAAACCACTTGTCATAAAGGAACAACAAAATTATCGTTAATGATATATTCATTCTTTATAACAACTTGCTTACACATCCTTCACTATTTCAAGCAGTCACATTGTTTTTCACATTGAGTAGATTTCTCTTTTTCTTTTGTTGTTTGATTATCATTACTTATGTTTGTTACTTTAAGGCTGAATGCATGGATCCAATACACTGATACACATCCGAAATTCTCCCTTTTGCATTTGTCTGTTCAAAAGTAAAAAGACACAAGCTCAATTCAGTCTGCTGAACCCTAGAGGCAGCTTTCTATGTGTGCACAGAAAACCAGACAGAATTGATCTCTCGTGACATTTTTGACATCTTCTATAGACATTTACACTTTTTATCATTTTATTACATGCAGCACATGTATGCCAACTTATGACCCACCGAGTAGATCAGCAGGTTACAATTCAAATATGTGCATCTATCATGCAGAACATCAGCTCTGACTGGATCTCTTCCCAAAACGTCCCTCCATAATATTCTCATCTCGTTTTTATTATTTGGTGAAAATGTCAATATTTCTGTCACATGTTGTCATTTAAAACTGTTTTCTATTTACTTCAAATAGTTAATATTTTAATACTTAAAATAGTTAGTACAATTTTTTTTTTGCCGAACATTTTCATCAACGAAATTAACACTGGTGCAGAGTTGAGACTGTAAGCTGGCTGAATGCTGAGTGTGTTGTGTGCCGCCGCCTCCTCTCCCTGCAGTCCTGGCCACATGCCCACTTTGTTTCTCAGCATCAGTGTGCACTTCCTTCTCTCAGTTCAGAGTCTGCTGGGGGCATACACAGGGCATAGGCACTTAATTTAGTCTTCTAGTATTTGCACTGCTCTGTTGTTTTACATTTTTCTTTTTCTTTTTATAGGACCTCTGTTGACTGTTGAATATTTATCTGTGATCAGAGTATCAGACCATTAGTATTTTTGATGTATTGTGCATCTAGAAGCTGTAAAATAGGTAACACGAGCTGCGTATGTATGACTTGTGCAGTGGTTGTCGTCTCATCTTCCTTTCATGTGCTTCTTGGCTCTCAAAGAGGAAGTAATCTCTTGTTTTATTGCTTGAGCCCATTCCAGTATTAAGACAATTTAAAGACATTAACAGCTATGACAGTCTGACTCATAGATTACATTGAGGACTCTGAGAAATCAGGTAGATAGACTGTTACTCAGTCAAATAAGGGAAGAAGTTTACTCAGAGGTTTACTCAGACGTTTACAATAACTTGTTACAGTAACTGAGGCTGTTCTAAAGAGCTTTTTTTACATTTATTGAAATGTTTTCACTTTTTGGGACAAAAATATTGTAGTACCTTGTGTCATATAATGTCAGTCTGCTGTCATAAAGTAGGAAAATACAGTTCTTACCATGCTGCTGAAATCTACCCAAGTTTTAAGAAGTCAAATGGTCATGTCATGAACATAAACCATTAAGAAGAAGTAGTTTTATTTATATAGTGCCTTTCCATAGCTCAAGGTCCCTTTACATTAGGGATGTCAACGAATATTCTAAATTTGAATATACACTCACCTAAAGGATTATTAGTAACACCTGTTCAATTTCTCATTACGGCAATTATCTAATCAACCAATCACATGGCAGTTGCTTCAATGCATTTAGGGTTATGGACCATTATGGTGTAATGGTGTGAGGGATGTTTTCTTGGCACACTTTAGGCCCCTTAGTGCCAATTGTGCATCGTTTAAATGCCACGGTGTACGTGAGCATTGTTTCTGACCACGTCCATTCCTTTTATAAACCACCATGTACCCATCCTCTGATGGCTACTTCCAGCAGGATAATGCACCATGTCACAAAGCTCAAATCATTCTTGAACAATAAGTTCACTGTACCAAAATGGCCCCCACAGTCACCAGATCTCAACTCAATAGAGCATCTTTGGGATGTGGTGGAACGGGAGCTTCATCCCCTGGATGTGCATCCCACAAATCTCCATCAACTCCAAGATGCTATCCTATCAATATGGGCCAACATTTCTAAAGAATGCTTTCAGCATCTTGTTGAATCAACACCACACAGAATTAAGGCAGTTCTTAAATCAAAAGGGGGTGAAACAGTATTAGTGTTCCTAATAATCCTTTAGGTGACTGTATATTTGAATTGTTAAAAAAAAGAACGAATTTCGAATTTGAAATTTAATATTCAAAAAAAAAAAAAAAAGTGGGGGAAAAAACGCCCGCGGTAGTATAGGTGTGGCTTTCTGCTTTGCTCATGGGCTCTCCTAAGGGTTAGGGACAGGTCACAGGAGTCACACTGTCTGCCACAGCATCAATGCTGAAAGTTGACGCATCTTGCATGGAAGATGGCAGAAAGTGCAGAGCCCAACTCGACTGCAGCAGAGAAAGCAATTTAACCCTCCAAAATCTAAAAATCCATGTCTAGAAGTACTTTGAATTCTGGTCGGTAGGAGGTAAAATTGTTGAGCCGCTAGATAAAGTTGAATGCAAGCTATGCAAGATGCAGTTAGCAAACCATGCCTTATTTATATTTAACTTTAAACAGAAACATTACTAAAGTGTAGGCTACTGTACTGACCCAATAGATAATGCACGAATAAAGGATAAATGCACTGCTTCCACTGGTTTGATTATTTACCGTTTCATGTCAAGGAAAAGTTCCATGTTTACTACAGCACAACTCGCTCGGAGCATTCAATATGCTGTAAAACGTAAATTAATTGTGCCCTAGAATGAAAAATTGAATTAACCTTGCCATGGTGAAATAATAAGAGTTCAGTACATGGACATCACATACTGCGAGTCTCAAACATCATTGCCTCCTACTTCTTATGTAAATCTCATGAATCCATAACACAATGGGAAAAAAAGTTCTTCTCAACCTAAACCCAACAGTGACGCAAGCATTGGGGATCATTTATATTCACACCCCCAACATTTGCATCGGTCCAAACAAGTGCATTGTCAGGCGGAAATGGGAGCGAATCATCAAAACAAGCTGCTCGCATGGACACGCTTCATGTTCCAGGCTGTTCAGGAGAATTTTTTTTTTCCTTTTCCCAAAGATAAAAAATGTCAACAGTCATGGTTGATGTTTATAATCCGATACCACAACAATTTAATTCAAGATCGTTTGTTTGTTCGGCCCATTTCAACCATGCTTTGCTCAGCATCTTAAACTGAAGAAAGTGGCAATTACAACTGTATTCCTGTACTCTACTGCAAGCAGTAAGTAGTGATAAGTTAAAACAATAGTCATTTGACAAGGCTATTCCTTTTGTAAAAATATAAGTTATATATTTATTTCATTTTTGAGAACTGATGTATGGTGTTTCCTATGATGTTTTTGCCTATTTGTATTACAGATTAGGCTGCATCACAGTCACTGCGTAACTTTAGCCTACATTGTGACTAACGTTATATAAACATGCAATATCGTTGACGAAAAAAGACGAGTCTTAAATGTAGGCTGAATGACACACTTTAAGCAGAACAACTCAAATGGAGACTGATAAAATGCAGCTTACTTGTTTATTGGTGTTTCATTTCATGCATATGGTTGCCAGATTGGACATGTTTAGGTAAAACACCAGATGCATACGGGGGTTTTTTTCACAGAAAAGCTCTGTTTGGGGGATTTAATTACTGAAATCTGACGAAAGCACGAACGCGAGCTCTTTCTTGCGCGCGGATGATCTGAAAACACCAATAAAAAAGTAAGCTGCATTTTATCAATCTCCATTTGAGAAGTTGTTGCTTAAAGGACAACTCCGGTGAATTTTTAAGTTTATCTTGATCGTTATATCTTTGTGAGTACAGTCTATAGAAAAAAAAACGAATGGGATTGGTGCTTGCAACGCGGAGTTATTACAGTTAATTCCCAGAGCCCCCCCTCAGCTAAAACGGCAGCATTGGGGGCATGGACGTAATGGGTGTCTTTGTGCCTCTTAACAGACACAAAATACAATTAAAATGTCTGTCCAACATGAACAGGTTCCTCACACGACAATGAGATGCGTTTAGCCACTTAGCCATTGTTTAAATTCACTTATTTTAGCCGGCTAGCTGTGTCTCGCGCTGAAGTCCCGTGGGAATGCAGCGGTACCCGGAAAGTCGAGAAGAGCATCGTGTTTATGAAGAGGCTCTGCTCATCGGCTTGTCGGTCCTCAGTATTGAACGTGTCTGAGAGAAATAGTTTTCGATTCTGTAACTTTACTGCTGATCCTGAGGAAAGGGCCGCTGCTCGTTCAGTTACTCGCTCATGCTTAGTATCAGCTGCTTGTGAGTTCATCATATCTCTCAGCAAAACATGACTCAGTTCAGTGAACGGTTGGAGTTACAACATATAATTCAAGACATTAGTTTATTTCTATTCGGAGGGACTGTCACTCATGTCAGAAAGTGAGTAACTAAAATAATGTGTGTGGTCAGCGCTGATTTGAGATGCGAACCGTTTAGCACGATTCAGTCTGATTTGGTGAACTGGTTCACTAAAAAGAACCGGTTCAAAAGAACGATTCGTTCGTGACCGGACATCACTAGAGTGATGATCCGATTGGGCTCATGAGTGAAGAAAAAATTGTTTGCGTTTGTGCCTTTCCAAATTGTAAAAATTTGCAGCGAACACTTGACTAACTTATAAAGACACAACACAGCCGTGCCGGTTGAAGAAAAATGCCATTCCGTGGTTAAAGGGGGGGTTAAACACTCAGTTTCAGTCAATCTCATGTCAATCTTGAGTACCTATAGAGTAGTATTGCATCCTTCATATCTCCGAAAAGTCTTTAGTTTTATCATATTTATAAAAGAAATATAGGCTGTACCGAGTCTTTCCGGAAAAAACCGAGCGCCTGGAGGCGTATCGTGTGGGCGGAGCTAAAGAATGACAAGCGCGGTGACGTCCTCAAGCGTGGAGAAACCCATCGCTATCTTAGCTAATACAGATAATGATCCAGAATCAAATCTGAGGGAGAAATAAATTGAACAGGAGAAACGGCAACGTCAGGACGTCCATCTCTGTGGTATGTAAGTTACTGTATTTAATGGCCTCTCCACATTTCTGTCTTTACTCGCAGTGTATGAGGACATGATTCGGTTTATGGACTATTGTATGCGACTAGACCTTAGAAGTAGCAAGCAAAACGGTTTTGCATGTCAGAATACTGTAACGTTATACAGAACAACAATGGAGTAACCGTTAGCGCATTTGAATGACGAAGCACGCGATCGTGTCGTTTACTGATGTTTACTCATGCGTCCGTAGCCAAAAGCAGAGACATTTGAAGCAGTTTAAGTTAACTCACCGGCTGCTTCCAAAGCAGGACCGAACCTTTATCGCTGGGACTGCTCCGTCAAAAACACACTTCTTTGGTATGATTTGGTAAAGTCCTGACAGCAGTGGTGTGTAAATCCATTTTGAGACGCAACTGAAACGATGTTGTGAAGCTTCCCGTCATTTCTGCTTTCAAATCGGTTCAAATGCAGCGCTGCCTTCCCGGAATGCTGTGCTGAAGCGTTGAAGTCGCTCGACGTCACCCATAGGAATAAAGTGGAGCGCGGCGCGCGACATAAGTGTTCACGGACGACTGGATCTGCATCTGAGAGACTGTTTACGGCGTGCTCTAGTCACGCGCGCGCGCACCCTACCGGGAGAAGAGCCCGTACGGCCCATACAAGGACCTTCCGCTCTTATTAACGTCAAGTAGACCCATACTCGAAAAAAACTTGCCGAAACTTGTGAGAAACCGGAAGGAGTATTTTTGAAACAGAAATACTCCATCAAACGTCCAACATTAGTTTTTGAAACTTTGTCTATGTTTAGGATGGGAATCCAAGTCTTTAACAGTGTAAAAAGCTCAGTATGCATGAAACAGCATTTCACCCCCCCTTTAAAGACGGGTGCAGCCACTGTGGAGGTAATGTACACTTTATTTATCCTTCCATTTGGGCACACTCGGCTTGAGGAAAGATGTGCAATAATTTAAAATAATCTTGCTTTACACACACAACGCTCTTCCCAACTGGACTGCCTATTTTCCGTCTACCGCTGAGTCCCCACGGGACTTCAGCGCGAGACACAGCTAGCCGGCTAAAACAGGTGAATTTAAACAATGGCTAAGTGGCTAAACTTATCTCGTTGTCGTGTGAGGGACCTGTTCATGTTGGACAGACATTTTAATTGCATTTTGTGTCTGTTAAAAGTGAGGGCGAGAGAGAGTGAGGTCTGTGGTCTTGGCCATTATGATGTAAACTCCAACGGCGTTCATCGCTCGTATGCACAGAACAGCTTCATCTAGTTGATTTACTTGTTTTTGTGTAAGTAATACGTTGTCAAATGTTAACTTAAATAGGCTACCTATACAAGTAGTTATGTCTCTTTGTATTAATTTGTCCTGTTACTGACGTAATGCACGTCATTGACAAAATGCGCAACCAAATGTTCGATTAGTTTGAATATTCGTGGGGTTTTTTTTGAGGGAATATTCGAATGTCATTTTTTAGCAATTTGGACAGCCCTACTTTACATAGTGCTATACATATATTTGCATACCTAAATACACATTACAAGCACAGGCCTTATATAGCCACTTTATTCAAAATACATATTAAATAGATCATTGGTTCTCAAACCTGTCCTGGAGTACCACCAGCCCTGCACGATTTCTATGTGTCCTTATACCTGACAAACCCATTCCAGAGCTGTGTCCCAATTCAAGGGCTGCGTCCTCTGAAGGCTGTGTCCTTCGAAGTGCGCGGCCGACGCGGCCTTCAAAGGACGCACCGAGACTTGTTTACAGTGGAAGGTATAGCGGATTGCGTCACCGCGGCGCGACGAAGGCTATCCCAATTCAAAGGTCCTTCGAAGGCTCCTTCAAAACAACGCCTGCAAATGCGTCCTTCTTTTCCTGTGAAACGAAGGATACTCGGATGGATGCTTCGCAGCCTTGCCAACCCCAGAATTCATTGCGCGCCGCGACGTCAGATTTTTTTTAAAAAGAAAGCCAGATTACACATAAATGTAACGTAAGCATTGGGATTCAATTTACTCTAGTAGCCTTATCTAATGATAAATAAATAAAAAATGCAATAAATATTCAAATGTCAACTAATATGTAACCAACATGCGAGTTTATATTGTTTATACTCTTTATTACGTAAATGGACGGAAGTGAACATCTTTAGTTGTTTTGTTGTTAGGCAGTTCAGTTTGTTACTGCTACTCTTCAACGGCAGCTGTCACAGTTGCTAAACATTACAAATGCTGCAACAAAATATATTTACTCTGTATTTGAGTTTAAACTTCATCTCAGAGGCAAATATTGTATGAAAAACTGACTTTTTATACATGGGTATTAGATTTTGATATTGTTTAAAACATGAACATTATAGAATCCAAAAATAAAATACACTAAAATAGTCTCAAGATCCGGGATAGGAACCATTGGTCCTGGAGGGCCGCTGTCCTGCAGAGTTCAGCTCATAGAACAGTTATGCATGTTAAAATATGTTATGGTTTGATTGTGAGGATGTAAGTTCATTTAATTTATTCATCACTCTTTCTGAAAACATCTAAGCGACATGGCAGCAGTCGACTGAGTCAGCACTGCAAACCTGTTGGACAGGTGGAAATATGCGCTGATCCCAGATGATGTCCCGCTGACAAAGGCTTTAGCAGGGTCTCTATTGTGCAGCCCATCCAGGGTCTCCACCCTGCTCAATAAAAGTCTACATAAAACCCTTTCTTCCATTATTTTTTATGTACAGTTCATTTAACATTTTATTTAGTTTTTCCCATCTTAAACATAACTTATCTTGTAAATACTTGTAAACAAGTACTGTAAATATTTTTTTTAGAACAATTTATTGTTTCATTTACAAATTAATTGACATGACAAAAATAAATGTAGCCAACAGAATAATTGATTTCATTTACAAAACTTGCATGACAAATATGTAAACAATTTATTGGTTTCATAAAAAAAATAATTTGCATTACAAAAATAAACAATGCAGAGAAATAACTTTTTATTTACAAATAAAAGCTGAAGTCCCTCTGAAATGGGCCTAGCGACGCCCATGGTCCTCAGGGGTGAAGGCCATGAGGACAGGGGGGTTAGAATGCCTGTCCAAACACCTCATCAATGAGGACAAACCATGGCCAAGTTTTTCACTCCCTCACCTGTCCCAGGACACTTGCAATCCTAATGCAGAGAAAATAAACATTCCTGTTAAAAACAACAAACACAACAGCAATACATGTCAGCAAAGATGTGTCTATTAACTTGCATACATGTATTTTTTTTAGTTGTCCCAATTTTTTTTTGTATACCTGCAAGGCAGGGGTGGAATTTTAAATATATGATGCAGCTATACATTTTGTATGTATTATACATGTATACAAAATACTCCAGAAATCATATTTCTAGATACTCAAATTTGGTTAAAACATTTGTAGACACAGCTTTTATGATAGACTATTGTTATCACTGGATAAGGGGGGCTATAAGTAAGGGATAATGTACACCCAGCCTATCGCAGAATAAACCCAGACAGAGTGATCAGAGTCAAGAAAGGGTTGCCAGGTCTCTGCAACAAAACTAACCCAAAACTCCCAATGCAATTTTCTCCATTGAGCGGCCAAATTCTCCCCTGAATTTGTGCGTTTGGGGATGGTGGAACGCCGAAATCGTACTTACAGGGTTGAAAATCAACCCGTGGAAATATTTTTTTACCCGCAACAACAACATAAAAGTAGCCCAATTCGGCGTGAAAACCGCGGACTTGGCAACACTGACGGCAGGCCGCATTAGAAGGCTCCTTCGAATTGGGACAGCCTCGTCGCTCTGCGGTGACGCAATCGGCCTTCAAATGCGGCCTTAGGAGGATGCAGCCCCTAAATTGGGACACAGCCCAGGTCTTGAAGTCTCTACTAATGAGCTCATGAGTTGAATCAGGTGTAATAGATGTGGGAGACATGCAAACTGTGCAGGGCTGGTGGTACTTCAGGACAGATTTGAGAACCACTGAAATAGATACATCTTAAAGCCTAGTTCACACTGCCCGATTTTTGCCCCGATTTTGAGTCGCCGACAGGTTTTGTGAAATCGCCGACAAATGCCCGAGATCACAGGCAAATCGGTGCTCGTGCACGCGAGTGACAATCACGCAGTGTGAATTATCAAAGACGCGATCAGAGAGAATCGCCGACGAGTCGCCGACGCCGGTGAGATATTTGGCATGCTAAATATCTGGACCTGTCGGCGATTCAAACTCCTGCTGTGTGAACAGCGTTCTGACTGAAAATTACACCGACAGCCAATGAGAGAGTGAGATACAGGGCAGCAGGAGGTTCGGGGAGGAGTTATAAAGCAGAATTTCAGTATTTTAATAGATATATTTACAATTCTATCAAACAGAAACAAAGGCCAAACATTTGCACATCCAGCCACAGCAGCAGCACATTAAATAATTATTTTTTTACCTCAAACTGTCTTTGCAGAACAAAATCCTGGCTCCCTCTGTCTCTCCAACAATTTCTTCCGCCATAATCTTTTTTCTTTTTCTCCACAAATCAGCGCACATACAATTTGAAGCAAACTTTGTGCAGTTTATCATTTTTAATAACAATTCCAAGTCTCGCGCGAGACGCACGTGTGATCTTGCGTTGTTTACTTGTCACATCGCACGTGTGTTTGGGAAACGTAGTTTGCACACCGGAGAGCGAGAGAGTTGTCGGCGATTCTTCCTCTTTTTCAGTCATGCAGTGTGAACTCCTCTGTCGTCAAACCATCGTGCAGTGTGAACACAGCAGTGACTGAATGATGCCCCAGATAGTCATGCAGTGTGAATAGAGCTGTGACCCCACGAGTTTGAAAATCGTGCAGTCTGAACTAGGCTTTAGCTGGTTCTTGAAGGTAGACAAAGATGATATATTACGAAGTGGAAGGGAAAGCAAATTTCCTTAATTTAAGAGCATTGGCACTTAATGAGACACACACATGCAGTAAAGGAGTTATGTTAGCAGAGCGCCTGGTGGAGCTGAAAACTCTGGCTGCTGAGTTTTGAACATACTGTAACCTTGCAATAATTTTTTTTAGGAAGTCCAAGAAATAGAGCATTATAATAATCCCTATGTGATGTGAATAAGGCTTTAAGATTTCAGCATCAACCAGGGTGAGAGAAGATCGAAGATGTGCAATATTATGAAGATGGGGAAAAAGAGATGGAGAAAACTTTGAATGTCATCAGCATAGCAATGACAGTCCAAACATGTATATGATATGATGTTATCAAGTGGATATATATAAATGATAAACAGAAGTGGACCAAGAACTGAACCTTGAGGAATACCCTGTGAAAGCGGAGCAGTGGCAGATTATATGGTTATATAATATTACACTTTTATATACTCTTGTATGGTTATATAATATTTTCTATCAATGATGTAGGAGATGTGCCAGGAAAGAGCTGAACCAGTGATACCTATATCAGAAAGGTGTGAAATTAGTATTTAATGGAAGACTGTGTTGAATGCAGAGTTTAGATCCTGAAGAATCAAGATATGTATTAATCCTGAATCCATAACAGAAGAATGTCTTTAACCATATGAAGAAGAGCATTTTCAGTGCTATGTGACAAGCGAAATCTTGACTGAAAAGGTTCAAAAGGCCATTAGCATTTAAGTAGGATCTCAATTTTGAAGCCACAACTTTTTCAAGGATTTTACTTAAGAATGGTAAATTTGAGATTGGCCCGTAATTGGTCATGTTTAGATGGTCAAGGCCCGTTTTCATAAGAATGGGGGTCACTGCAGCCAGTTTTAGTTCTTCTGAAACAATAGCAGATGTTAAACTAGAATTTATCAAATGTGTTAAGAAGGTTCAACCTCAGGAACACATCTTAAGCAAAACTGTAGGAGGATCAAGCTGGCAGGATATAGAATGAGACTTTACAATTAGATCACTTATGGCAGCAGAAGTAATGAGAGTAAAAGCAGAGAGAGAGTTTGTAGAGTAAAGCTCAATTTATACTTCTGCATCGAGTGTATGCCATAGCTACTTTGTAGGCTGTGTGTAGCATGCATTGCCTATACGACTCACCCTGACCTTTCCAAAAATGTAACGCGTTGATTCTAGGTGGACTGCAAGCGCTGTTATTGGTCTGCCAGAACCCCTCCTCTCAGGGATACACTAGTGTTAATTTTGTCACCTATTTTTAATTTAGTCTTAGTCTTGTGCTAAATGTCCTTGTTAGTTTTAGTCATATTTAGTCATTCACATGTTTTTTTTAGTTAGTCAAGTCTTGTAGTTTTTGTCAAAAGACAACTCAAGGTATCTTAGTCAAGTTTTATTCGACTAAAAGCCTCATTTTAGTCTAGTTTTAGTCAAAAGAAAACTCTATTTCTTGGTCAAGTTTTAGTTAAAAAAATTTTAGTCATTTTTTACATAAATTATTTTCTGAGATTATTACTAATTTCAGTCAAATAGTGTTTCAAACATCTCAAATATTGGTTAAATGTCATAATTACCAGACAAAATACACTTGATGATTTTTTTTTAATGTAACTTTTGGATACACGTGCTCCCTCTGCATCTGCATAACTGCGCATCAGTGCGGACAAGAACGCAGAAGTATAAATTAAAATCAACACGTAGCCCACGGTGTAGAGGCTACAGCGTAGGTCCGACACAGTAGTACATATCTGTACATACATCAATTGATTGCAAAGTACTGTGTTTTTATGTGTGTTGAAATCACCAAGAAAAATTACAGATGAATAACTAGCACAGACAAGAGTAAATAGCTCACTAATCTCAGGGAAGAAATCTGAATGACATTTTGGAGGATGATAAATTAGGATTACAGCCATTGATTGCATTTTCAGCGCAAAGTATACAAAAGATGATGTGTCATGGAACTCAATCTTGGCTTTGTATCAGTAGAATATGGCTTTGTATCAGTAGAAACCCTGGAGTATGTTCGAATGATTGTGATTCCTTCTCTCATATCCCCCTGAGACAAGAGATTTATGCATTTTATTTCTGGAAAAATTCCTCCCATGATGCAAATATCGTCAGTTTGGGGCATCAGAGGAATTTTTGGCCAGAGGTTAAAGACTGCAGCCAGCAGAGGGAGCCATTTCCGCATATTTTCAATCCCCACATAGGGAATGGGATCTCACTCACAGCTCAGCTCGCAGCTGCAGGCATTCAAACAGTGTGGCCGGCGGAGCAAAGTGAGTGTTTCAACTTCTCAAATTAATTCCTACACTCTCAGAAAAAAAGGTACAGTTCTGTCACTGGGGCAGTACCCTAAGGTACAAAAGTGAAAAGCTACATCTTTGTACCTTACTCACCCCTAAATGGTAGTACCTTAAAAGGTACATATCAGTACTTTAAGAGTGCATTTTAGTACATTTCTACTACATTAATGACCCAATTTAAATACAGATTCATCTTCCCAGCGCTGAAGTACTCCTTTAAATATTGAGAGAAATAGATGTACCTGGAGTCTGGAGAAGCAAACTGGAAAATGAAAATTGTCATTATTTACCCTCATGTCATTTCAAACCCGTAAAACTTTTATCTTCTAAACAAAAATCAAGATATTTTAATAAATTCAAAATTCAATCTGTTCATATAAAACAATCCAGTCTCTTTAGAAAATGTAGATTTAGCCCCTTAATCCATTCATATGGATTAGTTTTAAGATCTCTATGAACATTTTGAAGGTACTGATTGATTTTCAAAGTAGTGTTTCGTAGATGAACGAAAGTCTTATTTTTTCTTTAACATCATGAGGGTGAGTAAATAATGACAATTTTTTTAATTTTTGGGTCAACTAACCCATTAAGTTTGGCTGCATGTCACATTATTTATTACTTGTTAGAGCTGTTGAAACTGGAGGTTCAACAGTAGTTTATTTAGCATGCTTGTTTTTCATATTATGCAGTCAAAAGATGAACATGTATCTTAGAAAAAGCCCATTTGCATTTATTAAACAGATGTTTAACTGTAGATAGAGTTATGGATGAAAGGAAACAACATTTTGCAAAAAATTATGTGTCCGCCAGTTTTGTAAAGCTTGATGGACTTAAGCTTGACAGACAAAATGGCGTATAGCAACAAGGCTTCTCAGCTCAGCAGTTTGCCCGAGTTGATCAGATTATATTAAGCAAGAATATTCCCATAGTAAGCCTCAGGCCTGGTGGTACTTTTGTTCTGATATGGTGTGTATGGCAGGAACACTGCCTGAAATGCATCTAATGGTGAAGAGCAGCTACTCTGGATCCATTAGAATTTTACTGGAAATGTTTGATGTATTATTCTTGTTTATGTCCAGAACAGACTTAAAGCAATTACACAGGTCAGCTCCTCTTTCACAGCTGTCTTGTGTAATACACAAAATACACAGACTTAACTAAACCCTGTCCAAGATGATCCAAGATTATCTAAACCGTCATCTTTTTCTTTCATAAAGATAGAGAATTGGAATGCGTACTAACCAGTTTTAATGTTCTATACAGTATGTAAATGTATGCATTTTACTTGCTTGCACATTAAATACAAAAGAAGCATGTGTTGTGATACGTACTGGTTCTGTGATTTCAATAACTGTAACTTTCTAATATTTGAAATGTGTCATGTCACTCTTGCTCCCTTTGCAAATCTCTAAATCTGAAGTGCTGAGCATATTTCTTTCTTGGGACACAGACACAGGGCAATCAGGGAGGCTTGATTTTCACTCACAGCTCTGTGTGTGGGTGTGTGGGTGTGTGGGTGTGTGGGTGTGTGTGTGTGGGTGTGTGGGTGTGTGTGTGTGTGGACAGAAGGACTCTGCAGTCATACCTGTGTGAGATTTGGCCCATCTCCACTCATATCAGATGCAGCCAGCAGGTTAACGAGCCTTTGAAAGTCATATTCAGAATTTAATATGCATGTGGCGTTGCAAACTTTTTGACATAAAGTGCCATTTTTATTTTGCTGTGTGCATTTATAGGTATTATACTATAATAATCAATACTAGCAGTTTGTACTATTGGAACAATTAATTAAAACGTATGTAATAAGGATTATCACATTTCACAATTCAGTTCTATTTTGATTCACAAACTAGCAAATTAGATTAGATTAATATCGATTAACTATTACGTACATAACATAGCAAATTTCCACAAGGAAAATCTCTTAACTATTGCTCTAAAATATACTAGTTGGTACATCATTATAATATTAAAGGTTCAAATGAACTGATTTGTATAGGATACTTTCATTTAAATTAAACACAAATTTTTATTATAGTTTTTATGACATGCTTATATTTCAGCTTTTAAATGTATGCATTACATTTAAATTGTCTGTCATGACAACATCACAGATCTATTGAAACATACATTAAATACATAAAGAACAGTCAAAATATTTTTCCTATATTTTTTCTTTATTCCACACCACTGTATCCACTGTCCTTTGAACGGCTCGTTTACTTCCTGCTTCTATGAAGCCCATCCCTCCGAAAAACGCAATGGTCTTAGATTGGCCAAATGTAGTTTCATGTATTTTTATTGGCTGAAGTGCCAAGCCCAGGTTGTCCGGAAAAACACCACAGCCCTTAACATTACGGGCAGAAGTCACATCTGCAGTGACTAGCAAGGGTTTATGATGTCACCAACCCGGGAAGAAACTTGTTGTAGTCCAAACTGGCCATTTTTGTTGGCAATAAACTGCCATAACTTTAAAAGACAATAAAATCCGATTGCAGTGAACTTTCATCGCTGTAACTTTGCAGATGCTGTTTATGCTCAAGTAGCAAAATTACACACTAACTAGTGTGAAAAGTTAAAAAAGTGAAATCGCATGCAACCACTCCTTTAACTTATTTTTACCTCTTTCCATGGTTTAAATACTGATTAAGCAATTACATGAGACATGATACAGATGATAAGTTGTACTGTATCTTTCAGCATACCTTCTGATGGTCTTTTTTTTTCATGCTGTAACTAGTAGTAAAGCGGAAGAGATGAACAATTCACGTGTGGTCAACGCTGCTACTATAGCGATCTATGAAGCCACATTAAAGCGCACCAAAATTTTACTTTTTGTTTGCTTTGTTTCATATCAAACAGAGCACAATGCTTATTGCAATTATTGGATGGGAGGTGCATTACAGTGTTCTGCTCATTCATCAACTGAAAAAAAAAGGATTAGCTTAAAGATGGATTCTTGGGATTTAAGATTCGATATTGACCATTACCATGGGGAACACTTTTTTGTTCTTTACACTTTTCCAGTTATTTTTCCAGTTATTTGATTTATCTAATCAAAATAAATAAATCTAAAATAGAAAAAAGAATTTCTTCTTTTTCTATAATGCTAAAAAGAGTTTTGGCATGTTCTAACGGGAGATATTGTTTTAAGTCATGAAACAGGTTTTTGTTGCATGACATTGATGGCACGTACCTGTGGCACAGTTTGCAGTGCAAGCTGCAATATTAATAATATTAATGTTTTGTCTCTTGGAAATGCACATTTGGCAGTAACTTGAGTTGGTTTGCGTATGATAATGAACAAAATGGTAACATCTGTCAAAATTGAAACACAATTTTATATTTTGACTGAGCTTTATTCAAATTAACCATTGGTCTTCCATAGTAGTGTATATTTAGACCATAATAACCACACATAACCATGCATATTAGCACCTCAATACCATGGTAAAATGTAACTATGGTTTCTATGAGATTTGTATAAAAACAGTAAATACATTTAGTATAAACACAGATGCATAAATGCTGTATCTTAATAAAAAAATGCTGTAATTATATTCCATTACTCCTTTAATACATGTGTTGTAGATTTTTGTTTATATATGCTGTCAATCATTGTTCAAGAAGTATAAGAAAATCGGAATCTGCAATAATTGGTTTCGTCAGGTCACTTACAAAAAAATCTAAAATCGGAATCAGCCAAGAAAATTGCAATCGTTGCATCTCTAGTAAAAACAAATTTTACATTATTTATGTATAAAGAATGCTTCCTTACATTATTACAGGAAAGTGGCACAGTAATCACATGGCATTTTCACCAAGTTTTCTGTAACCAAACATCTGAAGTGCGCGCCCAGAAAGCAGACTCCCAGGCAGAGCACGAGCCTACTAAATTGATTGTAAAAATGCACTACCGACAAGAATCATTGTTGGTATCATAGTCTTTTTATGTAAACATAAACAGTTGAGAAAGGTGTGTAACAGTATACTAGATACTTGCAGCTCATAAATTTCCTTAATGTTAATCCAAAAAAAAAATCTTGACTGAATAACTTTTCTAACTATCAAAATTTTATTTTAAACATTGAAGAATATCCAGTGTTATTTTACATTTGATTACTTGTTTCAATTTCAGAAGGCTACCTTAAAAGTTTCACTGGTATCTAAAAATGTTAACCACAGTAGAAAAAATCCTTAGCCTTTAGCTCTGCTGGAGCAGCTATAAATATTCACCGTTATATTACATTAAAGATAAAATACAATAGAGCAATAGAACAGTGGAAGTAGCAGAAGCTCCAACAATGTAACCCAATATTTAAAAAATAGCAAATGTATCAGTCCTTGATGCAAAATTTTATGTACTGGTAACAGAATTGTTCTGGAAAAAGTGGTATTGGTGGATCCCTCGTGCATGTTGTTAATAATATCACTCAATGTATCTCTAATTACATTGAAACAAATACGCCTTAAAGTGTAACCTAAAATTTGTATCATAGTATTCCTCTCTTTGTTTTGGCTTTGCGGGCATTTACCCTTCAGTATTGCCTATTGGTTGCTGATCTGTTCTCTGCTGACTTCTTAAGACTTTTAAATACAATTACATTATCCCTTGGAATCCCTTGATTCCATTTTTAAAGCTGTTATCATATTGTAGGAAATTAGTATTGTACTTGAGGTGGACACTTGGGATCTGAGCATTGTAGTGTTTCCAAGATGTCCATTTATTTATTGCATTGGAAATGCATTTGAGTTGTGCCCGTACAGATACAGTCCATTAGCTTATCTACAGGAGGACTCCCTTTCTCTCTCACTCTCTCATTATGATGACTCTTCCACCAAAAACAATAAAACACATCCTACTAATGATGAAAGTAGTTTAGCAAAGAACAAATTACCTTGAGGCTTAATAAGTCTAAAACACTCATGGTGTTAATGGATACTGAGAACAGAGCTGCACACTTAATCGTCAAAAGATCACAATCTCGATTCAAACATTCAAACACCCACACAATCTTACGACAACAATTACGCATTTTTTTTACGCCTGTTTCACATCCCAAGCATCACAAGCCCATGTTAATGAATGAGAGGGTCGGCCGTCACGCTTCTGATGTGAACCCTCTTTTTTAATGATATGCTGCTCACGCTCCACTGACATTTGGGATGTGAAACTGTTTAAACCAAAGTAATAAAAAAAGTGTTTGTCATTTGAATCATTTGTTTTAAAGATATTTTCACAAATGTCTTTATGAATGGGACATTAACTCCATTCAAATTAACATATGTTTTAAGTAGACTAATTCAATTAACATTTTGTCAGAGATTTGTATGTTATTTTGTTTAGTCTAATTCTTTTTTTCCCTTCAGAATCATGTGATGCTCATTTTATCTAGAATCATGCAGCTCTATTCTCCACCTGTATTTCCATGAGTTTAAGGATCATCCAGCAGATGGAGCTCACCAGCTAAGGGCTCAGATGTCTTTCTCACTCTCCTCTTGTCAGCTCTGTGGAGCTGGGGTATAAATCTTTCCTCGCATAGGTCGGCCAATAACAATGAGGCAGTTTTTCTGATGAGCCAGCAAGATTTCTCTGTCCGCCAGTTTTAGGGAAAAAGAGAGAGGATGGCTTCATGACTGATTACAAGGACTCGTTTATGTGCAGTTCCCAATTTAAAGCCATGGTAAATGTCCAGTGCCTCGCTTCTGGTTTTTAGAGCAGGTCTTTAGAGGGCGGGACTTCCAACCTCTTTCCAGCCTCAATGACAGCAGCTGCCAGGTTGTAAGTGGGCCATGGGCTATCCTTTCTGGAGTTCATCACCCTACCGTCTAACCTGTAATCACAAGCTTTGCATTCAATGGATGTGCACTACCAGTCAAAAGCTTGGACACACTAGAATTTGCTCATGATCTTCAAAAGCCTTTGATCTATGCTGAACTTATTTTTAAATGTTTGAAATATACTTTGTAAAGAGATATAGATTGTACATACACTACCATTTAAAAGTTTGGGATAACTGTCATTTGCTCCCCAAGTCTGAATTTATTTGATCACAAATACAGTAAAAACTGTAATATTGTGAAAAAGATATATTGTGAATTACAGTTTAAAATAACTGTTTAAATTTTTTTTTAAATGGAACTTATTTCTTTGATGGCAAAAGCTGAATTTTACTCCAGTCTGCAGTGTCACATGATTTTTCAGAAATCATTCTGATATGCTCATTTGTGCTTTGTGCTCAAACATTTCTTATGATTGTCAATGTTAAAAACATTTGTGTTGCTTATTATTTTGCGAAAGCCAGGATAATTTTTTCAGGATTCTCATTTTTAATATCATTCTATATTTTATAATTGATGTATTATAATATAATATAAAACATTTTTCATTTAACATTTTTGGTCCCTGTAATTCACATATTTGTATTTGATATTTTTTGTTTTGATTATTTCATTGTTATTCTAGTGTTGAAAATAGACACATTTGAAAACTACAAAACTATTAAAAATAACACATAATTGTATTGTTCATGTCCATAACACCAACAGTGCAGTAATGTCAACATTTTTGGGTTGGAGTGGTTCAGAATTAAAAAAAATAATTGATCAATAGTAATGATGCTTTGCTATTAAAGATTGACTCACTTTGTCCAAACTTTTGACTGGTGCTGTAGCTGGAACAGAATGCATTACTAGATTTTTTCAGTGTATGGGTGCCAGATGCACATTGCCTTTAATTGCACTGATGCAGTTCAGTGAGAACTGAAGTTATTAAAAGTGGACAAAAGAGATTGATTAAAATACCAGGTGTGAACAGGTATTTGTCTGCCTCATCTACTTGTGATATGATCGACCAAAGTGCATCTTAACTCTTTCCCCGCCAGTATTTATAAAAAAGTTGAATAGCCCATAGATTATTTTTGTGAATATCTGAGCATGCAATATATCAAAAGGAAGAGCTGACCCTCGTCTTTTAAAAATAATGTTTTATTCTAGCTTCTTGCATTAATTTTTTACTAACACTTGAATATGGGTAAGTTTAAAGCAGCACTAGGTAACTTTTCAACCTTCATAATATATTTTCAAGACTCTTGTGATGATAAATCGACTTACAATAGGTTGAATGACACGTCTGCCATAGCTTGACGTGGTCTGTATCGTTTTTAATCGTACTTTTAAACTTTGGGTTTCGGGTAGGAACCCGAGAAAAAAGAACTACAAAATTCGACTGCTTTACGGCATATACGTCACTTCCACCAACACCCACACTTCCTTAAATTAGGACGTGCGAGCCCAACTTTGTTCGTCGGATAATATAGTCATGTCCGAAGCAGAACAGACAAATAAGAAAGAAAAGGTTTTGTTGGAGGAAAGCAATAAGAGGAAACGAAAAAGTGATGTGATTAAAGGCAGGACGAGGATCAACATTGGACCAGCGTTTGCTCGTTGGCGTGAGCTGAAGGAGGCGTGCCCGACCGATGCTGTCATGCTTGTTATGGTGATTACCTACCACTCAAACATTGAACTGAAGTATCATATAGATTCTGTAAAACGCTAACCAATAGACTACTATAATGACGCTGGCTTGTAAACGTGAGCATCGTGATTATTTGGCGTTTGAAAAAAATAAAACCCATGAAATTATATTCATATGACATGCTGAACTATATGCCACTGACTGTACCTGGGATGAAGACATTTCACACGCGCCGCCAGAAGAACACCTGCATGTGAACTCTTCCTATAGTGTTCAGGGGATCTGTTAGTGCTGCACCAACCCGCGGGGCCACTTTTATGAAGTTATTTGGCCCGCCCCGCACCACTGTATATATTTTTACAACCCGCCCCGCACCCGCGACCATTAAATAGACATATGGGGTCTGCGGGTTATGAGACGACCCGTGCATTACTAGTTCAGGGCTATCAGGGTTGTCATGTCAACAAATGCATGCGCGATGGCATCCCCTCTTGTAGGATGACAGAGCTTATGACAGTAGTTGAGGACATTATTTTTTCCCAACTGTAGGGGGACCCCGAGAGCAAAAGTTTTGGAAAAAAACTGCAACATTTTGAACAAAAACCTGAAAAAAAATCACGTTTTTGTGAAAGAATGTTTCCTGATCAGATTCAGAGCGATGATCAAACACAAATGGAGTAGATTGAGTCCATTAACACCCTTAATGCTTGTAAATTCTTGTAGCTTGTCCTGGGTCCACATTTCATTCAGTAATATTAGATAGTTTTGATTTCTATGATGTTTAATGTTGATGATCACGTTATTTTACATATGCATATGATTACATGCAATCACTTGTTTTACTGCTTCTTACTCGTGTGTGTTTTGATCAGGAGATTCAGTACTCGTTCAGAAGATGCGTAATAGCGCCCCCTAGCACCTACACAAAATTCAATTTTTGGCCTCAAAGCTTTTTCTCACAAATAACGGAAAATTCTGTGTTTGGCTGGCAAAGAGTTAAAGGGATAGTCCAGCCAATATTCATAAATTACTAGGGGTGTGACGAGATCTCTCGCCATGAGATCTTTCAAGATTAAAATGTGATGATATTTCTCGTAGAGGTGAAAAGTTGTCTCGCATGATATTGCCATGATGGAGTGTAAGGGTGAAGTTATGATAGAATATGCCACCGCTACATTGCGCCTACACTGTCGTTTTGCTTTTTATAGAAATAAAAACAATTTGATTCAGGTACAATTTGATTCAGGTAGATAACGGTAAATTTAGTTCCATCCAGCTCATACGTGACGTATGATGACTGACAGCGAGATGACTGACAGCACCGTGGTGGAGGATTCGTTGCGCAGCAAATATGTCTGGTAAAATGCACATTAGGCATCACTGCTCCCTATACACAGAGTACGTGTGATCGTGAAATTGAAAGCGAAAGTAAATAAATGCGAGCACGCATATAAATGTGATTTTCAATACACTGCTTTTTGAAAGCGTCTCCCTGAATATGCATGCAAATATCTCCCAATATAAAATCTATCTGGTTGGATGGGCGGTGTAGTTTTAATAACCATCTCTTAGGGCTGTATCATGCTTTAAGAACAATTCGGTCTCTATTTGCATGTTAAATATTGAGATATTACTATAATTAGGGTTGCCCTTATTGTTTGCCCTTATTATCTGTGATGAATTTGTGGAAAGGAGTTCAGTTAGGTGGTCAAAAGAATCTCTTAAATCGTGCACTTCTAAGGTCTGAAGAAACAGTCATACAGAAAAGAAGCCAGACAGTTGAGTTTTTGCAAAGAAAAGCCTTCTACAGTGCTTTTATATTATATTTGTATTGTATTATATTTTATTTTACTGCATATGATAATTTATACTCTGAAAGTAGAACTGAAATGACATTCATTACAAGATGCTGAGTTAAATTATTTAAAATGCACCTGCAGTCTATTTTTCTACTCATGTATTTCATCATTGAGGATTTCTTAAAAATACTATGTAAAAAATCTTGTTTTGTGAGCTCAGTGTCTTGTCACACCCCTATTAATTACCCATCTAATGCATTCCAAATCCATAAGACCTTTGTTCATCCCTGGAACACAAATTAAGATATTTTTGAAGAAATCCAAGAGCTTTCTGACCCCCATAGAAAGGTAGTAAATTAATGTTAAAATAGTCCTTGTGACTACAGTGGTTCAACCTAAATGTTATAAAGCGACAAGAATACTTTTTGTGCACAAAAAAACCCAAACAACTTTATTTAACAGTTTCTTCTCTTCTGTGTCAGTCTCCGACGCTGTTCACTTGAGCTCAACGACGTATGCTTCATAACATTAAGGTTGAACCCCTATAGTCACGTGGACTATTTTAACAATGTCTTAACTACCTTTCTGGGCCTTAAAGTGGTAATTGTGTAGCTGTCTATGGGGTGGTCAGAAAGCTCTCGGATTTTATCAAAAATATCTTAATTTGTTTTCCGAAAAAGAACAAAGGTCTTTACGGGTTTGGAACAACATGAGGGTGAGAAATTAATTACTAATTTTTTGGTGAACTAAAACCTTTAAAACCATGTGTAAACCGGGTGTTTGGGGTAGTTTTCTTTACCAGTGGAGCTTTAGTTTGTCATACATTGCACCAGATCCTGACATCTTTCCTATCTGCTTCTGAGCCGATAAAGAACTACAGTAAATCCTTCAGCTTGAGCTTGTCTCAGCCTATAATAACAGCAAGTATTGGACCTTGACACCCCTCCCCAGATGCAGCAGCAATGCGCATTTTATAGCACAAGCCCGGTGACAGAAGGGTAAAATAAATGCGGTCACCCCAATTACTCTGTCAGCTATCCCCGGCTCCATACAGGTGTGCTACATGTGTGTTTTTTGATAGACATTTTTCATCTTCTGTATATATATTAGTAAAAAGCTTAGAAGAATTTAATAACATGCATCATAAACCAGAATTTTAAATTCTGAAAAATTCACAGAAAAGAACAGTAAACTATGAACTTATTTACTCTAGCAACAATTATGCTTCTAAAGTTTTTCACATTTTTGCTAGTCAAGGCAGTCTCATGAATAGTGTCCTGACTTATTCTTAATGGATACACATAAAAAGCTTTTACAATTATTGCCATATGCAAAATGTTCTTTAAGATTTATATTTTTCCTTATTCGTTTCATTGATATGCAATATTTCAGTGAGCAGTAAATTGTTTAAAGTATTGTTGTTTTTTTAATCATAAATTGTAGGTCCTAACTGTAGTCAGCGTTAAAGCTTAAGCTGTGGTGTTTAAGCACATTTCCAACACAAATTTAAATGCATCAATATGGTGCCTGAACCCATTAAGCAACTCAGAAAATGGCTTGCCTTAAAAAGGCTGTGTCGGTGCAGACCAGTGGTGTGCTGCATGTGTTTGCATATATTAATGTTAAATAGATTCAAAGATTAATTTAAAATGACTTTTATTTTAGGTTAAAGGTTAGCATTTTTCCAGGCCCATTAGACGTTAGCTTAGGCAAACTAGAATTGAAGTTACAATATCTGTTGTTGCTTCTGTATTCTATCAATTCTAAATCTGCTTATCTTTTCCCTATCGTTTTGCTTCTAATAAGGTATTAAAAAAAAATCCAACATTTAGGTATCAATCATATTTATTCTGTGTCTTTTTGCAAAGCGCACTTGTAGCTGAGCGCCATGAACAGAAATTTAACAGCCTTTAGAACACTTAAGTAACTTTTGCCTAGGATTTAAACAAAAATACCACAATAAAAACAACTAGACTAACTAATATACATTTCAAACATTATTAAAAACAAGTAAACAGTCAGTGATAAAATAAGAACAAAAACAAATGAATAGTAGCACAAATACAATTGAAAGTTCAGTTATAGAAATTGAAATCAAATGTTATTATTTTCTTTATAAAATATAGATGAATCCTTATTAAAGTTACAAAAGTTAAGCCTTTTGTTGTTTGATTAAAATCAGTGACACAGTTGGCAGCAGGTTTATTAGGCTGCTAGTTTATTAGGTCGCTTTAATGTCTAATGCACAGTTCCAGTGTACTGGTACATGCGCATTTTCTTTTTCAATTGTTTACATTCACTTGAAGGGATAGTTCACCTTGAAATTTTTTATTAATAATGACAATAAATGGCGAGTAGGCTAAAACTTTACAAAAAAAGATAAAAAAGTATCACGCATTTGAGTTACCTCTCTCTTTTTTGACCAGACATGTGTTTGCATCCCTGGCAATGATACACTGAGACGCGTGCCATATATGGAAAGTGTTCAGGAGGCATACTAAAAGGTTTTACAAGAAAGAAACCGTTTTATTCAGTCAAAATGCTTTTAGCGTGTTCCTGTGATGTGCGACCTGTAAGCAGACGCTCATGCTTACTATAACTCACGCTGTTGTCATGGTAGCCAGGATAAGCACACAATGCACCATTTTGAGAAATCAGGCTCAATAGAAACAAACGCGACTCATCTTTTCAATAAGGTATATGATAAACTAACAGGAAGGTAAACCTCCTGAAGTGAATGTTGTGTACCGGTTGTCATGACAACATTGCGTGAGCAGCTGCTGACGGCAAAATTAATACTCAGTATTTTCGACTTAATAATACGAGTTGCATGTCACGTCTTCTTGCGCTTGAATGGTTTAAAAACACATTCAAATGCTCTGACAGGAATTGAAATGCATGCCTTATTAGCAACTCATGATGTTCTGGTCAAAATATGTTGTGCATTCTAACACACACAGGTTTTCCTTTATTGTAAACAGGTGCTTTCTCAAGGATAGTTATATCTGGTGGTCAGATTCGTTCAAGTTTATACTTTCACCATAGAGACTATTATTTAGTAACTTGGTCTTACTTAATTTGTGTTGCTTCTTTTCTCTGAAACTATATCAATTCTAATTGGCAAATAAAATGCTGAGTACATTGTTTGCAATGAGCACTTCTTGAAACACGAGCCTCAAGGGGGCTCTGCGGGTGTGTGTGTGTGTGTGTGTGTGTGTGTGTGTGTGTGTGTGTGTGTGTGTGTGTGTGTGTGTGTGTGTGTGTGTGTGTGTGTGTGTGTGTGTGTGTGTGTGTGTGTGTGTGTGTGTGTGTGTGTGTGTGTGTGTGTCTGTGTGTGTGTGTGTGTGTGTGTGTCTGTGTGTGTGTGTGTGTCCGTGTGTGTCCGTGTGTCCGTGTGTGTCCGTGTGTGTCCGTGTCCGTAGGGGTTGGTTATTGGGAGCTGTGGGATAGGTCTACACAGCAAGCCTTTTACATGTCTCTTGAGTATTCTTGTAAAAGGGGGCTGGGGGGTTGTTGTAGGTAAAGCTTCATTGCCAAACAATACTGTTCAGTATGTCATTTCTGAGCTTAATAGTGAATCATTAAAAAAATAAAAAGTTATAATAATACACACTACTGTTCAAAAATTTGGGCTCAGTAAGATTTAAAAAAAATAAAATAAATACTTTAATTCAGCATGGATTCAATTGATCAAAAGTCAGTATATGCATTTATAATGTTACCAAAAAATGCTGTTATTTTGAACGTTCTATTCATCAAAGGATCCTGACAAAAATGTATTACAGTTTTAAAACAAATATATTAATTTGCATAACATTAAGATTTAAGCTTAAAATAGCTGTTTTCAACATTAATAATAAGAAGAACTGTTTGTAGAGCCCCCAAATCAGCATATTAGAATGGTTTCTCAAGGATCATGTGACATATAAAACTGGAGTAATGGCTGTAAAAAAAAATCTGTGCTGCTATCACAGGAATAAATTGCATTTTAACATATATTAAGTTATTTTAAATTGTAATAATGTTTTATAGCATTGTTTTTGTTGTATTTTTAAACAAATAAATGCAGCTATGGTGAGCATAAGAGACTAAATATTAAAATATCATACTAAATATCAAAACTTTTGAATGGTAGTAGTGTGTACCCCATCTTAACTTTCAGCTTTTAGACAATTGGAACTTCATGTGCAAAATAAAATAGACCCTAAAGTACAGATGTGTGTGCCAGCAAACCAGATCTAAATGTGCTAAATTGTATCACTGTAATTTTCAGACTGGCAGTCATGTGTGATGCTAGCTAATGTAATTGAACTAATAGCCTTGCTGTTGAGTTAGAAATGGATGAGGCTTAATGGGGAGACAAGACTACATTTGCTAGAATTTTAGACTTTTGTCCTCTCACTAATTTTAATCTTTAGATTCATTGATTTTATTCTGATTTATTTCCTATAAATGTAATTTTCTTTGTAGGCAACCAAGTGGATATATGTCTGATGCAGATGATGTAGATTAATGAGTCTTAAGGAGGCCATCCATTATTTATCAGGATGAAATGCAGATCATGAATAAAGGAACCTGTTTGGTCAAATGCCACAGGATGCTAAATATTTGGCCTGCTAATTGCAATTTAAACTGCAAAATCAGCACCATAAGCACCCACTGGGACAATTTATACTGATTAGTCTAGCCAAGAATTCACATACTTTATCTTTGACAATGCAGTTTTGGCTTTTTGTTCAATCAAAGGAAAAGCCATAAGCTCTTAAGACGACAGCCCTTTGACAGAATGTAGCTTATCACGTCAGTTTTGGTGCACCTTTCCTCCTCAAAGTATTTACAAGATACCAAGATGCACGTTTATGTATCTGTGAAGACTATTCTGCAGTAGTGGGGCTGAATAGCATATGGACCATTAGACTCTATTGTCCCAGCTGCTGTTTGTGTATGCCAGATTTCTCAAACCATGCAGACAGACAGAGAGAGAGTTCACAGGCGTCAAAGGAAGAACTTGCAATCTCATTTTTGCTCGTGTAATCAAAATTGGAGCTCTCTGTCACACCGAAAACCATTTGTCTGGGAATTGAGGACTTTCTTTCCCCTGAGGTCTTGCTGGCCCTCAGACTTTGTCATCTAAATTGACGGAAGATGTGATTTTGAGCAAGCATAGAATTTCATTCCCACCCTGCAAGCCTGCAGCTCCTTTTCGGGGAGAAAAATGGCTGTGGTAGGGGTATGAGACATTCCAGCATAGATATTAATGCAAGATTGAAGAATTATTCCTGAAAAATTATTTTTTTATCACACACTACAGAATTGTCTTTTCAGGGCGATAACTGCATTGATAATCTATGAATCTTAATACTTAATTTCTAAAGCAGAATTACAGCTACTTTTGTATGCTGTATTTATTACATTGTGTGGAGAGAAAAAAAAAAGGTTGTGGACACCACCTTATGATTAACTGGTTTAGCTATTTTAACTATGCCCATTGTTAACAGATTTGGTAAATGTTCAAAGACGTATGGATGTGGTATTTAAGAGTCCACAACAAATTTTTGCCTTGTAGTTTTTGTATGTAGACAATGAACAATACTGATAACAGTTTTGTTTTAATTATTGTAATGCTTATTTAATCCTTTATCATATTTGTTGAAGTAAATAATTCTGGTGTTCATGTGAAGTACTGATCAGCATTCACTGCATGTTTGCCATTGACTAATTATTTCACTGACACTCAAATATTAGAGAGAGCTCCGGTAATTCACCTCATTATCATTGTCTAAATGTCGTCTTTTTTTTTTTTTTTTTTGTCTCCTTGCAGCTCAGATCGACTTATTGATGACACAATAAGGTAAGTCTAACTTCATAAAAGCAGTTCAGACACTTTTTTGGGTTCCATTTTTATTTGTTTTACTAAAATATCTGGAAAGAATAGCCTTTCTAGGATCATTAATGGGGTCTTTAACTGCATTGTTTTATGATGTTTCCTGGGGTGCACTTATAATGTTAGAATGCTTTTTACATAAAAATTGTCATAATTTATAAATAAAAGGCATTTTTCCTACCCTGGTTTTAGCCCTCTGCTCTGAACGCTCTGTTTTAAGGGGCGTGTCTGCTGTGAGAGTTCAGTATAAATGCCCACTGATGTGAATAATCATAATAAAAAATATTCTCTATGTATTTATATCTATTTCAACAATAGATATACCATGGAAAACAAGTGTGTCTTAAGTTGTATTTTAAAAATGTGTATAGAATCAGCATCCCTGACATTCATTGGTAAGCTATTCCAAAGTCTAGGTGCTACTGCAGCAAATGCACAATCCCCTTTCTGACTTAATTTGGTCCTTGGAATTTTGAGCAAATTTTGAGTTCTTGATCTCAGTGTTCTTCCTGTTTGATGTTTAATTAACAAGTCTGATAAATAAGACTGTGCAAGGCCATGCAGAGATTTATATACAAGTAGAAGTAACTTAAAATCAATTCTGTACTGTACCGGAAGCCAATGTAAGGAGACTAGCTGCGGAGTGATGTCTTCATGTTTTTTAATATTCATTAACAATCTCACAGCAGCATTTTGGACCTTTTGCAGCCGTACGATCAAGCCTTGACTAATTCCTTTATACAGTGAGGAAAATAAGTATTTGAACACCCTGCTATTTTGCAAGTTCTCCCACTTAGAAATCATGGAGGGGTCAGAAATTGTCATTGTATGTGAATGTCCACTGTGAGAGACATAATCTAAAAAAAAAAAATCTAGATATCACAATATATGCTTTTTTTAACTATTTATTTGTATGGTAAAGCTGCAAATAAGTATTTGAACACCTGTCTATCAGCCAGAATTCTGACCCTCAAAGACCTGTTAGTCTGCCTTTAAAATGTCCACCTCCACTCCATTTATTATCCTAAATTAGATGCATTTGTTTGAGGTCGTTAGCTGCATAAAGACACCTGTCCACCCCATACAATCAGTAAGAATCCAACTACTAACATGGTCAAGACCAAAGAGCTATCCAAAGACACTAGAGACAAAATTGTACACCTCCAAAAGGCTGGAAAGGGCTACGAGGAAATTGCCAAGCAGCTTGGTGAAAAAAGGTCCACTGTTGGAGCAATCATTAGAAAATGGAAGAAGTTAAACATGACTGTCAATCTCCCTCGTACTGGGGCTCCATGCAAGATCACACCTCCTAGGGTCTCAATGATCCTAAAAAAGGTGAGAAATCAGCTCAGAACTACACTGGAGGAGCTGGTGAATGACCTGAAAAGAGCTGGGACCACCGTTTCCAAGGTTAGTGTTGTTAATACACTAAGACGTCATGGTTTTAAATAATACATGGCTCATAAGGTTCCCCTGCTTAAACCAGCACATGTCCAGGCCTATCTTAAGTTTGCCAGTGACTATTTGGATGATCCAGAGGAGTCATAGGAGAAAGTCATGTGGTCAGATGAGACCAAAATATAACTTTTTGGTCATAATTCCACTAAACGTGTTTGGAGGAAGAAGAATGATGAGTACCATCCCAAGAACACCATCACTACTGTGAAGCATGGGGATGGTAGCATCATGCTTTGGGTGTGTTTTTCTGCACATGGGACAGGGTGACTGCACTGTATTAAGGAGAGCAAGTATTGCGGAGGTCCATGTATTGCAGGGATTTGGGAACAACCTCCTTCCCTCAGTTAGAGCATTGAAGATGGGTCGAGGCAGGGTCTTCCAAACCATGGCAATGTGGTGGAGAGGACCCTGGAGTTGTATGTTCGCCATGTACTATTAGATTTAGATTTTTTATTTTATTACGTTTGTGACTAGTCTAACAGTCAGAGCTACAATTGGGACTTCTGCTGATTGCTGGCAGCCACTGTGAGGACGTTGTTTATTGTTCGCCATTTTCCCCCACTTCTCTGCTGTTTTTGTTTGTATTGTTGCGTTTTTTTCTGGTTTGAGGGACATTTGATTTTGCTTGCTGTGGCTGCTCTCTCTTCTGGGTATCGGCTGCTCACTGGTGGTCTCCTTCGGGATTGAACTGCATGGTGGCTGAGGTTGCCGGTTGATTGGAGGTATTTGCACCGGGCTAGAGTCATCAGCATCATCAGCATCTGACATGATGTTGAGATGTTCTGCTTCTCGGCTGCTAAGTCTCGGCTGCATCGCTGTTCCGTCTTGCATTGTGGCCGTGGAACGGCTTGGACTTCTGCGCTGACCCCGGTGTGTCCACAGGAGTGCCCGGACACTGCCGAATTGGAAATATGTGGCAACAGAGCCTCTAGCACTAGGAGAAATGTAAATCATGGAGTGGACCACAGTGTACTGTGGAGTATTGTTCAAATACTTATTTGCAGCTGTATCATACAAATAAATAGTAAAAAAAAACATATTGTGATTTCTGGATTTGTTTTTAGATTATGTATCTCACAGTGGACATGCACCTACGATGACAATTTCAGATTCCTCCATGATTTTCAAGTGGGAGAACTTGCAAAATAGCAGGGTGTTCAAATACTTATTTTCCTCACTGTATAAATAATTACAGTAGTCCAGTCTTGAAGATATGAGAGCATGAATTGCAATTTCAAGACTCTTAAATGTCAGGCAAGATTTCGTCTTTGCCAAATTTCTCAGATGAAAAAAAAGCTAGACTTTACAACATAATTTATCGGTTTGTTTAAATTCAGAGAGGTATTAATAAAAACACAAAGTTTTAACACATTTTTCAACTTTCATTGACAGCGGGCCAAAATTCAACTCTACTGCTCCCTTTGTTCCTCTGAGACCGAACACTACAACCTCTGTCTTGTTTTTATTAAGTTATAAGAAAGCCAGCAATGCTTTAATATCAGAGAGACAAGACATCAAAGATTGTAGACTGTTATTATTAGTTAACGGTAGCTTTATTTGTGAATCATCCGCATAGCAGTAAAATGCTATATTGTGTTTTCTAAAATCATCCCCCAATGGGAGCATGTAAAGTGTAAAAAGCATGGGGGCCAGGATGGAGCCTTGAGGCACACCACATATAAGTGATGTCGCTCTCGATGTATATGCTCTAAATCGTACTACCATGCTTCTGTCAGTCAAGTATGATTTGAACCAATTTAGGGCTTTGCCCTGCAACCCTACATACTCTTCTAGCCATGAAAGCAGCACCATATGATCTATTGTATCAAATGCTGCAGTTAGGTCTAATAAAACTAACACTGCTGAATCACCAGCATCCACAGTCAGCAGTAAATGATTAAAAACTTTTACAAGGGCTGTCTCCGTGGAATGATACTTTCTAAAGCCGGACTGATAAAGTTCACCAATCTTATTCTATTCTAGAAAAACATGTAGTTGACTAAACACCACTTTTTCAACAATTTTTTTTTTTGACAAAATAAGATCTAAAATTTGTCAAATCAGTCGGATCTAAGTTAGGTTTTTTTAGAACAGGTTGCACAAAGGCCTGTTTCAGCTTGACAGCTGCAGCACACACTGCTCCAATGGTTGCAAAGGGTGCTTTCTTTGATCGTTTTCTTTATAGAATTTAATCACCGTTAAATAACAGATTATTTTAATCTACTACAAGAAACGACGCAAGTTGACATTTAGTCACTGGTTGGATTTGCTGACACAGACAAAGAACATCGGACTATACATGAATCATTACATTTCAGATCAGGCATTAGAATGAACACAGTTACTTACATGTTGTATTACTGTCAAGCCCAGGCACTGTACAATCTGGTTTAACCCCACGTATGCGCAGATCAGTGAGTGGGGCTAAACAGGCAGTGATGAAGTAGTCGTTGATATTCTTCTGCAGAGGTGGTGCTTGCTTCCCTTTGACGTCATAGATACCCACTTTTTTTTTTAAACTGTCGTTTGCTGTGCCTGGTGTCAATAAAAGCTTTTATTTGGACTAGTAAGGAAGTTTTCAGTTCTAAAAATTACAGGATATTCTTATAGTATGATGACCTCTTATATTTCGAAAGCATCAAGGAAAATTTGATTTCTCAGTTCATGACCCCTTTAACTCAAGGAGAAAGATCTCAGTCAATGGAGGGATAAAAACCACTTTCTATCCCTTGTTTTTGCATTGAGTTGATACGGCTAATCAGAACAGAAAGTGGATTGAGACTCTTAATGTTTATTTATTTATTTTAATTTTATTTTAATTTAGTAATTTTCCAGTAATTTTCCAGTTAGTAATTTTAGTGCTTGTTTAGTAACTTGCACATATTTCAGTTAGTTGCCAAGGCAATGATTTCATTCAGTTTAAGATTTTCATGTAATATTTCTGTTTTATTTTTTTTCAGCTTTATTTCAGTTATCAAATGCATTTTAATATTTTTTTGTTAATGAAAATAACCCTGGGCCAAAACAACATTGGAACCCATTGATTTCCATTATTTGGACAACAACAGCACATTTTCAAAATATCTTCTTTTCTGTCCTTTGGGTAATTGATGACAGAATCATTTTTAGATTAACTAGCATTTTATAGGGAAATTAACAGTAAAGCTTGGCATGTGCATGAATCTCCCAGTGTGCCATATTCCTGAGGTGCATTGGTTGTGAATATTGTGGTATTGGACAATGCCATCTTTCCATCACTGCGGATCTGTGCTGGGCATAAGAGTAGCCTACACTTTCACTGCGCACTTTTGGGAACCCCACAGCTGGCAGCCGCCACTGGTGCTTAATTAACTTGGCTATTGGTCCATGCAGCTCTTTTTATCCCCACCCCAGTCTTGTTCAAGCAAAAAAAAATTATGCTATATCAGCTGCTTGTAATCAGTATCTTCCTTTTGTAGTACCCACAGCCTGGGGCCACCAAGATGAGAGCTCATTGTTTAATGTTTCATCATAGTTCTGATCTCTGAAGAATGTGGATGCTCATGTTTCTCTTTTAATGATTTAAAATAAGCCAAATGTCTTTAATCTATCACAAGCAAGACTTTGAGATACACCCTTGCAGGTAGCATAATCAAACAAATGCATAGAATACACACAGATATGAAGTTTAGGAGCTCATGTGTACATCATGATTACATGGTGTACAGATTGAACAGAACTAGCAGATGATAAAGGACCTGTCTTGAAGCGTCACAGAAAAACTCAGGCTATAAAATAAATAAACGCTTGTTCGTGACTGAGGGCTCCTGGGAGTACAAAACACCAGAGACCTTGTGGTCTTCAGGGTACACTTTCTTGTTTAATGTGCTTGTTTGTGTGAGTGGGGTTTGGCTACTGGCAACTAATCGTCAGTGCGTGGCACACTGCTTAAAAATTGTGGTGACTACACAGGTTTGCCCTCAAACGCATTCTAGATGACACCTGTTTTATGTGGGTTTGATAGATACTATCTCCTGTTAATGATGATAAGGTGTAGTAGGGTCTGCCTGAGCACTTGTGGTGAACACAAGTTGCTTTTCTTGGGCAGGCAGGAGTTTAATGGGTGCCGGGCATTAGTTTGCACTCAGAAATCTGCTGAGGTCGAGTTGGAGTGAGCTGTATTGTCACACAGCAATTTAATCTACCCCGATAGGAACAAGAATGCAAGACTCAGCTGAAGAAAGTAAATAAGTATTGGACCGACCCAACAGTTTTATTATAGCATGCAACAGTGCTTAATTAAAATGCAATAGATAATTGGTTCTCAACTTTCTTCACATCAAGCACCATCCCCCCCCCCCCCCCCCCACCCCACACACACACACACACACACACACACACACACACACACACTGTCCACCCCGGATCAGGATTACATTTCATTTCATATTTTTGCAGTAAAATATCCAAAAACCACTAGGCCAGTGTTATATATTTTGTTCAGTTGAGTACCTACAATATCCCAGATGTTTCCAACTATTTGTAAATTGTGAGAAAATTGCTATTTTAACTAAGGACAGGGACGTTTCAGCATTGCATTTGAGGGAGTCGCCTGTCAATTGCGTCATATCTGCGCTACCCTCGGTTTAGGCTTTTATTTGGCAGGAGCGCTTTACTCTTAGCAGTGTGAACAACTGAACGCACGGAGTAACGTCATAACATCGTTTTAAACACACTTAAATGTATCTAATATGATAAACAGAGCGGCATTACCTCAAAATCATAACCGGAAGAGCGGATCTGTGCAGGCGACCGGTGACTGTCTCCCGTCCCGTCATAATAAAAGTCCCGGTATTCACGAGGCGGTATTTGTTTAACAATCGCTCCAGCAGCTGTGCTCAGGTCCATAACACTCGGTCCTGCTCTGCTTTAGACTACAGTAACGTTAATAACCACATGCATGAACGTAATTTCTGCCCGAGTCCTATTTTCCACCGGCTGTGATGAGAAGACCACATCTCCCAAGATGCTGCGCTCAAACTTTGTGTCATCAAACTATCCATTTGTTATGAATAGGCGCCCTCCAGTGGACGGAAAGCTGCATAGTGCACCTTTAAAAAAGGAAATTGTACTGTTTCTGTGCATTCACACTTAATTTTACTTCTTATAAACACGTCTTATTTCCACCAAACTAATATATAACGCCTGGCAAATATAAACAAAATCACATATAGCACAAAACAAAAAGGTTTTGTTTGAGAATTTAACATTCTAGCTTCATGAAACGTGTGTCAAATAAATTCACTTAAATGTTTGTGTTAATGGCATGTCTTTCCAAGTAGAGGATCAAGTGGAGGTAAAAAGTGTGGAATCACTCAATGTTGATGCCGTTTTTTTCTAAAATGATGAAATTATTTATAAAAAATAAATTAAAAAAAACACCTAGTTAGTACTTTGTTGGTCCTCCTCTGACTTTTATGACAGAACTTCACTAATGAAAAACAATATTCCTCATCAAGCTGGTTTCAACTTTCTCAAATATTGGTTGACAGATCAGCTTTGCTGGAGGGATTTGCTATAAAGTAAAAAACGCTGTGTTGTTGTGATTCCATAATTTTTGCCAGGTATAACGCATATGGATCATTTTATGGTATTTTTTCATATTTAAGTTTAGAAACCTTTTTTTCCAAATCATTTTTTATTTTTTCTTGATTCGCAGAAGAATGTAAGTCTCAAATACTTTTGTGTGAGTAGATAGCAGAATTTTCAGTTTTGATTAAACTATGCCTTTAGGATAGGACAAATGAAGGCTGTTGGAAAACCTCTGATTTGTCCAAAAGGTTGAGGTTGTTCACTTTTTGCAATGTCAAGGGAAATGGATATGTAATGGTTGGTCACTTTTCTGCATACTTTTGGTTTCTAGCTTTGTGTGGCTAATGTCTCTGGAGCTTTAGATTAATGCAACTTCTGCCTTCCTGTCTGAAATCAAACCTAGTGAAAGAGATGTTTGCTCTCTTTGAGGGACTTTCTCCTGTGTCTGCAGTCCTAACAGCTGCTACGCCCTTGATGCACTGATCTGACCACTTTCATTGCATATTTGCTGTAATGAGCCAGTGCCAATAAAACCCGCTCTTGTTTTTATTTTTTTGTCCACAGCATTGCCATGGCAACCAAGGAGAACATGACCTCCCAGCGAGGGTGGTTGAAGTCTATACAGAGCAGGGTCAACACCCTGGCCAGTATCCTTGATTTCAAAAAAGAGTGTTTGTGTGCATGTATGCATTAAGGTTGCATGATTATATCAGTACCATATCCATTACTTACATGTGACCCTGGACTGCAAAACCATCATAAGGATAATTTTAAAAAAAATTCAGATTCATACATGATGGCTGAATAAATAAGCTTTCCATTGATTTATGGTTTGTTATGATAGGGCTATATTTGAGATATAACTATTAGAAAATCTGAAATCTGAGGGTGTAAAAAAAATCTAAATATTGCCTTTAAAGTTGTCCAAATGAAGTCCTTAAAAATGCATATTACTACTAATAAAATAAATGTAATAGGACAATTTTAATGTCAACCTTTTTTATTATCTGCTTATCGGTATAATTTTCAGAATTCCTCTATCTGTGTATACCTAGTATGCTGGACATATACAGTAGGTTTTCTATAAATGTGTAGATTTCTAATATATTTTATTTGAAGACTCTTCTAATTTTCTTGAAAAATACTTGTCAGTTTTTGAGGAAAGGCGATCTGCTATATCCCTGAAATTTCCTTAACTGACCTTTACTTTAGACCGTTTCCCTGCCATCAATAACCTAATACAGCGGATCAACTTGAGGAAGAGGCGGGACTCCTTAATTCTGGGGGGAGTCATTGGCATCTGTACCATCCTTCTGCTGCTTTATGCATTTCACTGACAAACAAGGACTAACCGACTACTTTAAGGGGGTGTTCTACGAAGAGGTGGCAAACCCTTGAGAAAGGCCTCAGTGAGAGATGGACCATTGCGGCTACAAAGCAGAAGCCTACCTGGCCTAGCCTGGAAACAGGATTGATTGTGGCCAGCATGGACCTTATTTGTAATTAGCATCAAAAGGGGTTTAGCTCTAAGAGCCTTTTTTTTTGTTTCAGTACTACAAACAATGCGCTGTTCAGATGTGAACTGGGACTGGAGACCAAATTACTAACAGGAATAGATTTCAGAGAGCATATATTATAACACACTGGCTTTGAAAAAAAAAAAAGAGCGATGCTGTGAAGCATCAACAAGGCGTTGTGTTGTTCCTGTATACTATTAATCGGAAGAGGGTTTTAATTTGATAATCCTTTTAGTAAGAGGGTTTCTCATCATGCTGTGTACTTTGTGAATTAATAAATTATTCATATACAGAATATTAAAAATGTGTGTGAAACATTAGAGGTCCGTCCTCCTAAAGCTTCTATTTTTTAGATATTTCTAAACTCTCTTAACAATTACATATTACACTGTTGGGAAACGAGTCCAACAATAAAATTGTTGCATTGCAGCTCATGATATGTCAAACCCTTTTCATTCATGGTGAGGGTTTATGCCTTTACTTATGTGTTTCAAAGTTTAGAGCATGTTCCAGTTAAGAATATCTCGCAGCCAACAGTCTGCTTGTCTAAACTGATTTACAACCAAGAAGCTCCTTCTGTGGAACTGGAGCATGAGAGACAAACAGACCAGAACTTTAACATGATGAATATACAAGCTGAACAGCATCGATCCCTGGAAAATAAAAAACTGGTACAATGATTGCATGTAGAGGTAAGACCAGCACACTATGTGGCTTGGTTGTTGGAAAAAGAAAGAATTATTGGGAGCCTTATTATCGCAAGGCTTTTTCTCCTTCCCTCTTATGTTGACACATGATGTCCCTTCCATAAAAGTGAACATTTTCTGCTGAGCAGCTCTTCTGTACTGATCCTTACATGATGTATCTGCCACATTTGGAGCGGTCAGACTGGCTATAGCTCTTGTTAGACGGATGGAAACCGTTTGCCTGATGTTTTTCCATAGGCACAGAGAGAGTACTCAATAAAATCCACTCAATGGAGACACCGGCTTCCCCAAAACAATAAACTAAAATGAGTTGTTTGAAACTAAGAAATCTTTCCTCCTTTTTCCTATATTCCCTGTTGGTCCATTATCTAAAGGTCACTTCAGTCTCCTACTGTTCCACTCTATACATTGACCAAGTGCCCTGAAATACAGTACAAATGTTTAGGGACTGAGAGTCTTTTGTGGATGAAATGGGTCTTGTTTACCAAAGAATGATCCTAAAACACCATAGTATGGGTTTCTGGCCATATTTTTAGATAGTTCATTGTACACTCACCTAAAAAGGATTATTAGGAACACCTCTTCAATTTCTCATTAATGCAATTATCTAATCAACCAATCCCTAAGTTGCTTCAATGCATTTAGGGGTGTGGTCCTGGTCAAGACAATATCCTGAACTCCAAACTGAATGTCAGAATGGGAAAGGTGATTTAAGCAATTTTGAGCATGGCATGGTTGTTGGGGCCAGGTGGGCCGGTCTGAGTATTTCACAATCTGCTCAGTTACTGGGATTTTCACGCACAACCATTTCTAGGGTTTACAAAGAATGGTGTGAAAAGGAAAAAATATCCAGTATGCAGCAGTCCTGTGGGCCAAAATGCCTTGTTGATGCTAGAGGTCAGAGGAGAATGGGCCGACTGATTCAAGCTGATAGAAGAGCAACTTTGACTGAAATAACCGCTCATTACAACCGAGGTATGCAGCAAAGCATTTGTGAAGCCACAACACGCACAACCTTGAGGCGGATGGGCTACAACAGCAGAAGACCCCACCGGGTACCACTCATCTCCACTACAAATAGGAAAAAGAAGCTACAATTTGCACAATATCACCAAAATTGGACAGTTGAAGACTGCTGAAAAATGTTGCCTGCTCTGATGAGTCTCGATTTCTGTTGAGACATTCAGATGGTAGAGTCAGAATTTGGCAGAAACAGAATGTGAACATGGATCCATCATGCCTTGTTACCACTGTGCAGGCTGGTGGTGGTGGTGTGATGGTGTGGGGGATGTTTTCTTAGCACACTTTAAGCCCCTTTGTGCCAATTGGGCATCGTTTAAATGCCACGGCCTACCTGAGCATTGTTTCTGACCATGTCCAGCACCTTGTTGAATCAATGCCACGTAGAATTAAGGCAGTTCTGAAGGCGAAAGGGGGTCAAACAGTATTAGGATGGTGTTCCTAATAATCCTTTAGGTGAGTGTATTTTAGATGAAAACAAGTTTTAAAGTCTCAAATGAGGTACCTTGTTGTTTTCTCTGCAGCAGACATTTGGAAGCTAGTAGGCCACCCACAGAACTCCACAAGAAGCTGTCGTCAGCCTCCTCACCTCCCCTGCTGACTGAGTGTTCTCTTTTCATCTCGTCATTGTTTTCTTTTTGCTCTGTATATTGCCGTTTTTGTTCTTTCCTAGTGATCTTATAATAGGACTCCTAACTGATCTGAGGTTAGAATGGACACCTGACCCACATTACCTACTCTACTATTAATGCATTTTAAGGTATGGCGTCACTTGAATATTTTTGAGTCTATTCCTTGGCTCTGTAAAGGTTAAAGTAGACTACAAGCCAAACTGTTCTCTGAACTTAAGACTATAAATTGAAGCCCTCTCTGCTTGATTTCATCAATATCTGCAGCCATGTTGTAATGCGTGAGTAGAGTGTGAATAGGAAGAGGGGGGTCATATAATACTTGGTTTCCTGGGCTGCTTTCCAAAAAAGTTACAAATGCTGAGTGAGTCTGAAACTGGAGATCACAATCTTGCTCTGTCACCATTGTGTCCTTGAGCGTGACACGTAACCTGAAATTACTCCTGGGTGTAGCAGCCTACTTCACGTTGTGTCCAATCCTTAGGCACGAATAATGAAAAGCTGGTGGCCTCCTGGAGGGCCAATGGCCTACAGAGTTTAGCTTCAACCTGCCCAAACACACTTTCCTGGAAGTATCTAGGGTGTCTCAATCAGCTCCCTAGTATATTGTGTACACAAATTCGGGTACTAGTAAGGGCCCTGGCTCACTGCACATTGGGACACTTTTTTTTTTTCAAAGAGTTCGGTCTTGAGATATATTCCTTCACTTGGTATTTAATCCTGGATCAAATCACCAAAATCAGGTATTTATATATCAGGTAAATCAGGTATTTAATCACCCATTAAAACCAAATATAGCCCTTACAGTAACCTTAAACCATCTCATGAATTGTGTCATGTGCGCTAACATTACTCCTAAACTAAGAGGGCATTGATTTGTTTGTATGTTTTATTGCACCAACAAAGGATGTTTATCCAAAAACATGTCCTCCTTGTGTAAATCATATTTATCACATTTGAAGCCACTCGAAAGGAATATGGAAGTTTCACCCTGTGTATGCAAAGATGGTTGAGACTGGTGCATTGCCATTCAATCTTGTCAACAATATTCAATGGATTGTTTGTGAATTGCTGGATAAAGATTAAAAAGTAGTAAGAATATTTAAATAAATGTATGTGCAATTTCTAGCTGATAAAATATTTTGCAGTGCTGCAGGGATATTTATGAAAAATATAAATGATTATTGTAATTTACTGGTTCTTGAAAGGAAAAGAACTTGTGAGGGTGAATTAAAATAAAAATGTGGCTTATTTAAATACCTGTTTTTTCTTGTTTTAAATGGTTTAAAATCATCTTGAGACCCCCGGTGAGCCCCTATCCCATTTACAATCTTCAACATGCTTTTGGTCCTTGGTGTTCAGCTGACAAAAAGCTCTATGGTTTTGTCTTAGTCTTTTTTTCTTCTCCTTGCAAATAAAACCATTTCAGATTGTGATCCTAGATGATTAATAATGGCACTTCAGCCTCATTTAAGCTGGTGGCTAGATTTGTGTGTACTTAAACACTTTGTGTCACTGTGAGTGAGAGAGTACTGTTAGTGCTGAGTGCTGGAGTGAGGCTGGGCAGAGGGCCATACTTAGAGATCAGAGAACCAGGGAAGTGCAAAATCAGCCAGTAGATCTTGTGCCATTTCCTTAGCCATGCATTATTTACAGTAGCAATAGTCAAGAGCATGAAAAATGAAGCGTATGAATATGTACGCTATGGGCTGAAAGGCTTTGAAAGTTGTTGTCTTCCTGTGTTTCTTTGTGTGGTGCGCTTAACAATGTAACTTTTTTTGCTAATGCAGTCATTTCTTATGCTAATTTCTAATTGCTTATGTTTCTCCACCACTGCGCTGCATGGGATCAATAGCTGCAAGCAAGTTGTGGACCATGCATGTTACTGTTTATTTCACACTTGCAAAGGTACATAGAAAAACATATGTTGTACATAATATATCACAGTTTTAAAAGACACATAGCAGCAGTTTTGCATCTCATTTCATATTGGTCTAATGGTTATTATGAGCTAGACAGTAACATAATTGCTAACAGAATCTATTTCTGGAAAAAATTAGCATTAGATTACGTACATGAATTCACAAAACAGTAAATTATACAGTACAATCTCTACAAATAATATCTTAGGTGTTTAGGTGCTAACAGTCTAGTTTAAGGAGATTATACATGAAGGTCATACAAAAGTATTGATGTGACATGAGAATAATGATGAATAATAAGTGATCAAGTGCTTAGAAATCTAGGACAGGGCAGTCAAATACTTAATTCAGTATGAATGAAGCGGATCAATGGACCGTGCTGTGGAATGTTTCCTTCCTAAACCTCCCTCAGTCTAGCTAACCAGATAAGTGCTGTTATGTATCTGTACCTCCATTTTTACAACATCATATTTGATTTGTGTAATTTTGTCTTATTAATATCAGCAGATCGATGAATTATCAGTCAGAGATGCAATCAACACTGTGAGACGTGTCAAAGAAAAGTCCCTTAAACAAGCTCATTCTTGGTGAAGATAAAAAAAGAGTTTTGTCCACCCGCAGCATGCCTAAATATTTCTATAAATATGCTGATATATATCTCATATTTATATGGGTTAAGTAAGGGAGATTTGCGACAGCGAATTCTGTCCTTGAGAGAATCCCGGAAACGATGAATAGTCTTTTGATTTGTTTAGCATACTGATATTAAGGTCTTGGCACAGAATGGTGCTGGCCGTTGCATGCCTCTAGTTGAATGTCCATGCTCCAGCAGTTTTTGTCAGGAGAGAGGCCTGGCATGCGTAAAGTTATAGTCTTACCTCTGAAGGAAACTATACTAGTATAGGACGTGTAGTGAAGCCCTATGGCTAGGACAGAGCTCTCCATGAGCTATGTGCCATTGAGAGAATAAAGCATTGGACACACACTACACTGGACAATGATGTACATTCCCATCTGTAGATACCCACTACTCTCACAGATAAAAAAAGGATAGTAATGAAAATTGCTGACACTTATTCACATACGAGATCAGACATGCACGTGGTCATTTTTATAATCAAAACCTACAAAATAAATGAACAAAAAAGGAAACTCCAACCCCAATGACCATTACCGTTAAGTCTGACAAGGCCTCTAACAGTCTTGTCATCCCTATTTCATTCCCCGTAGCTTAAACTTCACATATAAATCTTTTTATAAAACATACATCAGTAGTTATGTTGTAAATATCTTGGTGCATAATTTTCTAATGCAAGATCAACCAGGAGTAATATAAGGTTAAAATGCAGCTTGCCGGGGCATAGCCATGTTTTCAAAGACCATCTTTTTAAAAAAACGTCCCCTTGTCCTTTGTGTCATCCTCAGACGAGTTCTGGCTGAAACAGCAATGTTTCTCATTTACATAATGCAAGCAATCACTGTTCATTTTAACATATGGGATTTAGTTTTTTGTTTTTCATTGAGCATGCTAACCTACTGCATGCAGTTTTTGCTATTTAATCAGATCTTTAGTTGCTACAGTCTTCTTTTTCAACTTCTGTGGCTTTATTGTTAAGAGGGAGATCTTATTTTAATTACATTGCGTGTGAGTTTTTGCTGTAGTGCTGTAGATGGGTTTCTCATCTTACTTCATCCCCTTTTTCCATTTACTGAGGAAAAAGCAGAAAAAAGAGCATATCAATCATAACAAAAGCATTGAGTGATGAAATACAAGAAACCTATTAAACATCATAGTATGCAAATAATTTTGGCCTAGAAAGTCATTTTGAGTCTGAATGAATTTCTTTTATATAAATATGTTTCTACTCCAAACTTGTCGAGATAAAATCATGTTAATGGTGGCTGTCATAACTTGTCTTTAAGAAAGTTGTTCCGGTATTTTTGACAGAATTAGGCATATTTTTAATATTAGGTAACTTATTACATAAGATTTTATTAGATTATACTTTTTTTCCAACAAGGACACATTAAATAGATCAGCAACATTTTTCAATAAGGTTGCGTTAGTTAACATTAGTTAATGCATTAGTTAACATGAACTAATGCTGAACAGAGGTGTTGTTCATGGTTAGTTCATCTTTGTTAATGTTAGTTCATAAAAGTCCTTCTGTTCATGTTAGCTCACAGTGCATTAACTAATGTTAGCAACACTTTAATAATGCATTAGTCAAATTTTAAAATTAATAGAGATAAATAAATGGTTTATTTATGGTGCAGTTAATTCTTAGTTGATGTTAACTAATGTAGTTAACTAATGAACCTTATTGTAAAGTGTTACCAATTGATCAAGTGACAGTAAATATTGATTTAAAATAATTTCAAACCCTTTTTTAATTTAAAGGGTTAGTTCTGAAAATTCTGTCATTAATTACTTAACCTCATGTCGTTCGACACCCATAAGACCTGAGTTCATCTTCAGAAAACGATTGAAGATATTTTTGTTGAAATCCAATGGCTCATACAGGCCTTCATTGACACCAATGTCATTTCTTCTTTCAAGACCCATAAAAGGCTCTAAAGACGTTATAAAGTCCATCTCACTACAGTGGTTCTACAATCATTTTATGAAGCGACGAGAACATTTTTTGTGCACAAAAAAACAACAACTAAATGATGACTAAAGAGATGGCCGATTTCAAAACACTGCTTCCTGAAGCCTCAGAGTGTTATCAATAGCATGTCAAACCCATAGACAGTAGGTCAAACTGCTGAAATTACGCTGATTCATAATGGTTTGAAGCTTCAGGAAGCTTTGTTTTGAAATCGGCCCATCACTATATACGTTTTTGCGCTTCATAAAATGATTGTAGAATTACTGTAGTGAGATGGGCTTTGTACGACGTCTTTACTGCCTTAATGGGTCTTGAGAGAGGAAATGACACATGGTGTCAATGAAGGCCTTTCTGAGCCTTCGCATTACAACAAAAATATCTTCATTTGTGTTCAGAAGATGAACGAAGGTCTTACAGGTGTCGAACGGCATGAGGGTGAGTAATGAAAGACTGAATTTTCATTTTTGGGAGAACTAACCCTTTAACTTGCACTTTCTATTCACCAAAATAGCGTTGAGCACCAAATCAGCATATTGGAATACAGAATCCAAATGAAATGTATGTATTTGAAATTCTTGATAAAGAAAGGCATAAGCTGAAAGCTGATACTTTTATTTATCAAAAACAACACAAAACACTCAAAATTCAAATTTTTTGCTCATTACATTTCTTGACTTGTTGTGATTTCCGAGTCAAAATAATAAGTCACACGTCATGTCTTGTAGTTTCTAGATGACACAATTAAAGCTTGTAGTATGACGTACCTGTGACCACCACGCAGATTATGATGCTAATGAGGCCCACAATGATGGCAACACAGCTAATCAGCCGTGCCAAGCGTCCCAGGCGTCTTGCCCCATCCATATCCCCCTGCTGTAGACTGTTTCTGGACTGTGGCGAGACAAAAAAGAATGAATGTATGAAAACAAATGCATGCACAAAGCTGTTACAATAGACTTGTTTTCAGTTAAGCCATCGATTGAAGTCTAGATGTGAATATGCAAGGTTAGAGGTGAATGTGATTTGTTCAAGTGATCTGGATACAGGATCAGGCGAGCTGAAAAACGTGTTTCCTTATTAGTGCAGCCCTACGCCACAGCCACCCATTAGATGGTCAGTGTACCCTAGGGAGAGCCTCTCCAGTAGACTGCATTAAAGTAATCAATACTGAGCAATAGATTGTGCAGGAAAAAGCCTCTGACACAGTGGCCAACCAACCTCCCCACACTCAAATGCTAATTCCATTCTCCATCACAACGGCGTGGTTTTTCGTCTTGCGATGTGACGTAATCTCACGTTATCGTAAAAGAAACTCAGAAGTCTCAGGAGTGGCGACGCTGTCCAAGGTTCTGAACTGACTTCCTGAAGCATTAAGTAGGACTTTAATAGCAAGTAATTTGTACTTGATATATATGGCTTGATTCCCAAAAGAATTATATAAGTAGGGCATAGTGGGGGGCCAATGTGGGGGTCCAGATTCTAGATGGTCAAGAAAAAAATTATATCAGATTTTTAACACTGTTCATTTTTTGTGGACAATAGGGAGCATGTCAGGTTGAAACTACTCTTAGTTTCAGGTCGATTTGGTTGCTCTAAAAAAAATGTTGTCTGGTAAAAGGGTTGAAACATTATGTGGCCCTTCTTGAGCATAACTAACTAACTGCAACTGAGTTAATGTAGTCTATTTTCAACTAAGGTATTTTTTACTTAACATGTAACGGTTTTCACACATTTTTTTTAGTTTTAGCCTTAGTTCAGCACCTTCTGACTTGACAGCTCCTGTAATGATGTACTATTGTTTGGGGAAACACTTACTCCATATTTATATGATGTATGACATAAAAAAAAGGTATCTTTCAAAATGTTGTCATTATTTACTCACCCTCATGCTCTTCCAAACCTGTATAACTTTTTTTATTCTTCTGTTAAATATAAGAAATGATGTTTGTTTCCCAATGTTCTTCAAAATATCTTCCTAAAAAAAAACTTAAAAAAAATTTGCATGCAGGTTTGGAATGAAAAGAAGGTGAGTATTGAAGTAAACGAACACAGTATTTTCATTTCTAGGTGATCTATCCTTTTAAGATAATATTTGCCAAGTTGAGAAAAGAAAAAAATCAGATGATGAAAATGAGTTAAACACAGAAAATATTGGCTATGGGAAAAAGCAAAACAGATTATGGCTCAGAAATCCTTAAAGTTGCATAATGTTAAACAGACACAGTAGGAAGCCGTCTTCACATTCATCCCTGGTGAATGTACAACCAAAGACTTAAAGGCCGACTGTGGAACCATTATCCTCTTAATCATGTCTTCAGCGTTCACTTAGAGCACACAGTAGGACAATCGCAGATAGGATTACAGCTCTGTCAAACTGGTTTTGTTGGAGAAACTGAAGAGCTTCCCCCATCACATACACACAATCTTCCCTCACCCACAGGGAGGCTCTGCTTTCACAATGTCAAACTGCAGTTTACCTGTTACTCTTGGAGCCACAGTATTGAGCTCTGCTCATGCCTCGCTTGCTGTGTGTGTGTGTGTGTGTGTGTGTGTGTGTGTGTGCAGTACTATTCAGAAGTTTGTGGACACATTACTTTTTGTAATGTTTTTGAAAGAAGTTTCTTCTGCTAATCAAGCCTGCATTTATTTGATCAAAAATACAGAAAAAAAATACAGAAAAAAAAAGATATATATTGTACTGTATATAATGTAAAAATGTGATATATTACCATTTAAAATAATTGTTTTTTTTATTATACTTTAAATTATCATTTATTTATGTGATGCAAAGCTGAATTTTCAGTATCATTCCTCCAGTCTTCAGTGTCACGTGATCCTTCAGAAATCATTCTAATATGAGGATTCATTTTCAAAGTTGGATTTTTTTATAATATTAATATTTTTTCATAACCTGTGATACCTTTTTATAATACTTTGATGAATAAACAGTAAACAAAAAAAGGGGGAAAAAAGAAGCAAATGTTTTAAAAATAGAAATCTTTTGTAACAACAATATACACTACTGGTTAGTAATAAAAAATTTTTTTTTTAAATAAATCAATAATTTTATTCAGCAAGGATGTGTTAAATTGATAAATATTGATAGTAAATGAGATTTATATTATTTGAAAATATGTTTTTATTTTGAATAAATGCAGTTCTTTTTATTCATCAAATAAATTAGGCAGCAGAACTGTTTGCAACACTGATAATAAATCAGAATATTAGAATGATTTCTGAAGGATCATGTGATAGACTGGATGTCACATGTGACACTGAAGACTGGAGTAACGATCCTGACAATTCCAATGTCCATAAAATGTCCATAAGTTGTAATAATATATCACAATATTAAAAATGTATTTTTTTTTTTTTTTGATCAAATAAATGCAGGCTTGATAAGCAGAAGAAACTTCTTTCAAAAACATTACAAATAGTAATGTTTCAATTTTTGGCCTGCACTGTATATAAATAAATGCTGTTATCTTGCATCCCACAAATCTCGGTATCAACTACAAGATGCTATCCTGTCAATATGGGCCAACATTTCTAAAGAATGCAGCACCTTGTTGAATCAATGCCACGTAGAATTAAGGCAGTTCTGAAGGCGAAAGGGGGTCAAACACAGTATTAGGATGGTGTTCCTAATAATCCTTTAGGTAAGTGTGTGTATATATATATATATATATATATATATATATATATATATATATATATATATATATATATATATATACCTAGAGCGTCAAGTTTGAACAAGTTTGCAACCATATGACTCAATGTTGATGTCCAGATTTGACACAATTTAGGGACTCATCACTCATGCAACTATCACAAAAGCCTGCACACAGCAACATTTAGATCGAAGGCTATTTACATTTCTGAGATGCATTGTTTGTAGGAATTTTAGTTATTTTGTCTTGTGAAATATACCTAAATATCTGCTTTGCAGATTAAAAAAAGAGCCGGAGCCTGCTAACCAACCCATCGTCTCAGTTCAAATACTGCAGACTGGCTCTGATATCCTAGCAGGGCTATAATATGTGTCCGGAGCAGCACAACGTTATTGATTCCCTAATCACTGCGGAACGCCGTATCAGCGCTTTCAATCAGTGGGAGCCTTTTGAAGATACTGTGTAGTAAAATACCATCTGCCATTCTTGTGTTTCAATCTCACGGCTGTTCTCACCTGCTTTAATTTAGCAGGATGACAGTGCAGTATGTGTCGTGTGCAGCCGCACAAATAGCTTCCGGCTCTTTGTGTTTTGAGGTGCAATTTGCCTGACTGCGGTTTAGAGAATGCTCAGAAACGCCAGTGGATTCTAATGGGCTTTGTGCGGCTTTTCCGAGCAGAGGAGGGGTGTGGTCCTGTGACACAGCAAATGGATAACGCTGATTCCCCAGGAGCTTTGGCCTGTAATATATTTCTCTTGAACTGGAAAGTCTTTGCCAGTTCTTCTGGGCCGATTTGATGACCCCCTTTTCTCCTTACTTTCTCCCATAAACACAGGACAGCTCCCCTCCCCCTCTCCATCTCCTGCTGCAGCCTGGGAGTGAACAGGAGCTCTTAGCGTTCCCTCACAAGCCTGAGCCATTAATTATAAACAGCCATGCCAGCAGCCAAAGAGGAGTGACTGTAGAAAACCTGCACAATGGAGGCAAAGTCCCCCCTCTTATTTTTTGTTTAGTCCAAAATACATTCATTTTTAACAAGAAACAAATATTTTAATATTTTAGTATTAATTTGATTATAATGACAGTAATATTTAACCACATTCAAGCATTTTTCTTTTCTTTTTTTGATAAAACTAACTGCTCTTCTGCAATTATAACTAATGGCTACCTTCTTTTCGGGCCATTAGTCAAGACTGCAGGTGGCAACATGAACTCTTTAATGCATGCCTCAGGTCTTTAGTGACCCGGGACCTAATTCACTACCCTCCTGCCAATTCCGAAGGTGCTGAACTAAGGCTGAAACACAAAAGTAGTTCGACATCAACCTTCTTATTTTTCCTCAAGCAAGTCATAATAAACAAAATAAGAAAAAAATGCTTGCTTTCCCATACATTTTATGTGGGGGAAGAAAATTGTATAGGGTGGCTAATGACCCGAGGTGTGTAACAGTGCAAGTATACTTTTCTGCACAACAATAATTGAATTATGACTGAATAAGGTAGCAATGTCTGATACACAATGATGAAGTGATGTTTCACTCTTAGCCACTGCAGGCAGAAAACAAAACAACAAGAAGTATCATCAGCAAAACATAAAATTGACTTCAGAGCCAGCACTGAACGCAATCAAATATTGTCACTTTCCCTTGATGGTGGATCTGGTGAAGAAGCTGTTAGTGATCAATGTATTGATTTTAAAGATGTTAAAAGTGAATATGAGCCAGATGCTGAACGTCTGCTCAAACGGAACTCTTCCAAGCTCCAAAAGGTAAAAACATATGTTTTGATTTTATTCTTCTGTAATTTTCATTTTAATATCAGAACATTTTTATATTATTATGACAGGTAGAGACCCATCCACGTGTTAAATATAGATCTGGTTTGCTAAAGACCCGAATATATAATTATAATAGGTAAACATTCATGCATTTTATGGTTTAAAGGTTCAGTTTTAAATTAATTTATTGAAAGGGTCGATACAAATTGCCTGACATATCATTATTTAAGTTTTTTACTTTTACATACCTTGGATGTACAGTATATCATATGGATCCATGTCAGATGGCATTTGACAAATCCATAATATGGATTTTCATACTTCACAGTATAATGTTGTAATGCCTAATTTGCTTTTAACATTTAAAATTGATTTAGATTTTAGTGTTTAATTTTTCATTCATTTAAACAAAAAAAAAATAGATAATGTAGAATGTTTAAAGGGGTGGTTGCATGCGATTTCACTTTTTTAACTGTGTAATGTTGCTGCTTGAGCGTAAACAGTATCTGCAAAATTACTTAATCTACTCAAAAAAGTTCAATGCAAACAGAGAAATTGTCTTTTAAACTTATGGGAGTTTATTGCCTACAAAAACGTCTGGTTTGGACTGCAACAAGCTTCTTCCTGGTTTGGTGACATCATAAACCCTTGCTAGTCACTGCAGATGTGACTTCTGCCTGTAATGTTAAGGGCTGTGGTGTTTTTCCGGACAACCTGGGCTTGGCACTTCAGCCAATAAAAATACATAAAACTACATTTGGCCATCTAACCAATCTAAGACCATTGTGTTTTTCGGAGGGATGGGCTTCATAGACGCAGGAAGCAAACGAGCCGTTCAAAGGACAGTGGATACAGCGGTGTGGAATAAAGGAAAAATATAAGAAAAATAAGTTTTAAATACTTTTTTTTTTACATTTAAAAAAAAGAAAAGAAGTATTAAGACATGTTATACTGCGCCCCATAAACACTTCCAAGCTTAGAAAAAAAACACGGAACCACCCCTTTAAATCGGACATTTATTGTTTATCTGAAGTAACATTAAAACAATTATGGACTTGTATTTACATGGTATTTAATAAAATTGGAATATCTTCATGTCGTTGCCTCCCAGAACGTAACTTATTTCTTATTATTTTTATTATTAATATTTCCTCATTGTAGTTTTAATGTATTTGTTTAGTCTATTTTTTTTGTCTCCAGTCTCTCAATTTTGCACATGGAAACAAGCTTCTGTTGTCTGGATGAGCAGGTGCACTGGAAACATGATCTCGCTGGCTGTTTGCTTTCATCATGTAATGTTTCACTCAGCATTGTGAGAACATGATGACACCATATTACAATAGGGCTTGTTTGAGAGACGAGCAACAAGCTGCTTAACGCATCAATATTTTCCAAAGCTATTTCATATGAGGTATTGAAAAGCTGGAAAAGCAAAAAGTGTAGTCTCAAATTCCTGTTATAATGTCATGTAATATCGGACACAGAAACAAAGCCATTCAACAGCTCTGCTTACCATATTTTACCAGCAGAAGCTGCAGTGTGTGCAGTTACAGCTTTACTGGTCCTCCCATTGCACTGGGATTGGATAATTCATTCCACTCCACCTCCCCATGCCCAGAAAAAGATTCCTTTCTGCTTCCATGAGCTTCAGCTTACCATAACATCTTATTCGCCACTGTATTGCCTCTGTAAGCTCATTGCTTTTGGCACTCCTGATGCATACATACAGTACAACACTTTGCTATGTTGCCAGTTACAATTTCTTTGAGAGGAACTGTTTAGATGTATATATGTATATATTTATGTCATCCTTAATAAACCCCTCACCGGCAGAATACTCAAATACTTGCAAACTTTCATACTTTCGACTTTCGAAATTTTTACACTCTTGTGTAATCGATGCGCCATCCTAAATAAACTTGTCTCTTGCGCGATTCCCAGAAATGTAGAATATTCCGACCTAATATGATTTCTGACCTGTAAGGTAGGCCAGAGGAGAACTGGCACCCCGACTGAGTCTGGTTTCTCCCAAGGTTTATTTTTCTCCAAGGAAGTTTTGGTTCCTTGCCACTGTCGCCTTTGGCTTGGCTTGCTCAGTTGGGATTCAGGATTTACGTGTATATATTCAGAGTTATAACTATATATTCAGATTTACATTTATATATTCAGAGTTATAGCTATATATTCAGGATTTACATTTATATATTCACACTCGAGGCAGATTAGATTTGCTGCCGCTAGGGTGCGTCTAGATTTCTAGGCTACAGAGTTATAACTATATATTCAGAATTTGCATTTAAATTTTCAGAGTTGAATTTATATATTCAGATTTATAACTATATATTTAGAGTTAGAACTATATATTCAAGATTTATTTACATTCAATTATTTCCTGTTCGGCCCCCCCATTTATATAATGTAGGTATTTATGTTTGTTTGTTTTTAACTTCCTGTAGTGACCAGTGAAAGCAACAAAATGATGTATGTTATTCTTATTTCATGTTTGTGCACTTATTTTTAAAGTATTTAGTCACCTTATTCAAAAGGCACAAATATTTACTTGGGAATAATGGGAAAAAAGATGTTAGACTGTTTAGCCTGCAAAGCCAATATGAAGAGTGTGAGGTTGTGAACTTCATAAATAAAACGCAGAGATATTTGAGTGTCTCTTATACATATTTATGATCTCATTACTGCCCTAAATGGGGAAATGCTCATTTTATTTCAGGCGGAACAGATGTTGGCTTCAAATTATGGGGAGAGAAAGGTATTTAAAAAAAAGATTTGTGGATAGATTTATGTTATTTCGAGAAGGGATTACTACATTTAGGTATTTGCAAATAAGGATTTTACATGGTCGTTTCAAAAGTGTTTTATAAATAGCCCCCCTTCATCCATCTTGGAAAATGAAATGACCAAAAATTGTTATAGTAAAGGTCTGATTTCATGTTTTTAGAAGAACCGCAGAAGTCTGCAAACTCTCGATTAGAGCATGAAGGAAGGTCTGTAGACGCTCGGGTTTAATCACTGTTACTATTTCTCTTGAATGAAATATTTATATATATAAGTAACCTTAAACTGAGAAGAGAATATATATATTATAAAACAATGGTGATGTATTAGATAGGATATTAGAAGATATGTAAGAAAATAAGTATTGTTGGAACGCATCCTGTAGGAGTCCTTCATTTAATTTATTTAGCTTTTTTGTGTATGTATTTGTGGGTGTATTTCCCCTTTCTTTTATGTTGATTGTATGTGAGTGTTTATGTCCTGAGTTTTTCCAATTTAACATGTCTTAAAAGCAATAAAAATATAATTAAAAAGTCTGTTGTGATTGGTCTACCACTTACAGTGCTTGTCAGAAATGAATGCAGATTAAAATATCTGAATTTCAGCTCTGGAGGTTTCCTCAGCACTTGTGTACACAGTAATACAAACAGTGACCATTGAGTCATTGTTTGTGGACAGACCATAGATGGGCATTATGCAAATTTGTAACAAGCCTAAGTAGGTTTATGCCGGAAGTGAGAGTGGAATTACTGACAAATCTTTTTAGGCAGTTTAGATTTAGATCTTCCTTCCGGAGACAATAACTTGTGCACTTTGATCTTTGAAACTGTGCAGAACTTTTGCATTCACAAATTGCATTATTACACACTACACCAAGGTAATATCCGTTCTTTAATGATTACGTCCCAAAATAAGACTGAGGGTTCTCTATAGTAGGGTAAGGCTAAATTTTCTGTTAAATTGTCAGCCAGCTCTGTTTCAGCTGTCACTATTGGTATGGAAGAAAGGCTTATTTGTATTTGTGTGGACAGACCAGGCTGAGGGAAGGTATTTGCATGATTGTGGTCAGTAGAACAGGTGTTTGCAGAAGAATATTGGTAGCTTTCAATACATTCTCATAAACTTAAACTTGAACTGCATCAAGTCCATGAGGAGTGTTCAGGACTCTAAGTATCCCATCTGTCCTAACACAAAGGGCATCGAGTCAGATGGCATTTGACAGGGGCACAGCAGGGATCGTTCTGAACTGTAAATGTAAAGGATTTTGATCTTTACAAGAAACTGTAGCACATTTGTATGGCGCCTTTCCCCTGATGAGAATATAATGCTCTAATTTGTGTTTCTCCAAAAGTGCATGTCCCACTGAAACACGTAGAAAGTTGTAATGAAAACTGAGCACACAATGGTTGAATTGTGTGTCTTATTAAATGTATTGAAATGATGTATTTAAAAGCTGCTCTCATGTGAACATGCTAGAAAGTCTAATTTGTATTCTGCTGAGGTTTTTATTCACTGTTCTTTCAGAGAAGGGGGGTTGAAAAAGTGAACACAGAAGCACTCATCTTTGATCAGAACAAGCAGGGCACACTGTTATCTTCTAACAAGAGTATGTCATGGATGCAATCTCTTGTAGGCTACAGTATGTCTCTATTAAACACAGATAAATGGTACCACACCCTACATGTGTGCACTCTCACAGTGCGATCCTCCAAGTTACTTGGATGGAAATAAAGATGCTATTTGGCTGATATTTTTTTTAATAATTATATTTGTATCTATGCTTTGAACAAATGTTTGCCTCAACAGTATAAACCTAAAGCTTGTTCTGCAGTAACAATGCTTTCAATCAAAATTAGGCTTGCTTTCATTTTCTGGCTTTTAACAAACAGTTCACACCCCATTTATGGTTCCTAAATGACTTTTTTGCTCCACAGTCCCCAGAGTTTCTGCTGTGTAGGTGCTTATGTGCGGTGGAGGTAGTCTGCACCAATTTTCTGGCGAATAGCTCCCAAGCACGCAGTCAGGTCCGTTTACTGCGAGCATATGCAGGGCTGTAAATCACACCTGTCAGTGGATTTGTGCTCTGCTCTCTCAATGCAGCTCCTGCACTTTTGCATATGATTTGCAAGAGTATGGCAAGACATTTTATCAATTATACTCAATAGTATAAATTTAAAACTAACTATTGTCTAACTATTTTAGTACATAGTTTCAGTTGCTAGAAAGAAATCCAACTGTTAGCGACTATCGTTTTCACTTTCACTGTACGTATTCATTACATACTAGTACTTAGTGCTAGTCAGTATACCAACAGTAGCATGCAACTGTTCCGTTTGTAGTAAAAAAAAAAAAAAGAAAAATAGAAAAAAAAGGTTCTATGCTGGTTCAGATATTATTTATTAACTTTATTTCCCCATTAATATTAACATTATATTTCTTAGTAAAACTATCCCAGTAGTTAACTACTAGTAGCCTATCTGTTTCAGTTTTGGTATTTATTTATTGGTAGCCTAGTCTACCTATTTATGAGTGGCTCACTGGTGGGGAAAATAGATACAGTAACTGTTGAATTAGAATTCACTACAGTTTTGACTCATTTAAACATATGTTAGTACAAGTAGGCTAACAGTTTTAAGGAATTAATGTAAAACGGCTTGCCATACAACAGACAGACAGACAGTGTTTATTGAAGTAAATGAGTTTTTTTTTTACTTTTAGTGCAATTTCGAGTCTGTATAAAATGTGGAAATAAAACGCACCTTGAATAATTTCAATTGTATAACTTATCGGTCTACTCACCATAATTGAATAGACCAACGCAACGATGCTTATTGGCCACACGGGACAAAAGCAGGAAAAAATCACCAGTATGAGGTAGTCTTTGGGTTTCTGCTGCTCTTGGGCGGCATTACCGGTGGATGATGTGCGGCTCAGGCTCACTCTGGACGGGGAGAGAGGAGCCGATCCGAGCTGCCCCTCTGACCCGGATCTCAGCGGCAGACTGTGGCCGTTCTGATCCCCATCGAGAGCCTTGTCACCCCCGACATTGACCGTGAAGGAGCTGGAGGTCTTCACCCCGGTGGGCTCGGTGGTCACGAGGAGTTTCTCGGTCTCGGCTGGTTGCGTGCCGCCGCTCTCCCCCAGATTTGATTTCGCAAACTCCGTATCTGTGTTTATTGCCATTGTGAAAATCCAAAGTTAATATTTCTGAAAGAAAAAAACTCCTTTTGGCAGATGTGAAATATTAGAAAAGTGGTCGCTAATTTCCCATTATTTGCGATATTTTTTCAACTTAAAATCACGCGTTCGATTGTTTTCATACGGTCAATATGACTTTAAACGTCGAAAAAAGATGTCCAGTTATTTATTATTATTATTTCCTTTAGCAATTTTGTTCTAAACTAATTAAAACAAGTCAAGAGTCGCTGTGACATTATCCTCCCATGTCGATATGGTCATCCTCTCTTTGTGATGCTGTTTAATGGATTCAGTTCCGCTCAGTTCAATCCAGATCGGAAGACGATCTCCTCTGCCCACACACTCAACTAAACCACAGAGACGCGACTCATCTGGACTTCAGCATCTCCACCGCAGCATTACCCAAACGTCTTTAAAGCCGTTGCACGTGTAAAATAAACGAATAAGCAGGTGCTTTGCGCTTTTTTGTGATGTTGCAGCGGGTTAAAGTAGTTGCGCAGCAGTGAGTGCAGGGATGTTCCTCTCTCACCTCCTCTGCATCAATGATGGAGGTCCTGCAGGACTCCCCATGCAACACTCCGAATGTTCTTCCCCTGGGGATGCTGCAATACCTCCCTGTGTTTTTGTGAGCCTTTTAAAATGTCATAAACAAACATTACTTGAGCTCTTGTTGATTATTTGGTTAGTTAGATAATTAGTCAAAGATGCAAGTGGTTAAAAGGAGGATTCAGTAAAAAAGAAAGCAGCCCATATTTTTTTTTTCTCAATGAAAGTAGGCTATTTGGGGTGGTAAAATGCTTGAGGCTTTCCCAACCTTCTGCTGTTATTGTTTTTTTATTATCAACCCAAAACCTTAATTACCTTTTATTAATTTAATTAGTGGATGTAGCTTGAATCATTTATTCACAATGCGCTTTTCCTCATTTGATCCTCTCTTAATCATTAGTCTATTACAATGTTCTTGGTTGTCCCGACCAGATGACAAGCATGGTTACATAAGGAGCATGTGAATGTGGATGGAGATTAGGGAATCCCCTTAAAACTGTATCATATGATGTAATGGTATTGATCCAGTTTATATTTTAACATTGCAAGTACTTTTATAAACCTCAGTGCAGTCATATGCACATAATGCAGGGTTTCCCAAATTGGGCAAAGTTAATAATTAATTAAAGAATTAAAATCCCCTGTTAATCTGTGGATCAGGGTCAGTAATTGATTTCTAACAAAAAGTGACATAAGAAATGCAGTCTAATACTAAGTTATGCAGCTCAAGGCAGATTTGTAACTTCTCACTTCTTGAAATGATTAAAACAATCTAATGTTTGAGAATCAAGAAAATCCAGGAGACCTCATTAATTAAATACATTTAATTATCCAGTTAAAAATATTTAAATTGCTCAAACATTATTAATTATTACATGTGATACTATTTCATTCTTTATTCCATATGCAGTTTATGAATATATTTTAAAACATGAAATGTTGCTGACAAATCAGCCAGTAATTGAGTGAGTACTATTTTATTGCATGAATGGCAAAACTACAGTCACTTGGTAAAGTCTTACGTAATGTAAAATATATGAAAAGCAACAGAAAAACCATTACTAAACAGGTCTAAACGATTCAAACTGATCTCACATCCTCATTGTTGCTCTTCTCTTGAAAAAGTTGGTATGCTTAAGACTCATTGACTGGCGCAGAGTATTCTGGTGTCATGTGAGATGGAGTTGTTTGTTCTGAAGACACTGGATCCTGGTCTGCCTGTTCTGGACATGCTGGCTCAGGAGTCGCACGCTCTGGTGACGTTTCCTCAGAAGTCGATTGCTCCAGGGATGTTTGTATTGCATTTGATTGTTCTGAAGAAGCAGCTTCTCTGGTAGTTTGTTCTGGAGTTGATGAGTAGTTGTTGAGTTTTGGGATCACATGTTCAGAGCTTAATAGCTCAGAAGGTGTTTGTTCTGGATTGGATTGTGCTGAAGGTATTTGCTCCGTAGTTGTTTGCATTGAGTTTGTTTGTTCTTCAGCAGTTTCTTCTAGTGGTGTTTCCTCTGGACTCTCTTGTACTGGTGATGTTTGCTCTGGAATCTCCAGCTCTAGAGACTCTTGCTTTCCTGCTATTTTTGCGAACATTCCCTTGTACCTCAGTCTGTCCTCCTCATTTTTTAATTCCATTCTCATTTTGAGAACTGCAAGCTCTTTCTTGATTGTCTTTTTCATGCCAGGGTCCAGATCCAGCACTCGGATGAAATCCTCTCTGGCCTCGGCTTCATTCCACACCTCCATGTGTGCTTTGCCACGCAGATAGAAGGCTTTCATCGCCCCTAGGAAATAGAGAATGCTTTCAGCTGGTGCATTTGACACTCGACTTATAACTTCTCGTTATAAATGGTTGGAGAACGGACAATTTAATTTACAGTTACTCACCAGGGTGCTGGTTGATGATGTCAGTTGTGTGTTCGATGACCTCATAGTACTCCTCCATGTGCAGAAGACACTGGCAGTAGTTTAATGTGAGCATATTGGCCATCTTCTCCAGTTTTAGCCAGGGAGCTTCCCATGCCTTTTCCTGGAGAAACATAGACATTTCAATTCAATGAGACGTGCCATGCCTCATTAATAATACATTAGTGGCATTATTATTCAATAATTTCATGATCAAAACATTGTCCCCCAGAACCTTGTTAAAAAAAACAGCATATATGCTGTTTAGGTATGTTTTGAAACATGGCAGCTGGTTTAAGATGGTCATGTGCTGGTCCTAAGAAACTAGCTCCAGCTCATGACCAATTAAGGACCAGCATAAACCAGCTCAAACCAGCTGCCATGCTTCAAAACATACCTAACCAGCATATGCTGTTTTTTTTCAACAGGGGATATAGACATTTTAAGCTACTGAATGTATTAAAAACCAGCTGTGGAGGTGTGTCTTACCTTTGTCTGTACATTCTTTATACACACAATGGCTTCTTTATATTTCATTGTTGCGTCCTCATATCGGCCCTGTTTGAAGAGCTTGTTCCCTTGTCCGTGGAGCACGGGTACCGCTTTCACCCTCTCCTTATCATTCAGAGCCCAGGACTCTCTGTCATACTCACTGGGCTGCTGCACCTGAATCCATTATTGATTACTGTAGTAAGTTTCTCATACAGAATTAATTTCCATTTAATACCATGAGTATCTTGAAAGAAGTGGATAAATAGGTTTGAAAATGATGCCCTAGCTCTACCTAGTGGTCATTTTGTGTACTGTTCTTGAGAATTGAAGGCACTGATCTACTTCAGGTCATAAGTTGATTAATATAATTCAGCCAAAATCATACTGCAGTCATAAAAATACAAAGCTATGAGAGGGTAAAGCTGGTGCACATGTGACATTTATCTTAATAAAGACAATGTTCACACTGCTGTAGCCTAAAAATAATAATTCAAACATATACAGGTGCTGGTCATATAATTAGAATATCATCAAAAAGCTGATTTATTTCACTAATTTGGTTCAAAAAGTGAAACTTGTTTATTATATTCATTCATTACACACAGGCTGATATATTTCAAATGTTTATTTATTTTAATTTTGATGAGTATAACTGACAACTAAGGACAATCCCAAATTTAGTATCTCAGAAAATTAGAATATTACTTAAGACCAATACAAAGAAAGGATTTGTAGAAATCTTGGCCAACTGAAAATAATGAACATGAAAAGTATGAGCATGTACAGTGCTCAATACTTAGTTGGGGCTCCTTTTGCCTGAATTACTGCAGCAATGCGGCGTGACATGGAGTCAATCAATCTGTGGCACTGCTCAGGTGTTATGAGAGCCCATGTTGCTCTGATAGTGGCCTTCAGCTCTTCTGCATTGTTGGGTCTGGCATATCGCATCTTCCTCTTTACCTCCCTCTATAGATTTTCCATGGGGTTATGGTCAGGCGAGTTTGCTTGCCAATTAAGAACAGCAATACCATGGTCCTTAAACCAGGTATTGGTCCAGTATTAAACTGGACAATATTACAACAAAATTTGATTTTGGCTGTACAGCCGCTCATGTGAATCTCCCCCACATTTTTGAATGGGTTTTGTTTCACAATCCTCTCCAGGGTGCGGTTATCCCTATTGCTTGTGCACTTTTTTCTACCACATCTTTTCCTTCCCTTCACCTCTCTACTAATGTGCTTGGAAACAGTTCTGTGATAAGCCAGCCTCTTTTGCAATGACCTTTTGTGCCTTCCTTGTGCAAGGTGTCAATGGTTGTCTTTTGGACTACTGTCAAGTCAGCAGTCTTCCCATGATAGTGTAGCCTAAAGAACTAAACTGAGAGACCATTTAAAGGCCTTTGTAGGTGTTTTGAATTAATTAGCTGATTTGAGTGTGGCACCAGGTGTCTTCAATATTTTCTGAGATACTGAATTTTAGGATTTAGGATTTTCCATAGTTGTCAATTATAATCATCAAAATTAAAAGAAAAAGGCATTTGAAATATATCAGTCTGTGTGTAATGAATTAATATAATATACAAGTTTCACTTTTTGAATGGAATTAGTGAAATAAAGCAACTTTTTGATGATATTCTAATATATGACCAGCACCTGTATTATCACTGCAATGTTTCAGTCTAAAAATGTTTCTAAATGCCCGAAGAAAGTCATTAGACTAAAACCTTGCAGCAAAGCCTTCTTTATAAGCAAATGCAGTGGTTTGGATCTCTTCTTCATTCACTGTCAGTGAAATCCATATAGATCAATAGCTCAATTATGTAGCTCATTTCAAAATGAATGCAAAAATATTTTTTCAGTGGGCCTAAAAGTAATATTGAATTCAGACCTTTAGAAGTTCCATTACAAAGTAAAGAGGCTGTGGTTCTTTCTGAAGCTCGTCCAGATCGTCATAGCCCAGGCTGTGGTAGGCAAACATATTGGCCATGCCGCAGGTGTGAATGTGCCAATCCACTGGATCTTTACCTACTGCGATTCGCCGCAGACTCTTTGCCACTATTGGATACAATCCGGTGTGCTTCTCGGCCACAGAAAGAATAAAAAAAAACATGAAACACTGAAAAGATAATGACTGTTAAACTCTAAAATAGTTTTAAAAAATTCAGGGTAAAAGTTACATAAATAAAAACCTTTAAGCCTAAATTATGCATTTCACTTAATAGTAAAATTTCATTAAATTGAATGGAATAATCCATACACATTTAAATTGAACTAAAAATTATTCAATTAAAATGCGTAAAGACTATTCAAATCAATTTAATGAAATTTTACTATTAATTGCAATTTTGTTTTGTGTGTATACATTTATTGGATTACATATTGGACTGTGAATATTTCAAATTCCATCAAATATTTTAAAAGGCATGGCACTTTTATAAAGCTTGAAAGTGTAAAAGTGTAGTGAAAGTGTAGTTCGGATGTGTCCATAACTGTTTTTGTACCTGTGTCCATAACTGTGTTTGTCTTGACATTCCTATAATGCTAGAGGCTGTTATAGCCACAGTAACCTATCTCTCATGTGCTGGAGCTTGGATGGCAGCTGTAAATGATGATCATACCATGTGGAACAGACTCGGATTAATCCTATTTGGTAAAGATTTAAGCTTTCCATCAGGCTAACGCAATGCCACACTCCAGTCTGCAACTCACTGTGGTATTCCACAACCATAAATTACATGACTAAATGGTCAGTCACTATGTCTCATCTAAAAGTGTTTTCTGTGTAAAGGGTTATCAGTTTAATTCAGCTTTAATGACAGAAATAGTGTTCTGACATTCATTTCATAATGAGTGTCCTAGGCATTTGCTAAATGGTATTTAATGGTTTCATGGATTTTTTGCCCCTCATTCAAACTTGAGGCATGAATAATTTTAGTCTAATTGTGCATACACAGCTATTCAAAAAAAGAAACAAATACATCCACTATTTTATTCTGCAAGGATGCATTAAATTCAGTATGTGTCCGTACAGACCTTTATATTGTTACAAGATATTGTTTTTCAAATTTCTGTTCATTGAAGAATACTGAAAAAAGTATTACAGTTTTCACACAAAATAAAATAAGCAGCAACACTGTATTTAACATAAATAATTAGAATTATTTCTGAAGGATCATGTGATCACTGAATATGACTGGATTAATTATTCTGAATATTCAGCTTTGCTATCACAGGAATGATTTACATTTTAAAATATAATTTTTTTTTCAAATAATTTGTTCAAAAAAATTGTTGCTTTAATATATTAAAATTGTTTTAATTTGCAATAGTATTCCACATTATTACTGGTTTTACTGTACAGTTTTGGTGAGCACAAGGGCATTTCCAAAAAAATCTAACTTTTGAACAGTAGTGCACATAAATCGATTATTTAAGTTAATTGAGAATTAACTGATAATGTGAGAAAATGTTAAAGGTGTCTGAATACATTTTGGTTTGACTGTATATAAATCCAATTCAGATTCGTTTGTTTCAATTCAATTGAATCACCAAGTTTTATTCCACCTGAGTAGTTTGTTCCCCTACTGACCATGGACAACATGAAGGATCACAATATACTTACGATGACATCACACCAGAATTCAGCCACCTCCCCTATGTGCATGGACATGAGCAAAGTCTCCCAGACATCCAGTTTAAACATGTTCCCGATCACCATTTCCATGGGCATACCTGCCTTCTTACTGTCATCTATCACGGTGCGATCATCATTGCAGAGCTGGGTGCGGAAATGGAACGTCACCTGTACGCAACATGGAAGAGTCAGAAATGTTGTATTTGGTTATTTTTAGGTTAAATTTGCTGTTATTTCCACAAATATATCTACAAGCCATTACTAAAGTCCCCTACAGTATAAGCCCATGAACCTAATGCTTATTTGAAGACAAGTGCAAAGGTAAACTTATTATGACATTAAACAGTCAGGAAATCAACTGTCTAATCTGAAATGGATTCTATAATCCTAAAGATAACCTATTAAATGTGTAATGAAACAAAGATGAATATTGTGAATACTGAAATTGTTTAGTCAAACAATTAAATGAACATCCTGGAATAGTTTCTATATTTTGGACTACCTTAGTTCCTGTGACAAATTTGGGCTTCTCACTGGTCCCTCCATGCAAGATGGTCTTCTTGATCCCTTCAGCGCCTATCATCATGCTGTCCTCCATGATGTCTGTGATGTATTTTTATTGGAAGTGTGTTTGTATTTGTATTGTGTGACTGAAGAGGTGTACTACTGGAGCTGGATTAAGAAGGCTGGGATAACAGGATTAGGCCGAACAGCCCCACCTTCTCATCCACAGAAGGGCTTTCCTCAGCATTTTCACACTACATCCATCTCCAACTAGAAGAGCCTAGAACCCTCTGGGATAAGCCAAGGTTCTTCAGTCTGTTCATCCCAACACTGTGTTCCGCAGCCATGCTGAAAGAAAGGCTATGATGCTGGGTTATGGACTCAACGACCCCATCATCGCACACATATGGCCGACAGCTGGATTGCAACGAGTGTGCAACAAGACTGTCGGTGCCGAGCCCCTGCCGAGACAAACGTTTGGAACAACCCATCTGCTTATTGCCGTTTTGTAAAACTGTCCTGGATTACGGAAGAGATACGCCTAAATTACACGCAATTATGGTTTTTACAAGCAATGTCTGAACATTGTGTACTGGCCAATCACCACATCCCCTATTAATAAGCAGGGGTTTACATTAATTCACTGGACAAAGGAATCCGGGACGGGATGGGACACAACCGTCATAAAGTAGCCATTCAGGAGTAAAAACACATTTTGTGATCGTCACGGTTATCCGCTCATCCTTGCTGTGTTCAAATGTAACACATTACGTAGGCCTATAGCCATTTGATATGCTGGTCACAACTGTCTTAAGGATGCAAAGAGAGTTATGTACATTTAAGAACGATTTCTGAAAATCATGTGGCCAATGCTAAATATTGCACAACATTTTTGAATTGAATGCCGCGCCAACTCTCAGTCTATTTAAAATCATGTATCGCCCTCTGCTGGCCACCAGCCACAAACATTGAGACGTTATTGCTATAATTTAGGACTTTCATAATTAAAATGCATTCTGTAATACATTTATGTAGGCTATGTTTAGATTAAAAAGCACTATGAAATGTATAGCCTACATTTACAGTAATATTTAATAATGGCAATACAGTAGCCTAGACCTTAGCTTTAAAGCGTGTACATCATATCACAGAAGTAATAGCTACTGAAGGTTACCCTCATGTTTCTGTGGGCTTCTAGAATAGATACACCGTTTGAAATTTATATATTTTCCTCTCTCTTATACTCTACATTATGCCTTTAATTTTAAGCTATTTATTGCATCCTTACTTAAAGGGTTAGTTCACCCAAAAATGAAATTTCTTTCATTAATGACTCACCATGTCATTCCACATCCGTAAGACCTCTGTTCATCCTCGGAACAGTTTAAGATATTTTAGGTTTAGTCCGAGGGCTTTCTGTCCTTTGAATGTAAGTGTATGCCCACTTGCTGTCCACGTCCAGAAGGTAATGAAAACATCATCAAAGTAGTCCATATGTGACATCAGTTGGTTAGTTAGACTCTTTTGAAGCGTCGACAATACATTTTGGTCCAAAAATAACAAAAATTATGAATTTATTCAGCATTGTCTTCTCTTCCGCGTTTGTTTTCAAACCTCAAATAAAGAATCAAACGGTCATGATTCAAGATTTGAATCGCGTGTCAAACTGGCAAACTCATAGGGCAAACTACTGAAATCACGTGACATTGGCGATATGAATCACGAATCAATCTGCTGATTTGCGACTGTTTGAAATTGATTCTTTATTTGAGGTTTGAAAACAAACGCAGAAGAGAAGACAATGCTGAATAAATTCATAGTTTTTGTTATTTTTGGACCAAAATGTAAAATGTATTGTCGATGCTTCAAAAGAGTCTAACTAACCAACTGATGTCACATGTGGACTACTTTGATGATGTTTTCATTACCTTCTGGACGTGGACAGCAAGTGGGCATACACTTACATTCAAAGGGCAGAAAGCCCTCGGACTAAATCTAAAATATCTTAAACTGTTTCGAGGATGAACAGAGGTCTTACGGGTGTGGAACGACATTGGGATGAGTCATTAATGAAAGAAATGTCATTTTTGGGTTAACTAACCCTTTAATAAATATATTTTTATATCGCAAACTTTTGAATAGTGGTGTGTGTCTGGTGCTACACATGTCTGAGGCTTAAAAAGCTAAATTATCGTCATGTTGCCATGGGTACAAGCCTGAATCTAGCATAAAAGATGTATTATGTTGTTTGGTTTCCTGAAAGGGGTACCAAGTTCAATATAAAAATAAACTTGTAAGTAAAAGAAAATTAATTAAAAATGTTAATGACAAAGAGTGTATTATCATGTTTATGGTTTATGACAAGACTAACCCATTCAGACTTAACTTTTCTGTGGCATTTTTGATTTATGACTTTTTAATATTATAATAATAAAAATAATAAAGGATTGGATTCCTCAAAATTGATCTTTTACCCTGCTCTTGGACTTCTAGCATGTGACAGAGGAGAATAGGGTGTAATTTGGGTGATTTTAAGTTTACCACAACCAGAACATATCGTCCATAAATCTTTATCAAATAGTTTGTTTGGCTATTAATGGTTTTGTAATAATAGATTATTGCACACACCTGTAAAAGTGTGTCACCTGCTCAAAAATGGATAGTTCATTCCTTAAAGGTGGGGTAAGTCTTATTTCAAAACCGTTTTAGAAAAAGGACACGGGCGAGTGGAATAACAAACTTGTAGCCAATCAGCAGGTAAGGGGCGTGTCTACTATTGATGGTGAGAAGAGCGCTCGCTCTCGCTCTGTGCACGTCATTATTCAAAACACACGAGTCACACATGACGGACATTAGCCGAGAACTACTAGCCTAATATGCTGCTTGACTATGCTCGTGTGTCATGTTCGCTTGTTAGTCCATTTGCGATCGTATTGTGTCTCACTTCAGCGATGATAAAGACCCGCTCATTTCCACATCTTATGGAGCATCTAAATCTCATCACTGTGCTTCAAGCATCAGCTCACACAACGTCTCAGACAAGTAAGATACTATACTCCTAATATATGTTTGCTTACTCTTTTCATGATCATTATAACCCTTATCCAGTCATAACTGTAATATGTCGTTAGCTGTAACGTTACTGCTTGTGTTCTATAGAGTTGTTCATGAGAACAGTTTGACCACTACCTCTAATCTTGTCATAATTGTATTAATTTGTAATGTGTCGTTAGTTGGACTGTCGGCTGGTGCTATAGAGTTGTTCATGAGAACAGTTTGACCACTACCTCTAATCTTGTCATAATTGTATTAATTTGTAATGTGTCGTTAGTTGGACTGTCGGCTGGTGCTATAGAGTTGTTCATGAGAACAGTTTGTGATTTTGTGATCGCTATGACTCTAATTTTGTCATAATTGTAATATGTTGTTAGCTGGACTGTGTGCTTGTGTACTATAGAGTTGTTCATGAGACCGGTTGTGTGTGTTTTTGTGATTGCTGTAACTTTAATCTTGTCATAATTGTAATATGTTCGTTAGTTGGACTGTCTTGCTCGTGTACTATCGAGTTGTTCACAAGAACGGTTTGTGTTTTTGTTATAGAAGGGATGATTTTTTTCATTGAATATTCGACCTGGATTAGATACACAGAGATTCTGCCATAGCCGTTGTTTTGGTGATTTGAAATACCAACAACGGTTACCAGATAGCACTTACCCCACCTTTAAAAGCAAGTAGCCTATTCATGTCAGTGAAAGTGTCAGTCATCAAGATGAAAAGTCTTGACGCCATTGTTTATGAACAAGATAGTCAAATGGCTTCATCATGTTTTCATTATGACAGTTTACTCTGTAAATGTTTTCCAATGCAAAAAAAGTCAGAAAATGCTCAAGACAGCACTATATACTATTTGCACAGCCATTTGAAAAATACAGTAAAGTTATATATTAATATATTTAGTGAGGTAACTGAGTACAAGACACTGAATATGTTTCACATTTTTACTGCATACTCTTTGCAATTCTAATTTGTTCACAGCATTGCACAAAAGAAAAAATACACCCTTATTTAAAAAAAAAAAAAAATTGGAATATTGGAACTGGACATACAACATAACTAATGCTCCTTCACACAACCCTTCTCATTAGTAAAAGTTGAGATTCACCTGAGAGAAATGTTTCAATTTAGGAGACATTTTCAGATTTTCTTTTTTTTTTTTTTTAAAGATGTGTAAACTACTTCAACATTTTTGTATGTAATGGTTCAAGCAATGGAATGAGAACTATTAGTTTTATATGGAATGACATATATTCAGCATTCACGAGTAGGCCTATAGTTCATTTTTACTGACATTACATAGCCTAAGCAAATTATATAAAAAAGCACATACTGATACAAAACTAACTGTTGTGCGAATGTAAATAGTGATGTGAGAAATGCACCAAAGTGACTGAGAAAAACTGTAAATTATTGCTAAGATCAGTAGATTTCTGGAGATTTCCATGGCTGTTTGATGACTCCTGCCGTCGAGAGGCTGCAAGTGGGTCTGATGATCTGTGCAGCTCTGTGATTGCTCACCTGCCACAGACGCAGAAGGACATTAATGATGCTGTAAGTGAGGTTTGGTGTCAGAGTGAGTCATGAAGACTGCGTCAGTTCACCCACGCATGCGGCGTCGTGCGGCCACGTGGAGAACGACATGTGCACGACTGAAATGATGCAACTGTACCATATAAACCTGAATATTGAAAATATATCAGTGATCCGCTCGTGTAATGTGATACTAGCTGTTGGGCACAGAATTAAGCTTTGATCCTGTATTCATGAAGAGATGAGGAGAGCACAGGAACAGACAGCTGCTGTGACTGCATGTGTGTGTGTGTGAATGTGTCATTCTCATCCAGCCTTGTCATAATGTGTCACATTGTGCTGACCTGACATTACATGAAAAGTGTAGGAAACATCCTACGTTAGGAGAGGAAGTGGTATCTGAATCGCCATTCCCCTCCAGGGGCCTTTTCACACATCCTGTGCTCTTCTTTCAAGCTCTTCAGTCACCTATGGTTTACTGAGCCTCCCATCACTGTTCCTTTACGACAGGCGCGACAGGTCAAGAATCAAAGGGGCCCGGGATCTCTCTGTATGATGTGCTCACACACACTAGCATATGTCCTCTTACCAGAACATCTACTGGACCCTAGCACATTAATTTCATCCTGAAAACAGGATGCAGAATCCAGGATACATAATTTAAAAGTGGACAAGTAGAATTAAAATTAACTGAAACAATTCTAATTTTAGACAAAATTAATAGATGTGTAGTACCTGTAAGCTCCAGCAGGAGGGTGTCTGTTTGTTCTGCTTTGTTCTGAGTTGATTAGAGCTGCCTGGGCCTGCAAAACAGACACACCTGTAGACCCAAACGAAACACTGCTCTGTTCCTCATAAATGTTCCACAATGTTTCAGAATCAACCCGTAACAAACTCAAACAAGTCCTGGATATTTCTTTAATGGTTACACATTCTCCTAGTTATTTTTCTATAAACATTTCATTGGCTAGAAATTGTTCTCATCTTTATCTGTACCGAACAACCGGAAAAGTCATGGATCATGTAAAGGGGTGGTAGCCTTAAACACAAGATTGCCAGTTTATTCTCAAATAAAGGTGAATGGAGAGCTATTGGGATGACAAACCCAGAGGATGACAAACCCACAGTAACTAAGTACATTTACTTGAGTATTGTACTTAAGTACACTTTTTGACTATCTGTAATTTACGTTGAGTATTCATTTTTCTAGGAACATATAACTTCACTACATTAGAAATTACATTAGTACTTTTACTCCACTACATTGCCATCAAGGTCCTCAAAGTTGAAAGTCGTTTCTGTTGCAGCTTATAAAGTCAGTGGATGATTTTTTTTTTCTTCCTTAAAAGCTATTTGGATATTTTATCAGGAGGAATCACTCTTGTAGAGTAACATGAAGTTCAATAATTGCATAGCATTTTTTGAACACTGATCAGTTTAAAGGGGGGGTGAAACACTCAGTTTCAGTCAATCTCATGTCAATCTTGAGTACCTATAGAGTAGTATTGCATCCTTCATATCTCCGAGAAGTCTTTAGTTGTATTATATTTATAAAAGAAATATAGGCTGTACCGAGTCTTTCCGGAAAAAAAACGAGCGCCTGGAGGCATATCGTGTGGGCGGAGCTAAAGAATGATGAGCGCACACAAAGCGGTGACGTCCTCAAGCATGGAGAAGAAAACGCTACCCTAAATAAACCATGGCATCAGATTCAACTAATACAGATATGATCCAGAATCAGATCCGGAGGCTGAAATAAATTGAACAGGAGGAGCAGCAACATCAGGACGTCCGTCTCTGTGGTATGTACTGTATTTAGTGCCCTGTCAACATTTGTGTGTGTTTACTCGCAATTTATGAGGACATGATTTGGTTTATAGAATATTGTATTATTAAACATTAGCTAAACATTAGCAGTATAGCAAGCAAAAAGGTTTTGCACGTCAGACTATTGTAACGTTATACATAGAACAACAATGGAGTAACCATTAGCGCATTTGAATGACGAATCACGCTTTGTGAGAACCTCCCCTAGTTTTATTTTGAGTGGTTTTACAATAAACAAACTGACACCTATAGTGGTCAAACAAATGTATTTAAACACACACCATAGATTGCCTGCTCCATTGATAAATTAACTAACGTTATACACGATCGTATCATTTACTGATGTTTACTTACGTGACGATAGCCAACAACAGACATTTGAAGCAGTTTTACTCACCGCGCATGACCATGAACCTTTATCGTTGGGACCGCTCTGTCAAAAACACACTTCTTTGGTAATTGTTGATTTCGTGAAGTCCTGTGACAGCAGTGACCGTGGAGATCCACTTTTGCGACGCGACTGAAGCGTGATGTGACGGTTATCGTCATTTCTGTGTTCAAATCGGTTCAAATGCAGTGCTGCCTTCCCGGATTGCTATGCGGCCGTGTTAAAGTCGCTTGATGTCACCCATAGGAATAAAGTGAAGCGCGGCGCCACAGAAGTGTTGCACGGACGAGTGGATCTGCACCTGAGAGCAGTGTTTATGGGCGTGCATTTTCTCTCTCGCTCTGGTCACTGCTCTCTCACTGCTCTTTGGAAGAGCCTGTACGGCCCATACAAGGACCTTCCGCTCTGTCAACGTCAAGCCGACCCATACTCGAAAAAAACTCTCCGAAACTTGTGAGAAACCGGAAGGAGTATTTTTGACACAGTATATTTTTGATACTCCATCAAACGCCCAACATTAGTTTTTGAAACTTTGTCTATGTTTAGGATGGGAATCCAAGTCTTTAACAGTGTAAAAAGCTCAGTATGCACGAAACAGCATTTCACCCCCCCTTTAAGGCAAAATGGAAGAAGACAGATGTCAAAATACTAATTTTGTCGAGTAATCACATAAACAAAGTTGATTATGTCTTAAGTGAAGGTAAACAGTTGGAGAATATCAGATGTGTATCAGTGTATTGGTTCTATGCATTCGTTCTTAAAGTGACAGCCACATTGTAAAGAGCTTTGTAACTTTTATACAAGTATTTAAATGAGTTTAGGGTAGTTGTATGCTAGCATGTCGGATGGAGCGTCACTGACTGGCTTAAACCATGATGTGTCACTGACTGGCTTAAACTATAGTGTGCATTTATACAACAATAATAAAATAATGTGTTGACATATAAAATTAAATTTACTTTTGATACTTGAGTACTTTTGAAAACAAATACTTCTGTACTTTTGCTCAGGTTAAAATCTGTTTTCACAAATTTCACTTGTAATGGAGTAATATTTGACCAGTAGTACTTTTACTTTTACTCAAGTAATGAAGTTGTGTACTTTGTCCACCTCTGGACAAACCTGATCTGTGACTATTGCACCTTTGAGCATCTCACTTAACCTAAGAAAAACTTGATATGACACTATTCTGAGTTCGCTGATTTAATACAGTAAGATCCTGTCAGAATAAAGAATTCAAAGTTGACAGTGTCCTGATGGCCTTTGGGAACCAGGGCAACGAGTGGCCCGATATCTCCCCCCTGGAGCCTCATGTACCTCCCCTCGACCTTTAGATACATACCACCGTGCATAGCAGGCAGTACAAAGGGCACATGAGCGCACGCTCACACACAGTGCCTGCTGACACAGCCACCTTCCAAACATCATGTGGGACAAGCTATTCTATAAGCTCCATCACTCAGGGAGACCAGCTGACTGGGATATTCTGGGATGGCTGTAGAATCAGATGGTCCAGCTCTTAACCTTAAATGCTCTTTAACCTCTTCGCACTTTAGAGTCCTGCAGTCTCCAACAGATCTATGACAGACAACATGGACTCTCCATGGGTCAAAGCATTATCACTAAAGAGTCTGGTCATAATACTCTCTAAGCAAGGCATTACTTCACACACAGACAGGTCACCCTCCTCTGTACTGCCAAAACACCCGTAATGATCTATGCACAGGTGTAATTTTGCACTGAGGGCAAAACTAGCTGTTTATCATTTACCGTGACTTGTAAATTAGCTGTTATTGTACTAAATCTCATTCAAAATGATGCATCCAAAGTCCAACTGGTCAAAGGACAACCCATAGCTCATGGTATTTGACTTCATAGACATAAAACCTCTTATAATGCTTTAAACGCAGTGTCATCGTGGAAGGGATGATTGTCAGTGGATAGTGACTTACTCTTCAACGTTTATCCTTAAACAAGCATTAGCTGAACCAACCTGAAAAAACAAGGTCTTTGAAAAAAACAAGATTTTAACTTAAAGACCTGGGTATACTTTATTTTAGTTCAATTCACTTTACGCACAACCTAAAGTGTAGCCATACTTTTACCTGTTCTCACAGAATTCCGTGAAATCAACACGGACCCTTTACTCAAAAATCCGTGGTAGTTTCACGGAATCGCCGAAAATTCCATGATGGGTTCACGGAAGTGATGCCTATGTAAGTCAATGACAGTCAGCTTCCATGGTCCACACACGGATTCCGTGTTGGGACTCCAGTCGTATCTGCCTGTTATATCCTGTTTTTTTTATAATACACAAATGGGTAGGTTTAGGGAAGGGATTGAGTTAAGTGTTCAAAACGTGTCTGAATGAAAAGAAAAATAAATGTAAATAAATTTTGCTGACTGAATCAAACTGACGAATATAAGGTGTTGGAACAGGGAATCCGTGTGTGGACCACGGATGCTGACTGTCATTGACATACATAGGCATCACTTCCGTGAACCCATCACAGAATTTTCGGCGATTCCGCGAAACTACCACGGATTTTTGAGTTAAGGGTCCGTGTTGATTTCACGGAAATCTGTGAGATCAGGTTGTACTTTTTACATGTTTACTATGGGGAATGCACACAGGAATTGGGCTAATTTCCGCCTCCATATGAATGATTTAGGTGCTCCAACTTACGCATAAATACAGTGGAGAATTAGACCAAATCGCAGAAAATCGCAACATCAACAAATTTTTGAAGATGGTAACAACAACAAATGTCCGTATTGTCTTGCTCATAACTTCTGGAGAGAAATAGAACAGACACTGGACAAACAGCACGCTATAAAATGAAGTATACTTTGCCATGTGTTTGCACCCAAACAAACAAAAAAAATTGTGCTTAAAGAAATTGTACGTTTTTTTTTTTTTTACCTTAAAATATACGTTTCAAAATCATTTTGATGTTACTGACTTCTAATAAGCCAAATGGCTTCTGCTCTTTCTCATGCTCCCCGCTGCATGTCTGTTAAAGGGTAATGATTTAGCATTAGGCTTTGTATTTAAATTGGGTCATTAATGTAGTGGAGATGTGAAATTATTTTTGAATTTGCCTTCTAGACTGAGAAAAGACAGAAAATGTATTTTTGTCTCATGGGGATGAAAGACAACAACTCCCAGAATGCACTTGCTTTGCTGCCCTATGAGCCCCCCCCCCCCCCCAATGCCACCGCTACTGGATAATTTGCCCACCACGTTAATTTTCATAAAATCATTTAGTTCAGTTAGAGAACAGACACTAAAATTAAAAACAGAATGTGTCTGTTCAATAACGTGTGAGTGAGCCGAACAATAGTCACGGTACAAATGTAGTAGGAGTCAGATTACATTCATCACTAGAGCTGAGGTAAGCGCCACCACTTCATACATTCACAGCGCATGTTCAGTCTGGCGCATTTTCAGTTCATGCCTTGGGAATTTTAACTTACATAGAAATTAATTTGAAAAGTTGAAACACTCACTTTGCTCCACACCGCTCCGTTTACATGAGCCGAGTGCTGTTGATTGAGATCCCACCCCCATGCGCGGGTTGAAAACATGCAGAAATAGCTCTCTCTGCTGGCTGTAGTCTTTAGCCTTTGGCCAAAAAATTCTACAATGAGACAATAAGAATATATTTGTGCCATCAGAGGACTTTTTCCAGAAATAAAATACATAAATCTGTACACAAAATACACAAAAAAACGAAACGTATCTGTCATTCTAATGCTATTCTTTTTGTAATGGTTGGTTGCGCATACTTTTTTTTTAATGCATCAAATACTGACATCAAGGAAGCATTATAGAGTTCCACTATGTAAAAGCAAACAAATATTTATACCAGTATCTATTAATATGTTAAATAATAAGATGAAGTGTAATTGTTATGAATTATTTTTTTTTAAATGTTTTTCCTCTTAGTGTTGTATGCTGTGTACTATTGCAGCTTTGAGTCCAAGACAAATTTCCTGAAATAGACAATATAACTCTAACCTTATCAGTCTGCATGGTTTTTGAAATCATTTAGCTTGTCAAAAAAAATCATGTTTACAGCTATCAATTGTAATTACGACAGGATCGGCTCCCAAGTTGCAAAAATACACAAAACTACATACAGGACCTTTGTTTTTGGAAACTCAAAACACTTGCACATGGGCTATTGACCACTCACAAGTCTGTGTGGACATCAGGCTTCACGTGGACGGTGTGTATGACCATCAGAGGACTGCTTATGACAAAAATTACGCCACAAAGACTGTCTGCAAGACAGCAGAAGTGAATTATACCTTGGACTTGTTGTGAAATTTGTTTTGATTTGAAATATGTTACTGAAACTTGCTTTTGGTAACATATATTTTGGTGTCGGTTTACCCGCCTTGGAAGCCTTAAGCCTTTGGTAAAATATTAGATGATTTAAAAATATTGATGCCTGGAACACAGCACAAGTGTGACGTTTTGGTGATTCGGATAAGATACAGTGTGCTTTATGTTGTATTGGAAATATACATCTAGATAAAGAAGTAGTATAATTACACTATTAATGTAAAACACCTAATACTGACAGATAGAGTTGCATTTCATATTGTTTTCTTGCTTTTATTTTCTTTGAAACCAAAACCAAAGCCATTCTTACTCTATGATACTGTTCTTGTGTAATGCAAGTGTGCTTCAGTTGAGTCCTACAGTAGCATCTTCAAAGCCCTCTTAAGATGTTGGATTTAAGAGAGCACGCCAGCAAATCCTCTTCATATAAATCTCATTTAATGTGTCCACTCCAGCCTACAACCTGAACACTCTGTAACCTCACAGACATTCCATCATAAACCCCACCTAACCCACACATGCTCGTCCAGCCCTTTGACATCTGGTCACATGAGAGAAATGTTCAGCCACGCAGATGTCGCTGAACGTGCTGCTAGTGTGATGCTGGAGAGGAGCTCTCTCGAGGGAGTGCGCAGTGTGTGGTGTTCTTAGGTCCCGCAGGTCTCCGGGGGGGCCAGAGCGGAGTAGAGTCAGAGCCAGACACGTGTTGGGAAGCCAGAGACCGAGGCGGCCAGCCGCAGGGCTAAGCCAAAGCTGGGATGCATTATCACATTCCACCATGCAGAGAGCCAGAGCAAAAGGTCCACTAAACAGTCCGCTCGCAAGAATGCAGGCAGCGGGGAAGTTGTGGAATAACACAACATTTTCTGTGTTTATGTAGCAATGTAGCTGAGGAATGTGGCTCATGTGATTCTGGAGTCATCGCAAATGATTTCCACCTTTAGATCCCCTGAATGAAAAACAAATAGGTGGAAAACGCAGTTTAATGATGATGTAATATAAAAATGAAACCCTTTGTTTTTTAACTTTGGAGGAGTGGCAGAAATCCTTGTTCTTAAGAATAATCTGAGGTCAGGACTAGAATCAGTGGCGTTTCTCAAAAGAGTAGTGCCTCATACTTTACATTCCTGTGTCCCTGTGGCTTCCACAGGTGAACAAGGGCATGTATGCTTGTCATGGTTCACATCACAGGAAAGGTTATAAATAAACATAAATACACAGATCACAAGGGCATCAGGGTGTGGATGCTAGAAAAGGCTCAGGTGAGGGCTTCAGAGAGCTGTGCCAACATCTTAGACCCCAGTCCCACCCGAACGCACTCACTGAACTTCCCTGAATCAAACGCAATCTTCAACCCTGGAAAATGGGTCAATTAGCCACAAGAAAGAGAAAGAGCGTGAGAGAGTTTGAGGGAGCGTCCGTGTGGGAATGCCAGAGTTTAGAAAATGAATAAAAATGCTTTGTTGTAATTTATTCTGAAGTTATGAGAGAAGTCTAACACGTGTTTGGAACAATTTATTTAAATATGCAATTGTTTGCTCTAAAGCTTGGATGCATGATGGTATTTGCAATGAATAGCACATTATACAACCTCAACCTCAGATTTGATTGGCCAAGCTGTGTCTGTTTGAGCGTTCCAGACAGATTGCCTTGCATTAGTGGTGGGGTTTTTAATTGATTCTTTCTGCAGGTTAGGTAGTTACAGCAGTGAGTTGTGACAATTAACAGGCTTTATGAATAATTCTTTTGTTCAACCAATTTGTTCAAAAACACAGATTCTTTCAGGAAGTGGTTGGCTGCAACTCACACACTTCTCTATTTTACAGTAGGTAAAAACCTAAAAGAGTGGTATGTCAGAAATCACAGTATTCTTAAAACAGTAGAGGAAAAGTTCCCAGGTGACACTACTTTCTGTTAGATGATGTGCTCATCTAATGGACACTTTACTGTCCCATGAGGCCATGGGAGAGGATTTGTAACTGGCAGTGAAGCAAGGAAACTGATGTTCGTAGGTCAAATAACAATGACAAGATGGCAAATGTAGTACTTTCGGATTAAATTCAGGTTACACTTTATTTTGATGGTGCACTTTAGACATTCTACTAACAATAAATAACTTGCCAACTACATGTCAACTAACTCTTAGAGTATTAGTAGTCCGTTAGGGTTTGCGTAAGTAGAATGTCTGTTGGAGAGCATTAAAATAAAGTGTTAGATATTAAGCGGACAGTCTACCAATACTAATTAGCAAGTTGACATGTAGTTGCAAAGTTACTTATAATGGTAGAATGTCTAAAGTAAACTGTCAAAATAAAGTGTTAACTAAATCCACATGGCGCGCACACACACACGCACGCACACACACACACACACACACACACACACACACACAGCTGATGCGACGGCAGCCATATTGCGCCAGAATGCCCACAACACACCAGCGGATCCCATCCTGGGATTGTTTAATGACCACAGAGAATCAGGACCACGGTTTAACCTCTCATCGGAAGGACGGTGCTCTTTGACAGTACAGTGTCCCCATCACTATACTGGGGTGTTAGGACCCACACAGACCACAGGTTTAGCACCCCCTGTTGGCCCCACTAACACCTCTACTAACCTAGTTTTCCCAGTTGGTCTCCCATCTAGGTACTGACCAGTCTTGGGTTAAAGGGTGATATAGCTGCTATAATGGAAGTACCTATTCGGAGATAAAGATGAATGTAGCACTGATTCATGTAGGAATACAAAAAGTGACTCTTAATGAGTCGCTTGTCATTCGGAAAAACTGAAAATTTAGCGCAAAAATGAATTGGTTTAATTAATGAGTCATTGAATCAACCGATTCGTTCACAAACACTGATTAATTAAGCAACAGAAACCGCCAGTACTGCTGCTGATATAATTCTGCTGTTTGGAACTATTTATCAGTAGTTACAATATCACGTAATTTGCTTATCATCAGTGTACGACAGCAAGCCTGCAACCAGGTCCCAGCCGTACGATTCAGTACTATAGTATTCTCTATTACCTAAATATATTACCTAAATGCAGGGTTTGACAGGCCTCAGCCCGTTGAGAGATCAGCTGAGAGCAACAATGAGCCAGTGTGGGAAACGCCATGGTTCCTTTTTGTCAAACAATAGCGCTAGGCCCCGTACCATGCTGCTTTGCTTGTCATGTCACCCTGTTCACATGGACACACATACTGTTTACAGGGAATAAGGAACTATGTTCATTCTTTAAACTGCACTGCAGAGCAGCTTTGTATTATCTGTACGTAATGACGTGGTGGAATATACACTGTCCCACAAGCTACTTCAAAGAGTATTGTACATATCTTAGTGTATTTTAAATACACCCCCTAAAAAAATGCATCAGATTATTTGCTTTAAAGTGAAAATTATGTAATCACCCATTGTGATCACTGTAATTTTTTGTTATTTATTTGTATATTTAAAATGACTAAATACTAATTTTACAAAATTACATAGAATATTTAACATTATATATATATATATATATATATATATATATATATATATATATATATATATATATATATATATATATATATATTATGAACGTCTTCCTAATGTTGTTGATTGGTGTACATTTCTAATTTTAATATTTTGTTTATATAGTTACATAAAATGATTTGAACTTAGGTGCCCTCCTGAAGCTAAACAAAATCTAAACACATAATTGGTGGGATAGACTTAAGTCTAAAAAGAGGATCGACATTGTCGCGTTGTCCTGTTCGCCCCAAAACAATCCAATGTTTTGTCACCTGGCAGAGTCCATCTCTCTCTCAGACCATAAGACTAGAGAGGGCCTGACAGACCAGACGGTACCACAGCAAATCATTTGAGGTCAGAGAATTAAAGGTTGCTGTATGTACAGTGTTATTAAAATTCAAAGAATTACATATTAGAAATGTACCAATAGAAAGTAATACTGATATAAAAAAGGCACGTGGCTCCAAGCTCAACTGTGAGGATGGGAGCGTTGAGGGAGACGTATAGAGGAATCATGTCCCTTTAATGAGATTGTCTGGCTCGTGTAGTTCCCCTGGTCAGACTTTCCATGGAATTACATAATCAGCCTTTAAACAGAGAAGGGGATCGTCTGGTGGACAGGTCTGTGACGACGTCACTGCTAGGATTAAGCATGAAGGTACAAAGATGACAGATTAATGTTTCAAAATGAATTTCAACTGCATGTCTTCTCCTTCCTGCTCAGAAATGTACTCCTTTAATACATTTTTCACCTATTCATTCTAGTATTTTCCAAACCGGGTCTCTCCCATGGCTATTTCTGGATCGGCTGGCTACGTGCTGCTATATGCATCACACTGCTTCATTTAACCAGGAGGCAAGTTACTTACTCATACATTGGTGGGTGTACATATGCTCTGAGTCATCCAGCCTTCAGACACCCTGCATATGGGATTTTCCAGCAGCATCTAATGAATCCACCAGACTGTGCATGGAGCGGCTGTGATCACAGGGCCTGAACATGGACATGCTTGTTTTTGACCAGGAATTGAAGCCCCCAAATGTCCCTTTTGTAAGGCAACGTTTGAGGGCAAGTACGTCAAGGTTGTGTTAAACTATGATCACATAACCTATAAACGTGCATTAAATCACACATTTGCAAAACATTACAGTATTGAACATATTATTTAACTCGCATGATATATAAATACCCATGCTAGTGAGTTATAGGGTTACTTAGGAATAGCTGATGGATTCTTAAGTCGCAATGAAACAGAAGTTAACAGAAGTTATTTTTTATTGTTTTGAGATGTACATATACCTTGTATTGTCTACTTTGAATATTAGAAATATTAGAATCTCAAAACAAGAAAGAAATCTTTCATTACTTCTGTTTCATTGCGATTCATGTGTCTTTAGAAGACTTGGGATATAGTGTATATTTTGTATGAATCACTTTTATGGTGATTTAGGTTTTGTTTTGTTTTTCCAACTAGAAAATTCATGCTACGATATATTATCTTTTGTGCTCCATGGAGAAAAAAAATATCAAAGAGGTTTGAAACTACATAAGCTGAGTAAATGATTTTAATTTTCGGTGAACTCTCCCTTTAAAGCACACTGTCAAGACATAAAAGGACGGGTCATGTGCGTCAGCACTGGAGGAACATTTAGACGCTGGAAATCTGGGCCATAGGCCATTCCTGCAGTGAGTGTCAATGACACGAGCAGCAAAGTTCAGGTGGGATGCAGACATATAAATATGGAGACCTGTAGTGTACGTGCTGTAAATGAGAGTGACAGCCTTACATTCCAGGTGACTATTTTACTAAGCAATGGCTTTCTTCCTGGCTATAAGACCGAACAGTCACCATGAATCACCCTCAGTCTCTTGAGGCCATTGTACAGTACTGGATTACACATTGTGCCGCTTGCCAGTCAGACAGGTTACATGACACCCGCTGTGCAACAGGCAGACTGCGGTACATTGACCCGGTAATGGGAAAAAGGCACCGGCGTGCCACAAGCTTAAGGGCAAAGGCCAGGCAGGATTGCGGGATGCTGGAACAGTGTTGCGACATGGATGTTTCGTCAGGTGAATGATCTCCTGCTTGCCTGGACTCAAGGTAATCTGGTTAAGCAGCTTTAACCCTGCGGACAGGGGGGAATTTAGACTAGTTGTAGAACTCCTTGCGCCAAGTCTGGATCAGTTCTCTTGCTCTTTGTCCAAGCAGTCCATGTGGACATAAATGTTTCATCAGTCCACCCAAATGGGCTTCTGTTTTGTGAACAGATTTGGTGTGAATGAGTGTGGGACATGGCATGTGTGGAACATGGTGTACCAATGACTCTTCAAATTCCTATGTCCTTTCCAATTTCAATTGAATTAAAAGTCAAGTTGTTCCAGATGCAACTGCTTACCCTTCACAAAAAGAAATACACCACAAAAAAAAAGAATAATAATAACTCCAGGACTTAATTTGTAAAACACAAGGACGATCAGATTTGATCCTGTGTTAAAAGTGAGGAACAAATCAAGATTTACAAAGACAGAAACCGGTATGAAAATGTTCTTATGCATACGTAAACTGAAGAGCATGTGTGCAAACATTTTGCTCCTCATATACCAGTAATTAAATTAATTCAACATTACAAAAGCATAAAGAAAACTAATATGCATTTATATAAATCATATTTTAACTTTTTGATAAGAACGTCATTCAATTTATGACTATATCATTTTAAAAAGGGATGCATTTAAGAAAAATTGTGCAAACAGACATTATATAATCATTCAATAATCCAGAAACCGGTCATACGCTCACATTTGGGATCATTATACGCAAGGGTACTCCATGACCCTCGGTTTGACCATTATCTGAAGTCGAAAGTACTTTGACAGTTCCTGACGGTTGACTTGAGCACCCTTCACCTTGGTGCAGAGTAACTGTGAGGTATCTGACCTTTGCCATTTGAGATTATTTTGCACTTGTGGGGCCCTTTCAAGCTCAAACGAATTCAACAAAAAGGGCTCTGTGACCCGTCTCACATTCAAAGAATGTTCCAGTTCAACATAAGCAGTCTACAAAAAATATTTGTACTTGTCCCTCATATGAGAGCCAACAACCAAATAAATAAAAACAGAACAAAAAATAAAAACAGTGCATCTACTTACAAGTCTATTGGGAATCGTAGCATGCAACAGATGTTACAAAGGCTTGTTTCTCTAAAGAATGCTTTGAGATGCACTATTCAATGGTAAATAGTAAATATTATAATTAGATTCAGATTTAAGAGTGCTTTGTTTCACAATTAGCACTTAAATCAATTAGTACCACTGTTTTAAGTGGTGGGACAGAGGCTCGAAAGTGACCTTTTTGAAGACAAGGTCATCAGCCTAGCTTTAAAACGGCTCCAACATAAGAAGATTACCCCTAACCTATCACACTAAATTGAATCTTGGCCTTGCAAGCTTTTCAAAAATATGACTCAAGAAAGGCTAGGATATATAAATCATGTTCATGAGAATTTACAACGGCAATAAAGCATAAATAACATTTTTTGTAAGTGAATATAAACAAGGCATGTTTTCCCAAAAGCCTTTTTATTTCTTTACTTGAGCAGCACATCACTGAAATCACATTTTGTTCATATTGAAAGCCTGTTCACTTGGACCTTCATAGTAATCTCGTCTAAATGTAGCTGATAACTTCACCGTCTGACTCTAAAGAGGGTTAGTGCGGGAGGTTCTGACAGTAGCATACTATCTATGGCCTAAGCGCACCTGAAACACAGACTGGCCGAGCTTCTTATGTGTGTGCCTTTTCTTTAAGAGCAGATGAGACAACGACCCTCAACAATCTTTTAATGCACTTGCGGGGAGATTGACATTAGACTAGAGCGGATCACGTAGGCGATCTTCGTACATGACCTGGAGAAGCCCTGGGGGGGAGGTCAGAACTATAGGTACGGTTAACATGTGCAAAGCAATGTGACGTTGAAGAGCCTGATGAGAGAATGGCATGTTCTTGTAAACATTTGGAGGGAGAAAAACAGAGCATATTTCCGGCGTGTGGCATCTGGTTCTGCTAAATGCCGAGAATATTCTCAGTTTTCATCTGGCTGGGAGGATTTAGAGGGATGAATTTTCATATCCTGTTTTCTGTACTGAAGAAGTTGGCCTTGAGGAGTTTATGGCTTGCGTAAGGTTAGTTGACGTGACAAGGGTGTATACGTCGAGCTGTGCTCGTGAACAAGGTCAGATTCGTACATCGTGTCCACAAGCACATAAACACACACACAAAATGATATTTACTGTACGCCATAGAATGACCTCAGAAAGAAAAGAGGAAGTTGCATACACTCTGCAGTCATTCCCTGGAGGATCTCTGCGCCTTTCAACACACAAACGTCAAAGCCTGGGCACATCTCCAGAATACATGAAAACATCTACAAGAACACTAAAACTTGTCTTTCAGTAGTACTCAATGTTTGCATCTACTACACACTACCATTTGCTGCAGCAGAAGAGCAAGATGGCCACCCCTGTCAGCTCTGCTGAGAGTACAGTACGCCACTCCCTGTCTGCTCCACACCCAAATAAGGGCAAGGGGACCTCAAGCCAGGAATGTGGTTGAGTCAGCATGGACCCCGTACGGTAGATTTTGTTTATGAGAAGTACCCGAGAAGTACGAATAGCCAAGCTCAGGCAGCTCACGTGAGCAGGCTTGCTGGAGGGACAAAAATGGGATCGGTCCGATGCAAGATTGGTTGAGACGGCCTCATCGACTGTCTGGAATGACTCAAGGCCTGAACCGTGACGCCGTTACCTCTGCATCTGCATCTCTGTGCTGACATGCCAGGAAAGAGCCAACCACAACAGTTCTTCAGCTGGCAGCTTTAGCTGGTACACAAGGACATAAAGCTTGCCAGTGAAGAACTGCTGCAGGTCAGCCAGTGGGCTTCCCAGAATCTGTTCTGTTTCAGAAACTGAACAGGGCGTGGCAAGATCTGCAGAGAGGAAGAAAGAAAGGCATGTTTGAGGCATGAATCAAACTATGCAATAAGACTTAAGTTTAACGTTGGTCACAGTATAACATTTCAGTTCATTATAATTCGTTGTCAGGACGATAAGGTAAAATGACATCATCAATACTAAAACCAGTGGAACTTAATGAGTCTTGATACCAAAGCAAAAAAAACAATATATGCTATTGAACACAATTTCTTACATAAAAAGTCAATATGAATTTATAAATGTTATAAATCAAATTCATTAAAATATATTTTTAAATTATATACATTATTAATAATAATAATTATTATTCATAAAGTATTGCTTCAATTATTCAAATAAAAAAATTAAATACAACTAAATTCAGTTAGCAAAGAAATAATTTAGCAGCTTAATAAAGAGCAGCTGACATTCTCGTTTTATTTATTTCCTATTTGATTTTTGATTAATATTCATGACCATCAATTGCTAAGACATTATCATCAAAAAGGTCATATCATATGACCATTCCTATATCTTGTGCCTATATGTGTGTGTGTATTCTGTAAAGATTGCTGTGCCTTGTGTTGCTGCTGTGCACGTGAATTCTCTAGTTATAATATACAATCCATAATGCTTATCAAATTCATTAAACAGCCATCATCCCGGAAAATGTAAAACAGATGGGGGGGTATCTGAATAACATTTAAACAGTTAATTTTTTCCATTTTCACTGGCACAGCCATGCAAAAAAAAAAAAAAAAAAAAAAAAAAAAAAGAGCGAGCGAGCGAGAGAGAGAGAGAGAGTTAGTCATGTGCTCTTTGCCTCAGAGGTATTACAGGCCTGCTACTGCTTCAGCATTCATTCACTCAGCTCAACTCCAGCCTTTAATTGAGTACAGATAAATCCGCTGCCTGTATGCCGGACCGAAGCGTTTGATCATGCTCAAACTGTTCTGCAGAGAGACCATCTACCACTCACCCCACATTAAATGTTTCTCTTTATCCAATTGACTTAAATGTTTAGTTTCATTTCCAATACACGCCTGCTTCATTTAACCAAAGAATATCTTGTATGCAAAAAAAAAAAATCAGGCCATTCATTCTTCTCTCAGGGAAGCTTGTGAAGTATGGTTTCATTTCCTGATTACGTTTTTTTCTCTCACAGACAGGCTGTCTCTGGGCCTCACTCTCCCATTGATCTGCTCGGCATTAAAGGTGGCCGTAAAGCTCTGCGCATTTGCTGCAGTTCAAGGGCGAGTGATGAACCCACTGACCTCGCTGAACCACGGAAAAAGGTCCAGTTTGCAAAGCAGCGACTGGCCCTGGATTGACACTCCCACACACATTCAGCTTTGCTCCCTCTGTCTCTTTCACACACATACTCTCACCCACGACTCGGAAATGCCAACTCTTGCCAAACAGCACGGATGATCTGCCCATACTCATTGAGCTGCCCAGCAGAGAAGCAAACACAGTGGAGTGACAAAGACTTCAAGTTCAAACTGCACACATATATGTGTGGAGACATTTTATGCGCACTTTATTCATTACATGTATACAGAATGTCCGTCTTGGTCCCTCTTTCACTATATGCTACAGAGAATATGACAGTTAACTATATGAGTGAGTGAAATTTAGTGTACTCAGACACTGCTACACAATATTTCAAAACTACCATTTACAATATGAATATAATAAAAAAAATTAATTGCACCTCTTTTGTGATTTATCACATACTTATTATGAAATTAAGCATACACCATTGATAACATTTAAACCATTTTTAATTTTTTTATATACAATAAAGTAAACCATCAGATTTAAAAATATCAATAATCAGTAAAAAAAAGTCTGCACAACCACTATTTACACACAATTAACTCCCGGAACGCTTTTGGAAACGACATACCTTGAATAAGCTAAATTTGGGTTAATCATCCGGGAGTTCAGGGTATGTGTGATGGTAAATTAACCTCACTTTCATGAATACCCTCCAGCTTACTCTTCTAGTCAACATTTAAACATTTAACCAGCTACTAAGGCCCTGCCCACACGAACATGAGTATTTTCAAAACCGCAGCTCTTATCAAGGTTAATTATCCAGGTATTGTTAAAATGCGCTGGAAATGTTGAAAAAGTACTTACTCGAAAATGAAATTCTAATCTATGACAGTAGGTTACTACTACTACTACTACTATGAACAAAGCAAAAAAGAAATGGATGCTCACAACATCTATTTTGTTTTCAGTGAAGGAAATCACATTTGGTAGCTTCTCCCTTCTGCTGAGTCTTTAGCCTGTTGTTATCAGACACCAGGGCGGTTGAATCGTCCTTTGTCTAAAGGCGGAGATAAGATCCTTCTATGTCCAGGACACTGCAGGCAGGGAGGGCCCATAGCTTTGGTTACAAGACTTAAAGACAATCACACACCACTGTCCAGTATCACATTATTATGTGCCCTCTAAAGTTGTGACACCCATGGATTTAACCCCACTGAATGGGCGGCACAGACAAAACGGAGCTGGATAACATGCAGTTATAGAAAAGCCAGAGAGTTCTCTTCAACCCACTCTCCGAGAGATGAAAAAAAAAAAAAAAACCTTTTTCACTAGTCCGTCGCATATCTGTGATGTCCCCACCCAGTCAAGACGCTCAAAGAGCCACAAGCTAACAAGTGGT